>NC_083104.1:29792024-30539350 GCF_949774975.1 Lagenorhynchus albirostris | reverse complement strand
CTAAGGTGCCCTCTACAGCAAATGAACTTATTTATTTAATTGTAAATTTTACCAAAATAACATTTTCTTTTATTATTATATATATTATGTTGGTTTTGAAATTCTATGTGTACTACATGCTCATTGCAGGTAACTTGGAAAATACAGAAAACAACAACAGAAAGGTCACCTGTGATTTCACCCTAGAGAGAAATACTTGTGTTATTTAAGTATATGTCCATTTTACACATTTTTCTAGAATATTCAATTTGGAATTCATAATCTTGGCTTTTAGACAGCCTGTTCAATAAAGCACATGATAAGGAGACTTAGCCAACTAGTCTATGTTGTTATTTTTGAAGAACAGAATAGACCCTAATTGCTAAATTGCCAATCTGTCCATATGTTTTTTTCATTTGCTCAAAATTTTAAAAATAAGCTTTATTTTAAAAAGCAGTTTTAGATTTACATAAAAATGCAGAGATATATAGAGAACTCCCAGGTACCCTGTACCCAGTTTCCTCTATTATTAACATCTTACATTAGTATGGCATATTTGTTATAATTAATGAACTAATATTGATATACATACTATTTATAACTAAAGCTCATACTTTTCTCAGATTTTGTTAGTTTTTACCTAATGTCCTTCCTCTGTTCCAGAATCTCATCCAGGATATTACATTACATTTAGTTGTCTTGTCTCCTTAGGCTCCTCTTGGCTGTGACAGTTTCTCAGATTTTCCTTATTTTTGATGACCTTGACAGTTTTGAGGAGTACCGGTCATATATTTTGTAGAATGTCCTTCAACTGGAATTTTTTAATGTTTTTCTCATGATTTGCCTGGAGTTAAGAGTATTTGGTAGGAAGATCACAAAAGTAAAGTACCATTTTCATCACATCGTATCAAGTAAATATTATCAACATGCCTTTATCATTATTGATGTTGACGTTGATTACCTAGCTGAGGTAGCGTTTGTCAAGTTTCTACAATATGAAGTTATTCTTTTTATCCCCCCTTTCCATAATGTACTTTTTGGAAGGAAGTCACTCTACACAGTCCACAGTAAAGGGAAATAGCTTTAGTGTGGAGTAGCTATATAAATTATTTGGAATTCTTTTGCATGGGAGATTTGCCCTTTCTTCCCTCTTCTCTCCTTTTCTTTCCCTTTCTCTCTCTCTGTCTCTCTCTCTGTCAATATGGACTCATGGATATTTCATTTATACTTTGGGCTATAATCTAATACTCCTTTATTTATTTTGCTGCTAAAATTGTTGCAGCTTTAACCATTGTGAGCTCTTTCAGTTGGCTTCTGTGTCCCTTTAACATGTACCCATTATTGGAATTCTTTTTTGGAGTACTTTCTTACATTCTGGTACTACAAGATGCTCCAGATTTATTTTAGAAATTTCCTGACCCGGTACCAACCCGTTTGTAATTAAAATTAAAATCAGTAGGCTCTAGAAATCAGACTGCCTTATTTCAAATCCTGGCTTAACCGTTGGCCAGCTTTGTGACCTAGAACTCTTTTACCTTTTGAGGGGGTAGACAGAGCCCAGTTTCCTCATCTGCATTAGGACAGGGATTTGTTTTTTTGTTTTCTTTTTCTCTAGTGTATCCCTATTACCTAGGATTGTGTCTGGTACCTAGTGGTGTTCAATAAATAGATATTTGTTTAGTGAATACATGAAAAGTGGATAGGAATATTAGTTTACAAATTCATATCAACAATAAATAGAATATGGCTTTGTGTTCTTATTTTGTCCTGAAATATCTGTCTAGTTTATTATTTTTAATTTAACTTCATTATTATCAAAGTTATATATGCACATAGCTTAAAGATTCAAATAGTTCTGTGAGATTTTAAACAGAAGAAAGGTCTTCTAACTCATTCTATGAGGCAACCACATTCAGTTTCCTTAGGTGATTCTTTTGATACTTATCTCCATATGTCTAAATAACATGCTTTTATTGTTGCTTCTTGATTTGTAAATTTTATGCATTGTCTGTTCACTTCCAACCATGGAGGATAAGGATCTACCACCACTCACTCTATTCTTTTTGTCTTCCCGTTCTTCTTTCTATATCAGCAAGAGACCATTCAGAGCACACCTGAAATCAAGTTAGTTTTATTATTTGCTGCAGCAAAGGAGACCCAACATCATGCAGAACAAAGATGAGTCTCAAAAGGAGATAGGGAAAGGGTGTTATAAAATTTATGGTGATCTTAGCAGGGATTGGTCAGAATTTGCTGATGGAGCATCAGTGGTTTTATTTTTTAAAAACTATGAGACCATGCAGAATTATCCTTGCATCAGTTTATTTGTGGTTTAATCTTGCCTATAGGAGTCTGAATGAACTGGTGTTCATTGTGAGAGTCTAATAAATATTATTGCTTGATTTGGTACAATTCTGTGAGTCAGTGTACTTTTTATAAGATGTGATTTCTGATTTAGTTCTCAATTCCTCCCTAATATCCTAGCTTCCAGAAGATATAGAGTATTTCAGTTCATCACTCAATATAGTTCTGTCACAACTGTGATTAAATTAATTTTCAGTGTTCACATTTCTACAGCTGTGTTGGCTGTTGAGCCCTGTATTATCCTATTATTCCTTTTCCTTTTCTCACTTTGCTGTCTTACATATAGACTTTTAGTTGACAAGCATTATTAGCAAAGCAGACTCAAAACAGTTCTTACAACCTGGTCTATAAACTTGATGAAGTCCCTGCTCTCTGTTTTTTAATTTGTTCCTCGTTGTGTGTGAACAGTTGAATTGAAACGAATTCAGCAATATTCCTGAAACTGGACACTTTTACCTCTAGCAGTGTCAAGCAGTCAGCAGTCCTGCTAAGCTCTGGTCATGGGATCAATTTTGGACTCAAGATAACAGATGGGGTAGAGATCTCACTGAATTCATTAATAAAATCAACTTTATTTTTATTGGTTGCTAGTCTTCTTCTTATTGAGTTCTAAGTGTTCCTTATGTATTCTTGATACAAGATCTTTTTCAGATGTATTTATTTAGATATTTTCTTATTTTTTGTTTTGAATATTTTCTCTTAGTCTGTGGCTAGCATTTTCACTTTCTTAATTGTGTATTTTGAAGGGTCGAAGTTTTTACTTTTATGAAGTCCAATTTATCATTTTTTTCTTTTATAGTTAGATATTTTTGTGTTTAATTTATGAAACATCTTCTGATCCAAAGAATATAACATTTTTTTCTTATTTTTTTCTTTAAGTTTTACAGTTTTAACTTTAAAATTTCAGTGTATGACATTTTTGAGTTTATTTTGGTGTATGGTAAGAAGTGGGGGTAGAGGCTTATCTTTTTCTTTTCCTATATAGATATCCAGTTCTAGCTCCATTTATTGAAAGAACTATAATTTCACTATTGAATTATCTTTGTACCTTTGTCAGAAATCTGTTGATTAGATATGTAAGGGTGAATTTGTGGACTTTTTCCACTGATCTATATGTTTGTTTATCATTATGCCATATTACACTGTCTTGATTACTGTAGCTTTATAATAAATCTTGAAATCAGACGGTGTAAATCCTCCAACTTTGATTTTTTAAAAATAGTGTTCACTGCTTGAGGCCCCTGGATTTCCATATAAATTTTTTAAAGACTTTATTTTTTTAAGAGCAGTTTTACATTCACAGCAATATTGAGCAGAAAGCACAGAGATTTCCCATATTCTCCCTGCCCCCACATATGCTAAGCCTGCCCTATTATGAACATCCCCCACGAGAGTGGGACATTTGTTACAATTGATGAACTTACATTGACATATCATAATCACCTTGAGTCCACAGCTTACCTTAGGACTCACTCTTGGTGTTTGTACATTCCATGGATTTGGACAAAGGTATAATGACATGTACCATCATTATAGTATCACACAGAGTGTTTTTATAGCCCTAAAAATCCTCTGTGCTCTACCTATTCATATCTTCCTTCCCAAACCCCAGCTCTTGGCAACTCCTGAGTTTTTACTGTCCTCATAATTTTGCGTTTTCCAAAATGCCGTGTAATTTTACAGTATGTAGCTTTTTCAGATTGGAATCACACAATATGTAGCATTTAAAAATGAACTTTTTTCACTTAGTTATATGCATCTAAGTTTCCTCTATATCTTTTCATGGCTTCATAGATCATTTCTTTTTAGCCTTAAATAATATTCCCTCATCTAGATGTACCACAGTTTATTTATTCATTCATCTACTGAAGGGCATCTTGGTTGCTTCCAGGTTTTGACAATCATGAATAAAGCTACTGTAAACATCCACGTGCAGGTTTTTGTGTGGGCATAAGTTTTCGACTCCTTTGAGTAAATACCAAAGAGTGTGAGTACTGGATTATATGGTAAGAGTATATTTAGTTTGTGAGAGATCTCCAAACTATCTTCCAAAGTGGCTGTACCATTTGCATTCGCACCAGCAATGAATAAGAGTTTCTGTTGTGCCACTTCCTGTCTGCTTCTATCCTCTGAAAAAGATTGTAAAAAATTTAATATAATTTCTTCCTTAAGTGTTTGGTAGATATCACCAGTGAACCCATCTCGGCCTGGTATTTTTTCTGTTTTGAAAAGTTATTAATTATTGATTCAATACCTGTAATAGATATAGGCCTATTAAAATTGTCTGTTTCTTCTTGTTGAGTTTTGGCAGATTGTGTCTTTCAAGGAATTGGTCCATTTCAGCTAGGTTATCAAATCTGTGGGCATACAGTTAGTTGTTCATAATATTCCTTTATTATCCTTTTAATGTCCATAGGATTTGTAGTGATATCTCCTCTTTCACTTCTGATATTAGTAATTTGTGTCCTCTTTCTTTTATTCTTAGTCTGTCTAGAAGTTTATCAATTTTATTGATCTTTTCAGAGAAGCAGGTTTTGATTTCATGGCTTTTTATCTATTGATTACCCATTTTCAACTAAATTGATTTCTTCTCTATTATTATTTCTTTTCTTCTGCTTGCTCTGGATTTAATTTAGTCTTCTTCCAAATACATGAGAGATTTAAATGGTAAAAAAAGTCTTATGAGTTGTAGGAGCAAACATGAGTGAAAATTTCATGAAATTCAGAAAGGAAAAGATTGTTTAATCTTATAAAAAGAAAGAACTTAGCATAGCAAAAGCAAAACAAAAGAAATATTTTTACCATACATAGAAAGACAAAAGGCAAATTGAAAAAATTTGCAATTTTTATCACAGACCAAGTACTAATATACAAGTAGCCTCTAAAACGGAGAAGAAAAAAAGACAACCACTCTATAGAAAATGGGCTAGTAATTTTTGTTTTTTTTTTTTTGCGGTACGCGGGCCTCTCACTGTTGGGCCTCTCCCGTTGCGGAGCACAGGCTCCAGACGCGCAAGCTCAGCGGCCACGGCTCACGGGCCCAGCCGCTCCGCGGCATGTGGGATCTTCCCGGACCAGGGCACGAACCCATGTCTCCTGCATCGGCAGGCAGACTCTCAACCACTGCGCCACCAGGGAAGCCCTGGACTAGTAATTTGAATAGCTCATGAAATGGTTCTTAAAAATAAAAGCATAAAACAATGCCCATTTATAATGAGAGAAATGCAAATTAACATACCATGAAACATAATTTTTACCTATCATATTGGCAAAAATCCAGAACTTTGATAACCTTCATTATTGGTGAAGCTATGGGGAAAATGGGTGTTCTCATGTATTGCTGATAGGAATCAAAATAATATAATAATTTGGAGAGGCATTTGTCAACATCTAGCAAAATTATATGTACATTTATACTTTGATCTAGCAATCTAATTTCTAGAGCTCTAGAAGGTACAGTAGCAAAATGGAGTAAAGAAGCAAAAAGGCAAAGAACAAAAGTGAAAAGCTTTTCATTCCAGCGTTATTTGTGATAGCAAAAGTCTGGCAATTTCCAAACTTTTCCCTGTTCATCAGCAGGGCACTGTGGGCACTACACAATAAATTATCATGCGGCTGTAGAAGAGAATGAGGACTATCTTTTATAGAGGACCTCCAGTATATCTAGTATAAATAAAAAAAAAAAGTAAGGTATAGAAAAGAGTGCCTTTATGTTACTGTATTTTTAAGGGGCGAATGTAGGAATACAGATGTATTTTTGTGTATGTGTATATATTTAATGGAAGGTTAAACAAAAAATACTGATTATTCTTTGGGAGAGGACACGGTATGAAGGAGACAGAAGCTAGATTTCTCTGAACATAATTTGATTTATAGATTTGACTTGGTAACAATGTAAGTTTTATATTGTTATAAACAAAATGAAATTTAAAATAATACTAAAAACCAGAAACAAAATAAATGAATCTAAATGTATGAAATTGTTAGCACAACCACAAAGAAGGGTGTTATGTCAATTAAATTTATATTATAGTTAAGTAAACCAAAGTTGACTGTATATCCCCATGGATTATATACAAAGGACCAAAGGAAAAAGCAAAAAAAGACAAAATAATCTTACACTGTTTTTGGTAATCATATGGTTGGTGGTAATGTAGGTGCTATTTTGAGACTGGAGAGTATTGTGGGATAATGTAAATGGGATATAATATAACAATTGGATGTTGAGAGCTGGACTGTTTTATATAGGAGAAAGGAGATACAGATAATAAGATTGATTAAGTTAATAAAAGTCCTGTAGTTCTGAATTTGAAATATCAGTATAAACACATGATTTATTATATCATTTTTTTGAAAAGTATTTTGTAACTCTTTCCTCTAAAATGATCTGCAAAACAATGATGATCCCTAATCAATGAATACCTTTAGTGTACTGATTGTGGTCTCTATATCTCAATTCCCATTTAAAGGAACCAGAACTTGATGAAGAAATGCAGATTCCAGAATCTTGGACAGAAAATTTACAAGGTAATCCTGAAGTATCTTTTTATACAATAAAGTAAGGTAATTATCAAAGACAACTAGTGTTGTTCCAAAAGGATAAAGGAACCATCTTGAATAGATTCTTTTTGGACGAAATATGGAATACTTTTAATGTCATTAGGAAAAGAATCGCAGTGATTTGAAACACATCAAATTGGTTTAAATCCATGAATTCATAACGATAGCAAAGAAATCATTGGTCACTTTTGGACAATTCTAGGTTATCAACTCATTGTTCTGGAAAAAATAGCTGTTAAAGAGAAAGTGTTGTATCAAGCATTTATTCTTATTTTCTGATTCAAAATGTATCCCTGAGTAACCAAATATTTGGTGAGGGGAAATGTGTATTTATTAGTATTCCAGCTAATACATGAAGATGGAATAAGTAGAGTGTCACTATTTTGCAATCCTAATAAGTTAATGGGTCTCAGTAATGATCTTCATTGGTTTTTGAAGTACATTACATTGCTTATGAGATATCCTTGCCAAGAAACCAAAAAGCCTCTAGATCTAGCAACCAATTTACAGGAGATGCTAGAAGGAGAGGAACATGCTGAATTATACCTTGGGGATGCAATCAGCAAGATCCATACTGTGGGATAACCCACAGGGGAATAAAAAACACTTCTTGAACAAATCAATTGAAAAAAGAAAAGAGATAAGAGAAGGCACATATCAACCAATTACAATATATTGACCTTATTTGGATTCTGATTGTAGCATAAGAACTATAAGGAAAAGTGGCAAGGAAAACAAGAACAGACAGAAAGAGAAAAAGAGACAGACACTTGTAGAAATTTGATACTTGTAGAGATTTGAACATTGCCTGGATATTTCATAATATTAGGAATTATTATAGACTAGAAGCAAGATACTCTAGTAGCAATAAGCACATCAAGTACCTGTGTTTTCTAAGTATCATTCTCTACTCAAGAACTGGCTGGTTCCAGATCTGGTTCAGGGAAAGTACAAAAAGTCTAGTGCTAAAAACACGGAAGTGTTCAAAGACTAATGGTGATATTTCAGAAAGAAACAGAAGCTTATGGGAAGGTTCTTCCATTGTCCAAATTTGGAATAACTTGGGTATCAAAAATGATGAAAGTAATGGATTACAGAACATTAAATAGAAGAAATTTCTGAGTCCACGATGTACTTAAAAAGAGATAAATATAAATAGAGAAAGGGAAAATTGAGAGAAACCTCTCTTTTTGGGATGGGAGGAGGCAAAAAATATGAATTAATAAAAGTAGAAGGAATTGTAGAATTAGGAAATTCTTCTTTTGAAACTGTCTATGTAATACTTGAGTTAGGCAAAGATCATTAATAGATGCTATGACTATTGGATCCAAGGTTGCTGGGGAATAGAATATTCATGTGATAGTATGGTATCTTCTCGCAGATCAATTTCTAATAACAAAAGAAAAAGTGTACCTTCAGCAAGTGATCAGATTTATTATTTCCAGTACAGGTACTGCTACCAGTGACAATAATATTGCAACCTGGTATCATGCAGTAAGAAGTGCATGTCACTTATCCAGTGCTCTTGGGGAAAAAAAAGTTTCAACTTGAATCTAGTATTGAGAAAATAATCAGACATCTCCATAATATGAGGTAGTCAATAGGACAACTGTCCTGGACTCTTCATAAAAAAATCAATGTCATGAAAAAAAAGAAAATAAAAAAAGATGCTCTAAGTTAAAAGAGACTAAAGAGGCATAAGAAGCAAATGCGATGTGTAAAACTTGATTTGGCTTTTGGATGTGGGAAAAAGTAATATGGAAGACATTTCAGAAGCTTCTGGAATATTTAAATAAGGACAATATTTTAGATGACATTATTGAATTATTATCAAATTTCAAAATATGATATTAGTATTTTGGTCATGTAGGAGAATATCTGTACTCTTAGGAGATTCTGGCTGCAGTATCTAGGGGTGAAGTGTTGCAGTGTTGGCAACTTACTTTCAAGTGGTTCATAAAACATACACATATATGTGTATATATGTATGGAGACAGATAAAACGTGGCAAAATATTAAAATTGGTGAAACTTGGTGAAGGTATACAGGTGTTTACAGTACCGTGGATTTGTTTTTTTTTTCTATAAATTTGAACACTTTTCTAATAAAAAATTGGAAAAATTAAAACTAGAAATATTACTTTGTATATCTTAAGAATTTAATGTTTACTTAAAGCTTATTAATATAATTTAAAAATATTTAATGTAGGACCAAGTCCTTCTCTTTAGGCAAGAAATAGGCAGTTGGAGTTCTGAATCTATCTTCCATAAATCACACCATAATTATAAGGATGTGCATTTTCAGTTACTGTAAAACTAAGTAACGTCACTTCCAATGAGGCAAAATTATTGTAAATTTTTTCCTCTAATACTTTACATTTTTTAAATATTTTACATTTTTACATATTTTTACGTATTTATTACACATTTTTACACATTTTTACATATTTTTACATATTTATTATTTTACATTTCTCTCCTACAATTCATTTTTATTTGAATCTCTCCAAGTTATTCAGACTGGTTTTTATAGAAGAAGCAACTCTTTCTTCTCACATTTACATTTTATTAGTTTACATGATATGTAATTAAATGTAATTAAAACAATAGGTACAACAAATATTAGCAAGTTTGGGGACAAATACATTTAATGCTCGGTAAATATACAGCTCAACTAGTGGGGACTGAAAAAGTACATGGATGTCTAAAAGAGTAGCCTACCACTTGTAAGGTTTTATTATGCTGTCGTATTAGCAGGGATATTTCACAGTGACGCTGTGGATAGTTGGTTAATCCAACAGATTGCTTGAGTGGAGATTGGTTAGAGAGGGTCTACTGTAGTCAAATGTTCACTAGCCTATGTTACAAACGGGATTCAATATTGTTCATACACAGTTAAGTTTTGTCCATAGTCATCCTCTGGTCAGATGAGTTTATGAATAATCTCTTCTGTCTCAATTACTGCCAAGGCCCTTCCCCTAGTTGAGTTAAGTAAAATGGCTTTAGACTTTGTTACAGTCACAAATGGGTACATTTAGGTCACTTTCCTTTCCTTTTATTCTATAACGCCCCCACCCCCAATAATTTGAAGCTGCTCATTTAGGAATTATGTTGCTCAGGCACTGTTTCAGTATCTGCTGGGAGCATGGCATAGAATCTTAGAGTTGTTAGTCAGTAGTCCTGTTGATTGTTTCCGAGGCAACTCCAATGAATTTCTGACTCTGTTAAAGCAGTATTGTAAGTTTTATAGCTCCCACATTGGAATCCTCTCAGAGGTGGGGCTCACTGTGAAGGGAATGTTGCTTTTCCTACTTGACCATTCCTTCTAAGAGAAGTTTTTCCTGCTTTGTGAGCCCTGAGAATGCTGTCCCGAGGAAGACTCTTTCCTGTGGTGGTATGCCAGATGGCTGGGTTAGATTTCTGTCTCTGTTCACTGAACTTGCTGCTCTGCTCTCTGAGGAGACAAGGGCAAGAACACCGCTGAGGGAGAGGCTTTCAACGGATTTGTAGGAGCCAGCATTTCTCTTCTCTAGAGCATGTTGTGCTTCAATGCTACTCTTCCCTTGAGGGCACCCTTCAGGTTCTGGCTTTTTCAGGCAAAGCAAGAGACCCTAGTTATTTCACTTTCAATCAATTCTGAAGCCACAAAGACCAAAATTGTCTCTTCTGATCCACTCAGACACCAAAGAGAGGCGTGGAAAGGAAATTGCTGCACATCTAGCGGCAGCTGTATAACTCAAATCCATCTCTGGCTTTCATTTTCTATGTGGCAGTCAGGAATTGAAGCTAACACTCAAATTAGCAAAAATAAAATGTTTCAAAAAATACCTTGGAGAATAAAGTCGATTTTCCATTGAAAACCTCCTATAGTCACTGTGGCAGGCTTTCCTACACTATTCATTGACCAGTTCTCTTGTACAAGGGAGAATTATACTCCCTCAATCCTTAAAGTCAGATGTGGTCATGGGAATTGCCTTTGGCCAGTGAAATGTGGATGCATTTAATTTCCAAAGCTTGAATCTCCACCGCTGTCTTCTCCAGACTATTGCCAAGCACTTATTCATGTAACCTGTGAAGATGAACCATCCATATTCTCAATCTGATTACTTGTTCCTTTTATTAACTTCATCTGAATGTATTATCCATTTATACATGTACCTCAATTTACTTTTTAGAACGAAAACAGGTATAAATGGAATTTTTAAATGCTTTATATGCCCAAAGGAAGTCCTAGTGAATTCTTTTGTGTATTGAATATATCAGTATGTGTATTTTAACATTTTCACACAGTGACTTGATGTAAAGCAGAGCACATCAGATAATCTTCTTTTCTTAGCTGTTGTGTACCTTTGTTTACTATATGTTGGTTGTTCACTTATCCAAAAAATGCTTTTTGAGCTTCTGTCACATTCTAAGTGCTGTACCAAGTCCTGGGTGCACATGTTTAGATGTAGGAATAGCTGTACCTAAACATTGTGTGTGATTTGCTGCTCTGGACTCAATTGATTCCCCCTTACCCAATTCATTTGTTGAAGCCCTAACCTCCAATGTGGCTGTATTTAGAGCTAAGGCTTTTGGGAGGTAATTTGAGTTAAATGAAGTCACAAGGATAGGGTCCTAACCTGATAGGATTGGTGGCTTTATAAAAAGAAGAAATTTCTCTCTACCTCTCTTCACATGCACATACCAAGGAAAGTTAATACAATCACACAGTGAGAAGGCAGCAAGACAAGAAGTCTGCAAGCTTGGAAGAGGGTGCTCATCAGAACCTAACCATGCTTGTACTCTGACCTTGATCTTCTAGCTTCCAGAACTGTGAGAAAATAAATTTCTGTTGTTTAGGTCAATTAGTTTATGGTGCTTTGTTATGGCAGCCTGAGCTAACTAATACATTTGTCAAGTCCAGGAATTCTATAAATAGAATACCTGTGAATCTTGTAAGAAATTAATCAAGGGCAACACAGTAATATAGAACTATACTTTATATGATTGACCATAAACTTATGAAATTTGTAATCCTAAGAGGTATTAAAGGAAAATAAAATTATAACAAGTCTAAAGAAAAGACAGATAAATTCATGAATGTCTGATTCATAATAGTATATTAAGGGAAACCAGAATTCCAACCTTTTAAAAATAAAATGGGGAAGAACAACAATAAGTCAACCAAAGTAATCAATTCATTTTTTCTTGAACAAGTGCTTAGGAGTGTCCTTAGACAATAATATCTCATATTATGGTTCAGAACAACCTGCGTCAGAATCACATTGGAGTGCTATTAGATGTCTAGTTTTCAGGACAGTGTCACAGTCATATTCAATTTTTCTGAGGGAATCTTCATTTCAAACAAGTTCTCTAAGTGATCCTTAGACACACTAAAGTCTGAGATCACCTATTTTAAGCATTGTGGGGCTGCATAAAAAATGTTAGTCTCTGTCCCTCCAATAAGATACCTACTGATGCATGAAATAAAGGCAAACCAGGGTGAAAAGTGAGCAAGGGCTCTACCTTATGATACAGAATATAGAAGTAGTATTTTAGTAGAAGAGATCAACAAAGAATAGAAAGTAGCTACTAGGGATCTGTTCCCAGCACTCTGGGACCTGAGAGGGAGTAATAGACAGTGGACCAGAGGAGTTTGGAGTCAGGGAGGCCTCAGAAAAGAAGTGGCATGTGCCACCACTTGAAGAGTAAAAAAGGCTCTCTCCCTTCAACACTTCTTAGAAAAAGACAATAAAGGAATAAAACAAAGGTTTTCTTTCACAAGGACAGAGAGCACAGAGAGGAGATAGGAATGGATGAAAACTTTTTGGAGGACAGAATGAAATGAGGTGGTAGGACTGACTAGACTAGAAGTATGCTGATTCACCCTGAACACCCTCTGGAGGCTCAGCCCTTGGAGCACCACGGGTTGTAGAAGGTGAGGAGGAGGGATATGTAAAGATAAAAGGAAGGGACATGTAAGTGGTTGGACCCTGGCCACCTGTGTTTCAGGAGCAATAGGGTTATTCTCTAGAGGATTTAAACTGGAGGAGACTTGAAGTGAGTGACATTAAGCAGAGTGGAGTGAAGCACCAGGGCAAGGACTGAAACAGGGATTATTAAGTGAGTCCACGTACCGAACAATGAGACTCTCAGCACCATCTCTCATCTCCACTCTAATCTCAGAAATCTGACAGCCAGGCCCTCTATTTCTATCCTTAACTCTAAATAGCATTGATTTCTCAAATCTAAGAATTGATGCTAAAAAATATTGAAACAATACCTTCGAAATTTTAAGAGTATGTGCCCAGCTATTTAAGAGATTAATCAAGTAGGGTAAATGGTAGAATAAAGGTATTTTTTCAGATACATGAGTACTCAAAACACTGACCTTCTTAGGAGGCAACTAGAGGATGTATTTTAATCAAAATAAGGGAATAAACCAAGAATAGGAAGACATTGAGTCCAGGAAATGGGTTTGAATATAGGAGAATTGCAAAAGGAAATTCAGCATACAACTACACAACCAGGACAGAATTAGGTCTAGAGTACGGGTGAACATAGATTGGAAGAGGGGCTAAGAGAGAGGGGACTGAAGGAAAAAAAAATGAATTTAGATGTTCAGAGGTTTTAAATCATGTGTGCATTCAATAATCTGTAAAGAGTCTGCTAGCAGTGCTCCGTCCTTCCATTTTCTTTTTACTTTGCTTGGCCCTGTATAAAATAAATGTTTTTATACTTATTTTTTCATCTCTCTTTATGGTTTCCATTTTGATGAATAAGTATACCTTTTTTAAGGAATGATATAATCAAACATTATCAATGATTGAAGTAATTAGCACATAGTTTTAATATTACAATTTGAATCATTTCTCATGGACCTAACTAAAAAGTAAAAAAAAAAGCCACTAACATTTACCTACAGAAATCTAGGTGATTTCTTTGTTACCTTTTATTTATAGATATTTTAGAAGTTTACTACGTTATTCTCCAGATAGTTCACTAACTTGGTAAATTGGAAAGACTGATTTTCCATTTTTAAGGAAAAAACCCCAGTAACCACCATTTACAGCAAAGAATTTGCATTAGGCAATGCCTGAAAATAATTTTGAAATGTATTTATTTTCATCTCAAATATGACTTCTTTCTAAAATGGTCAAAGTCTCATTTCTCAGCTGCAATTAAATGACTTTTTAGGATAATGTTTCATTTGGCTGTATTATGTTAATAATGAGCTAGATGATGTATATCTTTTCCATCTTTATGTACCCATGAATTATTCAGAAGTGTTCTCTTGCAAATGCACAGTAGAGGAATTCAGTTCCTTTTTTTCCCAAAAGGGTCAGACATGCTTTAGTTTAGAAGGGAGAGAAAGAGAAAAAAGTAGAGTCTTTCCTTTCTTTTTAAATCTTTTAAAATGTATTGAAGTTAACAGTCGGAAATTATCTAAATATCCACTAAAGAGAAAATAAACTATAATACTTCTACTTGACAAAGTGATGCAGCTCTCAAAAGGTAATGGTTGGAAAGACAGCATAGGTATATGGAAAAATGTTTATATCAAAAAATAAGTAGAAAAAATCATATAAAAATGTATGCACATTATAATTTCAATTGAAAAAGTCATAGAAAAAAATTCCAAAAGAAAATACGATAAAATAGTAATGACAGTCATGTTACTATGATAGGAATATAGGTGATTTGTATCTTCTCTGTATTTTCCAAATTATTTTAATGTGATACTATCTTTTTAATGAGGGAAAGCAAAACAAATAAGCACACGCTTATTGAATGACTAGTGTTTGCTAGAAACTGGGCTGTATGCTGAAGATATCAAGATGAAAAGATATGCATAGCGATATGTAAGATAAATCAGGTTTTCCCTGATGATACTAAAATGTATACTGTAAAATTAACACAAATTTTACTGAGATCTGGTTAAGGAGAAATGTCATTAATTAAATACCTAGTAGGTGTTTTTCATATGTACCTTGTCCAGTCTACTCAACAATCACATGAAGAAGGTGATTCTATTTTACAGACAGGAAACTAAGTCTTAGAGAGGCTATACAACATGTCCAAAGTGGCACAGTTAATAAGAAATTGAGTTTGGCCTAATTAGAAGTCCATTTTCAGTCATTTAACAAGAATGTATTAAATGCCGACTATGTACCAGAAATTGTTCTAGATTAGGGATACTGAAATGAGGAAAACAAAGACCTTGCCCTCCTGGAGCTTACATACTAGTGTGAGAAGACATAAACAACAACAACAAAATGAGAAATGGTATATTAGAATCTAAAAAGTGCTTTAGAGAAAAATTAAGCAGAGAAAGGGGGTAATGTTGTGAAGTAGGGGAGGAGGGATTGCAATTTTGATTAGGAGTGTCAGGGAAGGCCTGGCTGAGAAAGCAGTGGTTGAGCAGAGGCCTGAAGGAGTTGAGGGGTTGATCCAACTCTGTAAGAGAGCATTTAAGACAGGGGAATGGTAAGCATTAAGGCCTTGAGATGAAAACGTGCCTAGAGAAACAGCAAGGAGACCAGTATGGCTAGAGCTCATGGAACAGTGGGGAGAGTGGAACAAAATGAAATAAAGGAAGACACTAGGGAACCAGAGACTTAGAGCTTTGTAAGTCTGGAAACCACTGGAGAGTTTTAAACAGAGGAGTTAACTTTATCTGACTTAGTTTTGAATGGATCATTCTGGCTTCCATGTGCAAAAAAGCCTGTAGGGAAACCCGGGTGGAGGCAGGAGACTGGTTAGGAGGCTACTGCAGTGAGAGATGATAGTCAGCTGTGCCAGGATAGGAGTGGAGCACTGTCAAGAGCTGTGAGGGCTTGAGATTTTATCCTGCTACTTACTGGTGAGCTATCAAGTTAGCTAGTTTCTTGCATGCTGGCAGGAAATATGAGCCTCAGGTTTGTTTCATCCCCCAATACCAACCTATAATAATATGAACACCTGTATGCCTTCACTAAGTTTCACAAATTTTAATATTTTTTGTCACATTTTTAAATCTCTCTCCATATTTATATACATATGTACACACATATGTGTATCTTTTATGAACCATTTGAAAACAAGTTGTAGACACTGCAATAGTTCAGCACTAGACCCACGGGGGATGCAGAATGGCCCAGGTGGACACTGTGCATACAGGTGGTTTGTGTCACAGCTGAGGGACTCCAAACTTAGGAAACCCCAATCTGATGGTCTGCGAGCAGACGTGCCTAACCTTTGCTCTCTTTTGCAACGTTACCTATATGATCTTTATTATTCTGGGAGGCGAACAAACCTGTCCTCTGTTTCAGAGGCGACACTATCACTATCTTCCAAGGCTGTTTGCTACACAAATCTCCTTGAAAAGATAGTCCAGAACAAAAGCTATCAGTGTCTTCCCTTGTAAGATGGGCAGAAGAGTAAAAGATCCATGGAGAATTGTCTCTCAATAAGAGTATAGTGTGAAGTGGCTAAATTCTGGAGGTGTTTTTCAGATAGAGCCCAGACCAGATATGGGATGAAAGAGAAAGAGAGTCCAGAATGATGCTATGGTTTTTGCCAGGCCCTGTACTTGGCATTGGGGATAGGGTGGCAAATGAGACATTCTAAGCCTTGGCCACCATGGGGCTTACCTCCCTAATGGGAGACATACCCAAAGTAGCTAAGCATGCCACATAAGTGAAATGATTAACTTACGTTATATATAGTTTCTAGGGAATTTAGTTGTTCAAAAAAGTGTGGTTTTATTTAAACAAGATAAAATTACAACCCGTATAGAAAGGGAAGAGGTAGATTAGACCCCATCAGTGAAGGCAAGTGTGCTTGCTTATAGAGTTCATCCTTGTCATCCTTTTTTGAAAAGTAGAATTAACTTGAGTTTGTGTCTTTTTTGCGATAGACACACTTAGCATTTATTTTTATCAGTAACCCAGACATGCTTAATTTGCAGAAAAGACATTAAAATTTTAAAAGCATCTATTTTAGGAACAAAATTATTTTACTCTACTTTCTTATAGACATATATCTGGAGGTTGACTGTAATGAGCTGTTGTCATAGGTGGAAAACCATCATTAATTTTATTTCTTAGCGGTTTGTTGTCTGTCTCTACCCACTAGAATAAAGGCTCAAAAAAAGGAGGTTTGCTTTGTTTGTGGACACAGTCTCAGCTCATAGAATAGTGTCTGGTATACAATAGGTGTTTAATAAGTAGCTCTTAAATGAATGAATGTATGATACATGTATGTATTATTTTGTATTTTGCTTATATAAATAGATTCCTTTCCCTAGTATTAATTTCATTTGCAGAAGTGTTAATGTCTCTTAACTTTCTATTAATTTTTTGTACCATAACCATTCTTTAAGTATTGGACATTTAGATGTTTACAGTGGTACAAATACTGAAGTAATGTTTTTGTGTATATTGACTTTTTAATGTCTTTTGAATTATCTCAAGTATAAATTCAAAGGAATGGGTCAAAGGTATTAACATCATCATTACTTTCCCTCCATATTGTCTTTTCCAAAAGGGTAAGGATAGTTTTCAATGGATGAGTGCACCTGTTACACCTCAAACTCAAATCCATTAGCACTAGTTGTTACGTTTTTTTTTCTTAACCTCCCCGTCTTTGTAGGTGGAAATAGAGGATCAAGTATGCTTTTATTAGCTTTTATTTCATGTCTCCTGATGTTGTATATATTTCCATGTTTATTTATTATTTTTTCCCTGTGGTATGAGCTGTCTGTTCATATACTTTGCCCAGCAGAGCTGCTTGTTAAATTATCCAGTTCCTAAATTCTAGGCCGAATGATGACATTTAGGTTTTTAATGAAACCTTCTCCTTGGTAGTGGGGTTGTCTCAGATGGCAATTTCAGGTGATGTTCTCCTGGTGAGGCTGAGAGGCAGGAAGGTGAGAAAGGGACTCTTTTTTTTTTTTTAAACATCTTTATTGGAATATAATTGCTTTACAATGGTGTGTCAGTTTCTGCCTTATAACAAAGTGAATCAGTTATACGTATACATATGTTCCCATATCTCTTCCCTCTTGCGTCTCCCTCCCTCCCACCCTCCCTCTCCCACCCCTCTAGGTGGTCACAAAGCACTGAGCTGATCTCCCTGTGCTATGTGGCTGCTTCCCATTAGCTATCTATTTTACGTTTGGTAGTGTATATATGTCCATGCCACTCTCTCACTTCATCCCAGCTTACCCTTCCCCCTCCCCATATCCTCAAGTCCATTCTCTAGTAGGTCTGTGTCTTTATTCCTGTCTTATGCCTAGGTTCTTCATGACATTTTTTTTCTTAAATTCCATATATATGTGTTAGCATATGGTATTTGTTTTTCTCTTTCTGACTTACTTCACTCTGTATGACAGACTCTAGGTCCATCCACCTCATTACAGATAGCTCAATTTCGTTTCTTTTTATGGCTGAGTAATATTCCATTGTATATATGTGTCACATCTTCTTTGTCAATGGACACTTAGGTTGCTTCCATGCCCTGGCTATTGTAAATAGAGCTGCAATGAACATATTGGTACATGACTCTTTTTGAAGTATGGTTTTCTCAGGGTATATGCCCAGTAGTGGGATTGCTGGGTTTATATGGTAGTTCTATTTGTAGTTTTTTAAGGAACCTCCATACTGTTCTCCATAGTGGCTGTGTCAGTTTACCTTCCCACCAACAGTGCAGGAGGGTTCCCTTTTCTCCACACCCTCTCCAGCATTTATTGTTTCTAGATTTTTTGATGATGGCCATTCTGACCGGTGTGAGATGATATCTCATTGTAGTTTTGATTTGCATTTCTCTAATGATTAATGATGTTGAGCATTCTTTCATGTGTTTGTTGGCAATCTGTATATCTTCTTTGGAGAAGTGTCTATTTGATGCTAACACCCAGGCACGGAGGATTTCCTTGCCTGGTGAGGAGCGCCACAAGGAGCCACCATTTGATTACATTTCCTCTTTCAACAGATATCTATTGGGCTTGCTGCTGTGTGAACAGCAAAATAAATATCTAACCACATTGTGTTATAAGTATGATAAAAGTGTGGTACGGTAAGAGACAATAATGAGGAAGGGATGAGTGCTTGGAAGCCTTACATCAGGGGAGTCTTTCTAAGGAAGTGGCATTTTACCTAAAACCCAAAGGAAGACATATCCACAAGGTATCATATCTCTGGTAGAAGCACAGTGTAAAATGCCATTACTCTAGCCTGTTCAGCTGAGTTGTAATATCCTGTGGGTCAGAAGGTTGCTCTCATCTTGATGTCACTCAAGATGACTGTGCCAGGTCAGAGAGATGGAAGAATAATGTTCCTCCTTAAGTTCCTTACATGCCTGGTCACTCAGTGATATATAGGAAATAACCTGTGCTTCTTTGAGGCTGGCTACTTAGTTAGATAACCTGTGCTTGTTTGAGGATCAAATAATAAGATCATCACTGTGTGTCATTTCCCCTATTCTTTCCATATGATTGAAATAGTTAACAATTATCAGAATTCAGAGGAATCCACTTTCTCCTGATTTTATGAATCATGCTGTAAGGGCAGCTAACACAGCATAATACACAATACAGTCATAACGCAGTCTGCATAAAAGTAATCTCAAGTTACATAAATGCTTCATAAAGAGTCCCTGTCTGTACACAACATTTCCTACAGTACACAGGAAAAATGAAAATCAGTATCTTATAGTTGACTTCATTTGGTTTTCTAACTTTGATTACTTCTTCCATAATTCTGGCTTATCCATTTAAGCTTATTCTTAATATATGGACACTTGGGGGTCCAATCGGTCCTTTAGAGGTAAGAAGGGTTTGAAGCCATATTTCTGTTACTGTTAATTTAAATAATCCTCTAAAAGTCCACATTGCAATGAAGCAAGAATACTGCCATGTGTAAAATAGGAGATTTTGTTTTCTGAACATTTAGCAGTTTATTTCACATTCTACATGTAACCCTTTGTTATAGTCTGTAATGTCTGAGGAGGCATGCATGTATAGTCCATTGCCAGGAAAAAATACAGTCTTACTAGTAGCTGACTGCAGATATTCTCAGAGTCCAGAGTATGATGCAAATATATGTATGTGTGTATATATATATATTTTACTATTCTCATTGTGCTCTTTTAGCCTGAGTCAGCTTTAGCCCCCTTCTCCTCTAGACGTCTTCCCTTGCTCCCTTCTTGTTTCACTCCTCTAGCCACCCCATGTGGTCAGAGCTGGGGAAACCACTGTTCCTGGACCTCTTCTGGAAGGCAGTGAGGAATCAGAGTTGGCGGCACCTCACAGCCTTCCCTGGGATTTGGCTTAAACTTTTCAGATTCTTTGGAGTGGAATCTGTTATATAAAACCAGTCTTTCTGGTGTTAATAGAGCAACCCTCATAGCACAAGTCTGGTGTAACTGTGTCAAAAAGGACTCCTTCCACCAAGAAGGAGGCTGAGAAAGCAAAAAAAAAAAAAAGGTGTAGGGGACAAAGAACCTGGATCTGTCACAGATGATCTTCCAGAGTTCTTTGAAGTCGATTTATTCCATCGTAAACCTCTCAGAGCCACTTTACCAGAAACACGTCTTTACTAAAAAATGCTTTCTAGGTTCACGTGAGGTAATCACAGTTCCAACCTAGCACAGAAATTTAGTGAGGCAAGGATAATCAAGTTATCCGTACAATCAATAAAAATGGCGTGGGCACTTATCTTTTCCCAATTTCTCTGTAATGTGTGTAAAAGAAATTATTAATCCAATAGTGACACATAGTTTTACTCCACAGATGGGAAGGAAACTTAATTATTCGTAGGAGCTGCTATTTATTAGTCTGAAAGACTTGTTTAAAATTGTAGTTGCACTAATACAGCATTGTTAACTTGACAGCAAAAGTAACCACAGCTTAAGCCTTCACACAATCTGCCCTGCTCTCCAGGATCCCTCTTACTGCAGACTTTCAGTGGAGTTCTGAATGACTCATTCTCATATAAAAGATTTGACACTGAGCTGGATTCAAGTTTTAATTCTTCCCAGTTTGATCCATCATTGAAAAATGTATTGGTGGTACTGTTCAAACCTTAACATCTTACTGTATTAAAACTAACTTTTGTCAGATAAAAGTTGCTTCTCTAAATTGTTGAAATATGTATTCATGAATGCCTAATTTTCTAGATTTTTCCTGAAAATAGTATCTTAAAGTTATGGCTAAGAATTTGTATCCTTTTCTCTTGTACTTATCTTAATTACACTAGATATCATTGTTGCTTTTCAAAGAGACAGCCAACTAGGCTTTATATCAGGCTTTTACTCCAGGAACTAAAGAACTTTTTCCTTTGTAAACTGTATAAAAAGATGCTACGTATTATGTACCAAGGAAAATGGTTGTTTTTTTCCCCCTAAACCGCCAAAGAATCTCTTTCATCTCCTGGCATTCTGTCAAGCTCATTACTGCTTCAACATTTGAACTTGTCACCTCTCCAAACTCATCCAGTTGCATTTCATCATCTTTTGACAAATCTTAAAGTTTTCTAAAAAGCTCCTTTGGATTTTCTGTAAAAGCCGAGTTTTTGAGATTCAGAAAGCTTCTTTAATTAGTAGATTTTTATAAAAAAATTTATAAAAGGATGACCAAAATTCAAATATCTGTCCGCATTTCAATTTTTGTTAAAATTTTTGTTTGCTTCCAACTTTGCCTCTGTTAGAACTTTTTTTTTTTCCTGCCCTCAAGTCTGTGAGAAGATGGTAGTATTCCTTGATATCTCATCAGAAACAAAGAGCAGAAGGCCCTGGGGAGCCAGCATTTCCAGTACTGGGTACTACTGAGAAATACAGTTAGATTCAGAATTACTCAACTCATTGAATTCACAGCTCCTCTACCACCTTAATTTATTTTCTCTCCTTTGCCCACCTTTGGAGAATTACTCCCCTTTGAATTTTCCTTTTGTATATCTTTTAGGTTATCTGAGTACAATCCTGTGAATTTCTGGTACTGTTCTTGTACCTTGAAGGTGAAAGAAAGGCTGGCTTTAAATGTGTTTGTTCGAGTGTCCCCAAGCTGGACCTTCCTCATCCTGAGGATCTCAGGCCTGCTAGACCCAGTAAATATTGCTAGAAGAGAGTACAATATATTCTGTGCAGCCTACAGATGACGTTTCATGTTCAAAGGACCATTGCTGGGTTCATGTCTTTCTGTGGAGGGGCCAGAGTCCTCATTTGTTTAACACTCATTCTCTTCTGTATCATTTATTTAAAGAGATTAGAAGAGTACTCCTTTCTGTACCAGCTTCTCTCTCAATTTAGACAGAAGAATATCAGTTTCAAAGCCTTTGGCCTCTTTCAGAGCTATACCTCTATGGTTTGGAATGCTGTTTTGAAGATGTGACAGGGTCAGCTGGAAAAACCAAGGGCCTAGCTAGGTATCATCCTCAAATTGCCACTAAAGTAAAGTACCTTAGGACTCCTTGGTGAGAATAAAGATGTCCCTAAGTTCAAAGAAGTGTTTCTGGAGGGAATGAAAACATTTTTAATGAAATGACAACACTTTACTCTCTACTTACAGAAGTTGAGTAAATGTTCCTTTTGTGGGGAGGCTGTCTCCCTGAGCAGGGCTATGGCCTAGTGGACCACTCCAAACACCAGGGGAAAACTTATGAACAGTTGGGAGAAGTCACCAAAAATGAAGAACTACTGCCTTGCTTACAAAGATTTCCACTCCCCTTCCTAAGTATCCCCAACTCCTTTGATTTGTCACATAAGCATCTGCTCTGGCAAACATCGTAATTTCTCTGCACAGAACTAGACCTTTCATGAGAATGAAAGACAAAAGATTACAAAAGAGAAGCAGAGTTCAACAGGCTTCTTTAAAGCTCATTTATTGATTCTCATTAGGATTTATCTGACATAGAGCCCTTAAGCATAAGCTTATATCCAGTCAACATTCCTGTATAGAGTTTTTACACTTTTAGAGCCTTTTCGAAGGGAATTTTAAAGAAATAGAAGACATGGCCACTAATTTTCCCCTACTGACTGAAGGTGGAAAATATAACTGAAATGGCTTGAAACTAAGCATATCAATACAGTATAATGGCACCACTTTGCCATTAAGGTAGTACAAGCTCTTGGGTGGCCTAGATGCTCCCAAATTTAAAGAGCTTCATGTTATGCATTGAGGTCCTTAATAACCGCTCCCTCTCCCTCCTGCTTTGAATCACTGCGTCAGAGTTTCAGATGCCCAGAGCTTCTGGACCCTCAGATTAGATTCAGATCCCACAGTGTACTTTTTTCTTTGACATTATGGGGATGATTTTGTGAAGCCGCCTCATTTTGTTAGTTTGGATTGATAGTTCAAGGGTGACTTGAAGTATGTTGGATTATCAGCTAGAACACTTCTAATAAGATATGTGATTCTATAAGTTTGGATGCTGCTGCACACTTTGGTGACTTTTTTTGGATATCAATTAATATTGCTATCAAGGGTTTATATTACTAATGTTATTTTAAAAAATTCCCTTTGTTTCTCAAATTTCAAATATAATATGGGCTTGTGGTTAAGGATGCAAATGATACAAAGTTATGTGTGTGTGCAGATGTGTTTATGCATTATATGAAAATTGAACAATTCTCTATCTCCCTCCCCGAGAGCCTGAAATAACCCATTCCATAATCTTCTCCTTTTTACAAATATATGTAAGCATACAAGCACAGATTCATTGTTTGTTGTTATTGAAATAAAATCATGCTGAATGCAATTTGCTTTTTTCACCTAAAAATCACAACCTTGCACCTCACTAGTCATGGTACTATTATCTTTTGTACTTATAAACACACATATTTTAATTTTCTATAAGTGAGATCATAACACTTCCTGTAGGATATTACCTTTTGATTTTATTTTAACTTTTACTATTATTAATATTATTAATTTTCATTTTTATAATGCTTTACAGATCACAAACTCTTCCCACATATGCCGTCTTATTTATTCTTAAACACTCTGTGAGGTGGTTACTATTAACTCTATTTTACTTGATCAGAAACCTTAAAGAAGTTGATGCCTTCCCTCCATCATAAAGCTACTAAAGGTAGAGTCAAGATTCAGACTTGTCTTGTCTTACTCACTCATGCCTTAGAGGGCACTTAATTTTCTGATAATGTTTGAAAATGTTTGTGGGAAGTTAGGCAAATCCCTACTGAATGACATTTGTAATTCCCTTCACCATATCAAAAAATTGTCAATATTTTTCTTTTTTTATTTGACCAATAAGCCTCTAGCAAGATAGCCATCACCTTATGTACCATATCTGTTTGTTTTGCTATCTGTTTTACAGACTAGTGGATTCTATGAGAATTTTTCTGCCTTAATTCTTTTTTTTTTTTTTTGCGGTACGCGGGCCTCTCACTGTTGTGGCCTCTCCTGTTGTGGAGCGCAGGCTCAGCGGCCATGACTCACGGGCCTAGCCACTCCGTGGCATGTGGGATCTTCCCGGACCGGGGCACGAACCCGTGTCCCCTGCATCGGCAGGCAGACTCTCAACCACTGCGCCACCAGGGAAGCCCCTGCCTTAATTCTTAAAACAGCTTCCTATTAACCTGAAGCATTGTTCCATTTAATATGTATTTCCACATCCTATTATTTGCTCCTAAACTCATTTTATTTACATTTTCTCTGGACTGAGCTCAATTTGCTGTACATTAGTCCCAGAGCCTGAATGATTCATCTGAATCCAAGTACATTATTTCTCGTAGTATCTTTCTTTTCACAATTTAACTTAGGCTGTAAACTTGCTTTCCATGCATCCTCCAAATTAATAGCAGAAAAATAAACTTTTAAAGATGAAAACAAAGATTGCCCTTGGCCTCATGGGAACATAAATATTGGTCTGAGAAATGGCTTGGCTACCGTCCTGATGTATCTCAAGAGGCAATTCCCTTTTCCTATTTTATTTGTTAATGGTAATATAAAAAGGATTAATTATAATGCTGAGTTTTAAGCATCTAACCATGGAGATCCAGCCAGCAATGAATGTAGGAACTTTTAGGCAAAGATGATGGTAATTAATTAAAAAACAGATGCTTACAGGTCCTCTGCCCATTAAAAAAATTGGGTTGTTTGTTTTTTGGATATTGAGTTGTATGAGTTTTTAATATATTTTGGATAGTTACCCTTATCAGACATATTATTTGCAAATATCTTCTCCCATTCAGTAGGTTGCCATTTCGTTTTGGTGACGATTTCCTTCACTGTGCAAAAGCTTTTAAGTTTGATTCAGTTCCATTTGTTTATTTTTGCTTTTGTTTCCCCTGCCTGGGGAGACAGATCCAAAAAAATATTGCTAAGACCAATATCAAAGGGCATACTGCCTATGTTTTCTTTTAGGAGTTTTATGGTTTCAGGTCTTACATTTAGGTATGTAATCTATTTTGAGTTTATTTTTGTATATGGTATGAGAAAATGTTCTAATTTTGTTTTTCACAAGTAACTGTCCAGTTTTGCCAGCACCATTTATTGAAGAGACTACCTTTTTCCATTATGTATTCTTGCCTCCTTTGTCATAGGTTAATTGACCATATGTGCGTGGGTTTATTTCTGGGCTGTCTATTCTGTTCCACTGATCTATGTGTCTGTTTTTACGCCAGTACCATACTGTTTAAATTAATTTAGCTTTGTAGTATAGTCTGAAGTTAGGGAACGTGAGGCCTCCAGGTTTATTCTTTTTTCTCCAGATAGGCCTTTTTCCAAAGAACACATACAGATGGCCAACAGGTACATTAAAAAATGCTCAGCATCAGTAGTCATAAGGGAAATGCATATCAGAACCACAATGAGATATCACCTCACAACAGTCGGAATAGCTATTGTCAAAAATTGACAAGAAATAACAAATGTTGGCGAGGATGTGGATGAAAGGGAGCATTTGTATACTGTTGGTGGGAATGTAAATTTGTACAGCCACTATGGAAAACAGTATGGAAGTTCCTCAAAAAGTTAAAAATAGAACTACAACACAATTCAACAGTTCCACTCCTCGGTATTTATCTGAAGGAAACAAAAACAAATTTGAAAAGATATATGCACCCCAATGTTCATAGCAGCATTATTTACAATAGCCACGATACGGAAGCCACCTAAGTATTCATGAACGGATGAATGGATAAAGAAGATGAATGGCTAATATTCCACTGTAAATAGTGGAATATTACTCAGCCATAAAAAAGAATGGAATTTTGCCATTTGTGACAACATAGATGGACTTGAGGGTATTAAGCTTAGTGAAATAAGTCAGAGAAAGACAAATGCTGTATGTTTTCACTTATATGTGGAATCTGAAACGTAAAACAAACATACAAATATAACAAGACAGAAATAGACTCATAGATATAGAGAACAATCTAGTGGTTACCAGAGGAGAGAGGAGTGGGGCAGGGACAAAATAGGTGAAGGGGATTAAGAGGTACAAACCACTACGTTTAAAATAAATTTTACAAGGATAGAATGTACAGCACATGGAGTATAATCATTATTTTATAATAACTTTTTATGGAGTATAATCTATAAAAATATCAAATTACTGTGTTGTACACCTGAAACTAATATAAGTCATCAATGATACTTCAATAAAAACAAACAAAAAACACATGCTTACACAGTGTAAGGTAATGTAGAATGAAATGGACTGTGGAGATTGAGAGATTCAGGTTTGAATCCTTGCTTTGGCACTGGCTAACTCTTAGACCTTGGAGAGTTTGATTACTTTCTCTAAGCCTGTTTCTTCAACTATAAAATAGGGATAATGCTCATAGGTTTTTTGGGAGCATTAAATGATACAATGCGCTGATTGCCATTACAACGTTTAGCATTTAGGAAATCTTAAGTATGTGGAAAGTTTAACCACATGTAATTATTGATTTTAAACTGCTATTTACCTACAAAACAACTCTTTTATGCCTATTATATTTATATCTAATGTACCTATATACCTGATATAACTAAATAGCTAAAAGTATTTTGTCATTTTAGTCAGGTTCTTCTGTATTTCTATTAGTTATTTTTTTCTTTGTCTCTTTTCCTGACAATATAATAAACTATTTTTTCCTATTTTGAAGACACGTTTTGGTACAAGAGCCTTCTTAAATATGCCTTAATTCTTTCTGTTAAATTAGTAATAATAGTTACATTATTAAACTAAATTATCATAGTACGGTGAAGGAGTTAAAATATCCTCTTTCCCATAACCTTATCAAGCATGGATTCAAACTTTGATGACTTACAGTTCAACTGCACAGTTTATTATGGACTTAAAATCAGATTTTATGGCAATTAGCAAAATAAGGTCACAAAGTTTCAAAAAATTTTTTGAAAAATTTTGGTTTTAAATTTGGTTTTAGACTGGATTTGAGTGATTAGTTTCATTTGTTCATATTTAAGGGTAGGGTATTCAATCCTTTGAGAATGAATAACTTTTGGTTAGCTACTCTGTCCATAGCATTTCTGAGCATAGAAGAGTGTATTCTTGCTGTTAAGGAGTTTACAATCACTTATGAGTTTATAATGGACCAGGTGCTATTTTAAGCACAAGCAATAGTGGTAAACAAAGACAGATGTCCTGGCCTTGATGAACTAAGATTATAGTTGGAAAGAAACAAATCAACATATAAATAAGTGCATAAATAAGAATTTCAGACACTGTAAGTGCTATTTGAAGATAATATAGAGTCTGGTGGCATGAAGGGAAGGCCTCTCTTTGAATTGAAACCTGAGCGATAGGAAAGCTGGCATGTGCTGATCCAGGAAGGAGTGTTCTAGGCAGAAGGTAAATACTGTACAATGCTCTGAAATGGGAGCAAGATAGTTGGCATAGGGATAGGATGAGGGTACAAACGACTCTCACCAAAGACAGAATGTGAGTGAGAACATTTGGAAGCCATTTGCATCCAAGTGAAAAGTGAGGAACTCAGAAAATGCATTTGGATAGTGTCTCCTGTAAGGTACCATGTAGTCAAGGTTGATGAATTCCTGTTCAGCATTCTAATTAAAACATCAATTGGGATTCTGTTTTTCCATCCTAATGGAAATTTTATAAGTGCACTGGAAGAAAGAGGTTGTCTTTTCATAAAGGAAAAGACTGATATGCTTAGAGGTGTGAAAACAGTTTTTATGCCATATACACCTTTGATTTGGTTAATTTCAACTGGAATTGAAAGGCCCGAATTTTGGGATTGACTTTTTACAGCTTAGACCTGTCACTTTAGTCAAGCTGCATGTTGTCCTGCTACTAGGCAGGCAACAATACTGTAATTATAGATCCTATACAAGAATCCCTGAGACTGTCGAATCTCTGTTTCCTTCCCTAAATTGGCATATTCTAAGATCATCAACTTTTGGTACGAGCATGTCTGAAAATGAAGCCAGAAGTACTGAAAACATAACTTTAAACTATTTTTTTTCACTCTGCTCCTCCCCTAATAAAAGGCATGTATTTTAACTAGGTTAGTGTTTTTCCTGGTTCTCCAGTTATAGTACATCTTCATTTTAAGCATGAATAAATAGCTTACATTTTCATTTCCTGAATTATCAGAGCTGAAAAAAAAAAAAAGCAGACGTACGCAGTTCAACTGAGTCTCAAAACTTTTTAGAGAAACTTTTCCCGCAAGAGAGAAAAGAAAGCAGAAGGATTTGGGGTCTGTATGAACAATGGCATTAGCAAACCTTGTAATGTGTCAAATTTTGAATATAAAGAACTTATCACAAGTAGTAATTTTTTCTCTAGATTCCTTGAGCAGGAACTTTTAACACCAAGACAGAAGACAAACTAAAATCACTCTCACCTATATTCCTTCCTCTACCCATTAATAGCCTTCCTACTGTAATGCATCAAAGCATTATTAGCTCATTTTCTACACTGGCTTTTTTGATTCTTAACATGGGAATTTCTCAGCAAGGTAGTAGAATAATTGGCATTAGTAGAGATTGAAATTAATATTAGAAATGTAGTCAATGATTGTTTATTTTGGCTGAAGATTTCTGGGGTAGGTCATTTGGTATTACCAAAGAAATCCAGTTTGCCAAATATATTTCCCTTAGAATTCATTAAAAAAATGAAGGAAGAATCTGAAGCAGTAACAAATTATGTAGATACCTAAAATCAGTGTATCTGTGATTTGCTTACGGCTGTGGTTGTGACACAAGAACACAGAGCTGGGTTTTGCTGGGAAGTTGAAAGTCTGATGCAAACGGGCAGAATTACATTTTGTTTTGTGTTGCTAATTGGCAGTTATATAAAGTCACAGAAAATGAAGGCATGGATGTGGAACTGAATCTATGAGTGATTTATTATCAAAAACATGAAAAATGACTGAGTATCATGCAAAATGTTTAGCCCTGATGGATAGAGTTTGGAGTAGAAATTTTAAATTTACTATGAAACCAATTAAAACAAAGAGGTACAGTAAAAAGTCTCACTTCTGTATTCTCTCATTCATCCCAGTTTTTCCTCATCTCCCCAGGCCAAGAAGCTATACCATTTCCTACATATTTACCCTCCTAGGGTTTCTTTTTGCAAATTCAAGCAAATACAGCAATGTATTCATATTCCCCATTTCTTACTACTGTGAAGTATTTTATGAATGGGGCAATTATAGTGTATATGCTTACGAGATGTGTAGACCAGGCATGCCATCAACGTATCTTCAATGCTCACAACAGTCATAAAGTAGGTAGTCTTTTCTCCATTTTACATATGAAGAAATTGAGGCTCAGGGGAGTTACAACATGCCCCAAGTTCATACATTATTGGAGCTAGGATTCAGAGTCCCTCTTTTTGCACTTATTGGTGTAACCTCAGCAGTTTAGCACTTCTGTATCAAAATGTCAGAATGGAATCTGTAGCTCTTGAACAACTAATTCTGTTATTTTATTTACACAACTTTATGGAAAGTTTAATCTTTTAATTTTTAATTTTAATTTTAATCTTTTAATTTTCAAAGTAAAAGTGACTTTTTCCTAATATTATTTTTGTAAATAAGAGAGTGAAACTCACGTTAAACCCAATTGTCCAGATGAAATCACTGTTAACATGTTGGTATCTATCCTTGTAAACTGTTTTGTATATAAAGTGATATCTCATCATGCAGCATTTCAGGGGAGTTATGGGTTGGCAAGTGATCTTTCTCACACACACTCATGCACATTGTTAGTTCCTCATTTGGTTACCCAAGAACCCAGAATGTTGTTATTGGTAGTTGAGTGGTCACGATGGGCAGGGCCACTATGTATCTTAGCATGATTCTTCCCCAGCCTCAAGTTCCTTAGTGGAATGCCCAGATGCCAGTGTCCATGCACAGTAGAGTCCTGCCTCATCTGAGAAAAGAAATGGTAGAATTTTTGCTCTGTCCTAACTGCTTTTATACAGCCTACAACACCATTCCAAAATAGCTTACCCTGACGATCTGCGTGCTGCCACCTGAGCAAATCTCTGCAGACATGTCGATTCTCGGTGCATGGTAGTACATCCAACTGCTGTGGGTTTTCTTTTCAAGTTTATAAGGGGTCACCTGTACATTTATCTACCAGTTTCTATTGTTTCTCCCTTTAGAACGTCATCATATACTCATAGTCTTTCTGAGACTCAAATAGTTCCAGTCTCTAATTATAAACAGTTTCTTTTTGATTCACATTCACACTCCTCACCTTCTGGCTGATGAGAATCCCTTCAAGCTAGCTCCTTGTAACCACCACCACAAAGCTTTGGAAGTATCCTTGCTGCCTGTTAACTAGATGAGCCCGCCCCACTCTAAGTTCTTCTGTCCCAGAAACAGAATCAGCTTCTAGAAACTAAATTTGGGCGTTGGGACTGCATAATATACTGTTTCATATGATCTAGGGGCTAGAGCATGACAGCAAAGACCTACAGGCCTTTAGTGATAGAACATTTACTTTTTTGTCAATATTAATGAATTAATGTTTCTATGCCTGACTCACCACTTTTAAAATATTGCTTAAAATGATAGTTTATTAATGTAAATTTTCCCTCATTTGGGGCTATAGTTTTTTCTTTGTTTACTAAGCTTTGATTTTCCATTATATATATTGTCTTACCAAACTGTGTATTTAAATTTCTAAATTACTCCCAAATTCATTTTCTTTCTTTCTGACTCTTGGCTCTAGCATCCTGGGACTTTAGTGTGCAGGAATCAGTTGTCCCCTGTGTCAAGCATCACTGGAGCACCAATGAAAAGGAAAATAAGGCCAACTTCTTTTCAAGGGGAATACTAAAGACATAACGTTCTGGGCCAAAAGGCAAAACTATAGAGATAGTAAAAAGATCAGTGGTTAGCAGTGGTTGAGAAGGAGGCAGGAAGAGAAGGATGAATAGTGGAGCACAGGGAATTTTTAGAGTAGTGAAACTGTTCTATATGATACTATAATAGTGGATAATATGGCATATATTTACCAAAACCCATAGAATTACAGCAATAAAGAATGAACCCTAATGTAAACTATGGACTTTAGTTAATAATAAGTTATCAGTATTGGTTCATCAATTGCAACAAATGTACATTAAGGCAAGATTTATTGTTTTATAGTCCTTTATTTCTTTTTTTTAAACATCTTTATTACTCTAATAGAGTATAATTGCTTTACAATGGTGTGTATAACAAAGTGAATCAGTACGTATGTCCCCATACCTCTTCCCTGTTGCATCTCCCTCCCTCCCACCCTCCCTATCCCACCCCTCTAGGTGGTCACAAAGCACTGAGCTGATCTCTCTGTGCTATGCGGCTGCTTCCCACTAGCTATCTGTTTTACGTTTGGTAATGTATATATGTCCATGCCACTCTCTCGCTTTGTCACAGCTTACCCTTCCCCCTCCCCATATCCTCAAGTCCATTCTCTAGTAGGTCTGCATCTTTATTCCCGTCTTGCCCCTAGGTTCTTCTGACCATTTACTTTTCTTTTTTTTTTTTTTTAGATTCCATATGTATGTGTTAGCATATGATATTTGTTTTTCTGACTTACTTCACTCTGTATGACAGTCTCTAGGTCCATCCACCTCACTACAAATAACTCAGTTTCATTCCTTTTTATGGCTGAGTAATATTCCATTGTATATATGTGCCACATCTTCTTTGTCAGTGGACACTTAGGTTGCTTCCATGCCCTGGCTATTGTAAATAGAGCTGCAATGAACATATTGGTACATGACTCTTTTTGAATTATGGTTTTCTCAGGGTATATGCCCAGTAGTGGGATTGCTGGGTCGTATGGTAGTTCTATTTTTAGTTTTTTAAGGAACCTCCATACTGTTCTTTGTAGTGGATGTATCAATTTACATTCCCACCAACAATGCAAGAGGGTTACCTTTTCTGCACACCCTCTCCAGCATTTATTGTTTGTAGATTTTTTGATGATTGCCATTCTGACCGGTGTGAAATGATATCTCATTGTAGTTTTGATTTGCATTTCTCTAATGATTAATGATGTTGAGCATTCTTTCATGTGTTTGTTGACAATCTGTATGTCTTCTTTGGAGAAATGTCTATTTAGGTCTTCTGCCCATTTTTGGATTGGGTTGTTTGTTTTTTTGATATTGAGCTGCATGAGCTGTTTATATATTTTGGAGATTAATCCTTTGTCCCTTGATTCGTTTGCAAATATTTTCTCCCATTCTGAGGGTTGTCTTTTCGTCTTGTTTATGGTTTCCTTTGCTGTACAAAAGCTTTTAAGTTTCATTAGGTCCCATTTGTTTATTTTTGTTTTTATTTCCATTTCTCTAGGAGGTGGGTCAAAAAGGATCTTGCTGTGCTTTATGTCGTAGAGTGTTCTGCCTATGTTTTCCTCTAAGAGTTTGATGGTGTCTGGCCTTAGATTTAGGCCTTTAATCCATTTAAGGCAAGATGTTAATAGTAGGAAAACTATGTGTAGAGAGTGGGGACTTATGGAGAGAGGATATATATGAGAATTCTCTGTACTTTATGTTAAATTTTTCTATAAACCTAAAATTTAAAAACTTTTATTAATTTAAAAAAGTTGCAATTTTATATTATTTCACTTATTGTATATCTCCAGTCTTAATCTGGGTAACAATCATTCAGTGTTATATAAAAAAGAGCATAGTCATTTTAAGTTTTGGTGGGAAAATCCAAATCCTGATATGGACTAAAAGCACTATCTTTTGCTTTTTGTGGTAATTGTATGGTCATCAGCGAGTAGAAATTGGTGGTCTGTTATCTACTTTTTCTGTGTTAACAAGACCCCCTTTGTGATTTAGTCAAAAGCCAAACAGGCTGACCAGACATTGGGCTATGAGTTTAGATCTGGATGGGGTCAGAGGCAATAATTTATGCTTCATTGCCTGTAGTATGTCAGGGTGGGCCCTGCCCATGTGCTTCACAGAAACTTAGCTGGTTTGGATGAACTATCTCCCAGTAACACTGAAGTTTCCATTTTACATGGCCATTTAGCATGTGCATTCAGGCAGGGGGAAGATGCCATTTCTTCCACTTTCTATGTAATTCCACCCCAAAACAATTTACTGTTAATTCTGGGAGTATCTTTGGTTTCCTGGGAGTGAGGATGCAGTATGGATTAGAGTAGATCAGAGAGTCTAAGAGAGACTTCTTCAGAAGGAAGAAACTGATAGAAACTTGACATGTCTATCTTGAGAGGAGATTTAGAAAATTGTCCAAGAGTTAGGGCTTGAATTAGAGATAAATATATAGAATGCTAAGCAAATGATGATATAGTAATATAATTAGTAGCTCCAGAGAAAACAAAATGATAGCAGGAAAAGAATATAGTTCACTTCATACCTCACCTGTGGATGGTCCTTATATAGTCATAATATCAAAAATCGTGATTATTGATCTTCCCCATTTATCTGCATTAGTGGTGAGCAAAGGGACAAAGGTGTGAGCGTGTGGCAGGAGCAGGAGTAGGAAAAGGTGCTAAATTGCATCTTCTTTAGGAGGAAATTAAAAATGGAAGAATAAAAATAATACAAATGTTAATTAGAGATATGGAGGCAAATTCTGAAATTATTACCTAAAGGAGATGCAAGTTGTTGTCTTTGGAAGGCGAAGAATCAGGGGTGAGGGGCCCAGGGAACTGCTGTTTTTCATAAGCAACTCCCCTCTCCCCATAGTGTCATTTGATTCCTTCAACTATGTCTCAAGTATAACTTTCATAAACACAACTAAAAAGTAAAAATAATGTTTAAATGAAAAAGTTAACACAGTAATTTTCAAGTTAAAACTTCCCAGGTACATTTTGTCCTATTTTAAGTTATGTGCATGATTATTTTGATAACATTTAAAAATACTTTTAAAGGTAGCATGAACTTTAGCAGCTCCAGCTTTCCTTAATAGCAGCACAGTTTCAGAACTGAGCACAGGTTCTTCTTGGATTGTGTGCATACTTCTTCCCACCACACTAGGATAAGTATGTAAATGCTTTGAGAGATGTAAATAGGAGGTGATGGTACTGACATGGGAAATGATTCAGGGTTCAGATAAGTAGTTTTTCACTTTGGGTTCATTTTCAATTGGTGGAAACATATATAAAAAGCAAGCACACCTGCTCTAATTGTTCTTGTTTCATTCCTGGCCTCAAGCACAAGTACTAAAAATTGATGAGCTATTCTGAAATTTCCAAGTGCCAGTGTTCATATTCAAGACATTAATAAGTTCAAGTCAGTTTGGGGAAAAGCAGCTCAACTCTGATTTAGACTTCTGTCCTGGGAAGGTTGACTTCCTGCTTTTTATCTTCTCACATCTTTTTAAAGGTATGTTCTTTCTCTCTTATACAAGCCTGCTATTAGTTTGTATCAAAGTCTTTTCCTCTTCTTTCAAAATGGTTCTGTTCCGTGAAGATTTCAGGGACAAGTGACCACCTACTATTTTACACTGTCCCATTAAACGTGTGTCTGTGTCATCTTTATGCATCCCTGTAGGCTTTTAAATCCAAAGTCCCTCAACAATGGCGTCTTTGTTCCCTATTCTCTGAATGGCTCTTAACTATTGTAAAGCAGTGAAGGGATGGTACTAATTTATGTAATTCAGAGTAGAGAAATGTAATCCTGACATATAAGGGGATAAAATATGACTTAGGTAAATGTGTATATTCTTTAATATCTGAAGGATTTTGATGCAATTTGGTTTCATATTTTGTTGATAAAAACACATGTTTTTCCCCCCATTAGTTATCAGTTATGTCATAAAGCTTTGGGCATTTTTGGACATGGCTGTTCACGGTCCTATGATTTAGTTCTCCCCTGCCAGCCCATGCCCATGTATTTGGTCAAGTATGTATAATATGTAGTGTGTCCCATACCTAGAGAGAAAGAATCAGGGTCCCTGCAATTCAGATACTGAATTGTATATTGTATACAATTATATATTGTTCAGATACAACAATAACTATTGTTTGTTGAACATATTTGCATCCACACTCTGATAAATATGTACAACTGAGTATACAAGTGACTTCTAATATTCTTGATGACTTCTTCCTTGCTAAGGTACCTGGTGATAGCCCTAACAAAATATGGCTAAATGAATGTCGTTGCAGTATAGATACTCATCTTTATTTTATTTTTCCTGTTGGTCTGGTTTACGTTGTGATGCCCATTTCTTGCTTCCAGACCTTTATAGTTGGATACTGTTACCTGTTCCTGCACTTACTCATAGTGTGGCCATTAAGTTCTGAGAGTTTATCAGCTAATGTCTATGTAAAGCTTTGCTCCTCCCACGTGTGCTCTGCAGATTGCTCTAAGGATCACTAGAACACCTCAAGTTTGGGGGTTTTTTTGTTTTTTTGTTTTTCTGGTGATGTACTCTCTCTGCAGGATTAGCATGCTAGTGTGGTTATGCCCTTTTTTTTCTGTGGCCATTGGAGAGGAGATTGAACACTCCTTTGCTCGGAAGGGTCTTTTCCTACTTAGAGTCTTGTCTTAAAGCTCATCTGTTATTTACTCAAGCCTGAGCACTTCCTGTGAGTTAACATTAGCTCTGGTCCATGCCACTTAATTAATTAATATGTGTGCTTAATTAATTAATATGTGTGTGTGGGGTCATACATACATATACAAACATACACATATACATGTGTTTTATAAATGTGTGTGTATATATACATATTACAAATACATTACATATATGCATAAAATCATGAAAATTTGGAATGTTATGCTGAGTATGCCAATGGGAATGGGTCTTCCAGCTCAGTATTCAATTTTCATGGCAAGAACTCTAAGGGAATTTTTGGGGGAGAGAATATAGCCTTTATTCTCTCAGTTCTATGTCTCAAAATGGGCAGAACTCAGGATATTCTTAGCTTTTCCTTTGTTACCTGTTATGAAGCTATAATCTACGGATTTTTAAATGAAATACTTTTGAGTTTTTTCTTTACATATTTTCCATATTTTCTGTGTGAATTTATAACTTTTATAATGGGGAATATATGATACACTTTTACTTTCAATGTATTTGTCTTTATATTTAAAATGTTTCTTCCAAACAGCAAAAAGTTGGGTCTTGCCTTTTTAAATCTGGTCTGACAATCTTTGCCTTTCACATGGAGTACTTGGTCAATTTAAAGTAAATGTAATGGGCTTCCCTGGTAACACAGTGGTTGGGAATCTGCCTGCCAATGTAGGGGACACAGGTTCGAGCCCTGGTCCGGGAAGATCCCACATGCCGCGGAGCAACTAAGCCTATGTGCCACAACCACTGAACCTGTGCTCTAGAGCCCGCATGCCACAACTACTGAGCCCGTGTGCCACAATTACTGAAACCCGTGTGCCTAGAGCCCGTGCTCTGCAACAAGAGAAGCCACCTCAGTGAGAAGTCCACGCACCACAACAAAGAGTAGCTCCTGCTCGCGGCAACTAGAGAAAGCCCGCGTGCAGCAATGAAGACCCAACGCAGCCAAAAATAAACAAATAAAATAAATAAATTTAAAAAAAGTAAATGTAACTATTTTTATGGTTGGATTTTAGTATATCATGTAGGTTATTTGATTCTATTTGTCCTGTCTGTTCCTTATTGCCTTTACCCCCTTTTCTACTTTTTTTGATGAATCAGTATATTTATTATTTCTTTTTATTTCCTCTATTGACTTTTTATCTATATCTCTTTGTATATTTTTAGTGGTTGCTCTAGAGATAATATAGTTTAAAGATAAATTCTCTATATTTAAATAAAGGACATGAACAATGTAAGAACCTTATATCAAAAGAATACAGTTCTCACCACTGCCCCCTCTTCTACTTAGTTCTTGACTATAGTTTCTACCTCTGCAAAATTCCTCATCTATTCACACATGTTGCTCAACTTTTATAGTAGTTCCCTTAATGCATTTGTCATAATTATTTTAAAGTCCCTATCTGATAAATCTAATATATGAGCTCTCTCCCGATTTGCTTCTATTGCTTTTTTGTCTTTATTGATCATGGGTCACATTTTTCTTGCTTCTTCATGTGTTTCATAGTTTTTCACTTTATGCCAGACATTGTATGTAAAAGGATAAACATATTTATATAAATAATATTTACCACCATAACAGTGATGTTGCTGCTTCTGTTAGGCTGTTAGTATGAGGGACTAATTCAATCTCATCTGTAGTGGAGCTGGATCTGGGCTTTGTCCTAGCTTTAGTTTTTTGTAGTCACCACTGGCTTCAAACGTTTTGATGATGGGATCTAGACATGCCCCTCAGCAGGGTTTAGTGAGACTCCAGAGATGTCAGTTGACAGCTTTAATTGTCTTTGGGAATCCTCTTTGCTTTCTAGTCCTGCCCCCAGCTTTCTGTACCCCAGGGGACCTCTCTTCACCTAGCTACCCTGTTCTAGCCTCTGGAGGACTGCTGTAGTACCCTCTGTTAAGGCCCAGAGTAGCTTGGATGGATTTCTGTCAGCATTTTAAAAAATGGTTTTAGGCATTTTATTATTTATTTATTTATATAATTTACTGAGGTGATATTCATGATCTATAAATTAACCATTTAAAGTGAACAATTCGGTGACATTCAGTACTTTCACAATGTTGTGCAAACACCACTTCTACCTACAGTAGTTCCAAAACAGTTCCATCACCCCAAAATGAAACCTGTTACACATTAAGCAGTTTCCCTCTATTGGCATCCTCCTCCCAGCCCCTGGTAACCACCAGTATGCATTCTCTCTCTTTGGACTTATCTATTCTGGGTATTTCATATGGTGGACTCATACAATATGTCCTCTTCTGTGTCTGGCTTCTTTCACTTAGCATAATGTTTTGGGGGTTTCCCTTGGTGTTTCGCCCTGCCCTCAGCTTTCAGCATCCACTGCCTTCATTTGGTGAAGGCTCAGAGTGAATTCTCTCCATTCTCCTGTCTTGCCCTCAGGCCTCAGTGGGCCACTGCCTGGTGTTTGTATTTGGTACAGATTCTGTCAGCTCTGCTGACCTACTCCCAGCATTTGACATTTGATTAAATCCCATGGGAAAGAATTGACAATTGGGGAAAACTAGCTTGTGAGTAGGGTTCCTCAGGATCTAATTCATCGCAGTAGCCCCCATGGAGCTGTTCAGAGTTCTTCCAAAGTTCTGCTAGTTTCATTTGTTGATGAACACTTAGGTTGTTTCTATATCTCGACTATTGTAAATAATGCAGCAATGAACATAGGGGTGCATATATCTTTTTGAATTAACGTTTTTGTGTTATTCAGGTAAATACCGTGCAGTGGAATATTTGGGTTATATGGTAGTTCTACTCTTATTTTTTAAGGAATCTCCATATTGTGTTTCGTGGTGGCTGCACCAATTTATAGTCCCACCAACAGTGTGCAAGGGTTCCCTTTTCTCCATACCTTCTCCAACATTTGTCATTTCTTGTCTTTTTGATAATAGCCATTCTAACAGGTATGAGTTGATATCTCATCGTGCTTTTGATATGCACTTTCCTAACACAGTAAGTCCCCTACATACGAATGAGTTCTGTTCCTAGACCACATTCGTAAATCCAATTTGTTCATAAGTCCAACAAAGTTAGCCTGGGTACCCAACTAACACAATTGGCTATATAGTACCATACTGTAATAGGTTTTTAATACTTTTCACACAAATAATACAGGAAAAAAAACAAACACAAACAATAAAGAAAACATTTTTAACCTTAACAGTACAGTATCTTGAAAAGTACAGTAGTTACAGTACAACAGCTGGCATACAGGGCCTGGCATCGAGTGAACAGGCAAGAAGAGTTACTGACGGGACGAGGGAGAGGAGGTGGGAGACAGTAGAGCTGAAGGATCTCAGAAGTAGGAGACTGAGGGTAAGCTGAAATTTCACTCACGCCTGACGTTGATGGAACACACGTTCACATCTTTGAAAGATCGCAACTTGAATGTTCTTATGTAGGGGACTTACTGTACTTAGTGATATTGAACATGTGCCTCTTGGCAATCTGTGTGTCTTTGGAAAAATGTTTATTCATACCCTTTGCCCATTTTTTAATCAGGTTTTTTGTTTTTTTGTCGTCGAGTTGTAGGAGTTCGTTTATATTTTGAATATTAATCCCTTATCAGACATGTCATTTGCAAATATTTCTCCCATTCAGTAGGTGGCCTTTTTTTTTTTAACATCTTTATTGGAATATAATTGCTTTACAATGGTGTGTTAGATTCTTCTTTATAACAAAGTGAATCAGCTATACATATACATATATCCCCATATCTCCTCCCTCTTGTGTCTCCCTTCCATCCTCCATATCGCAGCCCTCTAGGTTGTCACAAAACACCGAGGTGATCTCCATGTGCTATGCGACTGGTTCCCACTAGCTATTGGTTTTACATTTGGTAGTGTATATATGTACATGCCACTCTCTCACTTTGTCCCAGCTTCCCCTTCCCCCTCCCGGTGTCCTCAAGTCCATTCTCTAGTACATCTACATTTTTATTCCCATCCTGCCACTAGGTTCTTCATGACCCTTTTTTTCCTTTTTTTTTTTTTGGATTCTATGTGTATGTGTTAGCATACAATATTTGTTTTTCTCTTTCTGACTTGCTTGACTCTGTATGACAGACTCTAGGTCCATCCACCTCACTACAAGTAACTCAATTTTGTTTCTTTTTATGACTGAGTAATATTCCATTGTATATATGTGCCACATCTTATCCATTCATCTGTTGATGGACACTTAGGTTGCTTCCATGTCCTGGCTGTTGTAAATAGAGCTGCAATGAACATTGTGGTACATGTCTCTTTTTAAATTATGGTTTTCTCAGGGTATATGCCCAGTAGTGGGATTGCTGGGTTGTATGGCAGCTCTATATTTAGATTTTTGAGGAACCACCATACTGTTCTGCATAGTGGCTTTATCAATTTACATTTCCGCCAACAGTGCAACAGGGTTCCCTTTTCTCCACACCCTCTCCAGCATTTATTGTTTGTAGATTTATTGATGATAGCCATTCTGACTGGTGTGATGTGATGCCTCATTGTAGTTTTGATTTGCATTTCTCTAATGATTAGTGAGGTTGAGCATCCTTTCATGTGTTTCTTGGCAATCTGTATGTCTTCTTTGGAGAAATGTCTATTTAGGTCTTCTACCCATTTTTAGATTGGGTTTTTTTTTTTTTTTAATATTGAGCTACACGAGCTGCTTGTAAATTTTGGAGACTAATCCTTTGTCAGTTGCTTCATTTGTAAATATTTTCTCGCATTCTGAGGGTTGTCTTTTCATCTTCTTTATGGTTTTCTTTGTTGAGCAAAAGCTTTGAAGTTTCATTAGGTCCCATTTCTTTATTTTTGTTTTTATTTCCATTTCTCTACAAGGTGGGTCAAAAAGGATCTTGTTGTGATTTATGTCATAGAGTGTTCTGCCTATGCTTTCCTCTAAGAGTTTTACAGTGTTTGGCCTTACATTTAGGTCTTTGATCCATTTTAAGTTTATTTTTGTGTATGGTGTTAGGGAGTGTTCTAATTTCATTCTTTTACATGTAGCTCTCCAGTTTTTCCAGTGCCAGTTATTGAAGAGGCTGTTTTCTTCGTTGTATATTCTTGCCTCCTTTATCAAAAATAAGGTGACCATATGTGCATGTGTTTATCTCTGGGCTTTCTATCCTGTTAAATTGATCTATATTTCTGTTTTTGTGCCAGTACCATACTGTCTGGATTACTGTAGCTTTGTAGTATAGTCTGAACTCCAGGAGCCTGACTCCTCCAGCTCCATTTTTCTTTCTCAAGATTGCGTTTGCTCTTCAGGGTCTTTTGTGTTTCCATACAAACTGTGAACTTTTTTATTCTAGTTCTGTGAAAAATGCCTGCTAGTTTGATACAGATTGCACTGAATCTGTAGATCGCTTTGGGTAGTATAGTCATTTTCACAGTGTTGATTCTTCCAATCCAGGAACATGGTATATCTCGCCATCTGTTTGTATCATCTTTAATTTCTTTCATCAGTGTCTTATAGTTTTCTGCATACAGGTCTTTTGGCTCCTTAGGTAGGTTTATTCGTAGGTATTTTATTCTTTTTGTTGAAATGGTAAATGGGAGTGTTTCTTTAATTTCTCTTTCAGATTTTTCATCATTAGTGTATAGGAATGCAAGAGATTTCTGTGCATTAATTTTGTATCCTGCTCCTTTACCAGATTCATTGATTAGCTCTAGTAGTTTTTTGGTAGCATCTTTAGGATTCTCTACGTGTATTGTCATGTCATTTGCCAACAGTGACAGCTTTAATTCTCCTTTTCCAATTTGGATTCCTTTTATTTCTTTTTCTCTGATTGCTGTGACTAAAACTTCCAAAACTATGTTGAAAAATAGTGGTGAGAGTGGTCAACCTTGTCTTGTTCCTGATCTTAGAGGAAATAGTTTCAGTTTTTCACCATTGAGAATGATGTTGGCTGTGGGTTTGTCATATATGGCCTTTATGATGTTGAGGTAAGTTCCCTCTATGCCTACTTTCTGGAAGGTTTTTTTTTTTTTTTTTTTTTTTTTTTTTTTGCTGTACGCGGGCCTCTCACTGTTGTGGCCTCTCCCGTTGCGGAGCACAGTCTGCAGACGCGCAAGCTCAGCGGCCATGGCCCACAGGCCCAGCCGCCCCGCGGCATGTGGGATCCTCCCGGACTGGGGCACAAACCCGTGTCCCCTGCATCGGCAGGCGGACTCTCAACCACTGCACCACCAGGGAAGCCCCTGGAAGGTTTTTATCATAAATGGGTGTTGAATTTTGTTGAAAGCTTTTTCTGCATCTATTGAGATGATCATATGTTTTTTCTCCTTCACTTTGTTAATATGGTTTATCACATTGATTGATTTGTGTATATTGAAGAATCCTTGCATTCCTGGGATAAACCCCACTTGATCATAGTGTATGATCCTTTTAATGTGCTTTTGGATTCTGTTTGCTAGTATTCTGTTGGGGATTTTTGCATCTATGTTCATCAGTGATATTGGCCTGTAGTTTTCTTTGTTTGTGACATCTTTGTCTGGTTTTGGTATCAGGTGATGGTGGCCTCGTAGAATGAGTTTGGGAGTGTTCCTCCCTCTGGTATATTTTGGAAGAGTTTGAGAAGGATAAGTGTTAGGTCCTCTTTAAATGTTTGATAGAATTCTCCTGTGAAGCTGTCTGGTCCTGCGCTTTTGTTTGTTGGAAGATTTTTAATTATAGTCTCAATTTCAATACGTGTGATTGGTCTGTTATATTTTCTGTTTCTTCCTGGTTCAGTCTCGGAAGGTTGTGCTTTTCTGAAAATTTGTCCATTTCTTCCAGGTTGTCCATTTTATTGGCATAGAGTTGCTTGTAGTAATCTCTCATGATCCTTTGTATATCTACAGTGTCAGTTGTTACTTCTCCTTTTTCATTTCTAGTTCTGTTGATTTGAGTCTTCTCCCTTTTTTCTTGGTGAGCCTGGCTAATGGTTTATCAATTTTGTTTATCTTCTCAGAGAACCAGCTTTTAGTTTTATTGATCTTTGATACAATTTCCTTCATTTCTTTTTCATTTATTTCTGATCTGCTCTTTATGATTTCTTTCCCTCTGCTAACTTTGGTGTTTTTTTGTTCTTTTTACTCTAATTGCTTTAGGTTTAAGGTTAGGTTGTTAATATGAGATGTTTCTTGTTTCTTGAGGTAGGATTGTATTGCTATAAACTTCCCTCTTAGAACTGCTTTTGCTGCATCCCATAGGGTTTGGGTCGTTGTGTTTTCATTGTCATTTGTTTCTAGGTATTTTTTGATTTCCTCTTTGATTTCTTCAGTGATCTCTTGGTTATTTAGTAGTGTATTGTTTAGCCTCCATGTATTTGTATTTTTTACAGTTTTTTTCCTGTAATTGATATCTAGTCTCATAGCATTGTGGTCAGAAAAGATACTTGATATGATTTCAATTTTCTTAAGTTTACCAAGGCTGATTTGTGACCCAAGATCCTGGAGGATGTTCAGTGAGCACTTGAGAAGAAAGTGTATTCTGCTGGTTTTGGATGGAACGTCCTATAAATATCAATTAAGTCCATCTTGTTGAATGTATCATTTAAAGCTTGTGTTTTCTTATTTATTTTCATTTTGGATGATCTGTCCATTGGTGAAAGTGGGGTGTTAAAGTTCCCTACTATGATTGTGTTACTGTTGATTTCCCCTTTTATGGCTGTTTAGCATTTGCCTTATGTATTGAGATGCTCCTATGTTGGGTACATAACTATTTACAATTGTTATATCTTCTTCTTGGATTGATCCCTTGATCATTATGTAGTGTCCTTTTTTGTCTCTGGTAATAGTCTTTCTTTTAAAGTCTCTTTTGTCTGAGATGAGAATTGCTACTCCAGCTTTCTTCTGGTTTCCATTTGCATGCAATATATTTTCCCATCCCCTCACTTTCAGTCATATGTGTCCCTAGGTCTGAAATGGGTCTCTTGTAGACAGCATATATATGGGTCTTGTTTTTGTATCCATTCAGCCAGTCTGTGTCTTTTGGTGGGAGCATTTAATCCACTTACATTTAAGGTAATTATTGATAAGTGTGTTCCTATTACCATTTTCTTAATTGTTTTGGGTTTGTTGTTGTAGGTCTTTTCCTTCTCTTGTGTTTCCTGCCTAGAGTAGTTCCTTTAGCATTTGTTGTAAAGATGGTTTAGTGGTGCTGTATTCTCTCAGCTTTTGCTTGCCTGTAAAGGTTTTAATTTCTCCACCGAATCTGAATGAGATCCTTGCTGGGTAGAGTAATCTTGGTTGTAGGTTCTTCCCTTTCATCACGTTAAATATGTCCTGCCACTCCCTTTGGCTTGCAGAGTTTCTGCTGAAAGATTAGTTGTTAAGGTTATGGGGATTCCCTTGTATGTTATTTGTTTTTTTTCTCTCCTTGGATTTTTCCTGTATTGGACTCTCTGAGCTTCCTTGACTTGATTGACTATTTCCTTTCCCATATCAGGGAAGTTTTCAACTATAATCTCTTCAAATATTTTCTCAGTCTCTTTCTATTTCTCTTCTTCTTCCAGGACCCCTATAATTCAAATGTTGGTGCGTTTAATGTTGTCCCAGAAGTCTCTGAGACTGTCCTCAATTCCTTTCATTCTTTTACTTTATTCTGCTCTGCAGTAGTTATTTCCACTATTTTATCTTCCAGGTCACTTATCCGTTCTTCTGCCTCAGTTATTCTGCTGTTGATTTCTTCTAGAGAATTTTTAATTTCATTTATTGTGTTGTTCATCATTGTTTGTTTGCTGTTTAGTTCTTCTAGGTCCTTGTGGAACGTTTCTTATATTTTCTCCATTCTGTTTCCAAGATTTTGGATCATCTTTACTATCATTACTCTGAATTCTTTTTCAGATAGACTGCCTATTTCCTCTTCATTTGTTTGGTCTTGTGGGTTTTTTCCTTGCTCCTTCATCTGGTGTGTGTTTCTCTGTCTTCTCATTTTGCTTAACTTACTGTGTTTGGGGTCTCCTTTTCACAGGCTACATGTTCGTAGTTCCCATTGTTTTTGGTGTCTTCCCCCAGTGGCTAAGGTTGGTTCAGTGGGTTGTGTAGTCTTTCTGGTGTAGGGAACTGGCTCCTGTGTTCTGCTAGATGAGGCTGGATTTGGTCTTTCTGGTGGGCAGGACCACGTCTGGTGGTATGTTTTGGCGTGTCTTTGACCTTATTATGATTTTAGGCAGCCTCTCTGTGCAGATGCTTTTTAGTTTGACAAAGTTTCATTTGTTTATTTTTGCTTCCCTTGCCCTGTAGTCAGATCCATAAAAACATCTTTAGATCCATGTCAGTGAAGTTACTGCCTATGTTTTCTTGTATGAATTTTATGGTTGCGGTTTGACATTCAAGTCTGTAATTGTTTTTTTTGTGTGTGTGTGTGGTACGCAGGCCTCTCACTGCTGTGGCCTCTCCCATCACGGAGCACAGGCCCCGGACGCGCAGGCCCAGCGGCCATGGCTCATGGACCCAGCCGTTCCGCGGCATGTGGGATCCTCCCGGACCGGGGCACGAACCCGCGTCTCCTGCATTGGCAGGCGGACTCCCAACCACTGCGCCACCAGGGAAGCCCCTTTAATTCATTTTGAACTAATTTTTGCATATGGTGTAAGATAGTGGTCTAGTTTCATTCTTTTGCATGTGGCTGTCCAGTTTTCCCAACACCATTTATTCAAGAGATTACCCCTTCTCTATTGTATATTCTTTGTTCTTTTGTCATAAATTAATTGCCTATATATGTGCCAAACCCACATATGTGTGGGTTTATTTCCAGACTCTTAATTCTGTTTCACTGATCTGTGTGTCTGTGTTTGTTCCAGTTCCATACTGTTTTTATCACTATAGATTTGTAGCATAGTTTGAAATCAGGGACTAACTTCATTCTTTTTAATGTGGGTATCCAGTTTCCTAGCATCATACATTGAAAAAACTGTTCTTTTCTCATTGAATGGTCTTGGTGCCCTTGGCAAAACTCATTTGACCATATTTGTGAGGGTTAATTTCTGAGTGCTGCATTTTATTCAGTTGCTCTATATGTCTGTCTTATGCCAGTACCATGTTGTTTTGATTACTGTAGCTTTGTAGTAAGTTTTGAGATTAGGAAGTATGAGCCAACCTTGTTCTTTGTCTAGATTCTTTTGGCTATTCAGGATCTCTTGAGATTTCATATGTATTTTAGGATTGATTTTTTTTAATATTTCTGCAAAAAAATCATTGGAAATTGGTAGGGATTGTATTGAATCTGTAGCTCACTTTGATAGTATTGACATCTTAACAATATTAAGTCCTGTTTTATTTTTAATATTGTCTTCTAATGCATGAACATGGGATTTGTTTCCATTTATTTATGTCTTTAATTTCTTTCAGCAATCTTTTGTAGTTTTTTATGTACAAGTCTTTCACCTTTTTGATTAAATCAATTCCTAAATATTTCATTATTTTTGATGGCATTATAAATGGAATTGTTTTCTTAATTTCCTTTTTAGATTGTTCATGGTTAGTGTATAGAAGAACAACTGATTTTTGTGTAGTGATTTATTATCCTGTTACTTTCCTGAATTTGATCATTAGTTCTCACAGTATTTTTGTGTGGAATCTTTAGGGTTTTCTACATATACGGTCATATCATCTGTGAACAGAGATAATTTACTTCTTCCTTTCCAGTTGGGATGCTTTTTATTCCTTTTTCTTGCCTTATTTCTCCACTAGGACTTCCAGTTCTTTGTTGAATAGAAGTGGCAAAAGCAGGAATCCTTGCCTTGTTATTGATCTTAGAGAAAAAGTTTTCTTTTTTTTTCACCATTTAGTATGATGTTTGCTGTGAATTTTTCATATATGGCTTACATTATGTTGAAGTAATTTCTTCCTATACCTAGTTTTTTGAGTATTTTTATCATGAAATTATATTGAATTTTACAAATGCTTTTTCTGTACCATGTGAGATGATCATGTGCTTTTTTCCCTTCATTCTGTTAATATGGTATAATACATTGATCAATTTTCATATGTTGAACACTTCCACGAATAAATCCCACTTGGTCATGGTGTATAATCCTTTGAATAAGCTGTTGAATTTAGTTTGCTAGTATTTTGTTGATGATTTTTGCATCAGTGTTCATAGTGAATAGTGGTCTGTTGTTTTCTTCTAGTGTCTTTGGGTTTGGTGTGAGGGCAATTCTCATCTCATAGAATAAGTAGGGAAGTGTTCTCTCTTCTTCAATTATTTTGAAAAAGATTTTGAAGGATTAGTGTTAGTGTTTTGTAGAATTCACCAGTGAAGCCATCAGCTCCAGGGATCTTTTATCTGGGAGATTTTTTTTAATTCATTTATTTATTTTTTATTTTTGGCTGCATTGGGTCTTCATTGCTGCACACAAGCTTTCTCTAGTTGTGGCAAGAGGGGGGCTACTCTTTGTTGCAGTGCGCGAGCTTCTCATTGCGGTAGCTTCTCTTGTTGTGGAGCATAGGCTCTAGGTGCTCGGACTTCAGTAGTTGTGGCACGTGGGTTCAGTATTTGTGGCTTGTGGGCTCTAGAGCGCAGGCTTAGTAGTTGTGTGGCATATGGGCTTAGCTGCTCCGCAGCATGGGGGATCTTCACAAACCGGGGCTCAAACCTGTGTCCCCTGTACTGGCAGGCAGATTCTTAACCACTGCACCACCAAGGAAGTCCATTTTTGTTTCTGTTTTCATATTACTGATTCATTCCTCTTACTAGTTACAGATATATTTAGGTTTTCTATTTCTTTGTGATTCAATTTTGGTAGGTTTTATGTTTCTAAGAATTGATTTTACCTAGGTTATCCAATTTGTAATACAATTTCTCATAGTACTCTCTTATACTTTTTATTTCTATAGAATAAGTAGTAACATGCCTACTCTCATTTCTGATTTTATTATAGTAATTTGAATCTTTTCATTTTTAGTCAATCTAAAATTTGTCAATTGTGTTGATCTTTTCAAAGAACAGACTTGTTTTCCTTGATTTTCTCTATTGTTTTTCTATTCTGTATTTTAGTTTTCTTTGATCTATAATTTATTATTTACTTTCTTCTGTTAGTTTTGGGTTTAGCTTATTTTTTCTCTAGTTCCTTACATTATAAAGTTAGGTGTTGATTTGAGACCTTCTCTTATTTTTTTAATGTAAGAGTTTATTGCTATAAATTTCCCCTTTAGCATTGCTTTTGCTGCACCCCATAAGTTTTGCTATGTTGTGGTTTGGTTTCCACTCATCTCTAAGTATTTTCTAATTTCCCTTTTGATGTCTTTTTTGATTCATTAGTTGGTTAAGAGCATGTTGTTTAATTTCCATGAATTTGTTATTTTTAAAGTTTTTCTTATGTTACTGATTTCTAACTTCATCCTGTTGATGTCAGAGAAGATACTTTGTATGACACCTATCTCTTTTAAGTCTTTTGAGTCTTAACTTGCAGCCTAACATATGGTCTGTGCTGGAAAATATCACATTTCCACTACAGAAGAATTTGTATTCTATTTCTGGGGGGTGTAGTGTTAAGCATATTTCTGTTAGATCTAGTTTGTTTCTTGTGCTGTTTATGTCTTCTGTTTCCTTACTTTTCTTCTGTCTGGTTGTTCTATTCATTACTGATAATGGGATATTGCAGTCTTCATCTATTATTGTGGAACTGTCTATTTCCATCTCAGTTCTGTCATTTTTTGCTTCATATATTTTGATGGTCTGTTAGGTGTATAAATCCTTATAGTTGCTATATCTTCTTTTTTTATTGAACCTTTTATTAATATGTAATATCCTTTTTTGCATCTTGTAAACTTTTTTTGATTTAATGTATTTGTCTGCTGTTAGTATAGCCAACCTCTCTCTCTTGGTTAATATTTACATGGAATATCTTTTTCCATCCTTTCACTTTCAGTCTCTTTGTATCTTTAGATCTAAAGTGATTGTCTTGTTTACGACATAGAGTTGGAGCATTGTATTCTGCCAGTCTCTGTCTTTTAATTGGAGAGTTTAATCAGTTTACACTTAAAGTATTTCCTGATAAGGAGGATCTTACTTGTGTCATTTTGCTGTTTGTTTTCTGTGTATCTTGTAGCACTTTTGTCCTCATTTCCTGCACATTTCCTTTTTGTTTAGTTGATTCTTTTTGTAGTGAAATATTTTATTCTCTTCTCATTCCCTTCTGCATAATCTATAACTATTTTCTTTGCAGTTACCATGGGGGTTACATTTAAAATCTTAAAATGATAACATTATAATTTGAATTTATACCAACTTAATTCAATAACATGCAAAAACTGTTTCTTTTTAGCCTCTTTTCCTCTCCTTTCAGCTGTTGATGTCACCAAGTTACATCTTTACACATTGTGTGTCTGAAAACGTAAAATAATAATTGTGTTTTTAAAACACATTAGTCTCTAACCTATGTAGAAAACAAAATGTGGAGTTACAAACCAGTTATCTTAATAATAGCTTTTAGACTAATAATTATTTTTTAAATGTATTAGTATCTTAAATCATGTAGAAAACAAAAGGTGGTGTTACAATTTGTTGTTCCAATAATAGTGTCTTTTATAATTCTTCATGTGTTTACCTTTACAGAGATCCTTATTTCTTTATACAGTTTTGAGTTACTGTCTAGTATCCTTTCATTTCAACCTACAAATGCCCTTCAGCATTTTTTGCAGGGCAGGTGTAGTGGTAACACATTCGATCAGCTTTTGTTTATCTGGCAATTTCTTAGTTTCTCTCTCACTTTTGAAGGACAGTTTTGCCGATATAGGATCTTAGTAGGTTTATTTGTTTGGTTTTTAGTGCTTTGAGTATTTCCACCCATTGCCTTTGGCCTCCAAAGTTTCTGATGAGAAATCTACTGATGATCTTGTTGAAGATCCCTCATATTTGGTTGTAGTGTAAACCCTAACAGTTGGCTTTTCTTTCTGTACTGCAAGTGCCTGACTTCAACTTTCATTGCCAAGTCATCCACTTCAAGGAGGCATCTGCTTCTTTGAAGGCTGCATTAAATGAACACATTGCCAGTCACAGCCACATGTCTAGATAAAGAGCCAGGATGCATACCCAGCAGCCCCCTACCATGAGGCTTCTTTTTTTTTTTTTATTTTTTTGCGGTATGCAGGCCTCTCATTGTTGTGGCCTCTCGCAGCACAGGCTCCGGACGCACAGGCTCAGCGGCCATGGCTCACCAGCCCAGCTGCTCTGCGGCATGTGGGATCTTCCCGGACTGGGGCACGAACCCATGTCCCCTGTGTCTGCAGGCGGACTCTCAACCGCTGTGCCACCAGGGAAGCCTGAGGCTTCTTTATTTTAGAGATTCTTGTTGCAATTTCCTTACATTCAGTCTTCAAAATATATTTCATATTCTCTGCTTCTCACAGTCTCTACTACTACCAGCGTGATCAATATTATCACCATCTCTTGCCTGGTTTTCTGCAACAGCCTCTTAGTTGATTTCTCTGCTCTACACTTGTTCTCTTCCAAAACAGTCTCTACAAATCAGCCATAGAAGTCTTTCTCTAAACATAAATCTAACTATGATACTCCCCTGCTTAATACAGTTCATTATAATTAAAATAAAATCCATATTTTATTATAATTAAAATGAAATTAAATATAATTAAAATAAAATCCGTAATCGTCATCATGGCAACCATGTTTCTACATGGCTTCCACTTCTCCGTTTTCATCTTGAGTCACGCTCCTCTTTGCTCACCATGTTTCAGACACTTTGGCTTTCTTTCTGTTCCTAGAAGAGGTGAAACTTTTTCCCAGCTCAAAGCCTGCCTGTATCTTGTTCCCAGTAACTGGAGCGCTTTCCCCAGTCTCTTCAACTGGCTAGCACCTTCTTCTTTAAATCTCAGGTAAATGTAGCTTTCTCAGATAGACTTTCCCCGATCATTGCACTCAAGTAGCTTCCTCTCCCCACTTTATCTAAATGCCACTCCAAACCACCTCTTTCCACCATTAAGCTCTGTATTAGTTTCTGAGGGCTGTTATAACAAATTAGCACAAAGTGGGTGGCTTCAAACAACAGAAATTTATACTTTCACAGTTGTGGAAACCAGAAGTCCAAAATCAAGGTGTTGTCAGGACCATACTCCTTCTGGAGGCTCTAGGGAAGAATTCACTCCCTTCTCTTCCAGCTTCTGGTTGCTGTGAGCATTCCTTGACTTGTGGCTGCATCTCTGCAAACTTTGCCTCCATACTCACATTGCCTCCTCTCTTCTTTCGGTGTTACCTTCTTTTGCCTCTCTCCTTGAGGATACTTGTGATGTCATTTAGGGCCCACCCAGATTCTTCTCAACTCCAGATCCTTTATTTAACAACACCAGTAATGATCCTTTTTCCAAATAAGGTTACAGCTTCCAGGCATTAGGGCTTGATATCTTTGGGTGGCCATTATTCAGCCTACTACATGCTTTATCATCAGATTCAGAAAGCTTTTTTTTTTACATAAAATAAATTATCTGTATCCATATATATAAATATATGTATATATCCTGTTTATTGTCAGTTTCCCTTAGACCAGCACTATCCAATAGAAATACAGTGAGGGTCACATATATAACTTAAATTTTTCTAGTATCCATATTAAAATCTGAAAAGAAACATGTGCCATTAATTTAAATAGCATATTTCATTTAAGTCAGTACATCCAGATATTATCATTTCAACATGCAATCAACATAAAAATTATTACTGAGGTATTTTCCCTTTTTGGTACAAAGTCTAAATCTGATGTGCGTTTTATTCATCATGGCACATCTCAGTTTAACCAAGCCACATTTCAGGTGCTCAATAGCTACAAATGGCTAGTGGCTACTATTGAGTTGGACAGCCAGCTCTAGACATGTAAAACACGTCTATTTTGCTTTTCAGGGCCAAAACAGTGCTTGGAACATTGGGAATGCATGATATATATTTTTACTGAATGAATAAGTTATTAAACGAGTAAAAGGAGACCAGCAAAATGTCATGCTAAGCTGTATCACAATTCCCCTAACATCAAAATGGATATGTTTTTACAGAATCATATTCATCTGAATTTAACTTTGAGTAAAAAGTTAAGTATTAGTGATTATGAAACTTCTCTAAGTGTCTCTAAACCAACTCACATTTTTGTTTGCACTATTTCTCTGGATGATAAATTTTACAAATTTGCATTCTATAAGAATATTTAAATTTTAGAGGCTTTTGTGAATGTTTAATATTCTGGGATTTGGTGAAATGGATATTAATACATATTTATTAGAATATTTTTCTTAGTTATGGTGAATTCTATTAACCAAAATTGCTGTGGAATTATCCTCTTAAATATTTATTGTCACATAATATTTTAGATTCAAGCAGAGGGGAAATAACATAGCAGCTCATAGAGAAATTAGAACACTAATGAAATTCAATCTTTTATAGTTTATACATCATTTTGAACTGAATAATGTTAGGTAAAGCATGCATATTCTATTAAAAATGTTAAAGTTATTGAGAGCAAATTTTAATTTAATATTAAAATATAAAATCTCTTTAATCACTGGGAGGAATCCTCAGAAGTGAAAGGAAAACTCTACATCAACTTAAACATTTCAAGACAACCAGTTTCACTAATTTAAAACAACTTCCAGAGCTAAGGATCTAAGCAAATGAACCATTTTCTTAAAAAATTCTGACTCATCTTGGGAGCATTAAAATTAATAGAACTTATGATCTTGAGTTCTACTCATTTGTGAATGTGTTTTCAGTAAGTACACATAATTGGGGTTGGGATCTGACGGTCCCTTATATATAACCATCATGAATACACATAGAGTTTTGTTTTTTTTTTTGCGTTACGTGGGCCTCTCACTGTTGCGGCCTCTCCCGTTGCGGAGCACAGGCTCCGGACCCGCAGGCTCAGCGGCCATTGCTCACGGGCCTAGCTACTCCACGGCATGTGGGATCTTCCCGGACCGGGGCATGAACCCGTGTCCCCTGCATCGGCAGGCGGACTCTCAACCACTGCGCCACTAGGGAAGCTCCACATAGAGTTTTATATTAATATACCATTAATATTTCAGGGGTTTGATTCATAATTTTAAAAAATGAAGACACCCATGAAATGAACTAATGTAGAAAACAAATCTTATTGCAGGCCAGTGGGATGCACTATGCTTATAAAACATTAGGATTATACGTACTAAGACAGTATTTCAGCCCAAAGCCTGATTCTTTTGTACAGCACTCTGGAGAAAGGAAAGTGATAGAGGAGGTGCAGTAGTGTGAAGGAGGAAAGGGTCAGGGAAGTCTCCTCATCACATTTTGTAAGGATTTCATGAATGAGTAGGTCAGTAATTCATTTCTGAGAGGCAGTCTTTTTGCACTGGTTATCACAATATCTTTCTCTAGACATGATCGTTTTGCTTTCTATTAAAGTGTACTTTCCCCAGTCTTGCCTGCTGTAGTTTCCAATACCTTACTCAGATTCCGAGCCAGTTTTGATGATGGCACAAGGGATACTAATGTTCTGTACCTCAACCCTACCAGTCAGTAGTGTATGAATTTAGTTACACTACCGCAGAATTATTTATCGTTGTGCCTAGGAGGAGCTTGAAGGGTTCACAGCGTGGTACTTTCCTTAGCTGCTCCGCTTAGTACTGTGGTTCCCCAGTGAGACACTGATAGTCTATCTTTGACAGACTCCTATTCCCAGAGGTGGATATTATCCTTTAATTAAAACAAAAGACAAGCAACAACAAAAACCTTAGACTTACTTCTTCAAGATATAGCTGTGCTGTCTTTGGTTTTTAAGTCTGTGGTTTTTACAAGATTATGTTACTAGAATGGGCCTTCAGTAATTTATGAAAACCATATCTAATAACTTATAAATGTTAATATCAAAGGGTGAGAAATAGGTAGTGACTGCTTTAAGAATTACATAAATTTCTGAGTAGTAAGCACAAGGTTTAAGAGATATCATATATTACGAACTTAATACAATGTCTAAGCAATTTATAAGAATTAAGTGTTTATGAAGAACTTTTACTAAAAGAATTTTAAATATTTTCAGTATTTACTTATGTAATCAAAGTAAAATAAATGTATAATGCTTAACCCTGAGAACTTCTGAGAGTATGTAAAAGAAATGCTAATGAAACATTAAAGGAGAGATCAGGGCTTCCCTGGTGGCGCAGTGGTTGAGAGTCCGCCTGCCGATGCAGGGGACGCGGGCTCGTGTCCCAGTCTGGGAGGATCCCACGTGCCGCGGAGCGGCTGGGCCCGTGAGCCATGGCTGCTGGGCCTGCACATCCGGAGCTTGTGCTCCGCAACGGGAGAGGCCACAACAGTGAGAGGCCCGCGTACTGCAAAAAAAAAGAAAAAAGTTAAAAAAAATTTTAAAAAGGAGAGATCAAATATATCAAGTGTCAAAAATGAAAATTCATCACACTGAATAAAAACATCTGTGGAGAAAGAAAAATGACTTGGAATGAGAGGAAGAAACTTCATAGGACTAAAGAAATAGGAGAGTACCCATAAATGATCATAAACTGTAATTGTGTAGAACAGCATAAAACAGTAAATTTGTGTTATAATGTGATTTTATTGTATGTTATAGAATATATACATATTACATATAATGTATATTACATAGGTACATATGCTATATATGTACATCATAATACTTAATAAGATATAATGTTTTTTATTGTAATAAATATATTAAGCCTGAAATAAATGTAAATCATTGTTGAATTGTTGCATATTACATTTACTGGGGTACAAATATATTTTCTTATTAAGAAGAACGTAGTTTTTCATGTATTTAGCTATTTCAGTGTCATTCAGAATGGCACAGTACCATTCACAATTCCCAGGGACAGGCTGGACTTTATCTGTTTATATCTTTAAAAACCCATGAGTATAGACAATTCAAATTTTGATGATTGGATTCAGATACTGTATCTAAGAAGAATTAGGTATTTAATTATCCTAATAATCAACTTTATAAATAGAAAATAACTAAAATATATTCAAGTTTTATTAATAATTATTAGGATATGCAAGAATAATGAATATAATGTCAAGTCCACTGAATTTTCATAAATTCCAACTGCTCTTTGATTTCAAGAAGTGTTTGCTGTATAATTATCAAGCTCATGAAAGCCATTTGAAATTTATATGTCATGTCCTTTTCCAGTCCTTTGTTTAAGCTCTCTCACAAAGTTAGACCTCCTTGGAAGATGACATCTGCAGGAAGTAGGTTCAAATTGACCAGAGGTCTTTGGACACTGTTCATTGCACTGTTGACTGCTCTAAACTGGGACTAACCCTACAACAACTGAATCAGTTTTGTTAGCTCTCTCATTTCTTCATATTTTCTGTTCATCCTTCTTCCCTTTATTCTGTATTAATTAGGCAGTAGATAAGACAAAGAATAATACTTCTTTGTGTTCTTACAGATTCAGCTATTGTCACTAACTGAATTCCCAAGTTAGCAACTTGGAATCTCTCTGCATATCTCGAAGCATGTTGCAGAATTGTCAAGACTCTCAGATCCCATTTAATTTTCATTCATTTTAATATTGTACAAAACAGAGTTCTTCTAAGAGAAGTAAAGGAAATTCTGTTAAATCAAATAAGTAACAATAGGGTATTAGGGTTCCCAAAAGTCTGGAACTCATGAGTATTGACAATATAAGTGGCAAATCTATCCAATAGCACAGTGGTTAAGACCCATTCATTTCCAGGGAGGGGAATAGATGAGCTGCTCCTCCTCTAGTTTATACCACTCCCAGTCCATCTAATGATGGGATGTCATTTCTTAGCCACCCGCTAGTGGTGCACATTCTGGAAGGGACTGCAGAGTTCACAGAGGCATCAGCAATAAGCTCTGCTTACGAAAGCTTCCCTGCTTCCCTAAGTGGGTGGGTGAGGGTGGATTTAGATCTAGGTGGAAAAAAGGACCTTTAAACTTGTATTAAGATTTTACAAATTATAAAGTAATGTGTGCATTGGACATTTTCACTCCATTCTTCTAACTTATTTCTTACTCCACCCCCTCCATAGCCCATGCTCTATTCCTGACTCTGTCCTTTAGCTTCATTCAATCCCTGTCCTCCATTCAACCCTGAGCCTGACTCCATGTTTTACTCCATCTCTGAGTGAGGTGTTAGACACTCAGGGTTGGATGAGGGATGAAGTGAGGATGAAGTTAGGGTGAAGGGTGAAGGGAGCCTCTCTGAAGGTAATGGATAGGGGTATTATTGCAAACATTATTTGTAATTTTTAATAGTGTTTTTACATTCTGATATATCAATCAATATGGCACTATTGGAACAGCTGCGTGAAAATATGCTGCCATTCAACCACACAAAAATATCTTTCTTTGGCCATCAGTGACCTCAACACTTCATATTGAACATTGATAGGAGAGAGAATATTGGTGCTGTTAAAGATTGCTTTATAAATTTATCTCAAGAAATAAGGAAAAGGAAAAGTTCTCTGAATTGTTACCAGGATAATAGTCTACCTCTGTATTTCTTCATCTGCCTTTGGCCTTTCATCTCATGATCTCTGCCCTATGTGGACCTTTGTAACTGTGCTAGCAGTTTCTGGTTCATCAAAGACATTGCTGCCAGGGGTAATTATTTACACATGGAAATTGGTAGAAAATTAGGTGTCACTAAGAGGCTGCTTTATACACTGTGGTGGCATGAATGTAAATATATTAATTCATATTGAACAAATGTAAAATACCAGCTTGAGTGAGTGGTGAGTAGAGCTGGCCATAGTCCAGAGTTTCATGAGGTAGAAGAGGCCCTGAGAGGCAGAAAGTGGTGTCAAGTAACTTGTTTCTAAAATTTGAGCTCAAATTCATTTATAACATCCTCAATAAACTGTAGGACACATCAAGTGACCAGGAATGCCTACCTCATATGATAGAACACTCCATTTCCCAGTTGGTTCTAATTCAAGCCATTGCTTATTTTGAGCTGAAATCTGCCTGCCTGATCCTTCTTTTAGTCCAAATGTAGCTCTGCAACCACAGGTTGAGACTAACGATCTTCCCATGACAACTGTTCAAGTATTTGTAGACAGATATAGCTGAATTTTGGTTTAAATGAAAAGTTCCCTTTAATTTGCACACTGGGGGGCAGATCAACAATAATAGAATCCTGATGTTGAGCAATCAAATGCCACAATTTTGAGTTTTCTCAAAATTCACCACTCTATCCATTACAGCATAAATAGCCATGGAGGTGTTTGAAATCAAGTGATTATTTATAAAATTCCTGATGTATGCAAATTCTTAGAACGTATAGTTTCATTTATAACTAGTCAAATAGTACATGCTAGTAGACAAGGAGAGTTTCAAACAATAAGCGAAACTTCAGAAGACACCTCCACCTCCAGAGAAATGTGAGGTTTTTGAAAGGTAGTTTTCAAATATGTTATTCTGATACTTTAATAAAATAATCTATAAATTAATGAATATTTAGATGAATATTATCTAAATATTTCTAACTTCATTATAATTCTGCACCAAGAGAATTTGGAATTTTGTCTTTTTTCATAGAAAATACTCAGTTGAAATTTCTCATATTTTATCTGTTATCTGAGTTAAAATTCTTGAGACTTTGCCTCAATATTTTATGTTTTAACATAGAGCTTAAAGTAATCCTTTTTGAAATTATGATGACAGTAAGCCATGATGAAATATTTATCAAACATATTCATAATCTCTTTATTATGTGACTCATTTATTTAATAACTAAGACTTGTTTTAGATAGAAAAGGATAAGATTAACTTTTCCTATGAAGAGAAATGAGAAGGATATATGTATACATACATAATTTACTACTACTCTGTCAGTTCTTAAAATTACCAAAGAATAGCAGTGAAAATAATTGCAAGAAAATTGGAGAGAGAACTTCCATATTTTGAGATGATGAAATGTTTTCTTGTTAGTTATCTGTAAGGATGAGTAAATTACTTCATATAGTTGAACATGTAATTCAAATTTTAACAAACTGAGTTGGGGGAACATTTTTAGGAAGAGTTGAATCTTTGGAAGGAAGTTGTGATGCTCATAGGAAAGCTTATACAATCCATTCATTTTTCTCATCATTTGTTCAGTATTTATTGACATCAACAAAATGTTATTTTAATACTTATCATATTTTGTCTTATAAGGATACTCATTTGTATATATGTATTGTTTATAATTTCCTGAGGCAGGGTCTGTGTCTTGTGCATATTTTTGTTAACTCTTTCATGTACTTCTTTTTTTAATTGAAGTATAGTTGATTTACAGTATTGTGTTAGTTTCAGGTATATAGCAAAATGATTCAGTTTTATATATATATGTATATGTGTATATATGTATATATACATATATGTATATGTGTACACATGTATATGTGTATATACATATACATATATATGTATATATATGTATATGTGTGTGTCTGTATATGTATTCTTTTTCAGATTCTTTTCCATTATAGGTTATTACAAGATATTGAATATAGTTCCCTGTGCTATGTAGTAAATCCTTGCTATTTATCTATTTTATATATACTAGTGTCTATCTGTTAATCCCATGCTCCTAATTTATCTCTCCCCTGCCCTTTCCCCTTTGGTAACCATAAGTTTGTTTCCTATATCTGTGAGTCTGTCTCAGTTTTGTAAATAAGTTCATTTGTAAATTTTTTAGATTCCACGTTTAAGCAATTATCATATGATATTTGTCTTTCTGTGTCTGACTTACTTCACTCAGTATGACAGTCTCTAGGTCCATCTGTGTTGCTGCAAATGGCAATATTTCATTCTTTTCATGGCTGAGTAATATTCCATTGTATGTATGTATTGTATAAATATACATACCATATCATCTTTATCCATTCATCTGTTGACAGACACTTAGGTTGCTTCCATGTCTTGGCTATTGTAATAGTGCTGCTATGACACTGGAGTGCATGTATCTTTTCAAATTAAAGTTTTCATCTTTTCTGTATATGTGTTCAGGAGTGGGATTGCTGGATCATATGGTAACTCTATTTTTAGTCTTTTAAGGAACCTCCATACTGTTTTTCATTGCACTGCACCAATTTACATTCCCACTAACAGTATAGAAGGGTTCCCTTTTCTCCACACCCTTATTATTTATAGACTTTTTGATGATGGCTATTCTGACCAGGGTGAGTTAATACCTCATTGTAGTTTTGATTTGCATTTCTCTAATAATTAGCAAAGTTGAGGATCTTTTCATGTGTCTATTGGCCACCTGTATGTGTTCTTTGGAGAAATGTCTATTTAGGTCTTCTGCCCAGTTTTTGATTGGGTTGTTTGTTTTTTATATTGAGTTGTATGCACTGTTTGTATATTTTGGAAATTAAGCCCTTGTCAGTTGCATCATTTGCAAATATTTTCTCCCAGTCTGTAGGTTGTCTTTTTGCTTTGTTTATGGTTTCCTTTGCTGTGCAAAAGCTTGTAAGTTTGATTAGGTCCCATTTGTTTATTTTTGCTTTTATTTCTATTGCCTTGGGAGACTGACCTAAGAAAACATTGCTACAATTTGTGTCAGAGAATGTTTTTGCCTGTTTTCTCTTGTAGGAGTTTTATGGTGTCATGTCTTATATTTAAGTCTTTGAGCCATTTTGAGTTTATTTTTGTGTATGGTGTGAGGGAGTGTTCTAACTTCATTGATTTACATGTACTGTCCAGCTTTCCCAACACCATGTGCTAAAGAGACTCTCTTTTCTCCATTGTATGTCCTTGTTTCCTTTGTCGAAGATTAATTGACTGTAGATGTGTAGGTTTATTTCTGGGCTCTCTGTTCTGTTCTGTTGATCTATATGTCTGTTTTTGTGCCAATACCATGCTGTTTTGATTATTGTAACTTTGTAGTATTGTCTGAAGTCTGGGAGGGTTATGCCTCCTGCTTTGTTCTTTTTCCTTAGGATTGATTTGGCAATTCTGGGTCTTTTGTGGTTTCATATAAATTTTAGGATTATTTGTTCTAGTTCTGTGAAAAAACGTCATGGGTCATTTGATAGGGATCACATTAAGTAGATTGCTTTGGGCAGTATGACCATTTTAACACTATTAATTCTTTCAGTCCAAGAGTTTATCTTTCATTTCTTTAAATCATCTTCAGTTTCCTTTATCAGTGTTTTATAGTTCTTGTGTATAAGTCTTTCATCTCCTTGGTTAGGTTTATTCCTAGGTGTTCTTTTTTTTTGATGAGATTTTAAATGGGATTCTTTTTTTTTTTAACTTTCCCTTTCTGATATTTCATTGTTAGTGTAAAGAAATGCAACAGATTTCTGTATATTAATCTTGTATCCTGATACCTTGCTGAATTTGTTTATCAGTTCTAGTAGTTTTTGTGTGGAGTCTTTAGGGTTTTCTATATAGAATATCACGTCATCTGCATATAATGACAATTTTATCTCTTCCCTTCCCATTTGGATACCTTTTATTTCTTTTTCTTGTGTGATTGCTGTGGTCAGGACTTCCAATATTATGTTGAATAGAAGTGGTGATAGTGGGCATCCTTGTCTTGTTCCAGAATTTAGTGGGAGGGCTTTCAGTATTATATTGGCTGTGAGTTTGTCATAAATGGTTTTCATTATGTTGAGATATGTTCCCTGTATACCCACTTTGGTGATAGTCTTTATCATGAATTGATGTTGAATTTTATCAAATGCTTTTTATGCATCTATTGAGATGATCATGTAATTTTTCTCTTTTGTTTATGTGGTGTATCACATTGATTGATTTGCCTATGTTGAAGCATCCTGTGACCCTGGGATGAATCCAACTTGGTCATGGTGTATGATCCTTTTTATCTGTTGTTGAATTTGGTTTGCTAATATTTTATCGATGATTTGCATCTATATTCTTCAAAGATATTCCTGTAATTTTCTGTTTTGGTAGTGTCTTTGTCTGGTTTTGGTGTCAGAGTCATGGTGGCTTAATAGAATGACCTTTGGAGCCTTCCCTCCTCTTCAATCTTTTGGAAGAGTTTGAGGAGGATAGGTGTAAGTTCTTCTTTGTATGTTTGGTAGAATTCCCCAGTGAAGACATCCGGTCTTGGGCTTTTGTTTGCAGGGATTTTTCTTTTTTATTACAGATTCATATTTTTATTACATATGAGATTGAGTACATAGTACTCACTCAATGTGATTTCTATTTCCATGGATTTTTGATATTGCTACTAATGTATCATTTCAATATGTTTTTAATATGTGTCCTAAATAACTATCAAAGAAAGACGGTCATTTACAATACAAGTTTATTTCACTTGAAAAGAATTTTAAATGACATATATATTCTAGTTTTCAGAATTCATCAGAGCCCTGCGAAGAACACTTCAGAATGTGTTTAACTCATGGTTGTATTCTGAGTGATGCACACTTGAAAAGGGTGTGGAGAACCAACGTTAAATACCAAATCCATACAATGTGAATGATTTGTGTGAGAATATAGGCAGAACACAATATATTTTCTTTAGCTCCCAAGCTAAGTTGAAAAGAAATTTGAATTTGTATCCCACCTCTGATTTTATAAGCCTTGCAAAACTATTTCTTGATTTGGCACCATTAGCAGACTGATTGGAGGCTACAGTGTTTACCCAACCAGATCCAATGAATTGAAAATTGGAGTGAGTGAGTTTTAAGATAGCAACATATGAACAGAGCTGCATTACAGAAATCACACCAACAAATGACAGAGTTGCTGTGCTAAAAAATCCTTGGGAGCTATGATGTAGATTTATTCATGACGGTCCTGGGGGTTGGTTTTTATCCAGATTAATTGATAAAAAGCAGATTTAAGGAAGTAGTAGAATTTTAATTCAATGAAATTGAATGGCAGGCAATCATTGAACTGGATCTTTTTCATAATAGACATAATTTTAGATTTTAAATAATATAATACATGCTATTCATAAACAGATAATTTATTGACAGCATACTTAATTCTACAGGGTGCTAAACCATGACACAGTTGTACAATCCAAATGAGTATTGATAAGAGAACAGCTTCAACCAAACTTATGCCACTGTATAGGAATATAGAAAACATGAAATTTTCAAGAATGATTTGAAGACCAAAAATTATTTGAAAGGCTGTTGCAATAAGGAATTTTCCATCTGCAATTCTGATAGCTCAGCAGGTAAATCTTTTGCCAAAGAGAAGACGATCTCTTCCCTTTCTGCAGAAGACTTAAACAAGACAGTCAAATAAAAAACATGTATGTGAAAGAAACGTATAGATAAATAGATGTATAGATAAATAGATCATGAAATAAGTTAGAAGAGTTATTTATGCAGAGTTCTCGAACATGGAGGTATTGTGTCCTGCAGTAAAGACCAGAAGATATAAAATCACTCTTATCATGGAGTTGACATGTTAGTGCTGGTGGTAGTGAGATGACAAATAATAAGTGAATTGCGTGATGTGTTTAAAGTGAAAAGGTATATGGGGAAAAATTAAGTGAGGAAGAATGATGAGAGTAAACGCAGAGGCAGAAAGAGGGATAGTGGTTGCAGTATTCCATGGCATAGTAGGTGAAAGCCCCAGCTGAAAAATGATGTTTGGGCAAAGCCTTAAAGGTTTGAGGGAGCCATGTAGATATCTGGGGGAAGAATGTTCCCGTTAGAGGGAACAAGAGCAAAGGCCCTGAATCAGGAGTGTGTTTATCCTATTTTGGGGAAAGTAAGGAGATCCAGGTCAGTTGGAACAGAGTAAGAGAGGTGGGGAAAGATAAAGGTAACAAAGGCACAGAGATAAGGGGGCTGAGGGCAGGTCATGTGGAGACTTACAGGCTATTTAATGACTTTGACTTCTACTGTGGGGTGCCATTAGAAGATTTGAGCAGAGGAGTTAAATTTAGAAGTTATTTTTATTTTCAGTTTTAGTATAGAAAATCTGAACTATATTTTACATTTGGAAATATCCTGTGATATTTTTTTAATGCACAGGTTGAATGTCCTTTATACATGTAGTGAGATGAAAACAACTGTTATTTAAAACCAAATGTGTCTATACTTGATTCTGCCTTCTAAAACAAGTGACACAGTTTGTATCTGTTGGGAAATAAATCTCTATATTGCTCTTCCATTTTCAGAGGACACATAGGAAGAGAATTCTACTAATGGAATACTGAATTGGAACTTGTCAGACATTTTATTCAGAAACATTTTATTTTTTAAAAAACTGCAGAGAAGTACTCTTTTATTCTTTGTACTATATTTTAGCCTTTATGTGTTAAATGGGCTTTATTAGACTACCTTGGAAGCATTTGTTGAATTATTTCTATGAAAAAATGCCTGATTTCTAAATCATTGACTTACATATGAACTTTAGGAACATACTTCATTGTTTGGAAATTACCTGGAAATTGCCTATACAAAGAGGCACAAACAGGTAGGTAATGTTAATGATTGACCTTCACTAGATCAAATTGTCCTAATAAATTTTTAAAATCGGACAATCTTTCTTATGCATTTTGAAATGAGTATTGGGGTTTAGTATCTAATCTTTGGATACACAACAAAGTTTTTCTTGATTTGGATTGAAATTCAGACTGCTTCAAAGATTTCATCCTTAAAGTGAAATCTAATACTCAGGATAAAGCTTGATTTATAGAAATTGGGAATAGTAAAAGCCCTCCACCTCCTCCATCTTATCTATACCATCTACAAAACAGTTTCTGGTATCTTTTCTGAAGTTTTGAGATGGAGCCCTAGACTCTGAGGCAGAAGCATTATGGAATGAACATTTTAGTAGTAAAGAGAAATGACAAAGCAGATGCTGTGGAGTCGATTGGAGTAAAGCTTGAATCCCACCTTTGCAACTGATTTTGGCTGTGGGACTTTGGTCATGTTACTTAACTTCTCTAGGCCTCAGTTTCCTCGTCTTCAAAATTAGGATTTTGCCTAATCCTACTTGATTAGAGGTGTAATGAGAATCAAACAAAGGAATATTTGTATTGCCTAGTATACAGCAATGCCTGCTACTTAGTAAGTGTGGTAGATTAATTGCAAAAACGATCATGATTCTATTCCCTTTCCTGTATCTATACCCTTTGAAATACGATCAAGACATAGAGTCTATTTTTTTATCCCTTGAATCTGTGGTGGCCTTTTGATTTATCTTGGCCAATGTAATAGGGCAATTCCAAGCCTATATCTTACTAGTCATTGTGTTCTTCCCCTCTTCCTCTTGGACCCTTGTGTTTGCCATTAGAATAAGCTTTGGGTAGACTGCTGGAGGATGAGAGAGCCCGTTGAATTGATCTGAGCTGTCTCCTTTGACTCCATCCTAGATCAGGCAGACCACTGCTAATTTATCAATCCAAAGACTTATCAGATAAAAAAAGCTGGTTGTTGTTGGTGTTTGAAGTATAATTGACATACAGTAATCCTTACATATTTAAAATATGCAATATGATAAATTTTATATGTGTAATGATATGAAAACAATATATATACAGCAGTGAAACCATGACCACAATCAAGATAATGAATACATCTATCATTCCCCTGAGTTTTCTTGTGTCTCTTTTTTGTCCCCATTCCGTCATTGGTTGATGTCTGTCACTTTAGATCCAAAATTCCATTATAAATGGAATCATACAGTATGTGCTTTTTTTTTCGTCTTGCCTATTTCACTCAGCATAATTATTTTTGAGATTCACCCATATTGTTCTGTATATATTGCTGAGTAGTACATCTTTTTATGGACATACCATAATTGTTTATCCACTCATCTGTTGATGGATATATAGGTCATTTCCAGTTTTTGGCTACTGTAACTAAAGCTGCTATAAAAATTTTTTTTGCAAGTCTTTGTATGAACATATGTTTTAATTTCTTTGGGGAAATACTTAGGACTAAAATGGCTACATGATATGGTAGGTGTATGCTTAACTTTTTAAGAAATGGCCAACTATTTTCCAATGTGATTGTACCATTTTACATTCCTGCCAACAGTGGTATTGTTTCCTATCTTTGCCAGCTCTTGATATTGTTAAGCTTTTTAATTTTAGCCATTCCAAAATGTGTGTAGTGGAATTTCAGTTTTGTTTTAGTTTGTATTTCACTAATAACTAATGATGCTGAGCATCTTTTTATGTGTTTATTTACCATTATCTTGATGAAGTGTCTATTCAAATATTTTGCTGATTTAAAAAGTTTGATTGCTTATTTTCTTAGTTTTGAGAGTTCTTTACATATTCTGTGTACATCTTTTATCAGATATATGATTTGCAAAAATTTTATTTCCAGTCTGGGTTTTATCTTTCATTTTCTTAGCAGTGTCTTTTGAAGAGAAGTTTTAAATTTTCATGAGGTCCAATTTATCAATTTTTTTGGTAGATAATACTTTTGGTATCATATCTAAAAACTCTTTACCTAATCCAAGGTCATGAAGATTTCCTCCTATGTTTTCTTCTAGAAGTTGTCTAGTTTTCAGTTTTACACTTAGATCTGTGATCCATTTTGAGTTAATTTTTATATATTGTGCCAAGTATGGAGCAAAGTTTTTCTTTCTCCTTTTTTCTTCTCATGGATATCCAGTCTTAGCATCATATGTTGAAACAAAACTGTCTTTTATTCATTAAATTGTCTATGCATTTTTGTTGAAAATCAGTTTATATATTTGTGACTCTATTTCTGGACTTTCTATTCTATTCCTTTGCCTATGTTTACACCAATACCATACTGTCTTGATCACTGTAGCTTTACAGTAAGTCTTGAAATCAGGTAATATTAATTCTTCCACTTTGTTCTTCATTTTTCAAAGTTGTTTAAGAACCTTTGTATTTCTATATTAATTTTAGAATATTTTTTTTCAATTTCTACAAAATAACCTGCTGGGATTTTTATTGGGATTGCAGTGAACCTATAGACCAGTTTGGGGAGAATTGACATCTTATCAATATTGAGTCTTCTGACCCATGAACATGTAATATCTTTCCATTTATTTAGGCTTTCTTTAGTTTCTCTCAACAGTGTTTTGTAGTTTTCAGTGTATAGTTCTTACGTAGCTTTTCTTAGATTTATTGTTAATATTTCACTTTTGATAACATAAATGATATTTTTAGTATTTCAACTTCTGATTATCTGTTGTTACTTTATAGACGCATAATTAATTTTTATATATTGATCTTATATAACAAAACCAATTAATTATAAAGCAAAATTTAAAAAAATTGTCCATATTAAAATCGTGAAATTCTGTTCATCAAAAGGTATTACATAATGAATGAAAAGATAAGGCACAGAACAGAAGATATTTCTAACACATATGACCAACAAAGGACTCACATGCAGAATATATCAAGAACTCCTACTAATTAGTAAGAGAAAGATAGAAAAATAAAATTGGAAGTAGCAGCGTCTGAAAAGTGGGAATAGAAATTTTAAAAACAGAAAATCCAAATGGCTACTGAACATGTGAAAAGGTGCTCATTCTTATTCTTAGTAGTGGAATACAATTAATGCCACTATGAGATACCATTACCACTTAACAATTTAAAAGTTTGACAATATAAGGTGTTGGTAAAGATTTGGAGCAATTAGTGCTATCATACACTGCTTGAGGTTGGGGTGAAAGTTAATAAAACCATTGTCAAGCCATTTGGCTTTATCAAGTAAAGTTGCAGATATATATACCTTGTGACTCAGTGTTTCTGTTCCTGGGTGTATATCCTAGAAAAATGAGCAGATATGTACACATGTATGTACAAGATAGTTCATAAACACAGGAGTATTTTTTACAACCCAAATCTGGAAACCATCCAAGTGTTCATCAGCAATAGAATGGATATATAAATTGTGGTACATTTGCAGAGTAGAATATTATAAAGCAATGAAAATGAATGAAACACAGCTATGTGCATTAACATAGATCAATCTTCCCAAGGTAAAGATTAGCAAAAGAAGTGAGACATAACTTAATATATACTTATGATTCCACTCATATAAAATTGAGAAAACATTACCAAATCTATAAAGAAAATTAAAGAAATTATTGCTGGAAGAATCAGGAATGTGTTCATCTTTAAGGGGAAGGAAAACATGGAGGCTTCTGCAATGCTAGCAGTGTTGTGATTCTTGACCTGGGTAGTGGTTAAGGGTTATTACCTGTTGAAGTATACATACATGTCTTCACTTTTCTCTATGTATGTTATGTTTCACACATACAAAAAAAATTAAAACAAGAATACATCCTGATGAAGACAATCCCTCCCCTCCCAGGAATGCCAGGATGGCTTACTATTAGGAGATTTATTAATAAAAATTATCATTAGATCTAAGGAGAAAACTCCTCTCATCATTCCATAGCTACTGAAAAGTAATTTGAGAAAATTTAGCAGTCAGTTGCAATAAAAGTCTGGTATACAAATAAAACAAGATGAATTCTTCCTTAACGTATAATAGTTAACTCTCTCAGCCCCAAAGCCAGCATTTTGCTTAGAGGTAAAATTCTAGAGGTATTCCCACTGAGGTTAGAGACAGGTTTTTGCCCATTATCGACGCTAATACAATATGGTACTTGGCTAAACCAAAGCAATTTTTAAAAGCTGAGTGATTACGAGTATAAAATCAGGGAAAGAGGAGGCAAAACTATCAATGTTTGCAGATGATAGGATTCTATACCTGGGAAACCAGGAAATCAGCTGGAAAGCTACCACAAACAGAAAAGAAATTTTAAAACGTGTTGCAGGACAAAATGAATATTCAATCAGTAGCTTTCCTGTATGCAAAAAAGTAATAAACAAAGCGTATGATGGACAAAAATAGAATTTATGATGATATCATATAAGAATAAAGAATAAAAAGACAATGTGTAAGAATAATCTTAACAAAAAATATTTGGATGAGTGAAAAAGCATATAAAATAACCCTGAAATATACAAAATAAGACTCAATCATAGGAAAACTCAATAGTATCATAAAGATTTCAATTCTCCCTAAATTAAAATTACAACTTACCAGTTTTAAATATGTTATAGAGTTATACATTTAATAGCATTCCAATAACAGATACACGTTTTTTATTTGTTTGTTTGTTTGTTTTTGCGGTAGGCGGGCCTCTCACTGTTGTGGCCTCTCCCACTGCGGAGCACAGGCTCCGACGCGCAGGCTCAGCGGCCATGGCTCACGGGCCCAGCCGCTCCGTGGCACGTGGGATCTTCCCGGACCGGGGCACAAACCCGTGTCCCCTGCATCGGCAGGCGGACTCTCAACCACTGCGCCACCAGGGAAGCCCCAGATACCAGTTTTTAATTTTAGCTAGACAAGGTGATTATAAATTTATATGGAAAAATAAACCAACATGAATAATAAGGAAAACTAGCCTATCAGATAGTGTATTAGTCATGGTTCTGCAAAGTAACAAAGCCAACAGGATATACACATATATATGCGCACCCCGCGCCCACCCCACACCGTAGTGACTCTTGGTGGCAAACTTAAATAAGGAACCTCAGACTTGAGCTACTTTGCCCTACCTTCCCCACTCCCCCTTTCAAAGGAAGATATGGTTTTGAGCCAAAGACAAGTAATTCAGTCAAATATTTGTAGATAATTCTAGAGGCTATTAACTAGAACAAGCCCTCAGCTCTCGTTAATTTAAGTGAAAACTGCTTGTCAGTGGCGTCCTTTAGCAAGAACGATCCAGATTACTTCTTGAAGGTTTTTAACGTTTCTCCTGGTTTGAGTCCTATCCAAGAAATCGGGGAAAATTACACAAATGGAGATCCTATGTTCTCCAATTCAAAGCATGCAACCTCATGTAACCAAAAGGAAAGAAGGAAGAGGGGGAGGGGGAGGAGGGGGAGAAGGAGGAGGAGGGGGAGGTGGAAAGATACTGCGTAATGCTGCCGCAGCAAGCATACCTGGCCTTTATTCCATGTACCAGGCTCACTCACCTGTCACCTGAAACGCCAAGCCTCAGAGTTATTACTGTTAACATACCCCATTTTTTGGATGTCTTTTTCAGAAATATCCCTTTGTGTATTAAAAACCACTCTTCTGAGCCTTTCATTTTTACTTAACAATGTATCTCAGAGAGTTTTCTTTTGTAATGGCTCCATGCATTTCAGGTTGTGAGCAAATTGTATCCTGGAGGCTGAAATCCGGTCTGTGCATCACTGGCATGAGCGGTGAGACCTGAGGGGCAGGGACATCTTTATCTAAGGGACATCCTTGTTTTACCCAAGGATGCAAGTGGAGGTCTGGGGTGGGGGAATGGGGGCAGTGGAGTGGTGGTGGTGGTGGTATGGTCTGCTGTTTTGCTACTGGTCTGCCACCAGAGGATGCACTTTTCCTAACTCACAAAAGGGTGGCTTGCTAGCAGTAGCTTGTTTTGGATGTTGCATAATATATTTAATGTGTCTCTCATTGATTGACACTTTTTTGGTCACCCCTTCCTCCTCTCAATACAGCCAGTGCTGCAGTGAACAGCCTTGTGATATTTTTAAGGCTGGGTGACATGGATTAACATGTGGTATCTTTGCCAGCAGGGCCTGAGTTATTTCCTGGTTTTAAAAGGCTACAGTCTGGTCACATACCATTTCTTATTTAGCATTTCGGACGTCCTCCTCGCCTCGTAATCAGTTTTACAGGTCTAAGATCAATTCCCTAGGTTTCAGAGCTGCCCTTAACTTTGGCAGTGGCACAGGAAACTGTGCCTGCACCGACACATGGCTCTCCATATGTCTCAAACAGAAAAATTAATAAAAGGAGAGGGGAGAAGGAAAAGCATGACATGTGCAACAGGGGCGCTTTGGAAAGGCAGCTGCATTTATTGGCAAGGTGATGAAGACAAGGAAAAAAGAAATGCTGCCATCTGTATCTCCTTTCTGAAGTGATGCTGGAAAGAACTCACAAACTCTACTGGACAGAACAGTCAAGGCAATGGAATCTGTCTGTTCTCCCTAAAGGAAGAAAGCATCACATGCTTGGGAAATTGCAGTTAAATTAAATGTCAAAATACTTTCGACTGAATTGCTTGGCTGCTCTGCTTTAACTGGTGTCATCTACATCTTCATCCTTTCCTCATGACTGCTGCTCCGCTTACATCAGAGGGAAAGAGCACAGAACTCCCACAGGCAGATCCTTCTTGTAGAGCTCAATATGCATTATCTGTGGCACGTGGAATTTTTCTTGTCTTGTTAAAAATTGTGGTAAAATGTACACAACAGGGCTTCCCTGGTGGCGCAGGGGTTGAGAGTCCGCCTGCCGATGCAGGGGACACGGGTTCGTGCCCCGGTCCGGGAAGATCCCACGTGCCGCGGAGCGGCTGGGCCCGTGAGCCATGGCCGCTGAGCCTGCGCGTCTGGAGCCTGTGCTCCGCAACGGGAGAGGCCACAACAGTGAGAGGCCCGCGTACCGCAAAAAAAAAAAAAAAAAAAGTACACAACATAAAAATTACCATTTACACCATCTTTAAGTGTACAGTTTAGTGACATTAAGTACACTCACATTGTTGTGCCGCCATTACCACTACACATCTCCAAAACTTGTTTATCTTACAAAACTAAGACTCTATACCCATTAAACTACTCCTCACTCCCTCCTCCCACTAGCCCCTGGAAACCAACAGGGTTTTTATGAATTTGACTATTCTAGGTGCCTCATTTGAGTGGAATCATACAATATTTGTCTTTTTGTGACTGGCTTATTTATTTCACTTAGGATAATGTCTTCAAGGTTCATCCATGTTGTAGCATGTACCATAACTGCCCTCCTTTCTAGGACTGAATAATATGCATGTACCACATTTTGTTTACCTATTCATCTGTCTATGAGAATTTGCGTTGTTTCCATCTTTTGGCTATTATGAATAATCCTGCGATAAACATTGGTGTACAAGTATCTTTTTGAGTCCCTGCTTTCAGTTCTTTTAGTGTATACCCGAAAGTGGAATTGCTGGATCATATGGTGATTTACTATTTAAATTTTGGGGAGAACTGCCATACTGTTTTCCATAGTGGCAGTCCCATTTTGCATTCCCATCAGCAATGCACAAGGGTTCCAATTTCTCCAAATCCTCGTGTGGCACATGTAACTTTTGACACTACTGACAAATGGCTCTTTCCCATTTCTTTGCTTTAATTGTATGGTATTTAGAGACCTAACCAGCTGTTCTGAGGAACTTTCTAGAGTTGCCCCTCAAAGTCCTTTATTCAGAAGTAGGTAATGTATAGACAGTGCCTATCAAAGGGACTAATAAGTACAAAAATGTAATTTCTCTTTCCCACTTGTAATTCCTTCCTTTTTCCTTCCCTCTTGACATCATCACCATCTCTCTTATAGTGAGCATCCACACACCATATGACAGTGGGTATAAAATAGTTAAATTAAAGCTCCTGAGCTCTTGCAAGAAATGTCATAGAATCTCCTTTTGTGCCTAATATATACTTTTCAACTTAGATTCTACTTGGCAGTTACTCTTTGTCAAAAAGTAAGGGAGGAAACATTCCATTATCACAAGGCAAGGAATAAAGGTAGAAAACTCAGAGGCAGATTCAGTGGCAAGAGAAATATATCCAAGACAGAGAGAGAGAGAGAGAGAGGGGACCTGCCCCGGTTCATAAATAGAGGGTGATGTTTCCAGCTGGCATTTGGCAGGCTACCTTGGACCAAAGCCACACTTACTTAAATACACTCTTTGACACATATTCTGTACCTAAGAGGTTGAAACATTTCTGCAATAGTAATAAATTTCCTGACAATGGAAACTATAGTGGGTTAAGAGCATCCTGTGGCATGGAAGGGGGAGCAGCAGGACTTAATCAAAAACAATAACAACAATAATGAAGGCAATCGTTTATTGAACTCTGTGTGCAAAGTACTTAATTATTATCATTTTGTACCATATTATTAGGTACCACCTGACGATGATAATGTAAGAGCTTTTAATGTATATAATCTTACTTAATCATCACTACAGCCCTATTATATCAGCTAGGTTCATCTGAATTATGCTACAGTAATAAATAATCCCCAAATCCCAATGGTTTAGCAATTGTATGTTTATTTCTTGCTTATGTAAAGTCCGCTGGAGGCTCAGGAAAGCTCTCTGGAGCTGCTGTCCTTTGTTTGAGCTCAAAATTCCAACCTGCTTTAATCATATCACATTTGCATATCATTGCATCCTACTATGGCCACCAAGGCTGGGGAAGAGAGAGAGGTGGAGAGCCAAACATAAGCCATTAAATGCTTCTTTCTGGAAGTAATACATGTCAAAGCTGCTCACATTTTATTGGCCAGAGCAAGCCACACATTTATGAGTAACTACAAGAAGGTAAAGTGTAATCCTCCCAAGTACTCAGAAGAAAAGGGAAACAGATATTGGAGAATATATGTATTCCTCATCAGTGACATAAGTTCCATCACTATCTTCATTTTATGGATTCTGAAGCCAATACTCAGAGGGATTAAAAATACTCATCCAAGGCCACTCTGCTCTGGGGCCACATCATGACTTTCATGGGCCCTGTGCACTTTTGCTTTCGTGGGCCTTTTTCCTCTATAAAAAATATTTAAAATTATATTTTATGAATATATTGGCACAAATATGGAAATAACCCAAGCTTTACTCATTATTATTATATTAATTTCCCCCTTATTTTAAAAGAGATTAAAATAAAACATTTCTGTGGACTCCTAAAAGTATTGTGGGCTCTAGGCACTGAACCTATCATGCTTAGGGGATAAATCAGCCCTGCTCAGATAGTTGAGACTGGAATAAAAGTCTGTCTGACTCCGAAGCATGGTTTTTTGCCACAGCACTAAAATACCTGTCTAAACCAAAGAAACCACATTTGAACCAAAACCAAGGCAGTTCTCTTAATCACATTTAGTTGAGTATTTTCAGCAATTTCTGAGTGGGAATTGGCATTTAATATCAGAATCCACTGTAGCACTGTTTGAAAATTAGGGTATTTGTTGAAATGTTCTATGGGAGAAAGGAGATAACTCAAAGCAAACACTGGCTATAACCTTTCTTTTGGACTCGCATAGTTCATCTCTGGGGTTAATGTAACCATTTTAATGAGCCTGTGTTGCTGTGGAGGAGTGAAACCCTAGGGTCTAGAACAGCACTGTCCAGTAGAACTAGGATATGAGTCACATATGTAATTTAAAATTTTCTAGTAGTCATTAAAAGGCATTAAAAGAAGTGGATATGTTTTAATATAACTTTATTTAACTCAATATATAATATTATAATTTCAATGTATAATCAATATAAAATTATTAATAAGATATTTTATTAATAAATCTTTTAAAAAATACTAGGTCTTCAAAATCGGGTGTGTGTTTTACACTTACAGCACATCTTAATTTGGATTTGCCACATTTCAAATGGTCTTTGGGCATTTGTGGCGAGTGTCTACTGTACTGGACAATAACAGGTCTAAATTAAGAAGGCAGAAAAAGAAAGGGGTGCATTGTTTTGCATTAGACAATGTATAGGAATTTTGAATTTCCTAAAAGGCGGTGGCAGTGGCGGTGGTGGTACAGCCAGAGAGGACATGAGGGGTTTCAGAGGAGGAGTGATAAGGAGAGTGTGAAGAAGAGGAGGCATCTAAAGACAAGAGGTAGCCATAGAAATAGTCCAGAGGTTGGAAAGGCTTGGAGTGTGTTTAGGCTTGAGTTTTAATTTGTTTGTTGTGATGTGATGCAGTCTCTCTCCATTGTTACTTTTGAATATTAGAAGTGTTATACACAAATGCCTATTACAGGTAGAATTTTGGGGAAATCCAAAAAAAAAACTGGCTGTGTTTCCCTCGGGTTAATATAGAGTCAGAGCAGTCACAAGATGAGACCACGACTCAGTCCAGAAGAATTGAGGGTATTGAAAATCAGAGTAGGAAGGAGTACTGAGCTTTTCACCATGCCTGCAATGGAGCTATGAACCACTTAAGTTTAAGGTTAAAAAACAGGGTCACCTTCTACCCCCACCCCTATTTCTATCCTCAAGGATATACCTAGCAGCCAGATAACATTTAAAGAGAAGAGTCTGGGCTTCCCTGGTGGCGCAGTGGTTGAGAGTCCGCCTGCCGATGCAGGGGACACGGGTTTGTGCCCCGGTCCGGGAGGATCCCGCATGCCGCGGAGCGTCTGGACCTGTGAGCCGTGGCCACTGGGCCTGCGCGTCCGGAGCCTATGTTCCGCAACGGGAGAGGCCACAACAGTGAGAGGCCCGCATACCGCAAAAAAAAAAAAAAGAGAAGAGTCTTTAAGTAGAGGTATCACAACTTAAACACAATTAAATATTTGCTGTTTTTCTGTTGTATTACCAGATACTTTGCCAGGTGCTAAGATTAAGTACAGGAATAAATATGACCCAATCCACAAGATATTATATCCTGAGAGAAAGACACATTATCCAAAATATAACATGGTCCCCAAATTGTCCTGCAACTGTGATAATTTTGAAAATAAAGTGTAATTTTAATGACTTTTTCACTACAACAGAAATAAAAGTCTATATTTATGTCCTTTTATTTAAATGCATTGTAATATAATTTAAAGGCTAATTCTATACCTCTGAACAAAGCACATTGCTTTATTTTACAATGAGAGGCTTGTGTAGACTCTAATCTTCTGAGAATTTTCTGAATTAGGATCCTTGTGATATCTTTTCTTATCCCAGTCATTTATTTTTCCTCCAAACTTTTGATCATTTTTTAATTTGGGAATGTTTCTTTTTCTTTTTCCTTGAAGACCTTAACTTTGACATTTATATTCTCTTCTCTGAAATACACAGGAGTGTTTTAGTGGAATCTAAATCTGGATTAGGAAAAATAAATATGGTTTATTAGGAGATGAAGGATGTCAGGGCTTTCAAGTTTGATTAACTGGTGACCCTTTGCTTTTGTGTGGTGCCTTACCAGTGTAGGTAGGTTGTCCTCACAAGGAAAACCAAAATGAAAGAAAGAAAAGAAGGAAACAAGCATGGTAAAAAGAAGAAAGAAACCATTTTGATGAGAGAAAAATTTGAAAAGAGAAATTTATTTCCCAATGAAATAAAGCTAAAAGGACAATTTATTTTACTATATAGCATCTCTATTTGATAAGACATTCCCAGAGAAAGATGTCAATAAATGGTGTTAGCTATTCTTATTTGAGGTTTGTATTAAATTTTTGATCACTTCTAAGTAAAATTTTGTGCTGTTTCATCTGCCAGCTTTTGGTATGGTGAATCAAAGTGCTTAGAGATTTTTCTTTCTTCTGGATATTTTATTTATTTTTTGTGAATTTATTTATTTATTAACTTATTTTTGGCTGTGTTGCGTCTTCATTGCTGCATGTGGCCTTTCTCTAGTTGCGGTGAGTGGGGGCTACTCTTCGTTGCGGTGCGTGGGGTCCTCATTGCAGTGGCTTCTCTTGTTGCGGAGCATGGGCTCTAGGCTCACGGGCTTCAGTAGTTGTGGCACGTGGGCTCAGTAGTTGTGGCTCGTGGGCTCTAGAGCGCAGGCTCAGTAGTTGTGGTGCACGGGCTTTGTTGCTCTGTGGCACGTGGGATCTTCCGGACCAGGGCTTGAACCCATGCCTCCTGCATTGACAGGCGGATTCTTAACTACTGTGCCACCAGGGAAGCCCCCCTCTCTGGATATTTTAGAGCCTTGAAAATTACTGGTATCAAAAAGAGAGAGAGAGAGAGAATAGAGAACATGAACCTTGGTGACTAGCAAACTGGCCAGTAAGCAGAGTGGGAAGATAAGTCTTTCGTCTGTACTTTCACACCTGGCTTTGGGGGATAAATTCTCCGAGGTGGAATGGGTGGCTCTGTTGTTCTTTCTGCTGAAATTCTTTCTTCCAGCTGAGAGATCATGAGAAAAAGGCAGCTTTATATTTTCTGATGGTCTGTTCAGATGGTCCCTTCAGTTAATTTTAGCTCAATTTTTAAAAAGCCTATTTTCATGTGAGTTTTTTTTGCCTTTCCGGTACTCAAGCACTCATCTTTAACGACCCAGAGAAAGCCAACAAGAAAGGGTGCAGATGCTTAAGGCCCAGCCACTTGCCTACGGCCAAATATATTATCCTTTGGGCACATCTTATGAACTTTTGTAAGAAGGAGAAATGAAGGAAAATCTGTTCACCTTTTATCTTAATAAAGTATCAAGCCAGAAAGAAAGAAAGCTCCAGAGAGACACAGAAAGATCATAGTGCCTTGTTTCAACTAACAAAACTCATGCTCAAAAAAAAGAATAAAAATATTTCTGGAGGCATATTGTGCCCACTAGGCATTTTGTTGTAATTAGGGAAAAGTCATACAAGGCCACTGGAGTGAATAAAACTTTAGCTTTATTGGCTTCCCTCTTTGATGAATTTTATTTTTTTGAAATCGGTTTGGGGTATGTGTGTGTGCATATGCGTGTGTGTGTGTGTGTGTGTGTGTGTGTGTGTGTGTGATCATAATAAACGGTGATCTGACAATGAATGATCTGTTTATGCAGATTATCAGAGTTGAAGAGATATCAAACTTGCCTCAAAAGATAAAAAAAAAAACTCATAGAAAAGAACAAATGAGAGCTTATTTCTTAGAAGGACTTTGATTTTGCTTTGATTCACTTTTTTTTTCCATGAAGAATGGTCTTCAGGCAAGAAGGACAGACTAAAACACAGTAAAAAAAATCCATTAAGAATGATTTTCAAGCAAGAAGGATAGAGTAGAACACAGTAAAAAAAAAAAAAAGAAAAGAAAAAAATTAAAATCCAAGAGAAATTTGGAGAAGAGTGCAGGGGCATTTATAAAAGCCCAGATCAAAAGGCAGCTTCTGTTTCATGACCCTGATCAAAGAATTGTGGTTATAGGTAATAATGTTTGAGAAATCATGGAGTGTGGGAGAATTTCCAGAATCCTAGAGAGGGGTTAGTGTCCCAGTTTTCAAAAGGAGAGGATTTAAAAATAAAAACCAGTTGGCTAATAAGCTTGACCTGGATCTGAAGTAATTAAAAATGACTATTTGTGAATAATTGGAAGAAAAGTTGTGATGACTCATTCTTAACATAGGTTTTTCAAGTCAGGCCAAATTAGTATTGTTTTATCTTTTGATTTTTTCATTAGACCAGTGGGCTAAGGAAATGCCATAGGCAGTGTAGAGCCTCATCATTTGGGGCTGCTTACACACAGCCACCTCTTCAGAAAGACAGTTCCTAAGCACCTGCTCTAAAATAGCTACCTAGGTAATCTCCATAAAAGATTATATTATTGTTTATATTTAAGACATTTATTAATATATAAAAAATTATATTGTAATGACCTTGTTTGTTTACTGTCTGGCCCCTTTCCCACTGGAATACAAATTCCATGGGGTTGAAAATCACACGTGTGTTGATTTTCACTGTATTCCTACCATTTTAAACAATGCCCTGGCTCAATAAATGCCCATTGAATGAATGAATGTTGCTTAAATACGTTTTTCTTTGGGTGCAAATACTTTCTAAAATATGAGGTATGGTGATTATTTTGGCAAGACATTTGTTCAAGTTGTTCATTATTTCCCTGATGATGATGTTACCAACCTGGGTTCTTGCACTCTTTAATCAATAGAAATTGACAAGAGGCCAGACGAGGAATTTAGGCAAGGCTTTATGGGACTCCAGCACGAGGGAGCAAAAACAAATAATAGCTTCCCTTGCTTGCCACCCGAGAAGGGGGGGTTGGTCCCTTAAGTGGGGTGAGGGTAAGGGTGGAATGGTGGGTTGGGCCAGAGGGGTGGCTTATGTGGGCTGCCCACTTTCTTGGTGGTGCTGTGTGCATGGATCATACACAGTACCCTGCTTTTGATCCCAGTATCTCAGAAGTGGCAGTTGGGTTTTGGCCTTTTAGTATCTTGTCCATAATTTGCCCCAGCTGCATACGTATCAATAGTTATTTTTAGTCCCTTATAGTTTCTTCGTATTTTGTTGCTTGAGGAGACGTTTGACGTTTGCCCAGGTGCACGCACTGCAGTAAAGGATCCCAGGTCCCAGATCCCAGCCTGTCTCAATGAGATGGGGAAATTTATTGGATGGTTTTATAGCTGCCAATTTGTGTATAGCTGCCAATTATTGTAGGCGTTTCAGACGAAGTAGGGATAGTGAGCAGTTGCAAGGCAGATTAGGGATAGAGGCTAGCTTCTGATTCCCTTCACATCTTCAATTGTGATTCTGTCTATGACCATATGAAACATACCTGACATTACAAGCAAAGGGCTGATCCCAGAAAGAAGCTTCATCCCATCAAATTAACCTTTATTTTCTTATGCTTGTGTATCATGCTGCTCGTACTGTTATTTAACACTTACTTAATTCTTCATTGTTTAATTATTATTTATTTTCAAATTGTTTATAGTTTTAAATAGGCTTGAAATTCAAAAGATAAAGTACAGTTTCAGAAAATTAGCTTTTTAGAAAGGATACAGATAATATATATATATATATATATTTGTAGTAGAATTTTAAATGTTTCTTCATATAGTTTCTGCCCATTTCTTTTCTAAATTTTTCTTTCATCTTTAGCTGTTACATATTTTCTGTCGTTATTGTCAGTGGGGTTATAATTAGGCTTTATGTATCTTAGTTGCTTACTATACTGTATATGCCAGAGGTTGGCAAACTATAGCTCTTGGGCCAAATATGGCCTGCCACCTGTTTTGGCAAGTAAAGTTTTATTGGAACACAGCCATGCCTATTTAATTATATACTGCTTATGGCTACTTTTGTGCTCCCAAGGCAAAGCTGAGAAAGTACTCAACTTATAATACTTACTCTTAGCAACAGAGACCCCATGGTCTACAAAACCTAAAATATATACTGTCTGGACGATTACAGAAAAAAATTGCTAATCCCTGCTGGTAAGCTCCTTCTTTGAGGATTTATTCAATTCTTTAAGTATTCAAATCTTAGTAAATAGCACATATTCAGTGCTCTGAATAGGACATAGTTTGTTTAATTGAATAAAGCAAAGCTTAAGCATTTATTGACCATTTGATATAGACATGACCTTATCCTAAGTGATACTGGCATTTATTTCACAAATATTTATTGGGCATCTACTATATGCCTGGCACTGTGCTATGTGCTGTGGATATAGCAATTAACAAAATACATAAAAATTCCTATCTTCAAAAAAGTCACTGGAGATTGCTGATGGAGACCTTCAAGATGGTGGAGGAGTAAGATGTGGAGATCACCTTCCTCCCAATAAATACATCAGAAATACATCTACATGTGGAACAACTCCTACAGAACACCTACTGAATGCTGGCAGAAGACCTCAGACTTCCCAAAAGGAACAGAAGCCCTCAGGCGCCCCACATGCAGAGGCGGGGCCAATCCAAAGCTGAACCCCAGGAGCTGTGCAAACAAAGAAGAGAAAGGGAAATTCCTCCCAGCAGCCTCAGGAGCAGCGGATTAAATCTCCACAATCAACTTGATGTACCCTGCATCTCTGGAATACCTGAATAGACAATGAATCATCCCAAAATTGAGGCAGTGGACTTTGGGAGCAACTGTAGACTTGGGGTTTGTGGTATGCGATTGACTGGTTTCTGGTTTTATGTTTATCTTAGTTTAGTATTTAGAGTTTATTTTCATTGGTAGATTTGTTTATATAGATACATATATATTTTTCCTTATTCTCTTTTTGTGAGTGTGTATGTGTATGCTTCTTTGTGTGATTTTGTCTGTATAGCTTTGCTTTTACCATTTGTCCTGGGGTTCTGCATATCCATTTTGTTTTGTTTTGTTTTAATATAGTTTTTAACATTTGTTATCATTGGTGGATATGTTTTTTGGTTTGGTTGCTTTCCTTTATTTTTATTACTTTTTAATTTTTTAAATTTTTAATAATTAAACAAATTGTTTTATGTTAATAATGTTATTTCTTTTTATTTTATTTTTTCTTTCTTTCATTCTTTTTTTCTCCCTTTTCTTCTGAGCTGTGTGGCTCACACCCAGTACTCGGCCAGGTGTCAGGCCGGTGCCTCTGAGGTGGGAGAGCTGAGTTCAAGACATTGGTCCACCAGAGACCTCCCAGCTCCACATAATATCAAATGGTGAAAGCTCTCCCAGAGATCTCCATCTCAATGCTAAGGCCCAGCTCCACTCAATGACCAGCAAGCTACAGTACTGAACACGCTATGCGAAAAAACTAGCAAGACAGGAATACAACCCCACCTATTAGCAGAGAGACTGCCTCAAATCATAATAAGCTCACAGACACCCCAAAACACACTACCAGACGCGGTCCTGCCCACCAGAAAGACAAGATCCAGCCTCATCCACCAGAACACAGACACCAGTCCCCTACATCAGGAAGCCTACACAACCCACTGAACCAACCTTAGCCACTGGGGGCAGACACCCAAAACAATGGGAACTACGAACCTGCAGCCTGTGAAAAGGAGATCCCAAACACAGTAAGTAAAGCAAAATGAGAAGACAGAGAAACAAACAGCAGATGAAGGAGCAAGGCAAAACCCACCAGACCAAACAAATGAAGAGGAAATAGGCAGTCTACCTGAAAAAGAATTCAGAGTAATGACAGTAAAGATGATCTGAAATCTTGGAAATAGAATGGAGAAAATACAAGAAAAGTTGAACAAGGACTTAGAAGAACTAAACAGCAAACAAACAATGATGAACAACACAATAAATGAAATGAAAAATTCTCTAGAAGGAATCAATAGCAGAATAACTGAGGCAGAAAACGGATAAGTGACCTGGAAGATAAAATGGTGGAAATAACTACCGCAGAGCAGAATAAAGAAAAAAGAATGAAAAGAGGACAGTCTTAGAGAACTCTGGGACAACATTAAATGCACGAACATTCGAATTATAGGGTTCCCAGAAGAAGAAGAGAAAAGGAAAGGGACTGAGAAAATATTTGAAGAGATTATAGTTGAAAACTTCCCTAACATGGGAAAGGAAATAATCAAGTCCAGGAGGTGCAGAGAGTCCCACACAGGATAAATCCAAGGAGAAACACACCAAGACACATATTAATCAAACTATCAAAAATTAAATACAAAGAAAAAATATTAAAAGCAGCAAGGGAAAGACAACAAATAACATACAAGGGAATCCCCATAAGGTTAAGAGCTGATCTTTCAGCAGAAACTCTGAAAGCCAGAAGGGAGTGGCAGGACATATTTAAAGTGATGAAAGGGAAGAATCTACAACCAAGATTACTCTACCCAGCAAGGATCTCATTCAGATTTGACAGAGAAATTAAAACCTTTACAAAAAAAACAAAAACAAAAACAAAAACCTTTACAGACAAGCAAAAACTAAGAGAATTCAGCACCACTAAACCAGCTTTACAACAATTGCTAAAGGAACTTCTCTAGGCAGGAAACACAAGAGAAGGAAAAGACCTACAATAACAAACCCCAAACAATTAAGAAAATGGTAATGGGAGCATACATATTGGTAATTACCTTAAATGTAAATGGATAAAATGCTCCCACCAAAAGACATAGATTGGCTGAATGGATACATAAACGAGACCTGTATATATGCTGTCTATAAGAGACCCATTTCAGACCTAGGAACACATACAGACTGAAAGTGAGGGGATGGAAAAAGATATTCCATGCAAATGGAAATCAAAAGAAAGCTGGAGTAGCAATTCTCATATCAGACAAAAGAGACTTTAAAATAAAGACAATTACAAGAGACAAAGAAGGACACTACATAATGATCAAGGGATCAATCCCGGAAGAAGATATAACAATTGTAAATATTTATGCACCCAAAATAGGAGCACCTCACCTCAATACATAAGGCAAATGCTAAACAGCCATAAAAGGGGAAGTTGACAGTAACGCAGTCATAGTAGGGGACTTTAACACCCCACTTTCACCAATGGACAGATCATGCAAAATGAAAATGAATGAGGAAACACAAGCTTTAAATACTGCATTAAACAAGATGGACTTAATTGATATTTATAGGACATTCCATCCAAAAACAAGAGAATACCCTTTCTTCTCAAGTGCTCATGGAACATTCTCCAGGACAGATCATATCTTGGGTCAGAAAACAAGCCTTGATAAATTTAAGAAAACTGAAATCATATCAAGTAACTTTTTGGACCACAATGCTACGAGACTAGGTATCAAAAACTGGAAAAAAGGTGTAAAAAATAAAAACACATAGAGAGTAAACAATACACTACTAAATAACCAAGAGATCACTGAAGAAATCAAAGAGGAATTCAAAAAATACCTAGAAACAAATGACAATGAAAACAAGATAATCCAAAACCTTTGGGATGCAGCAAAAGCAGTTCTAAGAAGGAAGTTTATAGCAATAAAATCCTACCTCAAGAAACAAGAAACATCTCAAATAAACAGCCTAACCTTACACCTAAAGCAATTAGAGAAAGAAGAACAAAAAAACCCCCAAAGTTAGCAGAAGGAAAGAAATCATAAAGATCACATCAGAAATAAATGAAAAAGAAATGAAGGAAATGATATCAAAGATCAATAAAACTAAAAGCTGGTTCTTTATGAAGAGAAACAAAATTGATAAACCATTAGCCAGACTCATCAAGAAAAAAAGGGAGAAGACTCAAATCAATAGAATTAGAAATGAAAAAGGAGAAATAACAACTGACACTACAAAATACAAAGGATCATGAGAGATTACTAGAAGCAACTCTATGCCAATAAAATGGACAACCTGGAAGAAATGGACAAATTCTCAGAAAAGCACAACCTTCCAAGACTGAACCAGGAAGAAATAGAAAATATAAACAGACCAATCACAAGCACTGTAAATTGAGACTGTGATTAAAAATATTCCAACAAACAAAAGCCCAGGACCTGACGGCTTCACAGGAGAATTCTATCAGACATTTAGAGAAGAGCTAACACCTATCCTTCTCAAACTCTTCCAAAATATAGCAGAGGGAGGAACACTACCAAACTCATTCTATGAGGCCACCATCACCCTGATACCAAAACCAGACAAAGGTGTCACAGAGAAAACTACAGGCCAATATCACTGATGAGCATAGATGCAAAAATCCACAACCAAATACTAGCAAACGGAATCCACAGCACATTAAAAGGATCAGACACTATGATCAAGTGGAGTTTCTCCCATGAATGCAAGGATTCTTCAATATACGCAAATCAATCAACGTGTTACACCATATTAACAAACTGATGGAGGAAAAACATCATCTCAATAGATGTAGAAAAAGCTTTTGACAAAATTCAGCACCCATTTATGAAAAAAACCCTCCAGAAAGTAGGCATAGAGGGAACTTACCTCAACATAATAAAGGCCATATATGACAAACCCACAGCCAACATCATCCTCAATGGTGAAAAACTGAAACCATTTCCACTAAGATCAGGAACAAGACAAGGCTGCCCACTCTCACCACTGTTATTCAACATAGTTTTTGAAGTTTTAGCCACAGCAATCAGAGAAGAAAAAGAAGTAAAAGGAATCCAAATCGGAAAAGAAGAAGTAAGTTGTCACTGTTTGCAGATGACATGTTACTATATATAGAGAATCCTAAAGATGCTACCAGAAAACTACTAGAGCTAATCAATGAATTTGGTAAAGTAGCAGGATACAAAATTAATGCACAGAAATCTCTTGCATTCCTATTCACTAATGATGAAAAATCTGAACGAGAAATTAAGGAAACACTCCCATTTACCATTACAACAAAAAGAATAAAATACCTACGAATAAACCTACCTAAGGAGCCAAAAGACCTGTATGCAGAAAACTATAAGACACTGATGAAAGAAATTAGAGATGATACAAACAGCTGGAGAGATATACCATGTTCTTGGATTGGAAGAATCAACACTGTGAAAATGACTATACTACCCAAAGCAATGTTCACATTCAGTGCAATCCCTATCAAACTACCAATGGCATTTTTCACAGAACTAGAATAAAAAATTTCTCAGTTTGTATGGAAACACAAGTGACCCCGAATAGTGAAAACCATCTTGAGAAAGAAAAATGGAGACGGAGGAATCAGGCTCCCAAACTTCAGAGTATACTACAAAGCTACAGTAATCAAGACAGTACGGTACTGGCACAAAAACAGAAATATAGGTCAATGGAACAGGATAGAAAGCCCAGAGATAAACCCACACACATATGGTCACATTATTTTTGATAAAGGAGGCAAGAGTATATGTTGGAGAAAAGACAACCTCTTCAATAAGTGGTGCTGGGAAAACTGGACAGCTACATGTTAAAGAATGAGATTAGAACACTCCCTGACACCATACACAAAAATATACTCAAAATCGATTAAAGACCTAAATGTTAGACCAGACACTATCAAACTCTTAGAGGAAAACATAGGCAGAACACTCTATGACATAAATCACAAGATCCTTTTTGACCCACCTCCTAAAGAAATGGAAATAAAAACAGTGATAAACAAATGGTAGCTAATGAAACTTTAAAGCTTTTGCACAGCAAAGAAAACCATAAACAAGATGAAAAGACAACCCTCAGAGTGGGAGGAAATATTTGCAAATGAAGCGAGTAACGAAGAATTAATCTCCAATATTTATAAGCAGCTCATGTAGGTCAACATCAAAAAAGCAGACAACCCAATCCGTAAATGAGCAGAAGACCTAAATAGACATTTCTCCAAAGAAGATGTACAGATTGCCAACAAACACATGAAAGCATGCTCAACATCACTAATCATTAGAGAAATGCAAATCAAAACTACAATGAGGTATCACCTCACACCAGTCAGAATGGCCATCATCAAAAATCTACAAACAGTAAATGCTGGAGAGGGTGTGGAGAAAAGGGAACCCTCTTGCACTGTTGGTGGGAATGTAAATTGATACAGCCACTATGGAGAACAGTATGGAGGTTCCTTAAAAAATCTCGAAATAAAACTACCATACGACCCAGCAATCCCACTACTGGGCATATACACTGAGAAAACAGTAATTCAAAAAGAGTCATGTACCACAATGTTCATTGCAGCTCTATTTACAATAGCCAGGACATGGAAGCAACCTAAGTGTCCACTGACAGATGAATGGATTAAGAAGATGTGGCACATATATACATTGGAATATTACTCAGCCATAAAAAGAAATGAAATTGAGTTATTTGTAGTGAGGTGGATGGACCTAGAGACTGTCATTTAGAGTGAAGTAAGTCAGAAAGAGAAAAATATATACCGTACGCTAACATATATATGGAATGTAAAAAAAAAAAAAATGATTCTGAAGAGCCTAGGGCCAGGACAGGAATGAAGACGCAGATGTAGAGAATGGACTTGAGGACACGGGGAGGGGGAAGGGTAAGCTGGGACAACGTGAGAGAGTGGCGTGGACATATATATACTACCAAACGTAAAATAGATAGCTAGTGGGAAGCAGCCGCATAGCACAGGGAGATCAGCTCAGTGCTTTGTGACCACCTAGAGAGGTAGGATAGGGAGGGTGGGAGGGAGACACAAGAGGAGGGAGATACAGGGATATATATGTATGTATAGCTGATTCACTTTGTTATACAGCAGAAACTAACACACCATTGTAGAGCAATTATACTCCAATAAAGATATTATTAAAAGCAAAAGAAAAAGTCACTGGACATAGACAATTCTGATTCCACTTGTAAAGTAGAATTACATTTCAAACTAGTACCATTGTCTAAATAGTCATTGTTAATATATAATAATCCTGTACATCATTTGTTGATTAGCTGTTTTAAAAATAAATTTGTTAAATATTATAATATTTTAAACATTTAAATTCATATCATCATTAATCTTCTACATGTGCAATGTTCAGTTAGGTAGCCACTAGTTACCTGTAGCTATTGAGCCCCTGAAACCCAGCTAGTCTGAATTGAACTGTTCTGTAAGTGTAAAATATACACTGAATTTAAAGGTTTATTACAAAAAATATATTTCTTTAATAATTTTATATTGATTATATGTTGAAAAATATTTTGTATATATTGAGTTAAATGAAATATATTAATAAAATTAATTTCAGCTCTTTTATTTTATATTTACATGGCTATAAGAAAATTTAAAATTACATATATGGCTTACATTGTATCTCTATTGCACAGTATTCCAGATACCTCCTTTATGCTTAGGTGGTGTTTATCAAATATGGATTTTTAGTAGATATGGGAACACCAGATGAAGCAAAGTTTTAAAAGTTTATTTCTGGGTTCACAGAGTCTTTAATGTGTTAATTTGCAACATGAATTCCTATGGGGATATGAGTTGTTTATAGTGTTCCCCAAATCCCTTTTACTGGGAGCTTTCTTGAAATGCCCTTTGCTAGTCTCTGATCAAAGTTGCAGCATTGCGCTGCTCACCTTGGAACCTGGTACAAGGCATTGATAGCAGAACAGGGTTTAATTCACAAGGCCAGTCTTCAGTTCATTTTCTGGATTTTTGTAAATAAAAATCAAAACGGGCGTCTCTGGTGGCGTAGTGGTTAAGAATCCGCCTGACAATGCAGGGGACAAGGGTTCAAGCCCTGGTCCAGGAAGATCCCACATGCCATGGAGCAACTAAGCCCGTGCGCCACAACTACTGAACCTGTGCTCTAGAGCCTGTGCTCCACAAGAAGAGAAGCCACCGCAATGAGAAGCCCATGCACCACAACGAAGAGCAGCCCCCGCTCACCACAACTAGAGAAAGCTTGCACGCAGCAACGAAGATCCAACGCAGCCAAAAATAAATAAAATAAATAAATTTATTAAAAAAACAATCCTGATTATTTGTAAATGTAATTATATTGTTTGAATATAATTCACCAAATTTTGGAAAGTTTGGTTGATTAAAAAAATATTGAGATCAACTGAACTTGGAAAACTGATTCATTTTCAAAATGTGTAGTTGTAAATAGACTTGTCCATTTGGGTGGTGATACAGAGAGAAGTCCAGAATTATTAGTTGATGAGTCATATTTTTGACTGAAGAATATACCACTTGTAAGATCTACACACTAGGAAATGATAAATTCCAGAATGCAGTTGAGGTGGGAGTTACTTCACTGACAAAGGTTATCGTGTTATATTCAAAAGTTTTTCTTATAGAGGCATCCAGGAGATAGCTAGGTGTAAGCCACGGTGTCATAAGCCTCAAATGAGCCTTCCGTCATTCAACCCATTTTGGAGTATGAGAGTCTCTTCTCTGAAGATGTCAATATCATACTTTCAGATCAACACATTTGCAGCTCTGCACTTCTCGTAACTCAGAATGGTTCTCAGGCCTTTCTTGAAACATTTCCCCCAGCATGAAATCCAGTAGTTATATGGCCCAGGGATATACTATATTGTTGACATTTTGGTAAAGACTGCATGGACTTTTTTGTTAACATGCTGAATGTGGATTTTGGTTTCTGGCAGAAACTAAATGGAGTAGAAACTGTCTATCTTAATGATTCACCAATGGCAGCCCTTCCCCACAGTGAGAGAAAAGAATCAGTTGCTCTGGTAAAGTCCCCCTTATTTGCAAGGTTGCATGGAAACTTTAATCTAAAATTGGAATATATTGGCTTGCTATGAAGACTGTCATTTCATCATATTTACCTATGTGTGTGCTTGTGCATGTGTAAACATATCTACTTAATGAAAACTGAAAATGCCATCTCATACACTAATAATTAAATTGTGATAAAACTGATCCAAGATGACACTTTTCACTTCCTTAGGGAAAACCACTTTTTGAGTGTGTTTATGTGTTTAATACAAAATAATACATTTCACTGTAGAAAATTTAGAATTATAAATAGGCAAATTAAGGGAAAAATCAGCTGAAATTTCACCACCCAGAGACAGCCCCACTAAGATGCTGATGTCTGTCTTTCCTGATTTTTCTTTCACATTAGAATATGAGATTATACTATACACATTGGTTTTCTAAACTGCACTTACAATGTAAGTAAATCTTTTACCTTTTCATGTCAATATAGATTTGAATTATAAAATCAATGGATGTATACTATTCTATAGTATGTATAGACCATATTTCATTTAACCAATCCTCATTTGTTTGCTGTTATAAACAATGCTTCAGGGAATATCCCTGCATATATTTGTGTTTACTTGCTCAGTTATTCCTCTGGATATATTCCTAAAACTTGAATAGATGAATTAATGAGCAAGTACATTTTAAAGTTTTTTGGGATACATTTTGCCAGACTGCCCTTCAGAGTTGATATCAGTGCATAACTAATTGTCTTATAAGCACTGTAATAGTGAAGGAGGCAATCTCTGACTTTAGAAAACTGGCAACCTAGGAGAACAATGCTTAGCTATATTCTGAATAGTCAATTATTGTAATTTAGCAATATTGTTACCACTTAAACAAAAAAGTAAATACATCTGACATTAATTTTAAATATTTTGAAAATAAGCATTTAAAAATAAATATTTTATATAAGTAAAACTGATTTTTGGTCCTATGTAATGGCTGATTTCTGCAGTCAATTGACTTAGCACAGGAGTGGTCTAAATTGATCACTAAACCAGACCAAACACACTAAATTGACTATCCTTTTAACCTCTGTTTTCCAGTCATACAAACATACAGAATGCGTAACCAGAAAAATGCACAAATTATAAATGTGTAGAACACTAGCAGCACCTCAGAAGCCCCTCTCATGCTCTTGATCATTCTCTAATTCCTCTCTCATCATCAAAGATGATAACTCTTCATAGGCAACAAAAGAAAAAATAAATTGGTCTTCATCAAAATTAAAACCCTTTGTGCATCAAAGGACACTGTCAAGAGAATGAAAAAGCAACTTACAGAATGGAAGGAAATATTTCCAAATCAAGGATTAATATTCAGAATATATAAAGAACTCCTAAACTCAAAACAACTTGATTAAAAAATGGGCAAAGGTCTGGAATAGACATGTCTTCTAAAGAAGATATACAAATGGCCAATAAGTGCATGAAAAGATACTCAGCATCACTGGTCATTAAGGAAATGCAAATCAAAACCCTAATGAGATACCACTTCACTTTCATCAGGATGGCTATTATCAAAACAAAACAAGACAAAGACAGACACCCTGGGAAATAAGTGTTGGTGAGGATGGAGAAATTGGAACCCTTGTGCATTGCTAATGGGCATATAAAATAGTGCAGCCACTGTGGAAAAGTGTGGCAGTTCTCCCCCAAAATTAAACACTGAATTAGCAAACGATTCAGCAATTCTACTTTTGAGTATATACTAAAAGAATTGAAATCAGGGACTCAAACAGATTCTTGTATACCAATGCTTGTAGCAGCATTTTTCACAATAGCCAAAAGGTGGAAACAACTCAAATGCTCGTTGACAGATGACTGGATAAACAAAATGTGATACATATATATTATTCAGTCCTAAAAGGGAGGGAAATTCTGATACGTGCTGAAACATGGAAGAACCTTGAAGACATTATGCTAAGTGAAATAAACCAGACACAAAAGGACAAATATTGTGTGATCCATATGAGGTACCTACTGTAGTCAAATTCATAGAGCAGAAAGTAATTAGTATATACCAAGGGGCGTGGGGGAGGGGAGAATGGGGAGTTATTGTTTCAGGGGTATGGAAGTTCAGACTGGAGATGGATAGTGGTGATGGTTGCACAATAATGTAAACGTACTTAATGTCAGGAATCTGTACACTTAAAAATGGTTTATTTTATATTTTGTATATTTTACCATACACACAGAAAAAGATAATTCTAACTTCCAACTCCTTTATTAGTGTTATGCATTTTTGCACTTTAAATATATTGAATTGTACAGTACATCGTCTTTTGAGTCTAGCTTTTTACCTCAACGTTCTTTGTAAAATTCATCCATGTCGTTGCATGTGATAGTACCCTGTGTATTTTAATAGCTTTTAAAGTATTTGTTACGTGAATAAACTACATTCTTCTGTTGATAGACATTGATTCCAGTTTAGTTTTGTTTTTTGCTATTTTGAATGAGGCTCCTATGAACATTCTGGCACATGTCTGTGTCGGTGCCACGTGAACATATTTCTAGTGAGTATGTACCTAGAAGAACAATTGCTGGGTCATCAGATATGCATACCACAGTCTATGAGAGGTCCACTTGTTCCATATCCTCATCAACAATCAGCAGTTGAGTATTCCAGTTTGTTTAGCTATTGCAGTGGGTTTGTGGTGGTATCTCATTGTGGGCCTTTTTTTTTTTTTTTTTTCGGTACGCGGACCTCTCACTGTTGCGGCCTCTCCCGTTGCGGAGCACAGGCTCTGGACGTGCAGGCTCAGCGGCCATGGCTCACGGGCCCAGCCGCTCCGCGGCATGTGGGATCTTCGCGGACCGGGGCACGAACCCGTGTCCCCTGCATCGGCAGGCGGACTGTCAACCACTGCGCCACCAGGGAAGCCCCGATGTTGACCATCTTTTAAGAGTTAATTGGCCATTTGAATATACTGTTTTGTGAAGTTCCTTTTACCAATTTTTTATTGGATTGTCTTTTTGTTTTCCTGATTGATTTATAGGAGTTCTTTATTCTGCCTTTGTGGGATACATGTAATCCCCCAAATAGTCCCATGCAGTGACTTGCTTTTTTACTGTCTTAATGGTGCCTCTTGATGAGCAGAAATCTTTAATTTTAATGTAGCAAAATTCATCACTCTTTTCTTCTATGGCTAGTGCTTTTGTGTTTTGTTTAAGAAACTTTTGCTTAACTCAAAGTCCTGAGGATATTCTCCTATGCTATCTTCTAGTACTTTTGTGCTTTCACTGTTTCCATTTAGATGTACAAGGTACTTGGAATTGATTTTCGTGTATGATGTAAGTTTGGTGGGGGATGGATTGAGATTTATTTCTTTTTTCATTTGGACAACTGACATAGCATCATGTTAAAAGGACCAGTTTTACCCACTATACTTCAGTGCCACCTTTGTCCAAGAGAAGTGAAAGCATATGTCCATCCAAAAACTTGTATACTAATATTCATAGCAGTGTTATTTGTACTAGCCCAAAACTGAAAACAACCTCAAATGTTTGTTAACAGATCAGTGGATAAATAAAATGTGATATAACCATACAATGAGATACTGCTGAGCAACAGAAAGCAATGAACTACTGATGCCTGCAGCAATATGTATAAAACTAAAAAATAATTATACTGAGCGAAAGAAGCCAGACAAAATAGTGCAATTTAGATGATTCCATTTCTGCAAAATTCTAGAAAATACAAACTAATCTATAATGATAAAAAGCAAATCAGTGGTTTTCTGGGGAATAGGGGACAGGGAGGGGCACAAGAAAACTTGGGGGGGTGTTGATTTCACAGGTGTGTAACATGTCAGGTCTGCTTGATTAAACATTTTAAATATGTACAATTTTTGTATATATAAAGGTGTTAAAAATCAAACTAGAAACATCTGTGATTTCTTCTTTGCTTCATGGATTATCCAGAGTATTGATAAAGTTCTAAACATTTGTGGATTTTTTAGTTATTTTGTTGTTGTTCATTTTATTATTCTTGTTGCCTTGATTTGTAGCTTAATTTTGTTATGGGCAGAGCATGCTTTTAACATGTTAATCCTTGAACATTTTTGAGACTTGCTTTATGGACCAGAATATGGTCAGTTTTGGTAAATGTCCCATGTATATTTGGAAAGAATGTATATTTGCAGTTGCTGGTTGTAATTTTCTGTAAAAGTCAGTTAGGTCAATTTTGTAAAATGTAAATCATCTAATTATTTCATGATCTTATTTATTTATTTATTTTTAAATTGAAGTATAGTTGATTTACAGTGTTTCAGGTGTATAGCAAAGTGATTCAGTTATATGTATATGAATTTACAATATATACATTAATATATTCATTCTTTTTCAGGTTCTTTTCCATTGTAGGTTATTTGCAAGATATTGAATATAGTTTCCTATGCTATACAGTGGGTCCTTGTTGTTTATCTATTTTATATATTGTAATTTATACAATTCATTCAGCTGTTGATGGACACTTAGGTTGCTTCCATGTCTTGGCTATTGTAAATAGTGCTGCAATGAACTTTTGGGTACATGTATCTTTTTGACTTAGAGCTTTCATCTTTTCTGGGTATATGCCAGGAATGGGATTGCTGGGTCATATGGTAACTCTACATTTATTTTTTTAAGGAACCTCCATACTGTTTTCCATAGTGACTGCACCAATTTACATTCCCACCATCAGTGTAGGAAGGTTCCCTTTTCTCCACACCCTCTCCAGCATTTATTATTTGTAGACTTTTTGTTGATGGCCATCCTGACCAGTGTGAGGTGGTACCTCATTGTAGTTTTGATTTGCATTTCTCTGATAATTAGTGATGTTGAGCATCTTTTCATGTGCCTGTTGGCCATCTGTATGTCTTCTTTGGAGAAATGTCTATTTAGGTCTTCTGCCCATTTTTTGATTGGGTTGTTTGTTTTTTTGATATTAAGCTGTGTGAGCTGTTTGTATATTTTGGAGGTTAATCCCTTGTCAGTTGCATTGTTTGCAAATATTTTCTCCTAGTTTGTATATTGTCTTTTTGTTTTGTTTATGGTTTCCTATGATGTGCAAAAGCTTTTAAGTTTAATTAGGTCCCATTTGTTTATTTTTGCTTTTGCTTCCATTACTCTAGGAGACGGATCCAAAAAAATATTGCTGTGATTTATGTGAAAGAGTGTTCTGCCTATGTTTTTCTTTAGGAGTCTTATAGTATCTGGTCTTACATCTAGGTTTTTTTTATCCATTTTGAGTTTTTTTTTTTTTGGTATATGGTGTTAGAGAATGTTCCATTTCATTCTTTTACATGTACCTGTCCAGTTTTCCCAGCACCCCTTATTGAAGAGACTGTCTTTTATCCATTGTATATTCTTGCCTCCTTTGTCATGGATTAATTGACCATAAGTGTGGGTTTATTTCTGGGCTTTCTGTCCTGTTCCATTGATCTATGTGTCTGTTTTCGAGCCAGTACCGTACTGTTTTGATTACTGTAGCATTGTAGTATATCGTCTGAAGTCAGGGAGCATGATTCCTCCAGCTCCATTCTTCTTTCTCAAGATTTGTTTTGGCTATTTGGGGCCTTTTCTGTTTCCATACAAATTAAAAATTTTTTTGTTCTAGATCAGTGATAAATGCCATTGCTAATTTGATGGGGATTGCATTTTATGATCGTTGCTTGTTCTATCAGTTATATAGACAGATATTTTGATCTCCAACATCAGGTGAATTTGTCTATTTCTCCTTTTAGTTCTCTGTCAATTCTTAGTACATTTGCAAGTGTGAAGCAGAATTGCCATAATGCCTAGCGTATTGTCCCTTTTATTATTTTGAATCTTTCTTCCCATTTCTAGTAATGATATTTACCTTAAACTTGATTTTACCTGTTGTCAGTAAAGCTTTAAGCCAGTTTTTTTTTAAACATTTTTATTGGAGTATATAATTGCTTTACAATGTTGTGTTAATTTCTGCTGTATAACAAAGTGAATCAGCTATAGGTATACATATATCCCCATATTCCCTTCCTCTTGTGTCCCTCCCACCCTCCCTATCCCACCCCTCTAGGTGGTCACAAAGCACTGAGCTGATCTCCCTGTGCAATGCAGCTGCTTCCCACTAGCTACCTATTTTACATTTGGTAGTATATATATGTCTTTTTTTTTTTTTAGATTCCATATATATATATATATATATATATATATATGTTTGCATATGGTATTTATTTTTCTCTTTCTGACTTACTTCACTCTGTGTGACAGACTCTAGGTCCATCCACCTCACTACAAATAACTCTATTTCATTTCTTTTTATGGCTGAGTAATATTCCATTGTATATATGTGCCACATCTACTTCATCCATTCATCTGTCATGGACACTTACTTAGGTTGCTTCCATGTCCTGGCTATTGTAAATAGTGCTGCAATGAACACTGTGGTACGTGACTCTTTTTCTTTTTTTAACATCTTTATTGGAGTATAATTGCTTTACAATGGTGTATTCGTTTCTGCTTTATAAAAAAGTGAACCAATTATACATATACATATATCCCCATATCTCTTCCCTCTTGTGGCATAACTCTTTTTGAACTATGGTTTTCTCAGGGTGTATGCCCAGTAGTGGGATTGCTGAGTCACATGGTAGTTCTATTTTTAGTTTTTTAAGGAACCTCCATATTGTTCTCCATAGTGGCTGTATCAATTTACATTCCCACCAACAGTGCAAGAGGGTTCCCTTTTCTCCATACCCTTTCCAGCATTTATTGTTTGTAGATTTTTTGACGATGGACATTCTGACTGGTGTGAGGTGATACCTCATTGTAGTTTTGATTTGCATTTCTCTAATGATTAGTGATGTTGAGCATGCTTTCATGTGTTTGTTGGGAATCTGTGTATTTTCTTTGGAGAAAAGTCTATTTAGCTCTTCCACCCATTTTTGGATGGGGTTATTCATTTTTTTGATATTGAGCTGCATGAGCTGCTTGTATATTTTGGAGATTAATCCTCTGTCAGTTGCTTCATTTGCAAATATTTTCTCCCATTCTCAGGGTTGTCTTTTCATCTTGGTTATGGTTTCCTTTGCTGTGCAAAAGCTTTTAAGTTTCATTAGTTACCATTTGTTTATTTTTGTTTTTATTTTCATTTCTTTAGGAAGTGAGTCAAAAAGGATCTTGCTATGATTTATGTCATAGAGTGTTCTGCCTATGTTTCCCTCTAAGAGTTTTATAGCATCCTGCCTTACATTTAGGTCTTTAATACATTTTGAGTTTATTTTTGTGTATGGTGTTAGGGAGTGTTCTAATTTCATTCTTTTACATGTAGCTGTCCAGTTTTCCCAGCACCACTTATTGAAGAGGCTGTCTTTTCTGATTAGTATTACATTGTTCTTATGGTATATAATTTTCTGTCTTTTTATTTTCAGCCTTTCTGAGTCTTTGAGGTGTTTTAAATTGATCTGAAAATCTTTGCCTTTTATTTGGAATACATATCTGTTTTCAGTTGTTGGAATTCGTGATGTATTTCAATTTAAATGTAACACTTCACTATTTTTTTTCCTTTTGTCACCGTTATTTTCTCTTTTTCTTTCCTTTCTTGCCTTCTTTTGTATTACCTTTTATGGCCCTTTCTTTCTCCACCATTAGCTCTCTCTTATTATTCTTGTAGTAGTTACCCTAGAGGTTTTTACATGCATCTTTGACTTATTAAATTTAGTATGATTTAGTATGGTTAGTACCTCCTGGACATGTTAGTTCCATTTACTCCATCCTTTGTTTTATAGTGTTATTGCTAATATCCAATCTGCTACTCTGTGGCTTTTGATTGGAGTATTTGGTCCATTGACATTTAAGGTAATTATTGATAGAAATGTATTTATTGCCGTTTTAAACCTTGTTTTCCAGTTGATTTTGTATTTCTTCTTTTTCTTTTTCCTTTTGTGATTTGATGGTTTTCTTTTTTTTTTTTTTACATCTTTATTGGGGTATAATTACTTTACAATGGTGTGTTAGTTTCTGCTTTATAACAAAGTGAATCAGTTATACATATACATATGTTCCCATATCTCTTCCCTCTTGCGTCTCCCTCCCTCCCACCCTCCCTATCCCACCCCTCCAGGCTGTCACAAAGCACCGAGCCAATATCCCTGTGCCATGCGGCTGCTTCCCACTAGCTATCTACCTTACTACGTTTGTTAGTGTGTATATGTCCATGACTCTCTCTCGCCCCGTCACAGCTCACCCTTCCCCCTCCCCATAACCTCAAGTCCGTTCTCTAGGAGGTCTGCGTCTTTATTCCTGCCTTACCCCTAGGTTCTTCATGACATTTTTTTTTCCTAAATTCCATATATATGTGTTAGCATACTGTATTTGTCTTTTTCTTTCTGACTTACTTCACTGTGTATGACAGACTCTAGGTCTATCCACCTCATTACAAATAGCTCAATTTCGTTTCTTTTTATGGCTGAGTAATATTCCATTGTATATATGTGCCACATCTTCTTTATCCATTCATCCGATGATGGGCACTTAGGTTGTTTTCATCTCCGGGCTATTGTAAATAGAGCTGCGATGAACATTTTGGTACATGACTCTTTTTGAATTTCGGTTTTCTCAGGGTATATGCCCAGTAGTGGGATTGCTGGGTCATATGGTAGTTCTATTTGTAGTTTTTTAAGGAACCTCCATACTGTTCTCCATAGTGGCTGAACCAATTCACATTCCCACCAGCAGTGCAAGAGGGTTCCCTTTTCTCCACACCCTCTCCAGCATTTATTGTTTCTAGATTTTTTGATGATGGCCATTCTGACTGGTGTGAGATGATATCTCATTGTAGTTTTGATTTGCATTTCTCTAATGATTAATGATGTTGAGCATTCTTTCATGTGTTTGTTGGCACTCTGTATATCTTCTTTGGAGAAATGTCTATTTAGGTCTTCTGCCCATTTTTGGATTGGGTTGTTTGTTTTTTTGTTGTTGAGCTGCATGAGCTGCTTGTAAATTTTGGAGATTAATCCTTTGTCGGTTGCTTCATTTGCAAATATTTTCTCCCATTCTGAGGGTTGTCTTTTGGTCTTGTTTATGGTTTCCTTTGCTGTGCAAAAGCTTTTAAGTTTCATTAGGTCCCATTTGTTTATTTTTGTTTTTATTTCCATTACTCTAGGGGGTGGGTCAGAAAGAATCTTGCTGTGATTTATGTCATAGAGTGTTCTGCCTATGTTTTCCTCTAAGAGTTTGATAGTTTCTGGCCTTATATTTAGGTTTTTAATCCATTTTGAGCTTATTTTTGTGTATGGTGTTAGGGAGTGTTCTAATTTCATTCTTTTACATGTACCTGTCCAGTTTTCCCAGCACCACTTATTGAAGAGGCTGTCCTTTTTCCACTGTACATTCCTGCCACCTTTATCAAAGATAAGGTGTCCATATGTGCATGGGTTTATCTCTGGGCTTTCTATCCTGTTCCATTGATCTATCTTTCTGTTTTTGTGCCAGTACCATACCGTCTTGATAACTGTAGCTTTGTAGTATAGTCTGAAGTCAGGGAGCCTGATTCCTCCAGTTCCTTTTTTTGTTCTCAAGATTGCTTTGGCTATTCGGGGTCTTTTGTGTTTCCATACAAATTGCGAAATTTTTTGTTCTACTTCTGTGAAAAATGCCAGTGGTAGTTTGATAGGGATTGCATTGAATCTATAGATTGCTTTGGGTAGTAGAGTCATTTTCACAATGTTGATTCTTCCAATCCAAGAACATGGTATATGTCTCCATCTATTTGTATCATCTTTAATTTCTTTCATCAGTGTCTTATAGTTTTCTGCATACAGGTCTTTTGTCTCCTTAGGTAGGTTTATTCCTAGATATTTTATTCTTTTTGTTGCAATGGTAAATGGGAGTGTTTTCTTGATTTCACTTTCAGATTTTTCATCATTAGTATATAGGAATGCCAGAGATTTCTGTGCATTAATTTTGTATCCTGCCACTTTACCAAATTCATTGATTAGCTCTAGTAGTTTTCTGGTAGCATCTTTAGGGTTCTCTATGTATAGGATCATGTCATCTGCAAACAGTGACAGCTTTACTTCTTCTTTTCCGATTTGGATTCCTTTTATTTCCTTCTCTTCTCTGATTGCTGTGGCTAAAACTTCCAAAACTATGTTGAATAACAGTGGTGGGAGTGGGCACCCTTGTCTTGTTCCTGATCTTAGTGGAAATGCTTTCAGTTTTTCACCATTGAGGATGATGTTTGCTGTGGGCTTGTCGTATATGGCCTTTATTATGTTGAGGTAAGTTCCCTCTATGCCTACTTTCTGCAGGGTTTTTATCATAAATGGGTGTTGAATTTTGTCAAAAGCTTTCTCTGCATCTATTGAGATGATCATATGGTTTTTCTCCTTCAATTTGTTAATATGGTTTATCACATTGATAGATTTGCGTATATTGAAGAATCCTTGCATTCCTGGAATAAACCCCACTTGATCATGGTGTATGATCCTTTTAATGTGCTGTTGGATTCTGTTTGCTAGTATTTTGTTGAGGATTTTTGCATCTATGTTCATCAGTGATATTGGCCTGTAGTTTTCTTTCTTTGTGACATCCTTGCCTGGTTTTGGTATCAAGGTGATGGTGGCCTCGTAGAATGAGTTTGGGAGTGTTCCTCCCTCTGCTATATTTTGGAAGAGTTTGAGAAGGATAGGTGTTAGCTCTTCTCTAAATGTTTGATAGAATTCGCCTGTGAAGCCATCTGGTCCTGGGCTTTTGTTTGTTGGAAGATTTTTAATCACAGTTTCAATTTCAGTGCTTGTGATTGGTCTGTTCATATTTTCTATTTCTTCCTGATTCAGTCTTGGCAGGTTGTGCATTTCTAAGAATTTGTCCATTTCTTCCAGATTGTCCATTTTATTGGCATAGAGTTGCTTGTAGTAATCTCTCATGATCTCTTTTATTTCTGCAGTGTCAGTTGTTACCTCTCCTTTTTCATTTCTAATTCTATTGATTTGAGTCTTCTCCCTTTTTTTCTTGATGAGTCTGGCTAGTGGTTTATCTATTTTGTTTATCTTCTCAAAGAACCAGCTTTTAGTTTTATTGATCTTTGCTATTGTTTCCTTCATTTCTTTTTCATTTATTTCTGATCTGATTTTTATGATTTCTTTCCTTCTGCTAGCTTTGGGGTTTTTTTGTTCTTCTTTCTCCAATTGCTTGAGGTGCAAGGTTAGGTTGTTTATTCGAGATGTTTCCTGCTTCTTAAGGTGGGCTTGTATTGCTATAAACTTCCCCCTTAGAACTGCTTTTGCTGCATCCCACAGGTTTTGGGTCGTTGTGTCTCCATTGTCATTTGTTTCTAGATATTTTTTGATTTCCTCTTTGATTTCTTCAGTGATCACTTCATTATTAAGTAGTGTATTGTTTAGCCTCCATGTGTTTGTATTTTTTACAGATCTTTTCCTGTAATTGATATCTAGTCTCATGGCGTTGTGGTCAGAAAAGATACTTGATACAATTTCAATTTTCTTAAATTTGCCAAGGCTTGATTTGTGACCCAAGATATGATCTATCCTGGAGAATGTTTCATGAGCACTTGAGAAAAATGTGTATTCTGTTGTTTTTGGATGGAGTGTCCTATAAATATCAATTAAGTCCATCTTGTTTAATGTATCATTTAAAGCTTGTGTTTCCTTATTTATTTTCATTTTGGATGATCTGTCCTTGGGTGAAAGTGGGGTGTTTAAGTCCCCTACTATGAATGTGTTACTGTCGATTTCCCCTTTTATGGCTGTTAGTATTTGCCTTATGTATTGAGGTGCACCTATGTTGGGTGCATAAATATTTACAATTGTTATATCTTCTTCTTGGATCGATCCCTTGATCATTATGTAGTGTCCTTCTTTGTCTCTTTTAATAGTCCTTATTTTAAAGTCTCTTTTGTCTGATATGAGAATTGCTACTCCAGCTTTCTTTTGGTTTCCATTTGCATGGAATATCTTTTTCCATCCCCTTACTTTTAGTCTGTATGTGTCTCTAGGTCTGAAGTGGGTCTCTTGTAGACAGCATATGTAAGGGTCTTGTTTTTGTATCCATTCAGCTAATCTGTGTCTTTTGGTGGGAGCATTTAGTCCATTTACATTTAAGGTAATTATCGATATGTATGTTCCTATTCCCATTTTCTATATTGTTTTGGGTTCGTTATTATAGGTCTTTTCCTTCTCTTGTGTTTCTTGCCTAGAGAAGATCCTTTAGCATTTGTTGTAAAGCTGGTTTGGTGGTGCTGAACTCTCTCAGCTTTTGCTTGTCTGTAAAGGTTTTAATTTCTCCATCAAATCTGAATGAGATCCTTGCTGGGTAGAGTAGTCTTGGTTGCAGGTTTTTCTCCTTCATCACTTTCAGTATGTCCTGCCACTCCCTTCTGGCTTGTAGGGTTTCTGCTGAGAGATCAGGTGTTAACCTTATGGGGATTCCCTTATGTGTTATTTGTTGTTTTTCCCTTGCTGCTTTTAATATGCTTTCTTTGTATTTAATTTTTGACAGTTTGATTAATATGTGTCTTGGCGTATTTCTCCTTGTATTTATCCTGTATGGGACTCTCTGTGCTTCCTGGACTTGATTAACTATTTCCTTTCCCATATTAGGGAAGTTTTCAACTATAATCTCTTCAAATATTTTCTCAGTCCCTTTCTTTTTCTCTTCTTCTTCTGGAACCCCTATAATTCGAATGTTGGTGCGTTTAATGTTGTCCCAGAGGTCTCTGAGATTGTCCTCAGTTCTTTTCATTCTTTTTTCTTTATTCTGCTCTGCAGTAGTTATTTCCACTATTTTATCTTCCAGGTCACTTATCCGTTCTTCTGCCTCAGTTATTCTGCTATTGATCCCATCTAGAGTATTTTTAATTTCATTTATTGTGTTGTTCATCGTTGCTTGTTTCATCTTTAGTTCTTCTAGGTCCTTGTTAACTGATTCTTGCATTTTGTCCATTCTGTTGTCCATTCTATCTCCAAGATTTCGGATCAACCTTACTATCATTATTCTGAATTCTTTTTCAGGTAGACTGCCTATTTCCTCTTCATTTGTTAGGTCTGGTACATTTTTATCTTGCTCCTTTATCTGCTGTGTGTTTTTCTGTTTTCTCATTTTGCTTATCTTACTGTGTTTGGGGTCTCCTTTTTGCAGGCTGCAGGTTCGTAGTTCCTCCTGTTTTTGATGTCTGTCTCCAGTGGCTAAGGTTGTTTCAGTGGGTTGTGTAGGCTTCCTGGTGGAGGGGACTAGTGCCTGTGTTGTGGTGGATGAGGCTGGATCTTGTCTCTCTAGTGGGCAGGTTCACGTCTGGTGGTGTGTTTTGGGGTGTCTGTGGCCTTATTATGATTTTAGGCAGCCTCTCTGCTAATGGGTGGGGTTGTGTTCCTGTTTTGCTAGTTGTTTGGCACAGGTTGTCCAGCACTGTGGCTTGCTGGTCGTTGAGTGAAGCTGGGTGCTGGTGTTAAGATGGAGGTCTCTGGGAGATTTTCACCATTTGATATTATGTGGAGCTGGGAGGTCTCTTGTGGACCAGTGTCCTGAAGTTGGCTTTCCTACCTCAGAGGCAGAGCCCTGACTCCTGGCTGGAGCACCAAGAGCCTTTCATCCACACGGCTCAGAATAAAAGAGAGAAAAAGTAGAGGGAATTAGTAGAAGTATGAGGAAAGAAAGAAGGAAAGGAGGGAAGGAAGGAGGGAAGGAAGGAAGGAAGGAAGAAAGAAAGAAAGGCAAAGAAGGAAAGAAGGCAAGAAGGAACGAAAGGAGGGAGGGAGGGAGGAAGGAAGGAAGGAGGGAAAGAAGGAAAAACAGAAAGAAAGAAGATACAGTAAAAATAAAATAAAGTATAATAAAGTTATTGAATTAAAAAATTCTTAATTAGAAAAAAAAAGGGACGGATAGAACCTTAGGACAAATGTTGGAAGCAAAGCTATACAGACAAAGTCTTACACAGAAGCGTACACATACACCCTCACAAAAAGAGGTAAAGGGGGAAAAATCATAAATCTTGCTGTCAGAGACCACCTCCTCAATTTGGGATGATTCGTTGTCTAAAGGAGGGAAGGAAGGAAGGAAGGAAAGAAAGAAAGAAAGAAAGAAAGAAAGAAAGAAAGAAAGAAAGAAAGAAAGAAAGAAAGAAAGAAAAGTATAATAACGTTCTTAAAATTAAAATTGATTATTAAGAAAAAAATTTTAAGAGAAAACCATGGACAGATAGAACCCTAGGACAAATGGTGGAAGCAAGACTATACAGACAAGATCTCACACAGAAGCATACACATACACATTCACAAAAAGAGGAATAGGGAAAAAAATCATAGATCTTGCTCCCAAAGTCCACCTCCTTAATTTGGGATGATTGGCTGTCTATTCATGTATTCCACAGACGCAGGGTACATCAAGTTGATTGTGGAGCTTTAATCCGCTGCTTCTGAGGCTGCTGGGAGAGATTTCCCTTTCTCTTCTTTGTTCTCACAGCTCACAGGGGCTCAGCTTTGGATTTGGCCCTGCCTCTGCGTGTAGGTCGCTGGAGGGCGTCTGTTTTTTGCTCAGACAGGACGGGGTTAAAGGAGCCGCTGATTCGGGGGTTCTGGCGTACGGAGGCCGGCGGGGAGGGAGGGGCACGGAATGCGGGGCGGGCCTGCGGCGGCAAAGTCCGGCGTGACCCTGCACCAGCCCGAGGCCCGCCGTGCGCTCTCCCGGGGAAGTCGTCCCCGGATCCCGGGAACCCGGCAGTGGCGGGCTGCACAGGCTCCGCGGAAGAGGGGAGTGGAGAGCGACCTGCGCTCGCACACAGGCCCCTTGGTGGCGGCAGCAGCAGCCCCAACGTCTCCCGCCCGCCTCTGGGGTCCGCGCCTCCAGCCGCGGCTTGCGCCCGTCTCTGGAGTCTGCGCCCTCAGCCGCGGCTCGCGCCCGTCTCTGGGGTCCGCGCTTTCAGCCGCGGCTCGCGCCCGTCTCTGGGGTCCGCGCTTTCAGCCGCGGCTCGCGCCCGTCTCTGGGGTCCGCGCTTTCAGCCGCGGCTCGCGTCCGTCTCTGGGGTTCGCGCTTTTAGCCGCGGCTCGCGCCCGTCTCTGGGGTTCCTTTAAGCAGCGTTCTTAAACCCCTCTCCTCACGCACCAGGAAACAAAGAGGGAAGAAAAAGTCTCTTGCCTCTTCGGCAGGTGCAGGCTTTTCCCCGGACTCCCTCCCGGCTAGCTGTGGTGCACTAACCCCTTCAGGCTATGTTCAAGCCGCCAACCCCAGTCCTCTCCCTGCGCTCCGTCGGAAACCGAAACCCGAGCCTCAGAGCCTCAGCTCGCAGCCCCGCCCGTCCCGGCGGGTGAGCAGATAAGCCTCTCGGGCTGGTGAGTGCCGGTCGGCACCGATCCTCTGTGCGGGAATCTCCCCGCTTTGCCCTCCGCACCCGTTGCTGTGCACTCCTCCCCGGCTTCGAAGCTCCCCGCTCCGCCTCCCGCAGTCTCCGCCCGCGAAGGGGCTTCCTAGTGTGTGGAAACTTTTCCTCTTTCACAGCTCCCTCCCACTGGTGCAGGTGCCATCCCTATTCTTTTGTCTCTGTTTATTCTTTTTTCCTTTTGCCCTACCCAGGTACGTGGGGAGTTTCTTGACTTTTGGGAGGTCTGAGGTCTTCTGCCAGCCTTCAGTAGGTGTTCTGTAGTTGTTGTTCCACGTGTAGATGTATTTCTGGTGTATCTGTGGAGAGGAAGGTGATCTCCGCGTCTTACTCTTCCGCCATCTTCCTCACCCACCTGATGGTTTTCTTTTATAGTATGCTTGTGTTCTCTTCTTTTGGGTTTTTGTGAATATATTGAATTTTTTTGATTTGTGGTTACCCTGTTTTTCAAGCATGTTAACCATTACTATATCTACTTGCTTTTAGACTGGAAGTCACTAAACACATTCTAAAAAAAAAAAAAATCTACATTTTCTTACTCTCCTCCCCACATTTTATGATTTTGATGTCCTCTTTTACATATTGATGTTTATCCTTTTGCTATTCATTGTAGTTATCATTGCTTTCACTCCCCCCACCCCCAAATTTTTTTCTTTTCAATCTGTGTACTGGCTTATTTAACAGATTTACTTTCCAATTGTGTTTTTCTCTTTCCTATGTATTCTTGCTTCCCTTCTATTTAGAGAAGACCATGAATATTTCTTTTAAAATATATTTACTATTGCTGTATTATTTTAGTTTTTGCTTATCTGAGAAATTGTTTATCTCTCCTTCTTTTCTAAATGATGATCTTGCTGGGTAGAGTATCCTAGGTTGACGGGTTTTCCCTTTCAGGACTTTGAATATATCTTGCTGCTCCCTCTGGCCTGCAACGTTTCTGTAGAGAAATCATCTAATAGCCTTATGGGGTTTCCTTTGTAATTAACTCTTTGTTTTTCTCTTGACACCTTTAGAATCCTCTCTTTACCTTTAACTTTTGCCAGTTTAATTATAATTTGTCTTGTTGTAGGTCTGTTTGTGTTCATCTTGTTTGAGACCTCGGTGCTTCCTGTACCCGGATATCTGTTTTCTTCTTTGGGTTTGGGGAATTTTCAGCTGTAGTTTATTCAAATATATTTTCAATCTCCTTTTCTCTTTATTCTCCTTCTGGGATCCCTATTATATGTAGATTGGCATGCTTTATATTATTCCATAGGTCTCGTATATTGCTTTTTGTTTTAAATTTGTCTTTCTGTCTGGTGTTCTGATGGGGTGATTTCCATTCATCTATCTTCCAGATCACTTATTCATTCCTTTGCATTATTCAGTTTGCTGTTTATTGCATTTAGCTTGGCTTTCATCTTGCTGAATGAGTTTTCTAATTTTACTTGGCTCTTCTCTATCGTTTCTTGTTCCTTTTTACGGTAATCTGCATTTCTATCGATAGCCTTTCTTAATTCCTTCAGTATTTTTATTACCTCCTTTTTGAACTCGGAGTGTAGTAGACTGGAAAGGTCTATTTCATTGTTTGTTCTTTCAGGGGAATTCTTTTGATCTTTTGGGAGTGGTTCCACTGCTTCTTCATTTTACTTATATTTCTCTGACTCTGTGAGTTTAGGAGAAACAGTTATCTACTGTGGTCTTGAAGAGCTGTTTTTATGTGGGCATGTCCTTGTGTAGCCTGCATGAGTCTAATATTTTTTGTGCAAGGGCTGTTTTTAGCATGGATGTCTGCTGCATCTTTCCTCAGTGTGTACTGGCTGTTATCCCCTTGACAGAGGGTGTGACTGGTGTTGTGGTGACCAAAGCCTTCTCTTTGCTCTGTGGTTGTCACAGCCCTGTTGGGGGCAGGCTCTGTTCCCCACTTGTTGGAGTAGAAGACCCCAGATCTGTTTCTGAGCTGAGATGTGAAATAGGGGGGACAGGAGCATGCCCGCTGGGAGAGGAGGCACTGAGTATTCCTCCGCAGGAGCTGTCCACCAGGGAGTGTGCCCTGTGGTGTTGCCTGTCACCCATTGTGCAGGCTCAGAAAGTATGCTGTTATTTGCACTGCCCTCAGCTACACTTCAACCATGGGAACACAAGAAATAGGGCTTGGTGTCCCTCAGGCACTGTGCTCACAAAGCCACCAGTGCAGATCGGTAGGCACAGATCCACTGAAGTCAGGTACCAGGACCTCAGTAGTTGTGCACTTAGACCTGCCATGGGAGCTACAGAATCAGCCCAGACTCCAGCCCCACCTCTGCAGGTGCCCACAAAGCCCGCAGCTGCTAATGCAAGACCCACTCCAGCCGTGGGAGCACCAGTAATCCATTTGGATGTCCTGTGGGTGCTGAGTTTACAAAGGCCCAGTGGTGGTGCTGTAAATCTGTGGATTGCACAGCCATGGGGAAAGAGCTCAGATTTCAGCTCTGCTTCCTAAGTCATGTGGCCTCTGGGGATTGGCTCAGATTTTAGCCTTGCCTCTGCGTGTGGGCAACTCACCAGTGCTCTCACGCTCCCCCTCCCAGAGCTCACAGAGGTGGAGTTGCACTGGCTGTGAGGATGCTGAGAGTGAAGCTGCTGTGGCGGGAGATGTCACCCCTCCCTTTGAGCGCCTGTTAACAATGGCGCTTCTTTGGTGGACCTGAGCTCCATCCGAGTACACCCCTGTTTGCGGCCCATACCACACTCCCAGCCCCTTTAGGCTGTCTCTGCACAGCCAACCCCAGTCATCTCCCCGGGTCTGTCTGCTGAAGCCTGAGTTTCAGTACCCAGCCCCTGCACACACCAGCAGGTGGGTTTCTTAGGGTGGGGAATGCAGCAGGGTGACATGGACCATTTGTACTGGTCTATCTCTGTTCTGCCAGCTGCAACCTGGTTACTGCACTCTCCTCTGAGCTTCTGAAGTTCCCTTTCTGTCCCTGCTGATCTCTTAGCCAGTGAAGGGTGTTCCCAGAGTGAGGGAACCTTTCCTCTTTCACAGCTCCCTCCCAGGGGTGCAGGGCCTGTCCTGATTTCTTTTTTTTTTAAATTTCATCCTACTGGGTATGTGGTGCTCTTTCTTGTAATTTTGATTGTTTTAAATCTTCTGCCAGTGTTCGTAGGTATTCTGTGAGAATTGTTCCATATGTGGATATATTTTTGATGCATTTGTGGGAGGAGTTGAGCTCTGTGTCCTTCTATTCCACTATCTTGATTCTCATTTATTTTGCTTTTTAATCTATTTATTGAGTCCTCAATTTCATTTATTGGATTTTAAAACTTTCTGTAATTTCTTTGAATTTTTCTTTATGATTTTCAGGTCTTTGCTGAGATTCTCCATTTTGTCACTTTTTAAAACATAATACTTAGTTGCTTTAAAATCCTTATGTGATAATTCTGTATCTGTATCTTCTAAGGGTTTATTTCTATTGTCTTTTATTATTTTGATCTTTAGCTATTTCTTTTGGCCATGCTGTGTTACTTCTAGTTGGATGCTGGTCATTGTGCATAAAAATTATAGAGATAATTTGAGTCTCTGGATCATATCTTACTTCAGAGAAGATTTACACTTGTTTCTAGCATGCAGGTAGCCTAGGAGCATATAATTTAGTTTAATCCGTTCATTGAGCAGATTCAAAGCTGGGCTTCAGTTTCTGTGAAGGCTCTTCAATTTGGAGTTCATACTCCTAAGTTATAGCATTTAAGGGTGTTTACCTATGCCCTTCTTCCTGAGTGGACTCTGAACCCCAAGTTTTCCCTCAGCCTATGAGACTGTAGTAAATTAGTTGAGCTCTAAAGACTTGTAGACATTATTTTCTGTTTAGTTTTTCTTGTCTCTCAGCTGCTTCTTGAGAATTTACAAATACCTCAAAGGGAAAAGTGGTACCAAATGCCAATTCACCTGTCTGAATTTCTTTTCTCTGTAAGATCTTAGCCTTTCAAATCCTCACTGTCTTGGTAGCTCTCTGATGCCTTCAGGTAAATCTTTGTTTAATTTTATCCAGCTTTTATTGTGTTTTATGGCAGTAAGATTCATTTCAAATAAACTAGTCTGCCATTTTTGAGAAAGGAAAAGTCAGCACCACTTGGATTTGTGTGTTGTTTTTACTTCTGTTTTCCCATATTTTTATTTCTCTTTGATAGTAAAGAAAACTGAAGCATACAGAGATTTTGCTTCAAGCCAAATTCCTAGTTAATGACTCAACTGAGATTAGAATCCAGGTTTCCTGACTACTGGTACTGAATGTAGTGCTTTTACCTGGTATGCACAATAGAAATACTGCAGTAATATTGAGCATAATATTCTTACGATATTGCATATTCTGCTTAGAAGCGTTCTTTTCCATCAGTTTACATGTAGAAGAGTTAGGCTTTGTTCATTGCAGTGTGCCTGGATTAACACCGTAAGTATATCCAAAAAATGGAATGTCTGTTAGTTAATATTTCAGATGCATAAGAGCAATCTACAATTTGAAGGATCCCTGAAGTGAATGCTTTTGTGAAGTCAGGAAAATTCTAGAAATGTAAATTATATCCCACTAATTTGTCTGTTTTATAAATTTGGCTTTTAATGTTTCCTTAAAATTGATTGTGTCTGATGTTGACATTTTCATCCTCAAAATGTCTTCCTGTTGATAAGATATTGTTACTTCAACTAATTGAAGTTGATAGTATTCTAAGGGCCAGAAAATGTCAAAATCCACTAGGGTAAATTGCTTTGAATGTCTTTTATAAGTAAAGGAATATATAAAATCAATGAAACTGTGGTAGCAGAATGAAATTATCTTGAGAATATTTTCTTCAAATGTATGATTCATTTGAATATTTTAATGTCTCATTCAAGAGAGACATTTAGACTGTAGCTATGTCCACAACAGGGTGCTGCAGTGGTCAGGTACATTAGCTTAGCTGGCCTCTGTGCACAGGTAAAGTGGTCTTCTGGGCAGGCAGGGATGTTTTTTGACTTTCTTAAGAAGACAACAGCTCTAACCTCCTACATCCAGTTGACTAGACAGTTCATTTTTCAGGCTTCTGGAATTTCCTTTACTCCAGGTTTTACCAAGCTCAGCTACTTAACTATACCTATACTTAACAATATAACAATATCTAAAGAATCTTTGCTTCATTCATTTGTCAAGATCAGTGGCTTCCAGTCTTTCTCCTCAGACGTGAGTAGAGGAAGGCATTCATGGTGCAACATACTTGCATTGCTGAGGCTGCTCACTGTGTGTCTTTGGCGCAGCTGTGAGGTATCAGTCTTGAAGTGCTGGCTGGAATTCCACTCCTCTCTCTGCCACTCATCTGCAGCCATCCAGTGTACTGAAGACACTGGTGTTAAAATTTAACATTTTATAATTGGATGATTCTGGTCCTGCAGGTCTACGATGATTTGGCCTTTCATCAAATTACTTTCACTGAATTGTTCTTTGGTGGTGTACAATAAGCCTATGTTGAGGAGTGTTAAAGAAACAAACATGGAAAATTCGCTATGTAGTCTAGGGATGTTCAGCCATTATTAATAATTACCCAAAGTTGACATAAAATAAGTTGTATTTAAAAGGTAGGTAATACAAAAAGATAAAAAAATACAAGATAGGTAATACATATTTAAAACATCACTTTTTTTAAAAGACTGCATTTTATGATTATCTATGGTCTTGAGATTATTTACATCTATCATATTTGTATGAAGAAAATACTATATGATGTGCTGTTGCATATCTCTTTGCAACTCGAGTTCAGAAACTACATCATGTTGGTAGCTTTAATTTGGCCATGGTTGGAGTATTTACAGCATAGTGCCTCAAAACAGTGCCTCCTTCTTCAAACCAGTTATGAAACATCTAGCAGCTGATTACTGGATGTTGTTGAAGATGTGGTATTACAGGTATTATAAAAATCTGTGTGAGAGAGTCCTCTTAGGTCTTGGAGCAAATAAAGGTATGCTTCTCTTCAGACACATGTCTATTTTTATTTTTAGAACTCTTTGATTATTGTTAGTAGTCATGTTCCTTCTTTGCTTTGTCTGCTAAGTAACTCAGAGCCAAATTTCCAGCAATTTCCAAAAAAGAAACATGTGTTCCAGGACTCATCTTGTTTTCCCACTGTTATTTTTATTTAGTCTTCCTTCTTCCTTCCTTCCCTCCTCCTTTCTCCCTCCCTGTTTCTCTCTTTCTCTTTTCCTCTCTCTTTTCCTCTTTATTTCCTTTGTCCTATGTTATGTATCCTTTTGCTGTATATTGCTGCATATATGGGTTTATTTTAGCTATCTCTAAACATTTTAAAAGTAAGGTGAAGCATAAACATAAACAGTGTACTTCTCTATATACTCTTGAGTATATAGAGTATACTCTAGGAGTATACATACTCTTAAGAGTAATTGATTTTTGAGGGGAGGAGGTAGGGGACTGAGTGAAATAGGTGAGAAAAATTAAAAGGTACAAACTTCCTGTTACAAAATATATGAGTCATAGGGATGAAATGTACAGTGTGGGGAATATAGTCAATAATAATATATTATCTTTTTATGGTGACAGATGGTAACTGAACTTATTGTGGTGATCATTTTGTAACGTATAGAAACATCGAATGACTATGTTGTGCACCAAGAACTAACATAGTGTCATAGGTTAATTATACTTCAAACAAACAAACTCATAGAAAAAGAGATCAGGATGGGGCTTACCAGAGGTGGGGCTGGGGGTGTGTGAGGGCTGTGGAGAAGGGGAATTGGATGAAGGTGGTTAAAGAGTATAAACTTCCAGTTTATAAACTTCCAGATAAATAAGTACTAGGGATGTAATGTACAGCACGGTTAATGTAATTAACACTGCTGTATGCTATATGTGAAAGTCAAGAGGGTAAATCTTAAGATTTCTCATCACAAGGAAAAAATATGTTTTTTTCTTTTTCTTTTGTTTTGTATCTATATGGAATGATGGATGTTCACTAAACTTACTGTGGTAATCATTTCACGATGTATGTAGGTCAAAGCATTATGCTGTACACCTTACACTTACACAGTACTGTATGTCAATTATATCTCAGTAAAACTGGAAGAAAAACTAAAAGAATAATATTATTAAGGCTTCTTGACTTATTTATAGGTTTTGTCTTGGAATAATGTTTCTTAACGCTTCTTCCTGCTTTAATGTGAAAAAAACTTATGAAATTAAAATACAATTTAGATCTGCATATTGGTTTTACTTACTAAGGGCTCATGAAAAAATCTTGGAGAATTCATTTATTATATTTATTATGTACACATATATATTTTTTATATATGTCTCCCCCCTTCTAGATAGAATGTAAGTTCTAAGAGGGCAGAATGTATCTCAAGTGTCCAGTGCTACATCTTGCATATAAAAGGCATTCCATGAGTAAATTTGAATGAATGAATAAATGAATAATTCATGCATTTTCTAATGCTTAGTCATTATGAGTACAGCATTTGGTTTTTAATGATGATATTATACACACACATACATACACATATTTAAGAAGTTTCATTTTGTACTTATCACTTCCATATAGGCTCTGTTTCTCTAGATTATAATTTTTCAATTAAATATTCATTGCTAATGACATTTTTCATTAGTTCTCTGTAGAAATATGGTCACACATCATAAAGAGGAGCAGTATGGCATTTTCTACTCACAGGGAAAGAGCAATTATCCTGAACTAAGCCTAACATTTAATACCTCTGTATCTCTCTGATGGTTCTCATGAATCATGCACTATAATTCAGTTGCTTTATTTGTTCTTCTGTTGGGAAAGGAGAGGAAAGTAACAGTTGTGGAGAGCCTACTATGTGATAAGTGCTTGCTGTGTATTTAATTATGTCTATTTCGTTAACCTCCACAACAACCCAGTGAAGAAGGTACTATTTGTATCCGCATTTTAATAGGCCAGGTAATTGGGGCTCAAAGGGATGACATAACGTCCCCGCGTCACAGACCCCAGTGGTGGGTCTGGCTCTGAAGCCACAGTGTGCCTCTCTGCAGCACTGGACTCAACTGCAGGTCCTGCTCACAACCTCCCATCCATTGCCTCTGCCTCACTCTCATCTTTCTCAGGTCTCCCTCATACACTGCTTTTATTCCTTTATTCAGTTGATAAAGGGCTGCTCCCAGTTGCTCGACAGGAATGCCAGGCTAAGCAGTTTGGTGTTCAGTGAGTGGTTTTCGTCATTGAGGATTTTGAGCAGAGGACTGGTTATCCAGGGGACAGAAAGGAGGATGTATTACAGGCACAGGGGGCTAGAGACATATGGGGCAGGTGATAGGTGCCTGGTTGGCAAAATGACAGCCCCCCAAATATCCGTATCCTAATTCCCGGAACCTGTGAATATGTTACCCTACGTGGCAAAGGGTCTTTGCAGATGTGATTCATGTTAAGGACCTTAACCACAGGAGAGAGTATCCAGGTTTATCCAGGTGGGCACAATCTAATCACATGAATCCTTAAAAGCAGACAGCTTTTATGGCTGTGGTCAGAGGGAGAGGCGACTGCAGAAGAATGTTTAGAGAGATGTAATGTTGCTGGCTCTGAAGATGAAGGAAGGGGCCCAGGTGCCAAAGTGTGTAGGCAGCCTCTAGAAATTGGAGAAGACACGGAGAGGAATTCCTCCCTAGAGTCTCCAGAAAGGAACGCAGCGCTGCTGGCACATTAATTTGTCCAGTGAGACCCGTGTCAGACAGAATTGTAAGATAGTAAATTGGTGTTTTATTGGATCCACTAAGCTTTGTTACAGCAGCTATAAAATAAACTGGTAGAAGGAGAGATTAGGACTACAGTAGGGCAGTAGGACCTTCACCCTTCTGCTCAGAAATCTTTAGCAGCCCCCTGTCCCACCACGTTAAATCTCACCTGTCTTACCAGACTCTCCAGGTTCCGTGTGACCTGCCCATGTTGCATTTCTCAGTAGTGGCTCCTCCTAGCTCAACTCTGGTCAGGCCTCATGAACGGACCATGCTCAGTTTCATATCTGCACATCATGTTCTCTTCCCAGGAGGTTTCCCCCTCTTCTTTCATTGCTTTTTTTGATTCCTTCTGTCTTCTTTGATCCCTGTCTTTTCTGATCAGCTCTAGCATTGATGTCTAGGAGACACAATTAACACTCCATTATATTCATACATGTTACTTTTATCTTTTTACATTTTACTTTTATACATTTTACTTTTATCAAATTTTCTTAATTTTAATATATGCTATTTTGTATTGGTTGCTACTTTTTTAAAAAGCCACGTATTCTGTAATCAATTAGAAACTGTGAAAAGATCACATGCTTCACGTTCTGACCTAGCAATTTTCTAGCTGTGCACCTTTGGCAAGATACTTAACTTCTCCGAACCTCAATTTTCTTATCTGTAAAATGGAAGTGATAATATCTATCTCACAGGACTTTTGTAAAGATTAAAACACTCTAGAAGCGTTAGTTCCTGTGCTCCTGGAGGGCAGAAACAGCATCTTATTCCTCCTCATGCTGTCAACAGCCCCCACAGTGCTTAGGCACACAGTAGGCTTACAGATGAACCTCAGCATGTTGTCAAATCTTTGCATCATGTTATAGATTTTGCCATTATTTCTGTACTTGTACACCCGCCATGAACCTTTCATATAGCACTATATAATGGCTCTCTTAAAAGTCTTAGCTTATTGTATCATCTGTTTAAGTTCTGACAGTCCTCTAAATTAATTTTACAAAATATTTGCTGAGCCTGACCTCCTCCAGATAAATCTCCCCTACCTGTCCATGGCTGCTACTCTTCAAGCGACTCATTTTATATCATTTCCTGATCACAGCATTCTAACTCCGCAAAGCCAGCCTGCTATTTCCTGATGCTTTCTTTAGCTTTTGTTTGATATGGGTGCCATTTTGGGTTTATTGCCCGTGGATCCAGGTGTTTCTGTGATAGGCAGGGTGTTTTATAGTATATGAGTACTTTCACTGCCTGCATTCTCAAGATCTGGGGAAGCAGGTTATCTGCTCTGGAAACCTTTGCTTCTCATTGTTCTCAGTTTCATCTCTATTTCAAGAAACATTAACCCTTGGCTGCTCTCTTTGGCTATATTTTTCAGTTTTAAACGCGTTTCTTCTACTGCCCTGAGGAGCCAGTGAGCAGAGGCTTTCATTTCTTCAGGAAGTCTCTGTTCTTCCCTCTTCTCTGCTTCCGCCCTGCTGATATCCCTGTTAAGTCTGGATCTTTTGTTGGTGAATTCTGCTTCATACCATTGTACTGTGATGAATTTTTATGCTAGCATTATAGTGTCTGATATTTGCTTGGCTTGAACTTGCTGGAAGAAATCTTTATAGGCAAGATGATCTATTGCTAAAAATTGAATCCCAAATGTATCTTAGGAAACCTTTTTTTTTTTTTTTTTTGGTGTAGGTTTTAGGAGAGACCTTCTTTACAGCTTTCATTGATTTCCTGTAGCTGGGGTGATTTTTGCAAAGTTTCAGACTAACACCTGTTTTTGGAAATCAGCGTTCATAATTCTTTGAGATTACTTTTAGCTCTACGATGTCTAATAATTCTTACTCTCTGTATATGGTCAATATAGAGGTTCTTAGGTGGTGTGCCTGGGAAGTAGTATATAGCAGGTCCCTTACAGGAATGTTCCCAAACTTTGATCAATGTATACAATTTATTTTTTCTGACACTGAATCACACTGTTATGCTTTTAGGATGTTGTCTGTCAGATGAATCATTTACTTGAGCAGACCATGTAATGCACTCTATATTGGGATACAGCTTGTGGCAAATACGCATTTATAAGTATAACATAGTGTCAACCTAGTGCCAAAGAAAGTGTACCCATTTATTAAAACATTAATTCTTAACCTCATCAATTCTGAGGTATTGTGGTCAAGGCAGAAAACAGTTCTCAAAGAGACAGAGTGCTGCAAGGTGACCAAGGGTAGTAAGATATTGTGGTCAAGGCAGAAAACAGTTCTCTGAGATATTGTGGCCAAGGCAGAAAACAGTTCTCAAAGAGACAGAGTGCTGCAAGGTGACTAAGGGTAGTAAGATAACCATGGATACTTTTATAGAGATGTAAAACATGGTTATATTGTGATAATGAATGCTTTGCAAATATTGCTGACTTTTTATAATGCTATTTTGAGTCTTTTGATAATTTCACATATATAACCACAAAAGGATGATACATGAAGACATGCTTTGAACATACCAAATTCTAACATGAGCATATCTAAAGGGAAGGAAGGCTAATATACTAGGCTGTATATTTTTATTTGCATTAGGGAGGGAGTGGAATTTTGCATTTCAATTACTCTTCAGGAATCCGTGTTCTGATTACTCTTTAACTTTTGAAAATAGGTGGCGACATACCTATAGTTATTTCCAAGAATGGGACTAAGACTTTCTTAGGCATTTTCATACTTGTTTTTCCACTCTACAGTACTTTGGACTTCCCTTTATTGAAACTTCCAGAGCTATTGCACTTGTGAGATAATATTACAATTGGTTTTTGGATTTTATTGAGGGCCAGAGTTTCAGAAGTTTGCTTGATTAATTGATTCATTAAATATTTAGTAAGTCTTCATCACATTCAAGGCCCCATAGGAAAGCTCCAAGAAAGCCAAGTTAATAAAGCATCAGATACCCATATAAATATTAAATAAATGAAGCATCAAAGATGTTTACAATTTTCTTCGCAACCTGAATGTTCACCTCATTCAGAATGACAAAACTCCCTCATGGAAACAAGTTTCGTGTTTGAAAATCTTGTGTATTTGTCACTTAAAAAAAAAGTTTCCAAGTGAGGGCATTGCTATGAACCCTCACACTGGATGAGGAAACCAGGAACCCTTTTGGAGATTATCCCCAAGGAACTAGAGAAAGAATGTTGACTAGACTTTCATCTGAACAGTCATTTTATATTTTGACCAGAAGGGTGCACTGTTGTATCTTATTTATTGCTTGGGTTTGGGGGGGAGAAAAAGAAAACAACAATGTTCTTTACACCAACTTTATTATCCTTGTAATTTGCTTTTTCTTTTGAATTTTATTAGCATTCTAGCTTCAATTCTTGACTTCCTGTGTTCTGTTTAGCCCTTTCTTGGTACCAGTTCGCCAACAGAAGGCTCACGGGGGGAATGGTACTGGCTGCTAAACACCTGACTAAGCAATATTGTTTTACCTTTTTTGATTTCCCCTCCTCTGAGAGAGGACTTTATTGCCTTTGTTATAGATGGGACTGGTTTGGCAGTAGATGCCTCCAGATGCAGAGCTCTGGAATGTTCCCAGCCTTAACATCTCGGGTTTAGCTGGCTCATTCCCAACTTCGTTTCCTGCTTTCCTGGGCTAAGGTTATTGTTGTGGGGGGGTTAATTACACCCCGGCTCTGATGAGGAAGACATAGTCATTCTCTAGATGTCATTTAGGTCCTCCAAATTGGTACTGTTGATAGTAGATTTTCATAGGAAAGCGTGTGTAAACTAGCTAACTAGCTCTTATTAAACTAACTAGCTCTTATTAAAAACAGAAATAAACAACATAATAATAACAAAAAATCCTTTATTCGAGAGTTTATTGCTAATGAATCACTTTAGGTAGACCCTGCAAGAAAATAGCAGGACATACATGAAATGTTTTTCTGAAACTCCTTTGGAGATAAAATTTGTAGTCATAATTGCACAGATATAGAAATGCATGTCTGATGTCTCAAGCATGCAGTTGACACGGTAGGCTGCTGGCAGTATATTTCTAGTCCTTTGTTAACAACATTATCTCATAGTTCTTCCAAGAATTTTTCCAAGTATACACTACCATGATTTTTAACTAATAACACCTGAAAATATGAAGGAATTGCCTCTTAAATAAGCACAAAGAAAATGGTAGTATCAAGCCACAGGGATAATGAAGCAATGGCCTGCCATAATCTTACCTATAAAATGTAAAGAAAAAGATTAGAAGAAAATATATCTAAATGAACAATACAGTTGCCTTTGGGTGGTAGGATTATGGGAGATTTCTTTCTGCTTTTTGACAGTTCTGTAGTGTTCAAGTTATCTATATAAAAGTATGTTAAATTTATAATTTGAAAACAGAAAGAAAAATAACTTTTCCTGTGCAAACCAAAATAGTCAAAGCAATTTAATAGGAAGCTTCCCAACATCTCTCATTGCAAATACCAGATTTTAACATTTAAAGACAAAAGTTTAAAAATGGAATTGGTCATGTGTATTTATGGATTTAACATTTCAAAATCAGCTTAAATTCACCAGCGTCAAGTTTCTGTGGGATGCTTTGCTATTTGTATGTAGGTGTTGATTTGACACCTGAAGTTACCATTTTCATAATCGCCTCTGTCTCTGCTCAGTATTCTGTAACCACAACTAAAGGGCTGACACCTATCTGACTACAACGCAATACGATGGCAGATGTCGCTATTTTTTTCTCTTTTAGAAACTTTTGGTCAACACTTGGGCTAAATTAACCCAATCAACTGATGACCTTGCATCATGTAAACACAACTCAAGTAACTGAAAATAGTTGAATCTGTTAATAGTCAACCAGGGTTTCTTTAACACTTGATTCTGTTCGTTTCTATTATTTTAGTTTTTTAGGGCAAGTGCAGGAGGTTTGAGTCTCTGCAGTTAGACAAGAGCAGTAATCCCTATTATTGGGATGGTTGCCACCAGGTTAATGGTAGAAGTATGATTTCCACATGTGTGGACCCACTAAGTAGGCTTTTCTCATCTGGAACCAGAGTGAGGCAAGTGAGGCATTTGTCTCACTCTAGTCCCCATCCTGTGGATAGCTCTGAGAAAAATTAATCTGTGTTTTTCTTTCCCATGAAAATATGATTCTAGTTAATAGCTTGTGCTTGTATTTAAATACCAAAATAGCTTGTGATAACAGCTAACTCGTGTGACCTGGAAGCTGACTTCTACAACATTCAGCAATTCAGGACACAGCCAAAGGTCTCCAGGGTCACTCAATTAACCGTGACCTAGGTCATGCACTTTGCTCTGTAGGGGTAACCCCTCATGATGTATTTATGTTATTTGGCATGTAGATCTATATACATAGTTTGAGTATCCTTAAGACTTTTATGTGTGTCAGTAGGTCAGCGGTCGGTGTTCATGCTTTGTTGGAAATATAGCCATGCAATTTGAGTCAAATGAGTAAAAATTCAAAATGATGGAATGTACATTTAATGCATCATAATTTTTTCTGTATTACTACATTGTACTTCATATGAAACTCCAGTATACCATTAATATATGTGTACTTAACTAGAAAATAATTGTATGTAGCTGAAGTTTTCACCATTTTTTAGCTCTAAGAAATATGAGGGATATGAAGCTCTTCCATCAAAGGCACTAAACCACTATGGCAGTATTTCTCCCTATCTCTTGGTTGGAGGTGGGAGAGGAATGGGCATATCAGACTCTCTGATATATTTGGGTTAAAAAAAATGTGCCCTTCTTCACCCTCAGTTGAAAATCTTGAGAATTGAGCATTATGGTATCTCATCTATAATATATAATTTTTATAATTTCTGTGTACCTAGCTTATCCTTACTAGATAGCAAGCAAAGAGGAACTGTACTTGGTCTTGTTTATTTCCTCCTTCCTTTCACAAAGGCTATGAGATGATTATCTTAGTCATCTTTTTAGCCTCATAGCCTTACCTCCAAACTTTGCACACAATTGTTACTTGATGAATATTTTAGAAATTACATTTGAGATATATAAATTAGAAGTTTACCAGAATAAAGGAAAATATTTTGAATTTCAAAGACATTTGAGGCATGAATTCAATCGTGAATCAATAAGTGTGGGGTTGAGAGATTATATGATGAGTTTGAGGCTGGTGGCAAAGGGCAGACCGTGTGCTAGGGCTGTCCTGGTTGAACTCACACACTAACTACTGGAGATGGAAACATCATCCGAAAAGTAGTTAGGACAGTGCTCCCATAGATGGGTATCCAGAAGCCAACCATTCCAGTCTTCTCATGTTACTGTCTTTGTGATGTGTTTTGTCCCAAGTATTTATTTTCAGCCTATAAGTGTCTTTATATTTAAAGTGCAGTTTCTATAGGCCATATATATTTGGGTCCTTTTTCTTTGTAAACCATTCTGATGCCCTTTCCCTTTAAATTGGAGTATTAAGCCGTTTAATGTCATGTAATTACTGAAGTAATTGGGATTAGGTCTACCATTTCATTATTTGTTTTCAGCTTGTCCACTCTATTTTATGTAACTGTCTTTCTTTTTTTCTGACCTTTTTTGGGGAATATTTTAAAGAATTTCATTTAAAGTTTCCTATTGACTATTTAAAAATTGAAGTATAGCTGATGTACAATATTATGTTAGTTTCAGGTGTACAATGTAGTGATTCAACATTTATAAATACATTGTAAAATGATCACTACAATAAGTCTACTAACCATTTGTCACCATATAAAATTAGTAAAGTGTTATTGACTAATATTTCTTATGCTGTATATTACCTCTCTGTGACTTATTTATTTTGTAACTGGAGTTTGTACCTCTTAATTCCTTTCCCCTATTTTGTCCCACCTGCTACCTTCCTCCCCTCTGGCAACCATCAGTTTGTTCTCTTATCTGTGAGTCTGTTTCTGTTTTGTTTTGTTTGTTTGTTTGTTTTGCGGTTCGCGGGCCTCTCACTGTTGTGGCCTCTCCCGTTGCGGAGCACAGGCTCTGGACGCGCAGGCTCAGCGGCCATGGCTCACGGGCCCAGCTGCTCCGTGGCATGTGGGATCTTCCTGGACCGGAACACGAACTCATGTCCCCTGCATCGGCAGGCGGACCCTCAACCACTGCGCCACCAGGGAAGCCCTGATTGGGCTTTTGAATTGTATACTAGGTACTATGAATGCTAAGCTGTGAAGTTTCTGTATTCTGTTTTTCTGTCATCTGTCACATGAATGTTGCTTCTTTTGTTTTAGCGTGTAATTTTATTAACTGGATTTGCAAATCCTGCTTCTTGTCGTGGCAGCTCAGACCTCAGTTCAGATGTTTTGTTGCTAGCTGGAGCTGTTTGGAGCCAGTTCCATGAATGTGTGATTCATGGATTAGTTAGAAATGTGGGTCAAGAATTTGGAGATTCTTTCTTTGGCTTTTTCCCTTCCAGGATTTCCCCATTACCGTCTAGAGTCATATTTTCCCCAGCTTTATTTTTCTGGTCACTCAAGCCAGAAATACTGTGATTTTTCCAGTTGTACTCTACCACCTTGCATGCTACATGTCAACTACACTTAGCTCTGAGCTAAAGGCTATGCAAGCGGGATCTTACTTTGTACAGCTCCCCTCCTCTGAGGATGTACTCCCACCAGAACTGGTCTTTTCTGCTCATTCTCCACTGCCTTCAGATTGGCACTTTTTTGTATTATATCCTGGTTTTACGGTTTTTCGTCTGCAGGGGAGTTGTTCAGTAGTCTCTTAGTCTTTCATTTCCAGTAGCAGAAATTGGTTTTTTGACTTAAAAAAAAAATTATTATGGCAATACATGTTCACTTTAGAAAAATAATCTTATCACCTTTAGATAATCACTGTTGATATTTCGATGTATATACTTCCATTCTTTGTGTTTCAGAATATATATACATACACAAATTCATATTCATAAACACAAACACATAAAAACGTAAGCAAACAAAAATTCAGTGGAATCACACTGTTTGATAACCTTATATTCTTTACTTAAAATATATATATCTTTCCATGTCTACAGATATACATTTATATTATTATTTTATTGTCACTTCATTTTTCATTGTATGAATGCATAATTTATAAACCCTATCTTTTATTGTTAGGTGTTTATGCTGATTCTGATTTTTCATTATTATAAATAATTCCTTTAGATAAATATCCATGTTCACATAATTGTATAAATTAACTATTAATTGAATGAATTGTTTTATTAGAATAAATTTCTAGCAATGGTACTTTTCATCAAAGATATATACATTTTTAAGGACTTAAATATAGTTTAACAAATTATCCTCCATAAAGATTGTACTAATTTATTCTACCAGTGTTTGTAGTAAGCTGGATAATGGTCCCCAAAGGTATTAAGTCCTAATCTCTGGAACCTGTAATGTTACTTTATTTGGAAAAAGGGTCTTTGCAGATGTGACTAAATTAAATAAAGGTCCTGAGATGGAGAGATTGTCCTGGATTATCCAGGTGGACCATAAATGCAATCACAGTTGTCCTTATAAGAGAGAGGCAGAGGAAAATTACAAACAAGACAGAAGAGGAGAAGGCAAAATGATGATAGAGGCAAAGACTGTAGTGATGTGGTCACAAATCAAGGAATGCTGGCAACCACCAGAAGCTGGAAGAGGAAAGTAATGGGTTCTCCCTGGAGCCTGCAAAGGGACTGTGTATCTGTCCACAGCTTGATATCAGCCCAGTGACACTGATTTTGGACATCAGGACTCTAAAACTGTGTAAGACAGATTTTTGTTTTTTGAAGCCAAGTGTGCAGTAATTTGTTATAGCAGCCATAGGAAACTATTATAGTCTATGAGAATGGACTGTTTCTTCTATCCTTATGGAAATCCTTTATGATCTGTAAGATAAAATTGAACTTTATTTCATGATTCTTTGAATGTTGAAAAATTCTAGGCTCTTTATGTATTTTTTCACTATTTTAAATTTGGTTTTGCAGTCTATTGATTAAACAGCCAACTTGAACTTATATTTTTTTAATGAAATTAAATAATTTTATAATTTAATGAAATTAAATAATTTTATAATTCTCCCTCTGATATAAGAATCTAATAAGGGCAGCCTAAGAGTAAAAGAGACTGGACTCAAGTTACTTATGTTGTATATGCATTATTCTGTGATTTTTATCAGTCTTCATAAAGTGCTTACCATTTCAGTCATAAGAAAGTTTCTGGAGGCAAGTGTTTCCTCTTTCCTGGAATGCAAATGTGAGCTGAAAGGTTGTAAAATAGTTAAATAATTTGTAAGTATTTTTATCCTCTGAACGTTTTGAAAAATTCATCTGAGCAGAAAAGGCCCAAATGATTTAAAGGTAGTTTAAAAAAGTATTTTCCATGGGACACTAGTGAATTATTTCTCTCACATTCTCTTTTTCTCTCTTCCTGTCACACATATATATACAGTGTACACATGCACGTGCGTGCGTGCACACACACACACACACACATACACACACACACAGATATACTGCAAATGCATAAATGGGATTACTTGCTTTATACTTCAAGAATGTAGTATTCTATGGTGTGCTTTAAAAATGTAGTACTTTCCTTTTTTGCTTGGCTTCCTCCTCCTTGTCACCTTTCTCCCACCCACTTGTCCCCATCACCAATCTTCCTCATACAGGGAACTCATGTTAACAACCTGGTATATATCCTCTTGTATTATTCTCAGTCGTTGTATGGTCATGAACAAACATGGTTTCTACGTCGCTGTTCGACAAAAATGGGATTATATTATTATGTGATGCTTACTTTCTGTATCTTTTAAAATTTTATTTAATAATACTAGTGGATAGTCCGCTAACTCTATTGGTTTAGTTCAAACTCATTCTTTTGAATAGAGACATAACAGTCCTTAGTGTGACTTGACTAGAGTTTAATTTCCTGTTACTGAAAGGCACCACTTACTTTAAAGTATTTTGCTACCTCCAATAGTGCTGTTATAAACTTTCTTGTAAATACATTTTTGTGTATTAGTGTTTTTATTAGGGGAGATTCTGAGGTACAGGATTGCTAGGGCAAAGCCTTTAGGTATTTTTTTTTTAATCAACAATGGCTCAAATTTTATTGGTTCAGTCATTCAACTTTTTAAAAAAATTTATTGAAATATAATTGATTTACAAGGTATTTTAGTTTTAATAAATGCTGCCAGACTGTTCCCAAAAAAGCTATACCAATTAATATTTTCATCAGCAATGAGATATAAATCCATTTTCCTCTCATCTTTGCCTTTTCACTAGATAGAAAATAATATTTTAATTATTGTTTTTTCCTTTTAATGAGGTTTAGCATGTTTTTATATGTTTGTGGCCATTTGGATTTGCTCTGCATAAACTATCTTCCCATATTTCTTGACCATTTTTCTATTGGGATATTTATCTTTTCCTATTAATTTAAAAAAGATTTTTATGTATTATAGATACTAACCCTCCATTTCTCATTTCTGTTGCCAATATGTCCTCAAATCTATATGTATTTTTTTGTGGACTTTATGTTATCTTCTTCCATATAAATGTTTAACACTTATCTACAGTGTGGATTCATCTATTCTTTTGTTATCTCTGGGTTTTCTGTCCTTATTATAAAGGTCTTTTACACCCTTTAGATTATACATATAATCTCCTAGATTTATTGTTTTATTTTTTATAATTTAGTCTTTATCTGAGACTTATTTTTACTTTAGTTGCAAGAGAGAGAGGTCCACCTGTATTTTCTTCCAGATGGATAGCCAGTTAGGTCTGTACCATTTAAACCTTCCATTCTTTCCTAGCTAAATTGAAATAATTTCTGATATATATTCAATTCTCTCTAAATATAAAGCGATCTGGTTGTGGATTCTCTATTTGTTACACTAATCTCCCAGTGAATATTTCAGTGCCACTGTGATATTTTGATTACACTAGAATGGAAGTAAGTTCTAATATGTGGTAAGACATGTCGTCTCTTCTTCTTCTTCTTCTTCATATTTTCTTAGTTTCTTTTGGACATTTTTTCTTAGATCTAAACTTTAAGATAAGTGGATCTAATTCAAAAAACCCTCTCATCTCAGTTTTAATTGCATTCAATTTGTATATTAATTTTTGGAGTTTTTTGGTGTCTTTTAAGTATTCCCATTCAGGCACATCACTCTTCATTTATTCAGAAATATTGACTTCTATATAATTTACACAGTATCAAACTCTTTGCTAAATTATTTCATTAATTTCAGTAGTAGTTTACTAGAGTCTCTTAGGCTTATAAGGCATACAGTCGTATAATCAACAAAAACAGGTGTTGCTTCCTTTTTTCCCATATTTATATCTATTAGTTTATTATCTTGCTGTGTTGTATTCTCTTAAACCTCCAAGTTACTATTAAATACTAAAGATAGTAACAGGCACTTCAGTCTAGCTCTCAACTTTAATTAAAGTGGGTTTAGGGTTTCATAATTTAGGATAATATTTTTCAGTCACTGGAAAATAACCTTTATTATATTTAAGCCATTGGTATCTATTCTATTTAGCTTTTATGTTAGTGATGGCTGCTTAATTTTATCTAAGGCCCTTTTAGTAAATATTGATATGATCATGATCATGGGTTTTTTCCCCTTTAATTTAATGATGTGATGAATTATAATTACAGATTTCCTGATATTAAGTCACTGTTGCATTCCTAGAATATACCTTAGTTGACTACATGGTTATTATTATCCATGGGTTCATTGTTGGATTCAGTTGCTAATATGTTCTTTAACATTTTTCGCCCTTACTTATGAATTATATTGGTTTACAGTTTTCTATTATGTTTTCTATTTAGAATTGTGCTAAATTATTTTATAATATGAATTGAGGAAACATTCTTTTGAGAAATATATTTTATCATATGATCTGTAACAGTTTATGTCACACTGGAATAAACTCTTCTATGTCTAGCTATGCTTAGCTGTGAACCCATCTAGCCCTGGTTACTTTTTCAATATCTTTTTTAATTGTAAATTTGGTTTCTTTTATGATTTTTTTTGCTATGACATGATTTTATAGCTTCAAATAAAGGCATTTCATGCTGCTTGTATACCTTTTTGGTCAGAGAGGGTAGCTTGCACAAATTCTAATTTTAAAACATCCATTAAAAATATTTTGTTAAAGGTTTTGTTAATCAAGTAGAGTCAAATTTTGTGAATGCAGATATTTATTCATCCAATATTTATCAAACTCAACTCCATGCTAGGCTCTTTTCTCAGATCTGGTAACATAGCAGTGAACAGCACATATATATACCTTGATTTGTAAAGTTTACATTTTAGTGAAATGACAGTGTTCCATTGAGAAATACACACATAATCAAGTTTATCTATTGTTTCATTCAGTTTCCTTGTGTCCATGCTTAGTTTTTTGTTTACCAGATCTGTTTAACTGTTAAAGGTTTCCACTATTATTCTTGTTTATCAAGCTCTGCTTCATTTGTCATATTTTTGCTTTTTATTTTAGATGCTGTTTTTTGATGGCTGTAGGTTTACAACTGTTAGAGTCTCGTCATAAACTGTACTTTTGATAGCTACAGTTTATCCTCTATATTAGATTAATATCCTTTAATACTAATATTGCTGCTTTTGTTTTTATTTGTTTGCATTGCTCTAACATAAAGTGATTTTCAACATTGATTGTTTTATTTTAGTTGGGTGAGTGTAGTTGAGTTTTGTTTTTTATCCTAAAAGGACCGTCTCTTTTTTTAACGTGAGAATTCAGTTCCGTCATATTTAGTATTATGACTATATATAATAGATAGCATATATAGCACTGTTGAGAGTTCCTATTGCTCCGTATCCTCACCAAGCACTTGGTAATGTCAGGCTTTTAAATTTAAGCCAATTTAATGGATGTGGAGTGGTATCTCAATACAGTTTTTTTTTTTAAATAAATTTATTTATTTATTTTTGGCTGTGTTGGGTCTTCCTTGCTGTGCGCGGGCTTTCTCTAGTTGCAGCAAGCGGGGGCTACTCTTTGTTGCGGTGCGCAGGCTTCTCATTGTGGTGGCTTCTCTTGTCGCGGAGCACAGGCTCTAGGCACGCGGGCTTCAGTAGTTGTGGCAGGCGGGCTCAGTAGTTGTGGCTCACGGGCTCTAGAGTGCAGGTTCAGCAGTTGTGGTGCACGGGCTTTGTTGCTCCGCTGCATGTGGGATCTTCCCGGACCAGGGCTCGAACCCGTGTCCCCTGCATTGGCAGGCGGATTCTTAACCACTGTGCCACCGGGGAAGCCTCTCAATACAGTTTTAATTTGCATTGCCTTGATAACTCATGCAGTTGAGTTTGTCATGTGCTCATTACCTATTAGTATATCTTCTTTTGTGGAGGTCCTGTTCAGATCTTTGCCTATTATTTTTATTGGTTTGTTTGGCTTCTTTTTATTGAATTATAAGTATCATTCCTTTTTTTAGTTGTAAAAATGATTCCTTTATTTAATTGTAGACTCTGGATACAAGTCCTATGTCTGTGCATGCATGTATGTGTGTAAATATATATACTAATGTACAATCACCTATAGTCAGTGTCAAAATAAATAAAATAATATGTAACTTTAATATATCAAGTTTTTAAAATGCCAACACACCTGTTTGGAGTTCTGTTTTAAGAATTTCTGGGTCAGGACAAAAGACTGTGTGAGGTATAGTACTGTAATGCTTAAATTCCAGATAGCAAGTTACCATGAAACACTCATTTATGTCTATATATTTTGTAATTCACTGTGCAGAAGTATTATTGCAAATTCTTTAATTTCTAATTATATCATTAACTCTCCGCTGGGTACAAACAAAACAGTTGAATTCTCCTGTCTGAAGACATATAGCGTGGTGAACACGTGACACCTCTAGACGTCACATATTACATCACAATTCAGACTGTTATTAACAATTCCTCTCTCAGCTCTTCAGTTCAGTTGATCCAGAATTACCCTCATTATCCATCTAACATGACCTTCTGAATTCTCACAAGGATGAAGTTATACGTCAGAGGTTTACAAAGATGAATTTATCGTTTTAGCTTCCTGGGGGCAATAGGAATATCTGTTTTCTCAACAGTTATTTAATTCCATCATAATATCTCCTTTACCTGTAATAAGAGCAACAGTGCATTTCTCTGTGCTCAGCTCTGCCTGCCAGCTGAGACCTCCTCCTACGTTCTTTGTCCTCCATACTCCCCTTCCTGTGCTTGCTTACTGTACAAATGCCAGAAACCAACCTTTCCATCTTTTTTGAATTAGGAAATATTATCACAGCCAGGGTATTGTTGAAAATTAAATTTAACAAATAAAAGTATAGAGAAGTTTTAAATACAAATCAGACACATCCCTAGGATTTGCTTTTAACTGCACACCTTCTAAGAAATTATATTTTTACTCCCAGCAAATTACCTAGGAGAAAAAAAATGACAAGAGTAATCTATTTTTTCACAGCTGGTCGGTTGGCCAGGGTTTCTCATCAAGGAGTACATGCTGTTTGCTCCCCAGATGGACAGCCTGGATGAGCTACAAATCCACAGAGCCTGGAACACAAGGTGGAAATTATACTGCCAGTGCTTTTAATCTTGCACAGCTCTGCACACTTGAAATTGCAAGTGGCCCATTTCCAAATGAACATCTATTGGGACAATATCCTATATCTTGTCAGAATGAGTCCCATTAAACCCTCAGCTGGAATTAGGCCAAAAACTTGTAATAATTACGGGAAACTTATTAAAAAGTTGAAGCCGTATACTGTGACAGTGAAAGCACTTAGGCAACATTAACAGTAATTGAAATCTCTGTGAGTTTTTCTTTTCAATCAGTCCTTGTTGTTGGCCAAACAAAGAACACCCAAATGAGAAGGTATGAAACCCAAACACCCAGCTTCTAAGGGGGTAATTATCTTTTGTTTCATTACAAAATTCAGTGTGAGAGCAGTGGTGAACTGTTCACCTGGGAGCCAAGGCACCTGCCGAACAGCTGCCCATGGTTCCCTCAATGAGCTTGGGTCTCGCCTCTGCTCACCATCGGGCCTGCAGGCTTAATGGGCTGCTCCCCGATATCGTGGGCCCTCTTCTCTCTCTCCTCTGCCATTACGCCTTCAAAATTCACTGCTTCCCCTAGTAAGTTCTGAGCATTAAGAACAAGAGTGTTAAGTAGCTTTGAAACCTGGCCTAGTAAATATCTTGCTAGTAAATTTAGGGCTTTGTGTCAAAAGTAGGGACTATTAAAATAATGTTTTCTGTACTTCATTCACAAGGATGACTCTACTTTCAATTTGTCCTCAGATAGGAAAGTTCATAAAAGAAACTTTATTAGGTTAGAAGACTTTTCCAGCTTGTTTTTCCAATTCTCTTTCAGTTTGTTTTTCAGTAGTTTTTACATTGAGCAGATAGTACACCTGATCATATTTGGCTATTTATTCTGTATTCCTGGGGGTGATTCTTAGGCAAGCTTACTTTACTTTTGTTTTGTTTTGACTTTCACAGCTAAGGATGACTTGAAATGACAATTTGGACTCTTGAGAGAGGAACAGTAGAGGAAGAACAATTCCTAATTTTGGGCTCATTGGAGGGCAGGGCATTCTCAATGGCAAGACTGATTTACAGAATGCATTTGATGAATGTAATTGTATCCCTGTTTGACCGGAATTCTGATGCTTAACCAAGTGCTCCAAAGAAGGCCAAACCTCAGCTGGAATACCAGTTTGGGTTGTGGACTCCACATGACAGGATAAGCAGTAACAAATCAGAGTGACCAGAGCCCCAGGACAATGGTGGTGAAGGTTCAAAGGCGGACTCTGTATGCAGGGGTCAAAAGAGATGCCTCTGGGGGGTCCTGACTTGGGAAAGACTTATATTGTGTATGGCTGCAAAGGGCAGAGGTGTGGTGAAAGGACAAGACACCAAGGTAGACTGTCATTGTAGAGTAAGGAAAAGTGAGCTGCCAAAGTTTGGAGTACATTCCATTTCTGTGGTCCAAGGAGGTCTGGGCAACCAATAGTCGGAATTATTGTGGAGGAGATTTACTCATGTCTGAACCATTGAAGTAAATAACTCTAGGTCTCTTCCAATTCAAATGTTCTATGGCTTAATGAGACTATATTTAGTTCTTTAAGAGGATGAGACATATTTTGTAATTAGCATCATCCAAACGAATGTCAACACTGTATGAGAAAATCATTTTTCCTAAATATTTTACAGATTCTGTTATGATCTCCTTCACAACCTTCTTTTTTCTTAAATATTATGATATAAACCTTACTCTACTCGAATTTAAATTTATCATGGATTTTGAGGTAGCTGAAATTTAAGGAATTTGTTTTTGAAATGAGAAAATAAATTGTGGTGAAGATGATAATAATCACTTTAAATAAGTTTGTAAGAATAAGATATTATATTTTAAAGAGTGGAAAGCATGGATTCAGAATTCCCTGTGCAACATTTGTATTCTAAATATTCTGTGTTGTGAGAAGATAGTTATAGTATCACTAGATTTTCCATTGCTTAAAATAGGCTTCTGATTTGAGATGACTTTAAGCTCTAGAACAGAATTGGAATCTTTGTCTTTTTAGGTAGTAAACTAATCTTGGATTATTAAATGATAGTCCTAATAAAATGGTACTGCAGGGCCCTTTACTGGGTTCCTGTTCAAATACCAGTGTGAGGTGCGGTGAGAAAGTATTGAGTGACAACACAGAACATCATTAGCCCTGTTATCAGCTGTGATGGACTTCTCTGCAGTAAACTAGTGTGCCCTGGCCTGATTGTGCTCAGAAAGAGATTAAACTTAAGAGAATCAGAGGACTGATAATTGAAAACAACTTAATCCTGCCACAGAGGAGCGGGGGCTGGGGGGTAGGGGGAGGTTGGTGAAGGAGGGAGGGGGCCCAGGAAGAAGTACAAATGACTGGAGTGTAGACAAGAGAATCCAGGGGCAGAAAGAATATATACTATTACTTCTTACTGGACACCATTTAGCTTATACTTAGTAAACCCTCTTTTCTCTGCTGGTGTTGTCCTCCCTGTTAGCCACTGTGACATCTTGCTTGGTTTTTGCCTGCATCATTCAAGACCCATAGGGCATGATCGCTCTCCTAGTTCCTTAGGGGATAAAATAACAAAATAGTGATGGTTGATATTCCGTTTCTGCTGCTTTCTGAGTAATTATCCAGGCTCTGTCCTTTGACTCGATTTCCTTCCCCAATCCCTCAGTCAGGGACAGGAAGGGAAGGGCTTTCTCTGTTGGTCTCCATGCCTTGGCCCTGCCTTGTAGCCTGGGTCAGCTTCAGTAGGGGTGAGCGTGATCTGCCTTGACTCTGGAGTGCTGTCAGCATCTGCCTTCTTCCCTAGAGCAGATCTTTGCGGAGCCTCGCTTACCCAGGGAACAGAAATGCTGGGAAAACAGTTTGAGCACAGACTTAAAGATTCAGAGGCAAGGGTCAGATCTAGGCACAATTGCAAAGGTGGCCGTGCAGTCAGTCTCCAGTACTATCTCCCCTGTCCAGCCACTGTCTCCTTCGGATTACTGTCCTATGGCTTCAGCTTCCTGTCATTTCCTGCCAGCCCCCACTGTCTAATGAGAAAACTAGTTGTGTACTGTTCCATTTCCAACAAAGGGCCTTCCAGTTGAGTGCTCTGCCTGGCTGCTTCTTCACTTCCATGTTTCCCTTCTCTTTCTCCCATTGAAATCTGACTCTGCTTTGCTCAGGATACTAGAGCCTCTTTGTTGGGATAGGGAGGGTGGGAGGGAGACGCAAGAGGGAGGAGATATGGGGATGTATGTATATGTATAGCTGATTCACTTTGTTATAAAGCAGAAACTAACACACCATTGTAAAGCAATTATACTCCAATAAAGATGTTTAAAAAAAAAAGGGGGCAATGGAACTGTTTCCTGGTTAACACAGTGGCACACATTGGTCTTAAGATCATTCTATACAGATGGATTAAGAAGTGCATTAGTTTCCTACTGCTGCTGTGACGAATTGCCACAAATGCTGTGTTTTAAAACAATACAGATTTATTCTCAGAGTTCTGGAGGTCAGAAGTACCAAATAAAGGTGTTGGCGGGGTTGACCTCCGTCTGGAGGCTTCAGGAGAGACTCTGTTTCCTTCCCTTTTTAGCTTACAGAAGCCACCTGAGTTTCTCAGTTTGTGACCCCTCCCCCCTTCCTTGTATTACTCCAACCTCTTGCTTCTGTCCTCACATCTGTTTCTCATTCCGATCTCCTGTCTCCTCTTGTAAGGATCTTAATAATTATATCAGGCCCACCTGGATAATCCAGGATCCTCTCCTTGTCACAAGATTTTTAATTTAATTATACATGCAAAATTCTTTTTGTCTTAGAAAGTAACATATTCACAGGTTCCAGAGACTGGGCTGAGAGCGTATTTTGGTGGCTAGTATTCGATTGCTATAAGTAATATTCAGTGTAGATATTATTTTAACTTAGTGTTTCTCAAAACTGAGCAATATATAGACTCCTGTTAAAAGGAATAAAATTTTATAGACTCTTGCCGTGTTGACTTATTTTTTTTTTAACATCTTCATTGGAGTATAATTGCTTTACAATGGTGACTTATGTTTATTAAATTGTTACATACATACATATAAACATTAAACTGCTTATAAACACCTCATGTTTGTAGCTCTTATACAAAGATAAAACTAAAGCAATTTACAAATTAAATACAAACAATCCATAAAGCGAATAAAATTCAAATTAAGTACACTAATTTAATGTGACAGATGATGTGGTTTTACTGAAAATGAAATTGCTGAGAAAATTTAAGTATAGTATTGGCCATTGGAGGGGTTTTTTTTTTCCCCTGAGTTTAGCATGCCTGTTCTATCTGTTGTGTGATGACTCAATTCTTCCTTCTTTTTCCTCTCAAACTTTGTTCATAGAGGATTCTTGGACATAATTTGGCTTTTTATCTTGAATATTCGCTAATTTTGCTTTTGTTCTTTTCTCATTTGCCCAAGACAATGAAAGTATTACCAACTGGGTCCCAATAAAAATACTGGCTCTGAATTTGCATGGCAGTACTTGACTAGATAATAGTCATCCAGGAAATCCAGAATATGCTTTTTTAAAAAGAAGATTATCTTTGAGTTGAAAAACCCATTGTAATTTCTTACAGAGAATTCATTTGAGGGACTCTGTCTTTACTGACTTTAATGGTGGAAATAGGCAGTGCAGGAAGCATTTTCTCACTGAGAATATTCTTTAAGATTAATCCTATTTCACTTAGGTTTAAACATTTTCGTGTTTGTGAAATATGCGAACCTCCTTAGGGGAGTACTTTACAAAACTGCTCTTTCAGTAGTCTGTATTATATATTATACTTGATGGGAAAAAAGATTGTTTAGAAAGGAGAGAGAGAACAAGAGGGAGGTAGAGTGAGAGTGATGGGTAGGGTGATGAGTGAATGAGAGACTATAAATGTATGAGAAACCTGGCTTAAATTATGCTAAAGTTTGGCTACTGGGTTACATAATCACCCTGGGAAAGATAAAATGTAAACATATTCACAGTTTGGAGAAGGCATGGGCTTCCAGTCCTCGCTCTAGCTCTCTCGTCTGACCCTCACAAATCCATTATTTTCTTGGTTTTTTTTCTCGGTTAGTGCAGGTTGGTAGGATGTGAATTCTGAAGCTTATTCTGGACTAAAGTTCTCTTGTTTGTTGAGCTCCATGCTGTTCTGAAAACATTAATCACAACCTTGCTGCTTTCTCCTGAGAAAATTCTGGTCTGCAGTGCGGTCAGTGAAGGTGATTAGAAATTCCAGAGGTAATGGGATATACACACTCCTGTTCTAGTCCTGTAGAAATTCACTAGCTTCTAACTGTAAATCTGTTTTGAAAAAGGACAAGTTTAACATTGTTGAGTTGCCACTAAGCGTTTCTTCCTTTTCCTTTGATTGGCCATAAAGGCTGATGACGTCATTCACATGAGAAAGAAATTTATGTTCTCTTTTTGAAACAAAACGGTTATTTCTAAAATGGAAGAAAGAAGTCTTGCAAAAAATCAGCAATGTATACCTGATTTTTCCCTTGCATTTGGATTTAGCAGCTAATATATATTCTAAACTATTACCTATGTAAGGTTTATCAAAAGTCATAATCTCATCAAAATCTATGCTATGCAGAATTATCTGATTTTGTCTTCTGTTGGTGAGTTTACTCTCATCTCCTTTCTTCCTTTTTATATCCTCAACTCTAAGTCTCTTAATAGGATGTAACATTTGTTGTTTAGAAGTTGTTTATCCTGATCATTACAATGTAATTACAACTGTAATATCTTATGTGTGTACTATGGGTACACACTTAATAGTGTATGAATAAACAAGTGTTTAATGCTAAAAAGCTGATTTTTTAATCTTTATTTAACAGATTGTTTTGATGCTATCACATGACTTTATTGTAAGTAGATTCTACTTGGAAAGAGATGGAATGGCATGAGGGTGTTGCGGGGAAGGAGTAGGTATGATTCTTTGGTGTGTGTTCGGTGAGATTTTTTTAAAACATTGAAAATAATAACGTGACAAACATCGTATTCACCACAAGAAATCACCATAAGAAATGTTACCTTGAACACTTCTTTTTCATATTTGCTTCCAGTCTTTGATTTTTAACCAAAAATAAATAAAACTGACGTTCCTTTTTGCTTCACACCCTGGCCCATTACCCTTTACTCATCATCCAAAAGTAGCCGCTGTTGTGGATTTAGTGCTGTTGTGGATTTAATGTGAATCCTTCCAGTTTATTCTGTTATACTTATGCACACACACGCAGACGTAAAGATATAGTGTTGTTTTCTATTATGCGCTTTTAATTTACACGAATGGTAGCGTAGATATAATTCACAGGAGAGCTATGCTTTCTACTCTTCTTTCTCCTCTTTTTCTATTTTTGGTTCTGAGCTAGTTTTCTTTTTTGTATATCTTATCTCCTATAAGTCAGGAAGTCATATTTTCCAGGACCTAGTGTTTTCTTAAAAAATACTTTAGTTTTCCACTTTTAAATATAATGCAGGCTCATTTGGAAAATTTAGAAAACATGAGCAGTGAACAAACCGGGGGTGAAGGGGACTTGTAGTGAGGGTGTGTAAATTTACTCAGACTCCTGCTACTTAAAACCAGTCACTGTTAACACGTTTATTTCTATCACTTGCTTAAGCTTCCATCTCATACCACTCCATTTTTACCTAGAAAATCTCCTCAAACGAGTTGTCTACATTCACTGTCTTCAGTTCCTCTCCTCCCATCCTCTCTTCAATCCTCTTCAGTTGAGATTTCATCTGAACCACATCACCTAGGTCCCCATATCCAATGATCACTTCTCAGTCCTCTTCCTACATGCCTTGTCAGCAACACGTGATACCCCAAACCCTGGAGTCCTTCTTGACTCCTCTCTCTTACACTCCATGCCCTTCAGCAGCCACGTCAGCTTCACCTGCCAAATACGTCTAGAATCTGCCCCTCCTCAGCCCCTGTGCCACCACCATGCTAGTCCAAGCATGGTCGTTGCTGACCTGGATTATTACAATAAACTCCTGACTGCTTTCCTGCTTTGACCCCTTTCCAACACATGTTCAACATGGCAGCCAGATTGACTCTTTTAATCTTAAAACAGATCACATCACAAATCTGTTCCAAACCCTCCCATGACTGCCCATCTCACTCTGGGAATACCCTAAGTAATTATATGTGGCATATATCTGTATACCACATGGCCTGGCATGATCCCTTCCAACTTCACTGGGACCTCATCTGTCACTTCCTTTTGCTTAATCTGTCTTGCCACTCTTTGCTATCCCTTGAGTATACCAAGCACTCTCCTGCCCATCAAAGCCTTCTCTCTACCAAGCACATCATCATCTCCTAATCATCTCCCTGATGGTTAACAGTGAGGCCTTCCTTATATGCAGGGGAGTTCCTTCCCTGGAAATCCCTACACCCCCTACTCTGCTTTATTTTTCTCCATGCACTTATTATCGTATGACATACTATATATTTACATGCTCATTTGTTTATTTCCTGCATCCTGTCCCTAGAATCTAAGTTCCAGGCAGCAGAGGCTTTTGTTTTCCACAGTTATTTTCCCAATGTCTAGAATTGTGGCAGGCATCCAGTAAATATTTGTAGTATGAACATATGTAAAATTTACTCCATTTTTAATAAAAGGCCTCATATAAAACATAGATTGCGTTTTAAAACCTAATATATTGTCAACATTTGCCGTGTCAAGGACATTTTTCTGTAACATCGTTTGTAGTGGCTCCTTGGATTCTATTTTAGAGATGCATGACAGTTTACATAATCAATTCTCTATTAAGGTACCTCTTGATGGTATGCAAAATTTTATAATAAATGACACTCTGGGAAAGATGGTCCCTTTCTTGCCTTCTCTCTCTTCCATTCTGTGGAATAAAACTGCAACTAGAGCAGGCAAGTTGGCAGGCCCGGAGCTCTCCTGCTGGCACGTACAAGCGTGTAATAACCACCTCGGGGCCTCCAGGTCCCTTACTTTATAAACCTCAAGTAGCCACCCAAATGCTGGTCGTTACTGTCCGTATTCCACTTGGGCCTTTGTGTCAGACAGGGAGCAAGCCTCTTGTGTCTTATTCCAAACCATCATCAGACCTTGTTGAGTTTTGCATTTCAGTACTTCTCCGAATAGCACATGCCTCGTGGACTGAATCTATCTGTGATTTTTTTTCCTCCCTTAGGAGACTTTGGCTGATCATTCAGGAATATAGCTTATTCTGTTTTGCTAATTTCATACAAACCTCTGCCTGTCACTTAATCTTCAGCACCTGTCAAATCAATTGATCAGAGGTAACTTAGATAAAGGATCTGCTTTCTCTTCCCACCCAGTGATCAATAAATGACTCTTTAGGAATAATTGTCATCACTCGCTAGCATGCCACAAGTACAGGTGCCTCAGTTACTGACACACGGACTTGCTGCTGTGACCCAAGGGGACATGTCCTCTGTAGGAGGATAAGCTCTTTAGTAGTGTGAGCCTGAGGATAAATCGGCGACTCTTCAGCTTCAGGGAATGTCCCTTTCCATCTTCCAGAGAAATATCCTTTGTATTTTCTTGTCACAAAAAGTTTAAGGAGATCCTGATCATTTTTATTTTTTCATCCATATTAGCTAGCCTAAGATGGCCTTACTCAATTTTATAGGATTTAAAGGTGTTGTAGAGTGTATTTATGTGTAAAACATACTTTATCTAACAAATATATGTGATAAACATAATCCTATTTTTAGTGTTTTCATAGCTTATGAAAGTCTTCTGCATATTCTGTGTCATTTGACCCTGGAAACCTGAATATCTTTATTTTATTGGAGAGGGAGCTGACCCTTAGAAATCAGGTTTTGCCCATTGTCACACAGTTAGTGAATGTTGAAGCCAGAATTCAAATTCCAAACCACTGACCCAATTCTTATGACAAAGTCTGGGTGCTTGGCACTATCCGGTGTTCTCTACCTACCCTCCCACAGGTTAGAATCACCTGGAGAACTTATTTAAAAAATCCGTTCCTGGGCCCACCCTTCCCAGGGATTCTGAGTCATTTGGTCTGTTGCAGGGCCAGGAACAATTATCTTGTAAAATCTTCCCAGGTGATTCTAATGTGCAGTCAGCGGGCTCTTCACCTTAGTCTCCCCAGGCAGAGATGAAACAACTGGTAATTAGTCATTAATCAAGAAAAGAAGCAATTTAGGTAAAAAAATAGAGACGGGTGATGACTTTATTTTGCTGTCCCTCCATGTCATGAAAGAAAATCATGGGAGTTTAAAAGTCATTACAGTGAGATTAAGCTTTTTATTAAGAATTATGGGATGGCAGCAGCTTCTAGCTATGGTATGACCTCTTCAGGGAAGAAAGCTGCCCCCTTTCCACTGGCAGATGACCCCTTTAATAGCGATGTGTGGTCTATCGATTACCTTATCATTACCTTATCTTGACCTATCTCCTTTGGATGATGCAAAAGAATATTAATCAAGGGTGACTCTTTTTTGGTTCATCAGAAGAGTTGACCCCAGTCAGTGAATCTCCACTCTTTGTTCATCAAGTTCTGAAGTGTAAGAATTTGGCTTTTCTATTTGTCTTTTCTTTCTCATCTGGAATGGGCTTGGCGCACATCCAAGGTTCCACCTGTTTGACTCCTTTTCACACTCTGATCTCAGAAAAGCAACGGGATTCAGTTGTATGCACATCAGCATTGTTTGTCTTGAGGGGGCTTCTCTGGACTTCGGTAGTGGCTATTCAGGGGGTCTGCCGCACGTATATTTTTTAACCAGTTTTGACGATTGATTTACTGTGCCTCACCGCTGCTGCACACAGGGCCTCCTCAGAATTGTAGTCCTGTGTTGTTTGTCTCTATTCATGTGTGCTGTTCTTGTGTAACTGCCCACATTTTACATGATTAGCGTTGAGGAGGCGAGAGGCACCCGGGCAAAACTAAAGCCTGTCTTCCTAGACGGACCCACCTGCCTTGTTGTAATCGCAGGACTGCCACTCATGAGCTGGGTGGTCTTAGCCAAAATGCTTAATCTCTTAGAGGCTCAGCTTCCTCATTTGGTTTGAGGATTAAATAAAATAATTTATGTTAAGTGCCTGGCATACCGTGGGTGCCCAATCTGTGTTAGTCTGTTTTCCTAGATTTGATATTCTATTTTTTCCAATAGTATTATTTGCATAGCTACACCTTCCTGTGTTATCATCTCCCCTCAATAAATAGGTCTGGCTCCTTGGCAGTGCAGTTCCGTCAGCTCTGTATATTTAGTCCAGAAGCCATCCAGAATGTAGACAGCCCTTAAACTTGCAAGTTACCTGGGAAGAGAAGTAGTATTTATTAATACCTCCCTCCTCCTCCTCCAAAAGAAACAAAAATAAAAGACGCGCGCACGCGCGCGCGCACGCGCACACACACACACACACACACACACACACACACACAGAGTGCTCGATGCACTGTGCTATAGGGGCTTTCCTCCCCAAACCTTCATGAGGTTGCATTAATATTCTAACCTTACAGATTTGGATTTGAGAGCTGTGTTGCCTGTGGACACACAGCCAATAATGGTTAAAACTGGAATTCCAGATTGTTGCCTCTTTGGGAAGCATTTTCTAGCGTTTATGTAGGACATCTATTTGGAGAATGGTGAAAGAAATACTTGAGCTACAATGTCCAAGTTATCACCTGCTTTGCACAAGTCGCAGCCTTTGCATGGGACATTTTGGTAGGGTGGGGTGCAAAACATTTGGGGGCGCTGGCGATTTTGGTGGTATAGCTGTGTGTCTATAACTGTGTTGGCCTGGGTGTGTGTCTGCAGAATGAGTGTGGTTGTAATAATCAATTCCCAAATCTCTTCACAGTATCTAAGTGGCAGGACTCTGCATGTTGAGAAGCTCCAGAGAGCTTTTAAATAAGAAGCTTCTCACAGGAGTCAAATGTCAACCAAACATCTGTATACCTGATCGAGGAGGTACAAGGCCACACTTAGCCAACAGGAGGATTCCCTATAGAAAGGCATCACTAAAGGCAGTGCCATATGATTTATCTGCTATAGCTCAATTTCCATCTGTCTCATAAAATGGATTGTGTACACATTGCAGTCCAGGCATCCAGCCAGGGAGGAAGCATATCAAAGAGCAGAAAACCTTCTCCTCCCTTGGGCTGTTTGTGACATGCTCTGCTAAGAGGCGGCCATGGCCAGGGCAGTCTGCAAGGAAATGCACCAGATCACCTCATCGACATCTCAGACCTTGGGGACTGGCTAAATCATGGGCCTTTGAACAAGGTCCCATAGCAATAATAGGGGCCAGGTGGGTTTTGAACATTCTGGGTTTTTTTCCCAGGGATTCCTTTGACTCATATTTGCAGACTCCAGATGGTAATTTTGCCAGTTCAGGCAAGATACTATGCACAGTTGCTTATATTCCTTACATAAATGGAGAATGGGCCAAACAAATGCTTTCTTGGCTATAGTGTGTTAAGGCAAATCAGGTGAAACTGAAACCCTTTGTCATTCTGTAAACAGAGTTTAGGAACCACACATAGCCGAGTAAAAACCAATGTGATCCTATAAAACCAAACCAATTGAGTAAGAGCCAAAGTAGTCCTAGAGACTCCTGAAAGTTAAGTTTGTGCGGAATACTGGCTTCTCCATACTTTTTCTGGGTACCAGAAACCTCATCTATTTCGTTCTAAAGCTTCTTTGTTTAGGTTACTGTAACATCCCAATAGATTTTTGTGTGTGTGGTACGCGGGCCTCTCGCTGCTGTGGCCTCTCCCATTGCGGAACACAGGCTCCAGACGCGCAGGCTCAGCGGCCATGGCTCACGGGCCCAGCCACTCCGCGGCATGTGGGATCTTCCCAGACTGGGGCACGAACCCGTGTCCCCTGCATCGGGAGGCGGACTCTCAACCACTGCGCCACCAGGGAAGCCCCCCCAATAGATAATAAGAAGGCATTTCTACAGGAGGGTTTTTCGGTTAGGTCTTTTTTTTGTTATTTCCATGACACATTGGCTGTGGAGAGAGAGGAAAGGAAGTCAGCATGAGGGCACCCCAGATAAGCTCCGAGTTCGCTCCCCTGGACCCAAAGTATTCCCTGCTCTGCTCTGTGTGACTTTGGACAATTATTTAACCACTCGGAGATTTAACTCCCTTACCCGTGAAATGGAAATAATATACATATTTTCAGGTTTCTTTTGAGGAACAGCATAAAATTACATAAATTCATGTACCCACTCCAGTATGCTGAGGAGATAGGGTTCAATAAATACTACTTACACCAAGCCTCAGGCTGAAATGAGAGATAGAGGACGGACAGCTCTTGCTCTTTGGGGTTGGAATGTCTGGTGGGAGAGGAGATTGCCTCTCCTCTGAGGTAGATTACTCTGGACTTCTGAGAGCCTACTGCTTGCCAGATACAGTGCTGGGTGCTGAGGAAAGAGACTGATAAAAGAAGCCCAGTCTCCATGGAACTTATGGTGTAGTTGGGGAGAGGGACATTCAAATAAATAAATCTCTCTCCAGGTGCTAAATGCAGTGACTGAATCATGTACAAAGCATAGAGAAACAACAGAACAAATCTGGCCTGCTGCCTGTTTTCATAAATGAATATTATTGGAACACACCTAAACTCACTCCTTTACGTGTTGTCTCTGGCCACTTTTGCCCTAAAATGGCACAGTTGAGTACGGTCAGTTCTGCTTCAACATGGTACGTATTCCTAAAAATCACCAGACTATGCAAGATTGTGCAGTATAATTCAAAGGACATATGGGGAAAATGACATTGAGGACAACACTTAAAAACTTGGTCAGGGACACATATAAAATGGTTCGGAACCTAATAAAGATGGCAACACTATTTTACACGTTAAGGGGTTAAGAAACATATAAATACCACAATAAATATGGAAGTTTACCTTAAAAAAGACCTAGCGTTTACCAGAAAGGCTTCAGCTTGTGAGCTGTTAAGTAGTGGAAGAAGGCTTATGGGAAATCTGCCGGAACGCTGTAGCGCAGGATGTGGATGGTGTGGTGACCCGAGGTGGACGGTGGGTGTTGCAGGTGAATGCATGTGAGTGTTCTGTGTATTCCTATGCATCTTGTTTCAGCAGGCTGCAGTTTTCTGCCTCCACCTAGTATTTCTCACAGAGGAAATTGTACATAAATAAACATGAAATGCATGTTATGCTCATGTTGTTAATCACATCGGAACAAATTCACGTTTTTGAAACAAGTGTTACAGCAGAACTGATTGTTGTTGAGACAGAGACCATATGGCCCACAAATCCTAAAATACATACTGTTTAGCCCTTGCTGACCCCTGGCACAGAGGAAGGAGGGGTTAATTCTGAGGGCTCAGGAGGGCTCCCAGGAAGTATCATATCGGAAATGTGTTAGGAGACTGAAGAGGTGAAGTTTGACAGGATGACACAGAGGAACAGGAACATTTTGCCACTTTTATTCTTATTCCCTCTCACATTCCCTCATCCCCATCTCATTTCCTGAGAGCACAACTCTTTTGAGTTTTATACCGAGTGAGCCCAGATGCTGTACCCGTGGATCGGAAAATGGTCCCCTGATTCAGGAGCACTCAAAGTCACACTTGTCCCCAAAATACTTCTCCCAGCAGCCTGCATCTGGGAAAGGCATAGACCCTGGGCAATCCCTTCCTTGTGGAAAAGCAGATGGATAACCACGAAGGTCAGCAAAGTGGCCCGTCAGTGTCATTATCCCCCTGTCACATAGTCTTCCCATTTACACCCACTGTGTGAAGTCCAGCTCCTTTCCTGTGGTCTGGTCCCATCAGACCTTTGCAGCCACATCTCCCAGAACCATACTGAACCGCTTTCTGTTTCCCTCTGAGAGTTATGAGTCTGAGTAGAGATATTCAAAAGCATTTCAAAGAGATGGGCTGGTTTCCAGATCAGCAGGGTGTTTATGATGTAATTAAAATAATTGACTTAGAAAAAAACCAAAGATGGGTCAATTAGAAAGAGCTGGGTTAGTCATAAAGGAAAGGGAGAGAGGGCATCTTGGTCCTCAGTACTTATCAGAGGACACCTAAGTGCATCAGACACCGTAGCCTTATGTCAGTCAGAAAACAGTTGCATTACATAACTCTCCTTGATCTGCTTTCATGGTCAATCAACTTTTTGATTATGATTTGAAAACATATGATGGATATACTGATGGGATTACTCTAATCCAAGTCATTGCTCTTTGGAAGCAGTACACTGACCCTCTGGTGTTATACTTCAGGTTCCTGAGGGTGGTTAATATGAGTCTACCCCGAGTGTCAGCTCCACTCTTAGGCTTCTGAATTAATCAGTTTTCTGGGTCTGCAAAGTGGAAGACTGAATTGGGCCCTAGCAAATACATCAATGATGTTGATTCCCTGTAAGCCTCTCCATTGCCTACAGTGCTCTTCCTCATCACATCTACATCTTCGGGTCCAGACCAATGAATGAAAATTTACGGCTGCTGCTTTCCCACTCTCAGCCAGTGCTATTCTCTGCCCTCTGAAACTTCAAGCACATTATTTATACAGATCTGTCTTAGAACCTTCCAACATTTGATCTTGCCTTATAGTTATTGTCCCATGGGCCTTCTCTTTGCTTAAATGTAAAACTCTGAGAAGGTAGACTCTCATTTTCCTTTGTGTGCTACATTGTGCCCAGCACGCTGAGTGCTAAATGAACCAGTGGCATATTGAGAGCATTGATAGGCATAGCACTTATTGTGTGTGTGTGTGTTGAGAGGTTGCATGTGAAACAAAGGGATTTTGCTGAGGGAGCATATACCCAGTCACAGTGTCATATGGGGTGGGAGCAAAGGAAGCTGGATAGTTGAGCATAGAATGAGAGCCCAGATCCCTGGAGAAAGAGCTACTTTTATAAATGCTCTTGGTGCACTTTGCACACACCATCTCCCTCATCCTCCTAATGATCTTACAATGCAGATGACTTTTACTCTCCCACTTTTACAGCTGAGGAAACTGAGGCTCAGAGAGATTAAGGAACTTGCTCAGTATTTAGTAACTAGTAGCTAGTATGGCTCCGGGCTCTATCCTCTTGAGCATCACGTGAGAGCATTCCGCCAAACTTTGCCTTGGACCAGCTGCATATAAAGGAAGGTGGTTTAACCAACACTGTTCAACAAGCCAGTGGCAGAAGAATAAAAAGGAAAAGGACTCCAGGCTTCAGACTCCCTGGCCAGTGCAATGCCAATGGACTGCTTGTGGACACATGTCCTGTAGAATGACCTATGACCCTGGACAGCACCTGTATATCCTCCTGTATCAGCCCTTAATTCTGTGTAAGAGACCACCTTAGTGCAGGCCCTGGGACTCCAACTGACTTAGGGAATAGACCCTGAAGAGTAGTGCCTATGAGTGGGTTAACTTGCCGAGCAGTGAGGTCCACGTTGCTGGAAATATCCATGCACAGTGACCACGGCCAAGTGACAGGAATGCTTGGTAGGCAGAGCATGTGGGTGGGGGAGGGTAAATTATTTGATCTCTTTTTCAAATGATTTGAAAAATTTAAGAGCCTTTGATTGCATCTTTCTTTTCTTTCCATCTTTTTTTTTCCTTTTTCTTACGAAACTCTATAAAGAAAGTATAGTTGATGAGTGTCATGCATTGGAAAGAGAAGTGGACAACTGTCCTCTTCAGTTGCTGGTGGCTCCCTGGGTGATTGGCGGGGGTGGGGTGGGCGGGGCAGAAGTCAGCCAGCCTTTCTCCTTCAGTCCTCTCATTTGCAACTAGGGAAAAGCTGCCTTTCTTATCTGACAAGGTATCTTTGGAGGAGAAAATCGGATTATAGGTGTGAATGTGTTTTGAAAAAATCGTCAAGAGGACAACATGGCACATTCTGCATCTTTTTTAGAGAGGGCATTTTAAAAAGCCATTCCTACAGCCTGACTTGAAGGTCATTCAGTATCAAAGTGGTGTAGAGATTCCAGTTGGCATACTTTTCATGTTCCGTTGGCAAACTTTTCAATGCCTGTGGCCGACTGAATAATGGCCCCTCTAAGAAGTCCATATCCTACCCCCTGGAACCTGTTACTATGTTACTTTACACAGCAAATGAGACTTTACAGATGTGATTAATAATCTTGAGATGGGGAGATTATCCTGGATTATCTGGATGGGCGCAGTGCAATCACAAGGCTTCTCATAAGAGGGAGCAGGTCAAAGGCTGGGAGCTGGGACGAAGGAAGCAGAGGCTGGAGTAATGCACTCTGAAAATGGAGGAAAGGGCCATAAGCTAAGGAATGCGGTAGCTGCAGAAGCTGGAAAAGACAAGGAAGCAGATTCTCCCCATGAAGCCTCCAGAAGGAGTACAGTCTTGCCAACACTTTGATTTAGGCCTCTGACCTCCGGATCTGTGAGAGAATAAATTTGTGCTGCTCTGAGCCACCCAGTTTGTGGCAATCTGTTACAGCAGCCGTGGGAAACTACTGTAATCTCCTGGCTCCCTCCTCTCTGTCCCTCTCTTCTCTTCTTCCCTTTCCCCCTGTTCCCTTCTCCCTCATCTCTCTCACTCAGCCCCTTCCTCCCATCCTTTTCTCCCTCCCCTTCTCACCTCCTTTTTTTCCCCCTTTCCTTTCGGGAGTAAACAATCCAAGTACTGGTTGGAAAAAGACCTGATGATTTAATAGTGACGGTTTTTTGGTTTGTGGGATTTTTAAGTTTTCTGCTAATTATTATGAACTCTGGTGAAGAGATTAATTCAGTTCCTGTGATTTGTTTTCTTGTCTTGACTTCATAAAAATCACAGGAATACAATAATATAGTTATACATCCCCTGGGCTTGAAAATGCCCAGTAATTACAAGTGATTCACGAGAACAGCTTAACTTGTAAGGGATTGTATTGTGCTCCATAGTAAGCAGTCATTTATTAAGTTTTAAACATGCTTTTGGGAGGGATATAATGGGCTCATCAATTAAAAGTATGTTTGGAGGGCTTCCCTGGTGGCGCAGTGGTTGAGAGTCCGCCTGCCGAGGCAGGGGACACGGGTTCGTGCCCCGGTCCGGGAAGATCTCACATGCCGCAGAGCGGCTGGGCCCGTGAGCCATGGCCGCTGAGCCTGCGCGTCCAGAGCCTGTGCTCCGCAACGGGAGAGGCCACAACAGTGAGAGGCCCGCGTACCGCAAAAAAAAAAGAGTATGTTTGGAAAAAACGTTGGTGCTGTCAGTAGTAATTCTTCTTCCCCCAAACTCTCCTTTTCAGAGCTGCCAACTTGTGTGTGGCTCTGGAATGCATGCCCCCCTTTCCTAATGTTTCCTGATGATGGCGGTTCCACCTGAGGAGCACTGTGCAGGCCTCACTCAGTGCCAAGTGTGGTTCAGATGGCCAGGCCTTCCAGGGCTAAGGGACCGTGGTTCTCCTTCACAGCCTGGCCATTCATCATTTGATAAGAGCGAGGTTACCAAATTGATATGTCCTGGCTAACACGCCTGATGCTGCGGTGGAGATGCTCTGGGTCTCCTCAGGCAGCTGGGTTGCTGTCCACATTACTAATGCTCAGCCCTGCCACTAACAGATGGCCAAATGTGATCTTCCGGGGGAAGTCAGCACTTTTGTGGCAACTGGTGCTTCCAACACACAACTTCTAAAACTTCTTTTCCTCTGGTGTAACCCAGAAGAGGCATTCTCCTTCATAATGTGAGCGGGAGAATTTGCTTTTCCCTGTTCTTTTTGCAGACAAAGCATCAAAAGCCTATGTTCCAGGCTTCCTTTTATTCTCCAGACTGGGTTTACACCTGAAGCCCTTGGTTCTTACTTCCTGAAACAGACCAAGGCTACACCACACCTGTACTATTGGATCCTCTGTGCCTCTCTCTTCCCTCTCCTTGCTAGTGCTCTCCTGGGAGGCAGTCTGCCTCTTCCCACAGCTAATCTTTCTATCAGCATCCTGCAGCCCGTGGTCTCCTGAGGGACACTGCTCCCTGTGTGCTGCCTGGCCATGTAGCCTCTTCCCAGTCTTCTGCCCCTCACTCACTCACTCCCCCCATGAACTGCTTCCTCCCCCTTTTTACATAGATCCATCTGAACTTCCATCTTGGAACACTTCTCCACTCCACACTATGTAGCTGGTAAATGTTGGTTGGTTTCTATCTCTCCATTCATACCCAAATGTTTTCTTTTCTTTACCTCTATTTTCTTTTACGTCTTTGCAGTCTGACACCTGTCCCCAATACTCCATTGAAAATCATCTGTCTCTCTACCTTTTTAGACAAATTCTCTGCTCTTTCCTGAGCTATTCTTGGTTCGTGTTATATTGGACACTTGATTACCACTGTGCCCCACCTGCCCCGCAATTTAAAACACATTTTCATCTAGTTTCTAGGCTTTCTGCCTTGAAAATCTTCCATACTCTCTCATCTCTGTTGATTTTTTTCCTTAGAAATAGTTACAATTTATCTTGTATTGTCAACGATGACTGTAAGTGGTTCTTTACTATCTACACCATTCTCTCTCTCACCGGGCCCCAATACACACACTCCAAGTTAGTTATTCTTGTTCCTGCATACATGATATTTATTTTTATCTTTCTGCTCTTGCTTATATGTTTAATCAATCAGAAATATTCACCGAGCACCCACCATGTGCTGGATACTGTACTAGAGGGGCTACAATGGCAAGTAAAGCAGATGGATTCCTGCCTTCGTGGAGCTTGGAGTCTGGTGTGGGACCCATGTTAATTAAGCAAGTAATCACACAAATAAGAGTCAAATCTGCAAATGCAGTGAGGGCTTTGGAGGAGTAGAATGTGATATGCTGAGAGAATAACATGGGCATGGCAGGGAAGGTAGGGCGAGGGATCTAACTAAGGAGGTCAGAGGAGAGGAAAGTGGAGTTGAAATCTGAAGTTTGGTTAGATGTTAACTAGGTGCAGGGGGTGAATGAAGAGTTTTATGAGTGGCAGAAACAACACGTACAAAGGCCCTGTGGTGCAAGAAGTCAAGAAAAGGCTAGAGATGAGCAGAGATCTGAACATGCAGCGTTTGCAGACCACAATGAGAAGTTTTAAAGGGGTAGAGGAGGGGGTCGTGGTCAGACCTATCTTTTGAAAGGACCCTGTTCGTTTAGCTTGCTTTCACAGACTCAATTCCCTTTCCCTGAGCACACGTTTTGAGACGTGCCAGGGAAGTGTGTGGGCTGGAGTAGTTACCGTGAACTCCAAATCTGTGGAGAGTTTTCAGTGAAGATGCATAAGTCCCCAGGGAATCAGCCTAACAGATGTTGTCAGCCAGGCAGGAAGCGGGAGAAGAGCTGTGGTGTAGCCAGATTCCTTTGGGGACCTCTCTTAGCCTCAGCTTCTCTGGTTGAGTTACATCGCCCTGATCTGATATGCAAGAACAACAGCTGGGACTGAGAGGAGGAGGTTGTGGTAGCTGTGTGCAGGTCGCTGTGCATAATTTGAGGTAAAAAAGGAAAAGTGGCTCACCTAATTGCATTCTAAATTACAGCCATTGTTCAATTCCTTTCTTAAAAGTGCTTGGCGCATTCAAGAAGAAAAGTCCTTCTGGAGTGGGGGAACAATGGGGGGGCAAAGGGAGATGGAAGCACATATACTCATATCCCTGCATTCAGGATGTTATGTTTGTAAGTGCAGATTTGAATGGCTTGCTCAATTATTTTCACTGTGTGCATGCTAACAGTAATAAACTTAGAAAACTGAAACACATGAGTCTACAGTAATTGTTTTTTAGATAGTGTAATAATTCATGATAATCGCTTGCAAAGCATTTTCCCCCCGCCTTGTCTACAGGGGTAAATACATTAAAGCCGCATTCTTGTATACTATTTTACAATCTATTAGCATAATAACCCATTGTAAAATAAGCCCTGCTGCTATAGGAAAGTGTGTGATATTGGTCCATTAGACACCTTTGTCTTATATACAAGCAGCTAATGGCACTATTTATGGGCATCATCTTAGCTTGGTATATGCTTGTTACCAACTAATAGGTCCAGAGCATGAGGTACCGTATGATAAGAGTTATCCAACACTAACAATCCACCACGACTCTAGCCTCTTGCCTGAAATTTGCTTTTAGCCCCATGTGAATGGGAAGGTCATCTTGATAGATTTAGCTGCAAGCCAAGTTATAACCATTGTTCACAGAATGTAATCAAATTAGATCTTAGATCTTAAAGTCTTTAATTTCATCATTAGCATGTATTATTTCTTCCTCAAACCATGTAATTAAGTAGCATATTAGGAATAGATAATTGTTTCCCTTTTGTACATTTATTAGGTAACCGGGGTTAAATTTGCAGCTCTGTTATGATACACAGCTGCTTACTCTTTTTTTTTTTTTTTTTTTTTTTTTGCTGTACGTGCACCTCTCACTGTTGTGGCCTCTCCCGTTGTGGAGCACAGGCTCCGGATGCGCAGGCTCAGCGGCCATGGCTCACAGGCCCAGCCGCTCCGCGGCATGTGGGATCCTCCCGGACCGGGGCACGAACCCGTGTCCCCTGCATTGGCAGGCGGACTCTCAACCACTGCACCACCAGGGAAGCCCATTATTCTTAAATTAGAATGGCTTTAATGATACCTGAAGAATTAGAAAAGTAATTCGTTAACTAAACTAAGGGAATTTGTGGCAAATAAGATATCATTATGTTTACCCAAGCACTGTTATAATCTGAAAGTTATATAATTAGTCAAATTATACAGAGGGAAAGTAGACACTCATTATTTACTTTTCTTGGACATTTTGTGGGTTTGTACAAAAATTTTCACTGCACACATGAGATTAATTCTTCTTGAGGTTGCATCTGGTTTACCACAAGTCAAGAATTTCTGAATAAATGCTCTTTTCTTATTCCCAGTTAGCAATAAGAAATCCACAGCTTTGCAATTATGAAGCGGTGGTTGCTTTGGAGAATGGAGGGCATGTGGACTGTGCACAGATGTAGAGCAGCGGTTTCTCTTACTGCTGAGGGCACAGACAGGCCCAGGTAGACTGGTCTGGATCTCTGGACAGGTTCTGGTCTAGAGGCTTCCTCTCCTGTCAGTCGTCCCTCTTCCCATCCCAAACAGGACGTGCTGCTGGGATTGACCAGTGAATTTCCAAGAAGCTGGTAGCTCAGTGTTTCTCAACCCCCAGCTGCAAGTCAGAATCACCCAGGGAGTTTTAAAAATTACAAATGCCTGCTGTACTCCTCCCCTCCCAGCCCACCCCTGTCGAATTCAATATGTAACCTGAGTTGCACTCACCAAAGGAGCTGCAGCAGGGGGGAGGATGAGTGGCAGAGGCGTGCTGTCCCATTCCTGGCTGCAGAGCCAAGCGGCACATTTCCATTGAGCCTAGACTCACCTTCTCCTGGAAGCTGCTGGTTACTGATCATACCTGGCACACAAAATGAAGCAAATATGTCATCCCTGGCTTAAGGTGTTACTTTATAGGTACCAGAGAGAATTTGCTCATTCCTTTGACAAACATTTAATGAACACTTGCATGGTGGGTTCCAGGAACTCTTGTAGAGTATAGCAATATAATAATGAAGATAATAGGCCTTTTGGGGGGAACCTAGTGGAGAAAAGGAAGAAAGGAAATAAAGGAAAATGCATACAAAATAGCAAGTCATTTCCTAGAAAGGAAGCAGGCATGAAACTAAGATTGAGAATAGCAATTTCATGTGTTACAAAGACTCCCTCATGGAGGTAGAGCTCTGGTGGTTGGAAGAGGCTCTGGTAGGAGCCAAGCCAGTCCAAGAAACTCATTCTGGACAGCCAGGGGTGGAATCCTACTCTCTTATCTTGCCTTTACATTCACTATACTTACATTTTTATCCTGTCTATTATATGAGAACGTTAATATAATTTGCTTTTCCTGGAACTGACCCTTTTCCACGTCCATCTGGCGTCTCCCTCAGATGTTGGTGGTTTACGTACTTGGGGTCTCCCACATCTCCATCTGCTTAGTGGCGGGCTGGTTTTCAATTTTGTCTGCAGGGAGCAGCCACCTGAAAAAAAAATTTCAAATTGTAAATGTCCCCTCCTTCTTGTTATTCCTTTGTCCCTGGCCCTCAACAGAGCTGAAGCCCCTAGAATCAGCTTCCTTTTTCCAAGGATCCCCTTTAACACACAGGCTATACATGGAAGTAGAATAACAATGTTCTCAAGGACTCCTTCCCACTCGTGCAAGGGCTTCCTTGCACAAGGGTGCCAAATTACTGACACTGCCTCATTTTCTGCCACGTTGAATGGATATATATTTTAAATGGGATTAGTTTGTGAGTCCTTGGCTTGATTTATAACACATTTTCTATTCAGATGTGCTTCTACTGTTTATCTCCACAAAATAAATAGTAAAATTGCACTTAGACCTCACATTAAATTTATATTTGCGCTATTACAATTTTATTATTGTTGGGTAATATTCACTTTTCAGACATAAGGCAGAAATAAGAGCACATAGGCAAATAAAAGTAGCTGTCACTCCAGTTTCTCCTAATTGTCTCCTTAGGACGTTACTCTGGACTTATCTCGTTTCTCACACACCATCCATATAATGAATACCGGGGAGGGGACTACGAGCTTCTTGGTTCTCACACTGTATCCAGATGAACTGTTTCTGTTAATGAGGTTGTTTCCATTTCTTGAGACCTAGACACCAGGAGCAGTGGGTTGTCATCTGTAGTTTTTGGGTGTCCAGTGGGTGCCAGAGACCCACAGCTGGCAAGAACGTGGCTTTGGGGTTGTAGTTCCCATAGTCGGCCTGGTAACTGCCAGCATCCACACATTTGTTTACTTGTTGGTCTTACAACTAGTGACCAGTGACCACATGTGTGGGACGACTAAAGCTGAGAGTACAGCTTTGGTCATGGAGCGATCTTGTGTCCAAAACTGTAATGTGATCTGGTCATCAAACTATTCTTTGCTAGTGTACCACCGTATCACACTTCAGCCTATAGCAGCAATAATAATTGTGGGGATTAGACCTTATTAGATTTGAAATCTCGACTGCAGAACTGCTGTGAGGAGAAGCAGTGTATTTTACAAATCACAAGCAGTTATCTGTCTCATAAAGTGGACACTACTCTAACTTGGGGAGAAATTGGTTACATAACTTTGGAAATTGTGGCATTATAGTCCAAAAACCTGAATTTCCTTAAGGGTTTGTTTCAAGTTTTGTTTGTTTGTTTTTTCTTATTTGAAAGCAAATAGTATAATCAGAATAAGGCCAAAAGAAGTAATACTTCTTGCCTTTAGTAAGCTACTTGACAACCTCTCATGGATAATATTATGAATGGTAATTATCACAGCTACCATATGGTGGATACACAGGTACTGTGATGAGCACTCCACATATTACTTCATTTCATCCTCTCAGCAAGCCTGTGAGCTAAGTACTGTTATTGTACCCACTTTACAGATGAGAAAACCGAGTCTTAGAGAAGTTAAGTAACATGTTTAAAATCATCTCAGTGACTCAGTGGTGGAACTGAGATTCAAAAGCAGATCTGTATCATTTCCAAGTTGACATTCTCACTCAATATCCTTTTTACCCTATGAAGAAGATTTTTTTAAATGTGTAAGATAAAATTGATATGAATTTTTAGCTTTTAGATCAACTGTATCTGAAGAACACTGAGGTAACAGGGAGTCTTAGATTTCAGTTTTGGCTTAACTACTTCTTACTTTTGTGTCTTCAGACAAGCAACTTTAGTTTGGGATCTTAATATCCTCATCTGAAAAACAGGACTAACAGTATCTAACTCAAGTAAGAAGGCAGGAAAGCATTTGCAATATAAAAACACTCTGTGTATGCCTCAAATTCTCTCCTTGGTTCTATCTTACTCAGCATTTTCATTATCTTGAGGGCAAGTAGGCCATAATTATCAAATTTGTGGATAAGACAAGCCTAAGAAGAATGATTAATTTGTTGTGGAAATAATCAGGACACAAAAATGGTATCCGTAGACTGAACTAAGAGGTCAAGCCATTCAAATTTAACCATTTGAGAAAGTCACATAAAGGAGAGCTCTATTTAGTTCGTCCCAAACTAATGCCTAACACTAACTGAGCACTTGCCGTGTGCGAGGTGCTATTTTCAGCTCTTTACATGTATTATCATACAATTTTCACAGCAACCGTTTGGAGTAGGCACTGTGCATATTTTCCCTTTATAGGTAAAAAGCTGAGTCACAAAGGGATTCTTTGCCCAAAGTCGTACAGCTAGGAAAGGAAGGAGACAGCTTATGGGCCCAGGAAACCTGGGCTCTTTAATCCTACACCAAAGTGTGTGGTTAAAGAAGCTAACAGTTTTTGGCCATGTTAATAGAAATACTGCGTCTAGGTGAGAATTAGTAATAGTCTCAGACAACATCCTCCTGGATGTTCCACAAACTTAAATGATTATATCCATATAGTGAGGGGCCTCGGCAAACCAGAAAGCGTGCAGAGAAGGGCTGTCAGCATGATGTCATCCAAAGGGATGTTTGAGGGAATGTGAAAATGTCAAGCTTGGAGAAGAGGAGATATAATGCGACAGCTGTCTTCAAGTGTTTGCCACATGGAAGCTAGACTTGAACTCTTTTGTGAACTCCAAAGAGCAGACCCGAGCACGGATGGATGTTAGAGGGCGGCAATTTCTGTTCAATATAAGTAAGACATATCTGAAGATGAAATCTTCCCACTAGTAGAATGATCCTCTGCTGAAAAGTGGGCGCCCAGTCACAGGAAGTATTCAAACTGAGAATGCCTGGGGCGCTTTCCATTAGGAAAGCTGAGCTGTTAGGGGACTTCTATATCAGTGGGAGTATCCATAGGATGGTTTCTGATGTGCTTTCCAATCTCAAAAGTCCACCACTCCATTCCTCATGTATACCTGCCTCATAGACATTTTTCTTTGAGGTAACTCCAAAGGGTTAATGATTAACAGGGTTTAATATGTGTATGTTTCACTGAGGAAGCTGCCACAGTTAATTAGGGTAGGGGTGAACACCTGAACCAAGTTGGCACACTTGTGTTCTCTCCCTTAGAATTTGCAACTGGTTGTCTTTCGGGAGCTGGGAAGTACAGAAGCTGTGGAACTGGCACAGCCATTTTTGTGCTGTAAGTGGGGAAACTGAAGACACTCATTGGCAAGGAAACGTAAATGAAGCAGATGCATGGTAGGATCTCATGTGACCTGAGAAATCACGTGTTTCAAGAAGGGAAAGAGGGAAGTTGAGAGAGGATAAGGTTGGTTACTTCGGTTCCCACTGGCTTGCAAACTCCGTATTCCAGTTCCCCATGCCTGGCTGGATTGCTGTGTCTGAATTCAAGGACACGCTTTTGGATACTCCCAGTTGGTTTCCATTATTTTGCTCAAACCAGTCTGAATAGGTTTCTGTAATTTGCCACCCAAAGTTTTAAAATTTTAGACCATTCTTTTAAAAGAGGGTGACTCTTCTTTCTTTGTATCAAAAACTTACTTTATCTTCAGTTGGCCACTTAATAGTGGCAAGTTATTACAGGTACACATTTCCCCCTAAGATGTAACGATTATAATTAAGTGCTTGAAAAGTACTTTAGTGCAGAAGGGCCAGGGCCATCCAAATGTCAGACTAAATTATAAAGTGAGCAGAACTAAAATGCCACAGGATGTAACCATCCATAATTTATGAGTAGTATGATCAGAACAGTCTGTAAAATGAGGTGAAATAATTTTTTCACAGTTTCATATGTTTTTATTAAAAGATATATCTCAGTAGCAGTGAAACACTGAAGATTAATAACAATGCAAAAGAGTGAAGCATTCTGACCATATCCCTGGGACCCATGTTTTTTATTGTGCACTAGGGCAAATGTCATTAGTTGAGGCACTGCTTTATCAGCCTTTGGGAATCTTAGCCTTGAATATTTTAGGTGGAACATTGATTCTCAGGAGGATCTTACGCTGCTGTTCTGCTGTGGCAGAAATCTCAACGTATTTTTTTTTTGGTAGGAGAGACACCCTCTGAGATGTGGACGGTAAGAGAAATCTTCATAGGCTTCTGGAGCAGAGCCCTGCCTGCCAAGAATAAATCCAAACTGGAGATTGTTTGCAATGGGCCTCTGTGACAGAAACATTTGCAGTCATGTCACTGAAAATGTTTGTTTTGCTGGGTCTACATGGCAAATAAGATACAGATCAGTGAGCAAAGAAATGGTTTGCTGAGTAGGCTGGACATAGTTGATGAAATGTTTGCTGGAAGCATGTACCATGAGTTTTGCTTCTGCACCCCATCTAGGGGTTGCCACGCTGGCTGACGGCATTTCCAGCCTCAGCGTTTATGAGAAACAATCTGAAGTATTTGTCATCATTAAGGCTGTAGATTGTTTTCTAGAAGTGTTAAACCTTCTGATCATATTGTAACTCATGGAGTTTCACATGCCTCTTGAAGTTTGGATCAGATGGAGGACAGCTATCCTGTATTTTTATAGAATAGGTGTGTTCCAAAGAGCTGCCAGTAAAGTATATTGTATAAAGTAAATCCCATTTCCCCACTGATTTAGTTTATAAAATTAGGGATGTGTACTCTGGAAAGAAACCCACTAAACGTTTGGTGAGGAGGCAGTTTAGGTGGCCTCCCCTGCAGTCTCATGGCGCATTCCTCAAATAGCATCATTCATGAATGCCTGCAGAAGATACAGTGCCTTAATTTTCTTCTATGTAATTTCCCTGCACCAGGGCTTCTCCCTAACCACTGGACATCTGCTCTGTATTCCATATACTGTAAGATTTTTGTCCAAGCTGGGAATTTCCTCATGCTGTATTCATGATTTTTTTTTTTTTTTTTTTTTTTGCGGTACGCGGGCCTCTCACTGTTGTGGCCTCTCCCGTTGCGGAGCACAGGCTCCAGACGCGCAGGCTCAGCGGCCATGGCTCACGGGCCCAGCCGCTCCGCGGCACGTGGGATCTTCCTGGACCGGGGCATGAACCCGTGTCCCCTGCATCAGCAGGCGGACTCTCAACCACTGCGCCACCAGGGAAGCCCTATATTCATGATTTTAATCTCCTCTTTCTCGTTTAATCTGAGTATTTTGTATCATTGGGCCAAGCTAGGTCATGATATCATACACCAGTTTAAATCTCCAAAAACATCATGGTTGTTATAGTAGCATGCAAGTTGGAAACCCCAGTGAGTATATGGGCCTAGAAGATACTACACTATTCTTTTAAAATCCAGGAGCAACACAGGAGAATAATACCTGAGAAATACAGTTACAATCAACTGAAGAAATCTCCTAGATTACAACTGTGCATATTCATAAGATATTATGAATGAACTGAGGAAAAATGAGTTAGAATTCACTAAAATAATAGCCCTTACTACAAAATTACATAAAACCACATGTTGTTTACTCTTCAACACATTGTTTTGGGTCTAGGTAAACATGAGTTGTTAATTGCCCTTTGATTAATGAACTCTATCTTTTCTTCATGGTTGATTTGGGAGAGAGTGGGCACTTGACCTGTAGAAGTTTGTGATGAAGCCTCTGCTTGGTTAGTAGCAGTGAGCACAACATTCCCTTGCCTGTGAGGGAAAGAGAATATTTTGAGAAGCAAGGAAAAGTAACTTCTGATGTTAACTAGATTCCTCAGAGCGATAATACCTAGATTTGGTTTGTTTTCCTGAATTTTAATAAGTGACATTAGGGTTTGTTCAATTTCTCTATTTCCAAGTTTTATTTTTTTATTTTTATTTTTTAACATCTTTATTGGAGTATAATTGCTTTACAATGGTGTGTTAGTTTCTGCTTTATAACAAAGTGAATCAGTTATACATATGTTCCCATATCTCTTCCCTCTTGCGTCTCCCTCCCTCCCACCTTCCCTATCCCGCCCCTCTAGGTGGTCACAAAGCACCAAGCTGATCTCCTTGTGCTATGCGGCTGCTTCCCACTAGCTATCTGTTTTACGTTTGGTAGTGTATATATGTCCATGCCACTCTCTCACTTTGTCCCAGCTTACCCTTCCCCCTCCCCATATCCTCAAGTCCATTCTCTAGTAGGTCTGTGTCTTTATTCCCATCTTACCCCTAGGTTCTTCATGACCTTTTTTTTTTCTTAGATTCCATATATATGTGTTATATTATATGCATCCAGAGAGAATGATAAAAGTTCTATCGTTACAGAGACTTAGGATTTCACAGATTTAGTTAAGCTCATTATAGTGTACCTTGCTATTCCACGAATCCAGTTCCTACGTGGATCATGTCTCGTCCTATATGTGCTTAATGAGCTATAGTGTATTCTTCTCGTTAGAGCACAGAAAGCCTCTCCTGCCGTTGCTATCTGTCCCACTGACATCCCTTTGACAGAGAGGTTCGTCACCACACTGGGCCTCCTTCCCTAAGAGCTTACATTTATTCAGCACTCACCACATGCCAGACACGGTGCCAGACACTTTCCTTGCATTATCCCAGTCAGTTTCTCTACCCAACTTATCACCGTGTCACAGATGAGGAAACCAGAGCTCAACAGCTGAATTAACTTACTCAAGCCCACATAGCTAGTGGTAGTCGGCTGAGCAGGAACTTGAAACCAGATCAGTCCCTGCCAGGGCCCGAACTTGTAATCACTTTTCTCAATTGCCTCTTTCTCTGGTTGCCATTTAATACCAGGTATTAGACTGTGTCACATCAAAATGGGCATAATGCAAACTATGGCATTCCATGGAGAAGTTTGCAAAGGAATCATGACCGAGTATGGACCTAAGCCAGGTTGAAATTTCTGAGCTTTAAGACACAAAGAACATCGCAGATATTTTTTTCCTTAACAGACTTCACGATAAGTTTGTTGTGTATCATTGACTTAAGAGAGGACAATAACAATCCAGAAGGGCACTTTCATTTCTAGGATATTCTAAAAATAATCTATTTGATTAATAGCTATGTCCATGGAGAATAGAAGTCCACACCGTGGCTGAGGACAGGGATACAGTTCTTACCCTCCCTTCCCAGGTGTTTCTCAAACTGATCCACTTAGTTGGATCACCTACTTATTTCGACTTTTTCATTTAACCTTTATGTATCCCTGGGATTTAATTTATTCAGGGTGTATAACCTCAGCTCGTGGGATGTTTTTGCCCAAAGCAGGATAGAGATAACCATTTCTCTCAGAAATAAATCTTGGTGGACTTTGTACTGCAGTTTAAGATATTTACAAGTCTTTGAGATAAACACTCAATTAAAATATGGCAACAAAGGTCATCTTGAGGCCCAGGGACCCTGTCACTATCATTACATCACTCAGTTATCCAGTTCAGAGAATGGGAAAGCTCTGAGGGTGGTGACTAGGTGCCTCAATGCGATGCTTAGGTGGTGTTAACTCAGGGCAGTTAAATAACCCATTAGTTTGGGGCAGGAGAAATGGGAATTGAATTGATTGATCTATTTACTCAAAAATTTGGCTTTGGGAGCTGCAAGTTTTTCCTTAAAGAAAAGAAACAGTGTTTCTTATTGAGTTCTTATTGAGATAAGGACTCATCTATCTGAGACATAACAGTCTTTCTTAGAGGATGATGGACAGAGTTTACTTACCCTAACTTTTGATTGTGTTTTCCAAGCATAGCAGTTTATAAACGTTTGGGTAGAAAATTTCAAGTATAGTGTTGTAGATCAGGGGTCCCCAGCCTCCGGGCCATGATCCAGTACTGGTCCATGGCCTGTTAGGAACCGGGCGGCACAGCACGAGGTGAGCGACGGGCAAGCGAGGGAAGCTTCATCTGTATTTACAGCCGCTCCCCATCGCTTGCATTACCGCCTGAGCTCCACCTCCTGTCAGATCAGCGGCAGCATTAGATTCTCATAGGACCATGAACCCTACTGTGAACTGCGCATGTGAGGGATCTAGGCTGCACGCTCCTTATGAGAATCTAATGCCTGATGATCTGAGGTGGAGCTGAGGCGGTGATGCTAGTGCTGGGGAGCAGCTGCAAATACAGATTATCACTAGCAAAGAGGTTTGACTGCACAGAGACCATAATAAATCAATTGCTTGCACACATATCAAAACCCTATCAGTGAGTGGCAAGTGACAAGTAAGCTGCATCGGGTGGCAGACTTTAAGTCAGAATTGACACTTATTTTAGTCTGTGCATGTCCCGCCCATTATCTTATTTATCACTTCCTTCCACGTCTCTTTTCTGCACTGCGCACTTGTCTCAGTCACAGTTTCGGTAAGCCCACAAGCTAACCCTAGCCAAAATGAGTAAAAAACAAACATTGCTGGAGAGCTTCTTTGAAAAGGGGGAAAGACCCAATGATGAGACAGCAGAAGACTCTAAGACTGCTAACAAAAAGAAAGCTGCATTTAAAAGAAAATACCAAGAGTCCTACGTAAATTATGGGTTCATTGCAACAGGTGATTCACATTCTCCAAGCCCGCTTTGTATAATATGGGGCAACTGGCTATCCAAGGAAGCCATGAAACCTTCAAAACTGCTTCACCACATGGAGACCAAGCACACTGCATTAAAAGACAAGCCTTTGGAGTTTTCCACAAGAAAAAAAACGTGAACATGAAGAACACAAGCTATTATTAAAGGCTACCACTTCATCAAATGTGTCTGCACTGAGAGCATCATTCTTAGTGGCTAATTGCATTGCTAAAGCTAAGAAGCCCTTATTTTTGGTGAAGAGTTGATCCTGCCTGCTGCTAAGGACATTTGTTGTGAACTTTTAGGAGAGGCTGCAGTTCAAAAGGTGACACATGTTCCTCTTTCTAGCACCATAACTAGATGAATTGATGAAATAGCAGAAGATATTGAGGCACACTCGTTAGGATTAATGAGTCACCGTGGTATGCAGTCCAGGTTGACGAGTCTACCAATATTGACAACAAGGCAACAATGCTTGTTTTTGTGCGATACATTTTTCAGAAGGATGTGCATGAGGATATGTTATGTGCACTTTTGTTACCAACCAACACCACAGCTGCAGAACTATTCAAGTCTTTGAATGATTACATATCAGGAAAACTGAATTGGTCATTTTGTGTCAGTAAATGCACGGACAGAGTGGCTGCTATGACCGGATGGCTTTCTGGTTTCGCTACTGGGGTCAAAGAGGTTGCTTCTGAATATCAGTGTATGCGCTGTGTCATCCATAGAGAAATGCTGGCTAGCCGAAAAATGTCACCTGAACTTAACAACGTTTTGCAGGATGTGATTAAAATTATCAGCCACATTAAAGTACGTGCCCTTAACTCACGTCTGTTTGTGCAGCTCTGTGAGGAGATGGACGCAGAGCACACGTCTTCTCTTATACACAGAAGTGAGACGGCTTTCTCAAGGTAGATCACTGCCCAGAGTTTTTGAGTTATGAGTGCTGTTCCAGAGATTTCTTTTAGAAAAACAGGCACCACTGGCAGCACATTTCAGTGACACAGAATGGGTCGCAAAACTTACTTGTGTGACATATTCAACCTGCTCAATAAACTCAATCTGTCACTTCAGGGGAGGGTGACAACTGTGTTCAAGTCGGCAGATAAAGTGGCTGCATTCAAAGCCAAACTGGAATTACAGGGGTAATAAGTGAATACTGGGATTTGTGACATGTTTCAAACATTAGCAGAGATTTTGAAAGCGGCTGAGCCAGGGCCTTCTTTCTCCCAGCTGGTGCATGATCAGCTATCTCAGCTTTCAAAAGAGTTTGAACATTACTTCCCAACCACAAAAGACGCCCGGACTGGGAAGGAATGGATCCGCGACCCATTTGTGAATAAGCCAGGTGAATCGACTTTGTCCCTGCTAGAAGAGGATCAACTGCTTGAGATCACAAATGACGGTGGCCTTAAAAGTATGTTTGAGACAACTTCAAATCTCCATACGTTCTGGATTAAAGTCAAGGCGAACATCCTGAGATTGCCACAAAAGCACTGAAAAGCCTGTTTGCATTTCCAACATCCTATCTTTGTGAAGCAGGGTTTTCTGCAGTGACAGCGACCAAAATGAGATCACGGAGTAGACTGGACATGAGCAACACATGTCGGTGTCACTGTCTCCCATCACCCCCAGATGGGACCATCAAGCTGCAGGAAAACAAGCTCAGGGCTCCCACTGATTCTGCATTTTGGTGAATTGTATAATTATTTCATTATATATTACACTGTAATAATGATAGAAATAAAGTGCACAGTAAATGTAATGTGCTTGAATCATCCCAAAACCATCCCCCCGCCTCCCCCACCTCCCTGGACCATGGAAAAATTGTCTTCCACGAAACCGGTCCCTGGTGCCAAAAAGGTTGGGGACCGCTGTTGTAGATGATGATGATGATAATAATAATAATAGCCACGGATTCCCCCGAAACTCACATACATGCACCTTTGCAGTGTGAACTTGCTGCCAACTTCTGGCAAGAGTTGGAGTCACTTTCTGTACCCGCTTGACCTGACTGGACTTCTGGCTTTCTTTGACCAGTAGAATGGGGCAGAAGTGATGATGTTGTAGGAGTTCCAAGTCTAGGCTGCAAGAGATCTTGTAGTTAATCTTCTCATGCTTTTCCTGTTCTGAGGTCTCCATGTGAAAAAGCTTAGGCCAGCCTTCTTGAGGAGAAGAGAACGTGGAGAGCAGAGATGTCCCAGCTTTGGCTCTATAAAGTAACCTGCCTGCCCACAGCCCATTCAACTCCCTTTGATTCACCAGCTGCCTCCGGAATCACCCAGTTGACCCATGGACTTGTGAACAATAATAAAGTGGTTGTTATTATAAACCTTTAGTTTGGGTATGGTTTTATGCAGCAGTAGATAATGGTCATATATAGTGTCATCCTAATTCAGATACACACTTTATTTTTTTTTAATATTTATTTATTTGGCTGCTCTGGGTCTTAGTTGCAGCACATGGGATCTTTGTTGCAGCATGCAGGATCTTCGTTGCGGCAGGCGGGATCTTTAGTTGCGGCACGCGTGATCTAGTGCCCTGACCAGGGATCAAACCCGGCCCACTGCATTGGAAGCACGGAGTCTTAACCACTAGACCACCAGGGAAGTCCCCAGGAATACACTTAAAAAATGTAAATGTATGTCTGGATGGTGTGATTATAGGTGATTTTAATTTTCTTTTGTATACTTTCATATATTTTCTAATGAACCTGCATTACTTTAATAATAAGATTAATAATAAATGATATTGAACATAATACTGAGTTTTTTAAAAGGGTCATTTCAAACAACTAGTAACTGATTGGGTAACTCAATCACTTTCTTTGGGGAGTCCTTAGAACTGTATGTTCCAGTTATCCATTTTTGTCTAACAAACCACCCCAGAATTTAATGGCAGAAAACAACAACCATTTTATTATGCTGATGACTTTGTGGATCAGAAATTTGGCCCGGGCATAGTGAGAGAGGCTTATCTCTGCGTCTTGATGATTGAAGTCTCATCTGGGGTACTCACATGGCAGGAAATGGTTGAGAAAGCTCACCCGGGGTCATGTGCCCAAGGGCCTTGGTTCTAGCTGGTAGGCAGTAGGCTGGTTGCCTTACTTCTTCTGTGTGTTGTGGCTGGTGGAGCTGGAGTGTTTAAGAGGGCTTCTTCAGTCACATATCTGGTGCTTGAGCTGAGACAGGTGAAATATCTAGGGCTGGCCAGGGCTCATTCTCTGTCTCCTCAAGGCTTTTCCACATGTCAAGTTTGAGCAGCAAGGTAGTAGTGTAGTCAGTGTAGTCAGATTTCTTACTCGATGGCTGACTTCACCCAGAGTAAACATTCTAAGAGGTGAAAACTGTAATCCTTCTTATGACCTAGTCTTAGGAGACTCAGAACGTCACTTCTGTTGCTTTTAATTGGTTGAGCAAGTCACTAAAGCCAGATCAGATTCCAGGGGAGGAAGATTACTGCTCAATAGCGTTATGGCTATCTTAAGGCTACCAAAGTCCACCCTCTGGCCACAAATTATATACATGCCTCCCACAAGCAAAATACACTCACTCTTTTCCAAGGACTCCTCCTCCCAAATTACATCATTCTACAGCATTGACTGTCAAGGATCTCTTTATTGAAATCAGATCTGGATATGGATGAGTCTCTTTGGATGTGAATCCCTGAGTGCAGCTCCTTGGGTACAGATTCTTCTTGATCTGAAGACCTGTGAACTACAGAAACAAGCTGTTTATACCTACACACTCTCAACACACGGTGGTGAGAAAGGCACAGTATTGCCACAGTAGATACTTCTATCCCAAAAGGAGGGACGTAGAGGGCCCATGGCAGTCGCTGCTTACAGCAGTTCTGAAATCCAGCCACGTACGTGTCATCAGTGATTCTTCTTGGGACAGGGAATGTGTGGAATGAATGTTTGTGTCCTTCCAAATTCGTATGTTGAAACCCTACCCCCTACTGTGTGATGATATTGGGAAGTGAGGCCTCTGGGAGATGATAAGGTCATGAAGGTCAGTGTCCTTATAAAGGTCATGAATCGGTCACCTCAGGGAACTCTCTCACTCATTCTGCCATGTGGGAACACAGCGAGAAGCATGCAGCCAGGAAGGGGGCCTGCACCTGACCATGATCTCAGACTTCTAGCCTCCAGAACTGTGAGAAATAGATTTCTGTTTATAAGTCACTCAGTCTATGGTACTTTGTTAGAGCGGCCTGAACTGCCTAAGACAAGGAATATCCCCTCGATTGGGCTTCAGTGCTACTTCCTGGGAATAACTCCTGCTTTGGGAATTATTTCCTTTGTATCAGCAGATTGTATCAGGCCTCCCTGGGTTTCAATTCTGACTCCATATTTACTAGCTATGTGACTATACAAGTTATTTTATCTCTCTGAACCTAAGGTTTATCATCTATAAAAAGCATATAGTAATACCACCTTATAATATTATTATGGAGATTAAATAAACCACTATATGTACTTACCATATGTACTTACCTGGCATCCAACAACTGTTAGTTTTCATCTCTCTGTGATATTATGTTGAGCAGTGGAAAAATTGTCACAGGCCTTGAGAAGACCACAGGAACTCCCTCAAACAGAGACCACATTGGGGGAATCTCCTATAGAATTACTGAACCGTGAATTGGGGCATGTTCCACACAATTGTTGAATATGGACTTCTATTGCAGAAAGGATATTTTGAAAGAATCTAATTAGCTCAGTTACCAAAAGCTTCAGAACTTACCATGCCTGATGTCACTGGATGCTGTTCTTTAGCCTCTAGTGACATTGTTTGTTTCACGGACTACAATTTTCAGTATAACTTTATCCTTTCATCTGCCATAAAGAAGCTGTTGTGAACAGAATTCCAAGTGTAGAGAATGCCACCAAAATTTGTCTGACCCGGCTGAAATGTTTGACCCTTGCCATCTGGCTCAGAGTTGAGCAGTTGTTCAGAAGCCTCTGTAGATTGAAGAAGTTGACTGAGACCTTGAGGTTGCAACACAGTGAGAGGAGGATACGGTATTTAATGTCAACAACTAAATGCAGAAAAGGAAGCCTGCATCTGGTTGGCGTGGCTCTATGGTCTTGTAACACAGCCCTACTGAAAAAGCCAATGAGATGTGATCTCAAGCACAATGTTTGGATCGTTATACCAGGTGATTTAAAGAAATTCCATTGCACTTATAAATAAATGCTCATGAATAAGAAGGGAAATCAGAAAATTGAAAAATGTATTCTAAGTTTTCCTATAAAGCTACCTCCCCCACCCACCCTCCTGTTTTGTCCTTCTGGAACGGTACTCAGTGAGACAGATAGGCAGTCAGCAAACACAGCCAGCAGTGCCAGTGCTCTGTCCATATACCCTGAATCCCTTTACTGCATCATCTTCCATCCCTCTGTCCCTTTACTGTCTTCATGTACCCTGGCTCCCCCTGTGTTTTCCCTTCCCATATCCAGCACCAGGATCTCTTTTTTGGAGGACTGCACGCAGACTGCTGCTGCCTACTTTGCTGGTGTAGACGAAGAGCTAAAGTGCCTGGGAAGTTACATCCCCTTGGGGGCAGCCCCTCACCAGTGGCTGAGTGGAGTCCAGGACTCTTAAGAATAAGTCTGAGGAGCAACATCCACTATCTACAGACGCCTCCCCGCCCCCCGCCCCCCTGCAGGATTAAGCCAAAGTTACTTTCTGTGGGAGTTTGCTAGATATCTTGCTTTTGCTTGGCCTCCTTATCTTCACAGTCCCACTTCCCATGACCCGCCCATTTTTTTTTTTTGGCGGTACGCGGGCCTCTCACTGCTGTGGCCTCTCCCGTTGCGGAGCACAGGCTCCGGATGCGCAGGCTCAGCGGCCATGGCTCACGGGTCCAGCCGCTCTGCGGCATGTGGGATCCTCCCGGACCAGGGCACGAACCCACGTCCCCTGCATCGGCAGGCGACTCAACCACTGCGCCACCAGGGAAGCCCCCATGGAGTTTTTTTAACAAATAATTTTCACCTGAATCTTTCACCTGAATCTGTTAAGGTTTTTTTAACAAATCATTTGCGCCTGAATCTTCATCTCAGAGTCTGCTTCTGGAGAACCTAACCCACAGATAGTGTGGAAGATGTCAAAATTACCTTTGAAAATCCATTATGTCTCCCATAAGTACAAGAAACATGGCTTATGTATACAATCCTAAAAAGTAGATTTTGCACACTAAACTTTGGGAATGACTGAAATATATAAAGCAAGGAGTAAAATAAGATTCTGTATGGAGATATCTGGGTCCTTAAGAGAGTTTGCAAATCTCAGGCAATAAATGAAGATGGATGGAGAAATCTAAAGGGTTCTGCTTGACTACATGGTTTATTTCATTATGTCTTAATATTAAGCCTCTATAACTTGAATACATATTAATAGATTTGCTTGTGTTATTGTTGAGAAGGTTAAACAAGGTTATATGGGGAGATCAGGTTCTAAAATCAGCAGGGAATTTAAATGCACATACAATGATGATATTAACCTGTGTCTTTTAAACTTTATTCACAACATATATATTGAGCAAGTTCTATGTGTTATGTATTATTCATTATTCTAAACACTGAGAATATAGCAGTAAACAGAACAGACAAATCCTTACCTTCAAGAAGCTTGCATTTTAGTGGGAGAAGAGATAGCAAACAAGTTATTATATTATATGTCACAATGGAGAGAACCACTATGAAGAAGAATAAATCAGGGTAAGGTAGGTAGAAAGTGCCAGGGAAGGGGTGCTTTTTTATTTGAGGAGTCAGCGTGGGCCTCACTGAAAAGGTGACATTTGGATAGAGACCTAAAGGAAGTGAGGAAACAAGGCATGCTGATATCTGGTGAAAGATCCTTCCAGGTAGAGGGAAGAGTGTGATGGACACAGGTCTTCTTCTAGGGGAACATAGCTGGCTACAGTCAGGTTGCCACTGTCTGGATCCACAACCACATTTACATGGAGGTCACTCTTCTCCTGAGCCTCTCCCAGCCAGTGACTGAGCATCATCGGATACTAATTCAAGACTATTCCATGAGATGGGGAACACCTCTGACAGGCAACTGTGACTCGAAGACAACCCATTGGCCTACCGGAAGCTTCTTTAGGACAGCGCTGCAGTCTGAAACCTTCCTATGAAATCCTCTTGGCTTTCTTTCTCCTTCACAGGTGCCAGCCTGGCATTGTGGTCAAAGGCCCTTCCCACCTTCTCCCTCTCCATCCCTTTTATCCTTCACCCACATTTCCCTACAGTACCTTTCTTGCTCATCTGATTCCATCTTGACATCTGCTCTTGGAGGACCCAAAAAACACAAACATCAGATGTGAAGGACCGAGGCAGGAGCATGCTGATGTGGTTGAGGATCATCATGGCCAGCGTGGCAGGAGAAGAGTTAGAAACGGGGAGGGTAGTAGGGAATGAGAGGAGAGACAGAGCAGGAGGCCGAGTCCTCAGGGTCTGGCAGCCCTCTTAAGGACCTAGAGTTTTGCTCTAAGACAGGGACACCTTTGGAGGATTTTGAGCAGTGGAGAATGTGATCTAACATTTTAAAAGGACCATTGTCACTGCTGCATTGAGAACAGATCATAGGAGGATAGGGCAGAAGCAGGGAGACCAGTTTGGGGGCCACTGAAGAATTCAGACAAGAGACGATGAGCTTTGAAGGAGGTGGGAAGTGGGAGAGGTAATGAGCAGTGGATGGACTCTGAATGTATTTAAAGATAGAGCCAAAAGGATTTGCTGATAGTTTAGGCATGAGGTGTGAAAGAAAGAGGGCCAAAGATGAAACCAAGAGTTTTGGCCTGAGCAAATAACATTAGCATTTACTGAGACAGGGAAGACTAGATATTGTGAAAAATTATTATAGATTTCATAGTTTATACTGGTTTCTCCCACCTGTGTGCTGCCAGTGGTGCTTTGTTGATATTTCTTTTCTTTACAAATCACACTCTTCATACAACGGTTGCTGCTGCCGCCATTGCTACCTATCAATGAATGCATACTTATTACCTACTCCCCAAACCATTACAGATATATACAATATTAAAATAAATAAATATATATATGTGTATTTATATTTCCTATCTCTCTCATTTACTTCTTAAAACGTCCTCATTAGAGCAGTCCTAGGTGGTTGTTTTTCTTTTTGAGGTCTGAGGTTATATCAAGAGTTAGTGCCAGACTCAGAACGGAATCCAGGATGGTGTGACTCTAATGCTGTGCTCTTCATTATGCTGTGTGCTTCCTTCTGCCCCGTGTGGCCCTTCTGTAACTGTTTTGTGTTCACTACCATATCCCTATCAGTCTGTATCTTGAGAACAGGATGGCATTCTAATCAGCTTTGTATATGCCACTTCAACTACTGTTTCCTTGCACAGCATAGGTCCGATAATTTCTTGTGGCGTTTTGTGACTTGTGTGTCCCTGACCCTCTCCTACCCACCTTGTAAGTGACTAATGAAACTTTTTGGGAATTCTCACAGATGACCATATCTGCTGGCCTAATAATATCCAGTGGCTTCCTTGCTTGCCCCTTACCTATCTGGCACTGTGTGGCCCCACTCCAAACTTGGCCCTTGGACTTGAAGCCCCAGGTGTCTCTGGGCTCCATCTGCCCCCAAAACATCAGGGAGAAGACGCTGTGTGAAATCTAGGACCCTAACATCTCACTAGTCATGATGCTGATGTTCTCGTTAAACAGAGATTTAGGCGCATTCCATCATTTGCGTATACATTCTCTTTCCCTGAACATCGGAAGGGCTCCCTTTAGCCAACTGAGTTACAACTTGAAAACACTTATACTATTTGACGTATATGAATTGTACAAGCAGGTTGGGTTTCAACTGCAAAAGAAAAGCCAACACAGCAAAAAATTTACTAATTGCTGAAACAATTTTTCCTATCCATTCGCAATCTTTTATATAAAGTTGAATGTTAACTTCTAATTATTTGGCAACAAAGTGCATTTGCAAAGATCCACCTTCAAAATGGCCAGCACTTTCTGACACTCTCCAGCTAATAATAACTCTGGACTGTGGACATCTGATCAGAATTAATTGTGGCAGACTGGAGTCCTGCAAATGTTAAAAGTCTTTAGTTTTACAGACCAATAGATATTATGGTTCAGCAGCTCTGCATTATTATTAGTAAGTTCCTTGAATCTCAAGGGAGGCAGCACAACAGACAATTGTAACCTTTATAAACTAAATTAGAATTAGGGATTGTGCTTGTTGATTGTGAGCATTAAGAACAAGATATAGAATAAAAATAACACCCTCTTTTGTATCTACCAAACAATTTAATATATAAAAAGCTTGCTTTGCCTGAGAAGTAAAAATAAAGCAGTCAGCCAAATATAAAATATCCATCATATGCAGGGGAAATATCTGACAAGTTTAGGGAGTAGACTGACAAAGGAAACCCTATTAAAAAGGTCAGAGCATAATTCTAGTGGATAGAATATGGGCCAAGAAGACATTAGTCTCCAAATCAAGGTGAAGGTTTGTAGCATAAGTCATATCTAAACTTCTAAAGGACTGAGGGGCTAGGATTTCTACATGTTACTGGTTCTTCCTGTATGTTATTTGTTCACATTACAAGTGTAACAGCTTTATTACTGGGGACATATCATAAAATGAATGTGTAGAATTTTCCATGGGTGGATTTTCAACACTTAAAATGGTCAGACTGCCCGAAGCTGGGATAGAGCAGAGGGTGGTGTGGTGGGGGGGAGGGGTGAGAAAGAAACTTGAGAGGCTTGGTGTGTGTCAACAGACCATGGCAAGAAACAAGAAGTAGCTTCCAAAAACTGTTAAGTTAGATTGGATTGGTAGAAATGAAGTGATCTATTATCATCTTTAGCAACAAAGAGCATCCCAGTACACAGCTGTTGACCAGCTATAGGTTATTCTTAGTGTCTCAGAGACAGTAAGACATTCATATCAATTTTTCATTCATTTAGCATCATTTATTACGGGCCCTCCATGTATTAAGTATTGCATTAGAATGCTGGGGCAAGGCTGGCTAGTCCTGGTACTGGTGCTGATACTTGCTCATTGTTCCCATGGGAGACATCACCAATCAACCACAACATTACTTCCACTGCTTTTGGTCATGGCCTCAGCATCTTTTTCAGCACAGATATGTTTACTCACTACTGTCAGAGACCACATGGAGGCTAATCAAGTAACAGAGTGAAAGCTAGAATGAAGTTAGAAGGGTGGGGATAGAGAAATGAATAAATTTGAAAGGTACTAAAAACGTAAAAGAGACGGGACATTATCAATGACTGAATGCTGTCTGGGGATGAAAGTTGCTGGGGCAAAGTCCAGAATGACATTAAGGTTTCTAGCTTGCTCAACTGGATGGATGGTAACACCATTCATTGAGATTTATGAGGAGGAAGAACATCTGTAGGGAGAAAGATAAGGTCAGCTTAAAGTACTTTGAGTTTTAGGTTCCCGTGTGCCCTCCAAACAGAGAGTAAGACATTGGATATTTGGGTCTGTAATTTACATGCACAGCTAATGAAACAGTATAGGAGAGTTCTTACAACACATGGACACTGGAGTCCCATTATTTGGGTTGGAATCTTCGCTCCAAAGGGCACCAGCTGTGTGATCTTGGTCACGTTCCTTAATACATCTTTACCCTTTCTTTCCTCATTTCTAACATGGAGATAACAGTAGTATCTATCTTACAGGATCATCTTGAAGACTAAATGAATGCCTGGCAAACACACAGCGAGCACTCTGTGAATGCTAGCTCCCGTCATCACCGTCATTGAATCTAAACAGTGCTAAGTGTAGAATGAACGAATCAGAGATCATCCAGAGAAAGTATACAGAATGTGAAGATAAGAGGGATAAGAATAGGAACATGATTTTATCATTCCTTAAGTGGTTAGTAATCTAGTTGGATGAGAATTCAAATACTTTAGAATGTACTTGAATGAACAAAGAAGATCCAGAATTCAAATGGTATATTCTTATCAGGAACACAGAAAAGAGAGTCAGGTCCCAGACCAAAAGATTGAAGAGCATGTGGGTCAGGTAATCTTGAACCAGTTAGGTCCTTCTAAAGGCACTTGTGTGTCTAAAAGGCAAGTGTTGGCTACAAAACACCGATGTTTGGTTAAAAGGCAAGATGAGCAAGCAAGAGGCAAGGTTGGCACAGTTGCAGCAAGCAGTATGGTGGCCAAAGGAGCTATTTCCATGTCACTGGAAATAACAACATGAATCCACAAATTTGGTGTGCTCCCACAATAAACATGCTCCTGAAAAGATGTGTGAGAACCACGGCATTGTATATCTGTGTTTTTAAACATATTATGTCACTGTAATATATTTTGTTAGTTACTAATATAACTGGAGTAGCAAGGTTTATAGAAGCCAGTGCTAGTGACTGACACTGCCATCCCACAGGTTCTCGAGCCCAAAGCCCTCAAGTCATCCTTGATTCCTCTCTTTGCTCTTCACTTCCTGCATCAGTTCATCAGATCCTGTTGACTCATTAAGTTCCAAGGACATCTCACATCCATTATCCTTTCTTCATCTCTCCACTCTTATCCCCCTGGCAAAAGCAGCATCTCCTCTCACCTGGGCAGCCTATAGTAGTCAGCAGTCTCCCTGCTTCTCCGTGTAATTCATTCTCAGAATCAAGCCATATAACTCCCCAGCTTAGAGTAAAATCCAAATTCTTACCTGTAAGGCATTGTGTGACCTAACCCCTGCCTACCTCTTGCGTTTTTCCCTCTTTCCATCTTCTACTATGCTTCAGCCTAAGTGGCTGCCTTACTTTTCTCAAATGCACCAAGCTCTTTCCAGCCTGAGGGATTGTACACCATCTGTTCCTCCTGTGAGACCTCTAGATTTTCAGACGACTGATTCCTTCTAGTCATCGAGGTTCTCATTTCAATTGTGATCCCTTCAGGGAGTCTACTCTGAACACTCCCTCTATAGGATACTCCCTCTGTACAGCCCCATTTCCCTGATCACTTTCTAAGAGATCTTGTTCAGTTGTCTTCCTTGTACTTTCCTGATATTTTCTTCTTGCTTTATTTGTGACTTTTTGTTACTGGCTCCTCTACAAGAGTGGAAGTTCTGTGACAGCGGAGACCAGGGCTGTGGCCAACTTATCCACTGGGCACAGGGGGCACAGAACCTAGCACCCATGATGCTTTTAGGGGCCCATGAAAATGTTTTAATTTCTTTAAAAATTAGAAGAAAAATGAATGTGATAATAATGAACATAAAATAAAGAATTCATTGTGGATTAAATTTATTTTTAAACACAATCATAAAATATAATTTTTAATAGTTTTTATGGAGGAAGGAGCCCACGAAAGTCATAAGGCAGCCATGGTGGGAACCCTGTCCATCTTGTTCACTAGTGGGTCTTCAGCACCTCGAACTATATCTGGCACATAGTAAGCCCTCAAAATGAATTTGCTGTCCAGATAAATGAAGTAGCTTGAAAACTTTGGGGTCTGGCCTAATAGAACTCAGGTTGTGTGTGTGTGTGTGTGTGTGTGTGTGTGTGTGTGTGTGTGTGTATTTTGGACACCTTTTGTTTGCTGCTCTAGATCTACTCTCTGCCCTTTTCCATTTGTCTCTGGGCCTGAGGAAGCTGATCTGTATATATACCAATGGCTTCAGGTTGGATTCAGCCAAGGGGAGACATCATCATGAGATCTGAGGATGGGAGGACAGTGAGGTCTCAGTATTTATTCCTGGAGTTCCCTCCCTGCTGAGTCGAAATGGACCTCATTCCCCCATTACTCTAATGACCAACGATAATGATAATAACAATAGTAACACTAATTGATGTTTACTGAGAATAAATCTGGTGTTGATGTTTTTATGTAGCAAAATGGTATGATAGTATGATGCAACAGCCTTTACGTCATACTTGAATTTTGCAGCGCAAAAATGTAGACTTCATCAATTTCCTCAAAGATCTCCTTATACTTTGACATTTATATTGTTTCCTTTTGGTGTCCCTTTTCTATCACCATGCTTTAAAGCTTTTGCTTCTATTGTTAACAGGTCTAGCTTTGCTAGACTCTCATTTATCAGTGGATGTAGTATGAGATTGAGCAACGTTCCAACATCACCATCATTAACTTTATGAAATCTCGACTCTTTTGCAGTACAGGTGATTTCATGAGGAACATGTTTGCTCTGGGTTCCTCTGAGCTTAGCCCAATTACTATGTCATGATACTGTGAGCCTTTAGTGTTAAGTGGCTTTTGTTTCTGCAAGAATGACTAATATCCTGTTTCTTGAGCTTCTGTATGAAAGAATCCACATAGCACTTAAAAAACACTTTAGTTTCTACAGGAAAATATTTTTTTCATGATAAAAATAGACGTATGGTAAAGCCTAAATTCTTTCAATAAGTAAGCACTTTGTGGTTCCTAGTTTCTAGAGCATAAATAGTATGTTTCTGCTTTGTCATCTGCCTTTGTTCTTATCTTATTTTTTATTTCCATATTTTCTCTAGAAAATCAAAATTTCAGAGTGTACAAAATCTAAAGCTAACGTCTACAAGTCATTTTAAAGGTAAAAAATGGAAAATGATATGAGACAATATACATACATGTATTTTCAAAAGTATTTCAAATTAATGACTCAGATAAATTTGGTTTTAATATATAACAATATTAGCCCTAATGGCTAAGTTCATTATAATAATCAGTATATAAATTTCATGGTAATATGATAAGTGCTTGTGAGATAAAATGTGAGATAACTAACTCACTCACTTTCGCATTTATTTTAGACGAGGATTTTTGTCATATTTCTAAGTAGCTTGCAGGCATATAGGTTAGTTCTGGTTATTCCTTCATTTTATCAGCTATCTGAATGGCAGTTATGTTCTGTAATACTCCCAAATTCATTTGCTTTGCTAATCCATATAAACTATATCTCATGCATAACCATTGGCACATAATCATAGTAAAACTCAGATAATTGTTGGGACATCAACATTTAATTGTGATTATTATTATTGTTTTAATGGTGCTTTTGCATGGTGTTTCATCAGCACCTCTGGTCTGAGAAGGCCCACTTTGACCCTCTATCTCATCTGCTTTCCTTCCTCAGTGGTGCCCCTTCAGTATAATGGCACCCTGATCTTTGCAGGTCCTCAGAGTAAGCATTCCTGAGTCATCTTCCATTTGTTCCTCTACCCCATACCCACTATTCCTCCTCCTTCCCCCTAATCCTTCATCTAAGAAGTCACCTGATCCTGTTGTTTCTTTCCAGAATGGGAAAAGGGAGGAACATTTCAGACAAGGAGCTATGGAGAGGTGTGGCTTGTTTGAAAACTGATGCTCAGTGTGGACCGAGTACTGAGTCATGGGGGAGAGTGGTGGTGGGAGATGAGCAGGTTGAGGAAGACCATGCAGTGCCTTGAAGGTCTTGATTAGGAACTTGGATTTTGTCCTTTACACAGAGCAGAGTCACTGGGAAAAGAACAAACAAACAAACAACAACAGAAAAATGCAGAGTTGGGAATCAGCATACTATCTTCATTGAAAGGAAGGTAAGGGAGTTTCAGGTGCCAATAAAACAGTAATAGACTGGAAGACAGGGAACATGGGCTCATGAAGGAAGGAAGGAAGCTGAAGGTATGGAGAGGGGGTGGGCCATATCAGGAAAGGAACGAGTAATGCCAGAGAGCAGTTTAGAAGGAATGAAGAAACAGGACAAGTAGAGAATTCAACGTGGTGGTCAGACAGAAATTTCAGAATTGAAGTTTTGAGAAGAGTATGACCCTGGGAGTCATGCTGAATATCATTGAAATAGACGAGGACACGTAACTGGGAAGCTAGGGCTTTGGTGGGGTCCTTAGTGGGGATATTGACATTACATTACTGGGTGATGGTAGCATTCAGAGTGGAAAGGAAATCCTCAACCTATAGAGGAATGTGAAGTGGATGCCAGTGGATGCTGGGAATGGGGCAAGGCAAAAGAGCTTATTGGTTGAGAGCACTGGCTGGGCTTGAATCCTGGCTCTGCCACTTTCTGATTGTGTGGCCCTGGGGAAGTTAGGGTCACCTCTCTGTGCCTCTCTTCTCTCATCTGCAAAATGGGGATCAAATAATAATAACTGTTTCACAAGACCACTGTCAACATTATATGAGATAGAGCCTGTAAAGCACTCAGAACAGTGCCTAGCTCATAGTAGGCGCCCAGTCAATATTAGCCATTGTAACTCAGAGGAGGAGAAGTAAAGGCTGTTTTGGGGACGGAGGCAGGAGAATATTGGCTCTCCTTCCCGGGGAGGGGAAGGAAACAAGTGCCCGGGAAAGATATATCCATATTGAAAGGAAACTTGTAAGAAAAAAATCCAATCGTCATGTATAATAAGCATCACTAGAAATCTAAGGTAACTTCCTGGCAATAACCCGAGCTTCCAGAGTGCTCAGGGGAATGACAGCTGCCCAGAGGACTTGACTCATGGCCCGAGCTATGGAAGACGGTGATGAGAGAGGCCGAGCGTTGGGGTGTAGACATAAGGGACAGATGGGCTACTCGGCCTTGGAATTTCATATGGAACTCTGAAGAGGGGTGGTCTGCAGAGGCATGCTTATAGGATCCCATTCTATGGTTATGACCACAGTGGTTAGGCTGTAGGAGCCTCAGAATGGAGGCTTACTAGAATGCACTTTAGTGAGTGTTCTGAGCAGCCAGAGATGCTAGATTAAGATGTTGAAAATTGTATTCCCTTTGCTCTTGGAATTTGTCCTTAAAAGTTTGATTCTATCTGTATCTTAAACCTCACCGTTTTACTTTGGGTTATTGAGTTCAGTCTGTAACTTACATTTTGGGTATAACTGCTTTGCCTTCCTGGTTGTAACTCTTCCCTCTTTGGGGAATGATTTGGCCACCCTTCCTTATGACACAGCAGTCTCAGACTACTCTGTGTAACTCCTATCTTAGATTGGGTTCCCTGGGAACATACTTAAAGATGAAAAGTTGGGTGCAGAAAGCTCATTGGGGAGTGCTCTCCGGAGATAACCTGTATGGAGGCAAGGAAGGCAGGATTGGGCAGAGAGGAGCTGATGTGCAGTGAGGTTGCAACTGAGGCCTCAGCCAATCCTACAGGGGCTCTAGAGGTGGGATGGCCCTTCAGAGTTCCCAGTTGAGGCCAAGGAGCCCGATGTTTGTATCCCATTGTTTGCCAGTCGTTGATCGTGGGCTGCTTCCTGGGAGTGGGCATTACATGGGGTGAGGTCCTTTCCTGAGGCTGAGGTAATGTTCCAGTGAGGGATGCTGTTAGGAGCCTTCCTTAGCTGACATTCCCAGCAGTTGAGGGATGGGTTTGTTGGCCCTGGAAAGCAGCCCTGGGTGGAGCATCACTTAGTGCCCATCCAGCTGGCCCCAGGTCCTTTACAGTACAATAGTGTGGGTATGAGATGGGGGGTGAAGAAAGAGAAAGAGAGCCAAACGGGGAAGGTAGGAGAAGACTGAAGTCTTATTTTTACATCCTTCATAGTTTTTCCCAGGTACACCCACAAGAGGCAAGGCCATAAACATCACAGAGAATCAAGGCTGGTGTAACAAATGTGGAAATCACCGCCATGGGCCATGCAAGAAGGGCAGGAAGCCCTATTCTATACCACTCTCTCTATCCTTAGCTGCACATGTACACATTATATTTAAATATCTTTGGGGTCATCATTCCATTTGGCAGCACTACTGTGGAATTGCAAAGAAATTGATCTGCATATCACATGGATGCTAATAATGAGGAGAATGAGCTTTTGGAAATTATCAAAGAGTTAAGGGACTAATTGTGACAAAACTACTGTCTCCTCTAGAGAAATTACCCTTACAGAAGAAAGAGCAGTGCATTCTTCCATTAGGAGTATTTTTTAAAAGATAAGAGCTTGGTTACATATTAAATTTAAGTGATATAGGAAAATTTTAAAGGCTAAAACATGGCAGCTCCGTTCTAAAATGTGGATTATTGGGACACCTGATAAAAAAGTAACGTCTGGGCTGTGCCAGGTTTGTAAAATTAATGTCTACTGACTTGTTTGAAACATGCTCTTGTGAGTGATCATGTCTCCAGCAAGTTATTTGACTTTTTCTTAGCACCAAAAATGTGCATCTTTCACCATAGGGATCTAAAGATCTCCTTTGAGGGTCAATTATTTGAGTTACTTCCCCAAGATTCCAGAAAATTATTGATTCCCTGACCACCATGAGGCAACTTTTGATATCTCCAATGCCAGAAGCAAAAGTCACAAAAGACTCCTCCCTTTCATTCACTGGGAAATTATCTAAATGACGACAGTTCTCTTATTCCCTGGGAGAGAACGAAGAAATAGTGAATATGTGTTAGAAAGAAACTTCAGATATATCTCTCTTTGTTAAAGTGTGAATTTCACTCTAAATATGCTCATCTCATAAGCTGTAAGTTATTGCTAGAAAAAAATAAACAGAACCTGGCCATTCCCAAGTTTGTGAGATCATGTAGTCTTTCCTGATGAAAAATTCCCTGCTCAACAACCAATTTGCCACTAATGATAATAAGGTCACCCAAGTGCACGGCTGTTGGGTTTCTGTGGTGTACACAATGACTGATGAAAATTACCCAACGAAACCGTGGAAGTGGGCTATTATACTGGTTGGAGGACTGTGCATAGAATGAAGCCTTAGGCATTGATAGGAGCCGGTTAGTCAGCCTGCCATTAATTAGCAAGGGAAACCTCTCTTCTTTTAAATAATTTATATCTGCATCTAAAGTAGGTAATAGAAGGAGTATAATAATAAGGAAGCATTACTGCTCACCAGGAGGCCTTCTCCAAACACACTTTACCAGCGCAAGAAGTACCTGGGTTTGATCACCCTGTGACAAAGCTCAGCCTAAACAATTGACTCTTCTGATGAGATTATTGAATAAGCAACTGAAACTAGTTAGTCTACTAATCTAGGTATAAGGAGAATGTGGTGCTTTTATGTCTTTGTTGGGCAAACTGCATCAGAAATTTTTTGTTGTTTATTTTATACTTTTCTAGAGAAAAGAAAGATACCTTTGACTTAGATCCTAGACCATTCCTTTTGTGCGTTTGGCTTAAATACCTTGCAAAGCCATTGAAATAAGTGCCATTTTATTAAATGGGAAAAATGTAGATTGATTACATTCATATAAATAATAAATTTTCCAAACATGAAATATTTCTTAAAAAATATTTCTTGAGCTGCATTAATGCACATCTGCATTTCTCTTTAACATGAAATAGCTGTTGTATTTTTCATTTTATGGCATTTTAAAGAGAAGGAAACGATTGGAAACAAACATGAATCGCAAGTCCCCACTACGTTTCATTAAAGACGATATCACATTAATTCCCATTGCTCCTGAGCCTGATGGAGAATGGAAACTTCCTTCGTTTTTAAAACCCTGAAAGTTAACATAGAAACTTTTTAATGTAAGCTTTTTTGGGGGCTCTGTTGGGTCTTTGTTGCTGTGTGCAGGCTTTCTCTAGTTGCGGCGAGCAGGGGCTACTCTTCGTTGTGGTGCACCGGCTTCTCATTGCAGTGGCTTCTCTTGTTGTGGAGCACAAGCTCTAGGCGCGTGGACTTCAGTAGTTGTGGCACGTGGGCTCAGTAGCTGTGGCTCACGGGCTGTAGAGCACAGGCTCAGTAGTTGTGGCGCACGGGCTTAGCTGCTCTGCGGCATGTGGGATCTTCCCAGAGCAGGGCTCAAACCTGTGTCCCCTGCATTGGCAGGCGGATTCTTAACCACTGTGCTACCAGGGAAGTCCTGATGTAAGCATTTAAATTATCAACTTCAAATGAGAAAGTGAGTTGGCTCTGATATGCATCAGCTTAACTGCACTTAGGAACTGGAAAGGTATAGAATTTACTTACATAAATCAAAACATCACAGTGAAAGGTAGCCATGTAAGTCTCCATTTCTCACCTGGCATTCTCATTTGGATGGAAGAATTGATTTTCTTAGCAATGGAATAAGCTGCTCTCCTTTTGCTGACATGGTTTCTTTACAGTTATGCAAACGAAATTTCAGTCATCTTCCTTATCATGGCCTTGGGAAATAAAAAAGTCTGGCTCGTTAAATATGGCCAATGTTTTTCATTGTAGTTTGATAACCTACATTCTACATGTATAACAATAACTGAAACTAGATTTTTTTTTTCTGACATACCTGAGCTGAAAATCAAATTAATTTTCTGTCACCATGGACTTGCGACTTCATATTTTCAATAGGATTCTGAGTTCATACTCTAAGACACTTTTGTCCTCCTTTTTGCCCCCTGTCTCTCATGATTCTATACTTTGGCAGTATGGCTTAGTGGGGGAAAAAAACACAACTTTGTATTTTAGAGTCAAATATATGTAGGGCAGAATTGTGACTTTGCTTCTGATCTGCTGTGTGAACTTTGGCAAGTTAAATGAACACTGAGCTTTAGAATGTCTGTTTGTTAAATGAGAAAAATAATTGTTGCCTTTAAGATTGTTATAAACGTTAAAGGAGATAATATAAATAAAAATATTCACCATGGGGCCTAGGACCCAGTAGGAGCTCACAGATAGTGACCTTCTCTTTTCCACTCTCTTCCGCCCCTCCCTCCTCTCACTCCTTAGCTCAAAGGGACAGTGGCTGGGCAGTTGTCAAGGACCCTCTCAGCTTCAGGCTAAGAATATCTCCCACAAGTTTGTAAAGTGTCATGAGAAAAATTCCTTCAGAGAACGCAAGTCACTGCAACTGTCTACATGACATCATCCCCATTTGTGTAGATTTCAACCCCAGGCTCAGCATGATATATCATTTTCTTGAAGGTGAATCACAAAGGCATACTAGAGGCAGGGAGAATCCTAAAGTCCTCTAGTGATATTTGAGAGTAGGGCACAGTCCCAGGCTTAGGGAAGAGTTTCTCAGTCCCTTTCAGGGCTCCCAGGAATGGGACCTGGAAAGCTCTTTGACTGGAAACCAAATAAGACAGCAGAAATCTACCAGACTAGGGTGTGGCCATGGTCAAAACCAGAGTACGCAGAGTTAACAGAATCAAGAATATATGCCAGAATTCAATGGCTGGTAATATAATATTTATTCTTACAAGGAAATCTGCAGTACAGGGAGAACTCCCCATTTAACCACCTTGATTCTTACAACTCTTAGGCAGTGAGTATTATTTGCCGAGTTTTATAAATAGGGAAAGAGAAACTCATTGAGACAAAAGCAGTACCCAAATCTCAGTCTTTCTGTACTAGGAGGTAGTGATGTGTAGAACTGCACGTGTGGATTCTAAAATCAGACATGTTGGCTCAGATCCAAGCCCTGGCACTTCCTTGTTCAGTGTCCTTGGGCGTGTTATTTAACTTGCCTGAATTTCAATTTCCTCGTGTGAAAAATAGGAATAACTTTATAGGGCTGCTGTGAAGATTCAATAAGTTGTTCAAGCCAAAACCTAGGAATCTTTCTTTTCTCTCAAACTCCTCATTCTTCCTCCTTTTCATCAAACTCCAAACCTCCTCCTCTTTCAGCCTTTCTCATTTCAACATAGGGTACCCTATCCACCTGTTAGTTCAGGTCAATAACTTGGATGTGATCCTTGATTCCTCTCTTTTCCCCATCATCCTCCCAACCTTCCCAACCCCAGTCCAGTCCACAAATCTCTCAGCTCTGCCTCTCAGATCTGTCTTCATGAATCTGCCCACTAGTCTCCACTTATGCTGTCAGACAGCACAGTCTCTAACTGGGCAACCGCAGCAGCCCCTGCTTCTACACATACCCCTTACAGTCGTTTCCCTACATTACAGCCAAAGTGAGCTTTTAGAAATGTAAATCATATGTGACTCTAGTGCTTAAAATCTTCCAGTGGCTTCTTGCTGCTCTGAGACTAGAATCCAAACACACTCCATGCATGGCCTGCTTATTAGTCCAAACATATCTCATACGCTCTTGTTTCCCTGCCACACTGTTCATCTCAGGGCTTTTGAACAGGCTGATTCTTCTGGTTGGAATGTTTTCTCTCATCCTTTAGATTTTAGAATCTGAAGCAAAGCTCAACATATAACCTCAGAGAGGCCTTGAGCTCCCTATCTTAATTAGATCCCTGTCCTAGACACTCTTTATCATATTATTGCCCTCTACCTTTTTTTTTTTTAACATCTTTATTGGAGTATAATTGCTTTACAATGGTGTGTTAGTTTCTACTTTATAACAAAGTGAATCAGCTATACATATACATATATCCCCATATCTCCTCCCTCTGCGTCTCCCTCCCACCCTCCCTATCCCACCCCTCTAGGTGGTCACAGAGCACCGAGCTGATCTCCCTGTGCTATGCGGCTGCTTCCCACTAGCTATCTATTTTACATTTGGTAGTCTATATAAGTCCATACCACTCTCTCACTTCATCCCAGCTTACCCTTCCCCCTCCCTGTGTCCTCAAGTCCATTCTCTACGTCTGCGTCTTTATTCCTGTCCTGCCCCTAGGTTCTTCAGAACCATTTTTTTTTTTAGATTCCATATATGTTAGCACACGGTATTTGTTTTTCTCTTTCTGACTTACTTCACTCTGTATGACAGTCTCTGGGTCCATTCACCTCACTACAAATAACTCAATTTCGTTTCTTTTTATGGCTGAGTAATATTTCATTGTATATATGTGCCACATCTTCTTTATCCATTCATCTGTCGGCGGACACTTAGGTTGTTTCCAGGTCCTGGCTATTGTAAATAGAGCTGCAATGAACATTGTGCTACATGACTCTTTTTGAATTATGGTTTCCTCAGGGTGTATGCCAGTAGTGGGATTGCTGGGTCATATGGTAGTTCTATTTTTAGTTTTTTAAGGAACCTCCATACTGTTCTCCATAGTGGCTGTATCAATTTACATTCCCACCAACAGTGCAAGAGGGTTCCCTTTTCTCCACACCCTCTCCAGCATTTATTGTTTGTAGATGTTTTTGATGATGGCCATTCTGACTGGTGTGAGGTGATACCTCATTGTAGTTTTGATTTGCATTTCTCTAATGATTAGTGATGTTGAGCATCCTTTCATGTGTTTCTTGGCAGTCTGTATATGTTCTTTGGAGAAATGTCTGTTTAGGTCTTCTGCCCATTTTTGGATTGGGTTGTTTGTTTTTTTTGATATTGAGCTGCATGAGCTGCTTGTAAATTTTGGAGATTAATCATTTGTCAGTTGGTTCATTTGCAAATATTTTCTCCCCTTCTGAGGGTTGTCTTTTCGTCTTGTTTATATTTTCCTGCCCTCTACCTTTTTTGTTTCCATTTATAGCACTTAACATTATCCTATTTCTTTTTGTTTTAAAGTTATTTCTTTGGTGTTAATTTGACGGTTTATTGTTATTTGTCTCTGTCCACTAGTATGTAAGTCCAAGGGATCAGGGACTTGTCTTGATAATCACTGAATAGTACTGGGGCAGAGAAGACACTCAATAGATATTTGTTGAATGAATGTAAACAGCAGAGCACATGCAGTAAATACTCAATAAATGCTATATTTTGCTTCCTCTACTAAAAGCAAAGGCTGAAAGTAGTTCAAAATCAAGCAGAAAATAATGATGTGTCTGGAACACAGTAATGGAAAGAAGACACAATTTGGAGTCAGACCAGCCAGGGTTCCAACTGTTCTTCCTTAAGCCTCAGTTTCTTTGTGTGTCAAATGGGAATAATGACGTCAGAGTGAAATGAAATGACTTACAAAGTGCTTAGTACCAAGACTGCTCTAAACCCCAAATAAGTGATCTTTTCTGTTATCGAGACTGTGCCAATTTGGTACAATGGAATTTTGTTGATTCACAAATACTTTTTGTGTTTCCTTTCTCCTTTCAGAATTGAGCTTGCTGAATTTGAGAGTCAGGCTTGTTTTGGTTAAGAATTTACAGGGTAGGGACAAATGCAAGACAAAGGAACAGTTGGTCCTGTGGTTTTCTTCCATAACTTTTCAGTGATCTGCATAATTTATGGTTCGTTAATCTTGATTGACCAGAGACTCTGGGTCTAAGAATCAGCTTAATTTTATTTAATTGATGCTATATTGATATATTGGGAAAAAGTAGTCAATTTTCACAAATAAACCTCAACTGAATCAGATTGGCTGCCTTTCAATTATATAAGATATTAATTATTGTGGGAAAAATGATTTGACTGAAAAATATGGTTGATTTCATGCTCATTTATAAAAATAGTGCAAAGTACAGCAAGTTTATATGATGTATTCCAGGTCATCCTGTATGTGCAAGGAAGTAAAAGGGTGTAAACCCATGCACTCATGATGGAGTGATAGACCAGAAGACAAGTGTCCTCAGTATTACCTTTCTCAGGCAGGAAGCTTCTCATTCCTGGGCTGACGGCCATTGGTTCCTGCTCTTTGTTTTTGCTCTATTTTCGGCAAATAGTAAAACGATGACTGATTAGTTATCTTGAGACTAATATCCTTTGAGTGTTGATCAGCCAAATCCATGGAAATTCCATATTGTTGGATAGAAGGGACTAAAGACCCACAAAGATAAAAACTCTAAATTATATCACGTGCATTCTTTTGAAAAGTAATATTTCTATTAGGAAACAGTGTTCCTATCTTTCTTATTCAGTTCCCTCTACTTGGAGTGCCATTTCCTGTTTCACCTCTGAATGTCTGAACGCTGCCCATTTCCTAAACCCCTGCTACTTTCTCCATGAAAATTTTCTCTAAACCTGTGTTGCCCAATATGGTAGCCACTAAGTATATGTGACTATTTAATTAAAGTTAATTAAAGTTAAATTTAAAAACTCTTAGTCAACTGACCACATTTCAAGTGCTTGATAGCTACATCTGGCTAGTAGCTATTCTTTTGGACAATGCAGATATAGAACATATCCAACATTTCAGAAAATTCTATTGGATAGTGCTATCTCAAGCACTCTAGGTGAATATACTCTCAACTTTCTCTGTCTTGTCATAGAACCCTTTTTGTTCCTTTATGGAACACGTCATTTTCTACCTTGATTGGTTATATCAGAGTGATTGTTTTCCAATGATAATATGTAGAGCTAGAATCTATGACTCTGGACTTCTACTTCAACAAGAAGAGCTACGTTTTTGTCTGTTTTACCTGGTGGAGTTCTATGTGAGATTACTTTTGCTAAAGGTTTGAAAACCTCTGCCCTCTTTACATCTGTTATATTTTCTGCTCAGACCATTTGAGGGCAGGATTTACTTCCGATTCATTTTTTTAACTCCTCACTACCTGGTCCAGGGAGTTGCTGGAGTAGACACTCAAACATTTCTGGTTGGTTGAATGAAGGAGTTAAGTTCTAGAGTCTATGGCCTAATGCAGCTCTATTTCACAGACGCTACAATACAGTTACCGCAGTCAGATCCCTGGCCAATCTGGGATTGGATGCTTTCCCTAACTTCCCCATCACCGTCAGCATTAGGATACATAAACTCATGGCATTTTCTGCTCCATAAATTACTTTCTCTTCTCTCTCTCTAACAATTATTTGGGTTTTGATTTACAGTTTGGTTTACCTTTTCTGATCTGTTTACACCTCTTAACAACCTTCCATTCATCCAGTTCTCTCTCCAGGGAGTTTAACCAGATTGGCCTATTAGCACTTCTTTTTTAGCAAACAGATAAATATATCACTCTACTCAAGTATGGAGGACACCTTGTAGTGAGGAGATAAACCAGTAATTCCCTATAGATTTTCTTTACCTACAGTGAATGCATTACTTGAGGCAATTACATCAATAATAATAATAATGCACACACATGTACATATTTCACGTTTATATCTCCGCTGGGAGTTTTGATTTCTCCTTAGAGTCAAGGACTGTGGGATCACATGAGATTTCTCAACTTACTTGGATGTTAGACAGGCTATGTTGTTTAACAGTTGTAATATATGATGAATATGAGTAAAAAGTGGGTTCAACCAAAATGTACATGATACCTGTTTTTACATCTCCCCCATAAGATCATTAGAATTATATAATATTATCATATATTCTAAAAGAGAATTTATCATCTTTCCACATTCCAGATAGTTCTGACCTCCTTGCTAATTAGTTGTTCAAATAAATTGGGTGGCCATTAAGAAAGCACCATTGATATATTAAAGTGTTAGTTTATTCTAAGGAATGAGTATCACATTTCACTCCTTAGCTCTTTTATGTAGAGATGCTTGCTATGTCTCAATGAATTAATGGTTTTCCTGAAACACTAAATTGTCCTGTTCAACTGAGGGACAATAATCAAGTTGGCTTTTGATGCACTATTAATTTATAGCTGTGCAGGTGATGGTCCCCGCATCAATCTATGATGTATTTTTATCAAGACTAATTCCAATGTAATATTTCAATTTAGTTTTCACTAAAGCATTCAATTTGCATTTAAAAAGCAGTCAATATAGGTTAATAAAATGGTGTCAACTGATCACTAATGAGTTGTTCTTCTTGTATAACACTGCCCTTCTCACCATGAATTGTCTTGAACTGACATCTCACTACCCTGGCTCCCAGCCAAAAAGACATGTGAGTGCCTATTATTGCCCTACACCCAGGGATGCTAAATATGGATACAATGAATTGCTGCTGCAATAACAAAAGACCATAAATGTAGTAGTTTAAAACAACACCAATTTATTATCTCTGTTTTAATGGGTCAGAAATCTAGCACAGCATGACTCAGTTGGTTCTCTGCTTAGGTTCTCAAAAGGACAAAATCTAAGTTTCTGTAGGACCAAGTGGCTTTCTAAAAACTCTGGGGGAAAAGATCCACTTCCAAGCTCATTGAGACTATTGGCAGAATTTAATTCCTTGTGGTAGTAAGTCCCAGTTTCCTTGCTAGCTGTCAGCTGAGAGCCTCTCTCACCTCCTTAGACTGTCTGCAACCCTCATCTCATTGCCCTTTCCATCTTGAATCTCTCTGCCTTCTCCTTTTACTGCATCTTCCTGACTCCAACCAAGAAATTTCTGTTTTAAAGGGCTTGTGTGATTAGAATAGATTGAGTCTTCCCAAATAATTCAGGATAATCTCCCTATTTTAAGGTCCAGAGCCTTAATTACATTTACATTTTTTTTTTCTTTTTGGCTGCTGTCTAACATAATATATATTCATAGGTTCCAGGGATTAGGGCATGGGCACATTTGGGGGGACTATTATGCTTACCACAGTGAAAGCGTATAATAGAAATAGAGGGGCTCTTCACAGTACTGGTGGGGAATCAGGTATGTGAAGGGGGATGGAACTGGAAATAGAGCTAGGGAGAGCAAAATTAATCACTCCCTGCCACATGTTCCCATAACACTTTGGTGATCCCACTAGGTGTAAATTCCAATATATTGAGTCATTTTCCCATCTCCTCCTTGAGACCAGGGACCTGGCTTTATTCAGTTTTGCACCCTAGGGCTAGCACACTGCTTTCTCTCCCAGTAGGTAATTGATACACGTTTTTGAAGTTGAGTTGAAGGAACATGATGGCAATTGATGATAGCAAAGTAACGTTTCTTAAGCCAAGCAGTATACGTCTGAATGAGGATTGTCAGACAGAGGTGGTGGGGAGGTAATTTTAGGAAGGGTATTGTTGGTCAGACTGGAATCACACCATGGATTAGACCCCATCTTCCTCTCTCAGGCTTGCTGCTTCCTACCCTCCTAGACCCTGCACCACCTTGAAACCTTCTGATTTTGGAGCCATTGCTTTATCAACTTTTGGTATCTTAGGACAGTTCATTGTTTTCTAGGCTTCTCAGTAGTCCATAGCCCTTCCATACTGTAAAGGGTTCCTCATCTCTTCAATAAATGTAGCTTGATTTCATCTTACCATCTAAGAGCTGTTCATTTAACGTATTGGGTTCAACAGGATTAGCATCTGACTAGGTCATTACTTGGGGTTAAATAGGGAGGCAATGCTTTGGAAGTCAACTGTTCTGGATTGTGGTTGGTCTACTTCACATGACCTCTCTGAGGCTCAGTATTCTCATCCACAAAATGGGGATCTGACACCTCATAGATCGTCATGCAGATTAAATGGGAGCATGAAGGTAAGTGCTTGGTCCTTAATTATTAATTCAATTAATTAATGGTAAATGAGTGTTAGTCCTCAACACTTCCTTATAATAATTTTAGCCCAATTTATACATGTACCTGAAGTGTGAACAAATAGAAACACAATAGCAATTGAGACCCTAGTGATAGGACACTTCCTCCTCTCTACCCCGACTAGTCTCTTCTTTTTCCTACTATTCTCCCTCATTGGATGCTTGCCTCTGTCTCCATCCTGGAAAAGCATAGAACAGACTCAGTGTCAGTGTCTGATAATCTGAGGGAGTCCCCACTCCAGCCTTCAGTGATCTCCCTTCTCTCAAGCTGTTGTCTTAATTTTCATTCAGCAACTCATGTGCTAGTTGGGGACACCTCTTCTCTTGTTATTCAGCTTTTCATGTGTTTATATCTTATCTCTTAAACTATTTTATGAGCTTCTAGTCACTCGTTCAAACATGTAGTTTGAGCACCTACCATGTGTTAGGCAGTGGAGAGGTAGTGGGATCTGGATAGACACAGTCTCGTTCCTCTTCCTTAGCAGCCTGTGTGGAAGGTGGGCAGTTAAACAATCAACTGTGGTCAGTGTGACATGTTGTTACAGGGGACAGAAAGGGGGTCATAGGAGCCCAGGTATCTTTATGCAGTCCATAGTGCCTCAGACTAAGTAGGTGCTCAGTAAATATTAATAGATTGAAAATGTTTACGATTTTACCTTGTTGGAAACTCAGTATAGTTGAAAATAGTATTAAAGGCTGTTGTCTCTCAACTTGAGGTCAGGCTTCATCAGAGATTTCCCAGCAGGTCATGAAACAGATGGACATCTCCTTGCTCTCCAGTCAGCACCCACGGCACTGCCCTTGCTAGGCCTAGTCCATGGCTGACTACCCACAATCTCTTTGCTGCCCTATTAAAGCTTAATTAATGGCTCAAAGATTAATTGATGCTGAGGCTTGAGAATATATCCATGTACTGAGGGAGCCTCTTTATTTTTGTTGCCCAGTTCTTCCTGTTTTCACTTTTGTCTTCTTTGCTAATGTTGATTTTAAAGAGATAGGCCTTATTTCTCAAGCAGAAATGTATTTCAGGAACCAGTGGAACAAAGGCAAACTATTTTTGCTCTTCCTTTTCAGTTGCGCTGAAATTCTGCTTATTTTGTGAAGGATTGAGGGAGAGGTTGTGGGTCCTCTCAGAGGACCCACAGATGGACAAATTTATGGGCCATGATACCCACGATATCAGGTCTTTTATTTATGGTGCTTATTCCATATGCACACAGTTCTCAGAGACACCCCTCACTCTACTCATTCCTTCCCCTTGAAATCCCAGAATGTTTCCCACACACATCCAAGGACAGCGTGCCTTCTAACTCCCCTCAGACCACTGAGTGTTCTCCATGAACAGTTGACGAGAGTGCAGGAGAAGAGGAGAATTATGTTACTATGATCTTTTCCTCCTGACAACCTTCCTTATATGTGATGAAATATAAATAGTATAAACCGTGATTCACCATTAAACCTGGAAGAGAAATGGCACTGAGATTCATAAATTAATGTTAAATTTATTTTCCACAGTGATTGCAGGATTAGGGAGAGCTCACTCACCTGTAGTTGGCAATGACAAATGATCACTGAAGAATTACGTTATTCAGTTTTCAGTGACAATATTAAGAAAAATCTTAAAAATACTTCGTGGAATCATGAATGTAACATTTGGTGAAGTGACTTTCCCCCCAATGCCTTTAAAAAATGACATGGCCCCATAATTACCTGAACTTCTTGACATACTAATTAACTCTGATTTAAAACAGCCATTACTTTTAGAGTTAAGCTTAGTGAACGTTGTCTAATATTATTATGCGACCATTAATATGACTATTGAAAAATGAGATAAGAAAAAGAAGGCAGTAATTAAGATGAGTAATTTTCTAACAAAGATGAGCTAAAGCAGGTTGATGACTCTTCAGCATGTGATAGTGTACATTATTGGTATAATTTATCTTTCAAACTGAATGACTGTATGTATCCCCAAGCCCTCTATGTTAGATTTTTGTTCTTATAGCTATTGGCAAATGCTGCGATAGACTTCAGAATGAGTCCTAGGAAGTTATCACTCTGCAAGTTCAGGAATTTTGACCTCTGCATGTTTTATGAAAATAACTAGATCTAGGTGCTTTCCTAGTAATTAAAAAAGGGGAAATTCAGAGTGCATTTAACGGGGAAAATAGAAGTTTTTTGCAAAATGCAACAGAATCCAAGGCAAAATATTCTTTCTTGTTCTTGAAAAGAATGAGCAACAAGCTACCAGCATTGTCGGGATCACAGTATTGGAAATCAATGAAATCATGAATGTTTGCCGTGACTGAAATCAACATTCCGCGTTCACTCACTGAAGAGTGTATTTCTTATGATTAGGACATCCAATGTAAAAGCAGAAATTAAATAAATAATCTGAATATTTTATCTAAGTGATTCCACCATGTGGATATAAAATCATACATTCAATAAATTTGTTCATGCATTAGATAAGAGCTTATTAGGCATGTGTTAGACATCATTCTAAGTGTTAGAGATTCACTAAGGAATAGACAGATAAACCTCTTGAATTCAAGGATCATAAATTCTAATGGCAGGAATCAGAAAATAAATCAATTAACATAAATAAAATATCAGATTGTGGTAAGTGCTATGAAGCAAAAAGGAATGATGACAGAGTGAGTGGAAGACTGCTTTAAATAGAGATGCCAGGGAAAGCAAGTCTGAGGAAGTGGTACTTAAGCTAAGATCTAAATAATATGAATGTGCAGGTTACAGGGGAAGAACACCCCCGAGAGAGGGGACACAGTGTAAAGTCCCAGAGAGGTTGAAGCCCTCTCTGGCTTGAAGTGAGGGTGCGGGTAGTGATATAAGCTGAGATCTCAGAGGTAGCAGAGGCATGTGATGTATGGCTCTCCTGGTGGTGATAGGTATTTAGTCCAAGTGCAGTGGGTCTTAATCAGAAAATGGCATGATCTGGCATGTATTATTAAAGACTGTTGTTTGCTGGGGAAGAACTAGTTAGGAGGCTATGTGACAGCCTGGACTGAAGAAGTGTGTTGGAATGGGGAGAGAGAAAGAAGTAGGTGGATTCAGGGCATGCTTTAGAAATAGAGTTAATAACTCTTGCTGATGAAGTGGGTGTTGGGTGAGAGAGGTCAAGGATGATCTTTAGGTTTTTGGCTTAAGCAACAAGGTAGATTGTGTAGTGCCTCTTCCTGAGATGGGGGAAGGCTGGGAGAAGAGCAGATCTTTTGAGGGGGAGGTAGTGGGAAAGAAGATAGCAGGTGGGAATAAAATATTCTGTTTTAGACATGTTAAATTCCAAATGCTTATTAGATATCTAATCATCTGTGCAGTTTTTTAAAGTACAGGTTCTCACACCTACCTATATCACTTAGGAATATATTGGTTTCAGGTAAGAAAATAACCAAAAGGAAATGGCTTAAACAAATAGGGGCTGACTTTCTTCACGTAAAAGCATGTACAGAGACATGGGGCACAGAGGTGGTCATGCTATGCTATTATGCTATGATATGCTATTCTTAGCTTTTTGGTCATTGGCTTTGGTTACAAGATAGTGGCTGTAACTCTAGACATCCATGTCCACATTTAAGTCAGGAAGAAGTGGGAAGAGGAGTGCCAGAAATATTACATATATATATATATATATATATATACACACACACACATAAAATTATATATATATATATATATATATGATCAAGAAAGCAAGTTTTCTTGGAAGCTCTCATCAGAGACTTACACTTATTCTCATTGACCAGATCTGTGTCACATGGCAGCCCTCAGCTGCCAGGGAACCTGGAAAAGAGAGTATTTAGCTGGACCCATTGATGCCCTGTACAAAACTGGGGCTGTGTTAGCAAGAGGGAAGGGGTACTTAACATTAGATAGGCAATCAACAGTGTCTGCCACTGTAGGGTATTCAAATTTAGAATGTCTGGGGGCAGGAGAAGGTGGGAAAGCTGATGGTACGACACATTCTAATGCAAGCTGGGCTATATAAAAGCTGGTGTAGACAACAAGCTTAAGAATGGACTGAGCAGGCCTTCCTGTTACTGCTCAATTCTTCTAAAATACCTTCTATACCATCATTTACCTCATGGGAGATTAATGGGAGCAACGGATGTCGGCCACTCTGTTTTCTGAGGCTGCCCTTTATGCACTCTTGAGCAACTAGAGTGGAGGGCAGGCCTAGTTATCTTGAGCTTGGGTGTAATACATTGTGTCACTCCCACCCCCATTATGGAAATTATCATTAATTATTAGCAGGAATATCTTTTATTTTTATTTGTTTATTTTTTTTGGCTGTGCTGGGCCTTTGTTGCTGCGCACGGGCTTTCTCTAGTTGCGGCGATCAGGGGCTACTCTTCATTGCAGTGTGTGGGCTTCTCATTGCGGTGGCTTCTCTTGTTGTGGAACACAGGCTCTAGGCACGTGGGCTTCAGTAGTTGTGGCTCGTGGGCTCAGTAGTTGTGGCTTGCTGGCTCTAGAGGGCAGGCTCAAGAGTTGTGGTGCATGGGCTTAGTTGCTCCGTGGCATGTGGGATCTTCCCGACTCAGGGCTTGAACCTGCGTCCCCTGCATTGGCAGGCGTATTCTTAACCACTGCGCCTCTAGGGAAGCCCCAACAGGAACATCTTTTACATGGTGCATTGTTTATATTGTCACTGCCAAGAATGGGACAGTGATTGATGGATGCCCCTTGGATGGAATACAGCAAAGTGCAATGTAGAAGCTCAGAAATTTAGAAAAGAAGCAGAGTACCAAATACCTTGGTGTCTCTTTCTCTCTCTCTTTCTTTAAACACACACGCACACTTATATATATATATGTGTGTGTATATATATATATATATATATATATATATATATACACACACATGCTCTAAAAGGTGAAAAATACTCATTTACCAAGTTGGAAGCCAAATATAAATTTTTTCCTTAAATTCTAGGAAATAAGACATTTTAGGCTTCCTCTTTTTTTTTAACATCTTTATTGGCATATAATTGCTTTACAGTGTTGTGTTAGTTTCTGCTGTATAACAAAGTGAATCAGCTATATATATACATATATCCTCATATCCCCTCCCTCTTGTGTCTCCCTCCCACCCTCCCTATCCCTCCCCTCCAGGTGGACACAAAGCACCAAGCTGATCTCCCTGTGCTATGCAGCTGCTTCCCACTAGCTATCTATTTTACATTTGGTAGTCTATATATGTCAATGCTACTCTCTCCCTTTGTCTCAGCTTCCCCTTCCCCCTCCCAATGTCCTCAAGTCCATTCTCTACATCTGCGTCTTTACTCACTACGTTCATCAGAACCTTTTTTTTTTTTCAATTCCATATATATGTGTTAGCATATGGTATTTGTTTTTCTCTTTCTGACTTACTTCACTTAGCCAGGACATGGAAGCAACCTAAGTGTCCATCAACAGATGAATGGATAAAGAAGATGTGGCACATATATACAATGGAATATTACTCAGCCACAAAAAAATGAAATTGAGTTTTATTTGTAGTGAGGTGGATGGAGCTAGGCTTCCTCTTTGTTTTCATCTAATCCTTTAAACCTGATATTAAATGTAGGGCCTGCTCAGGACAAGGTTAATCTTTGGAGCTATCCATTTGTTTTATGTACATTTCTACATGCTTTTAGGGCAATATTTTCTATGTGTCTAGGTCCTCCCTGAGTGTATGCTATGCCCTTGAACTTTCCCAACTAGCATCCTCACCCATCAGAACAGGAACTCTAGAAGGACATAGTCTAAAGTTGGTGCAGAGCCTGACTCATGCTATCAAGAACCTAGCCTCCTTCTAGACTCTAGTTCATCATCATTAACTTATTGGCCGTTGCTTCATGGTTGCTGCTACATAGAGCTACTACAGCTCCAAACATCCCATCCACATTCAAGACAGAAAGTAGAGCAAAGGTTGGTACCAACAGCAGCTGTTTCCTTTTCAGTAGCAAAGAAAAAGCTTCCCTGTGAATCATAAATTCCCAAACTGTAAAGAAAGTTGGGGAAAAGAGTACTTGGTTTAGCAAAACTTGAGTTCTGGAAGCTAGAACAAAGGAGGGAAAAGATTGATGTCTCCACTTAGCTTGATGATGACTATATTGATGACCATGAGTCATGGATGACAATTGCTTTCCACCACACAGATGACAAGTGAACCTTCCTGCACAGATGCATACCATGGTGGGAACACTATCCTTGAAGGCAGTCTGATGAGGGATGTGGGTCCTTTCAAGTCAGACCTTGTAACTTCTGCTATGCGTAAGATTGGAGCTGCCTCCATGACTTCATTTTCTGTGAACTTTGGCAGTAAATCAGTGGCCCCTATTCAGGGTCTTTGGGAGCATCTATCAGCCTGAGAAAGGCAGGAAAGATATCTCTGATCCCAGAGTCCATCTTTTTTCTAAAGGAGGATATAAGTCTCTGACACAGGGTATAATATTTGCTCTTAGCTGGAGGCAAGCAATTAACACTGTTTTATCATAAAATGTTAAAAGAATGTTAAGGTAATCATCTGGGTTAAATAAAAATAAAAATTGCCACTATATTCAGAACAGCACTGGCATTCTTTCCTCATGGACTAATGGTTATTTATTTTTGTCCTTTCACCTCCTCACACTCATTTTAAAAACTGGTGTTATCTGTGTGAAAACTGTATCTGGTTATTAAAATCATCATGGATCTTCTCTGGCTGTTTTTCCCCCATTAAAAAAATGTGGTATAGTTTATATACAGTGAAATTCTCAGATCTTAAGCATACCATTCAGTATGTTTTACTGAATGCGTATCAAGGCACAGAACTTTTATAGACCACTCCAGAAAGTTCCCTTATGCCACTTTCTCATCATTTCTTCCTCCTTTGCCCCAGAAGAAGCAGCCACTCGTCTGATTTCTATCACTAAAATGTTAGTCTTGCCTATTTTAGAATTTCATATAACTGAAGTCATTCAGAGTGTCCTTTTATTAGTTGGCTAGTTTATTTCACTCAGGATATTTTTTGAGATTGATCCATGTTGTTTCATGGGTCTGTAGATTATTCCTTTGTATTGGTTACTAGTATTTGACTGTATGATTATACCACAATTTATGTACCCAGTATCCTGATGATAGACATCTGGCTTGTGTCCATATTTGGACTACTATAAATAAAGCTGCTATAAGCATTTGTGTAAAAAGCTTTTTGTAGACAGATATTTTGATTTCTCTTGGGTAAAAAACTAGAAATGGAATTTTTGTGTTATAAGGTACTGTATATTTAAATTTTTAGGAAATTGCTAAATGGTTTTTCCAAAGTTGTACCATTTTACACTCTTACTAGCAAAGTGTGAGGGTTCTGTATACTCCATATCCTCTCTAATATTTCATATTATCAATCTTTTAAATTTATGGTGGGTGAGTTTTAGTATTTAATGATTTTAATTTGTGTTGTACTGATGACCAATAATATTTAGTATGTTTTTATGTGCTTATTGGCTATTTATATATTTTCTTTTATAAAGTGTTTGTTCAATATTTTTGCCTAATTTTTTACTGAGTTGTTTGTCTTTTTGTTATTGAGTTGCAGGAGTTCTTTATATATTCTGGATACAAGTTCTTTGTCAAATATATACTTTGCGAATATTTTCTCTTAGCCTGTGGCTTACCTATTCATTTCCTTTACAGTGTTTTTGATAAGCAGAAACTTTTAACTTGAATGATTCCAAATGATCAAGTTTTTCTTTTATGTTTTATGCTTTTTATTTCTTCTCCAAGAAATGTTGTTCACCTCAAGGTCACAGAGATATTCTCCTATTTCTTCTAATGACTCTATCGTTTTTACTTTCATGTCTATCTTTTGTTCCACCTTGAATTGATTTTTCTGTCTATGGTGTGAGGTAGGGGTCCAGCTGTCTTTTCTTTACTCAGATGTGCAATATGATAATACTTGGAAAATCTAGTAAGCTTTCAAAATCAGAGATAGTCTTAGTTTCTGGCCCACTCTTCTGTGGCTAGTGGGATAGAGAATGTATATAGTTTAGTGATTGTGATTTGGAATCACAATTCTGCCAGTTACTAACTATGTGATGATTGCAAGTTAATAACCTCTCTTTATTTCTTCATCTATAAAATAGCAATAGTATCTGGTCATAAACTTCACATAAATTTTCTATCTATAAAGTAACAATAGTACCTACATTATGGGATTAATAGGAAGATGAAATGAATTTTTACATGTAAAGTACTTGAAAGAGTTCCTGACGCTAACCACTTTATAATATTAGCTATAATATATAATAATGATATATATATAATGAAAAAACTCAATTTCCCCCTTGATCTTTTTTCCTTATCTATTAATAATTCCTTTATTTTTTGCAGCTAAACTTTTTCTTATTGAAGTATAGTTGCTGTACAATATTATATAAGTTACGGGTGTACAATATAGTGACTCACAATTTTTAAAGATTATACTCCATTTATAGTTATTATAAAATGTTGGCTATATTCCCCATGTTGTACAATATATCCTTGTAGCTTATTTTATAGCTAATAGTTTGTATCTCTTAATATCTTACCCCTATAGTGCCCCCCTTCCCCTCTCCCCACTGGTAACCACTAGTGTGTTCTCTATGTCTGTGAGTCTGCTTCTTTTCTGTTATGTTCACTAGTTTGTTGTATTTTTAGATTCCACATGTAAGTGATATCATACAGTGTTTGTCTTTTTCTGTGTGGCTTATTTCACTTAGCATAATGCCCTCCAAATCCATCCATGTTGCTGTGACAAAATTTTGCTCTTTCTTATGGCTGAGTAGTATTCCATTGAATAACCTACCATGTCCTCTTTTAAAAAAATTAATTAATTAATTTTAAAATTTTTGGCTGCTTTAGGTCTTCATTGCTGCGCATGGGCTTTTCTCTAGTTACGGTGAGCAGGGGCTACTCTTCGTTGTGGTGTGCAGGCTTCTCGTTGCAGTGGCTTCTATTCGTTGCAGAGCACAGGTTCTAGGCATGGGGGCTTCAGCAGCTGTGACTTGTGGGCTCTCGAGCACAGGCTCAGTAGTTGTGGTGCACGGGCTTAGTCGCTCTGTGGCCTGTGGGATCTTCCCAGACCAGGGCTCAAACCCGTGTCCTCTGCATTGGCAGGTGGATTCTTAACTGCTGTGCCACCAGGGAGGTCCCTACCATGTCCTCTTTATCCATTCATCTGTTGATGGACACTTAGGTTACTTCCATGTCTTGGTTACTATAAATAATGCTGCTATAAACATTGAGGTGCATATATGTTTTTGAATTAGTGTTTTTGTTCTTTTCAGATATATACCCAGGAGTAGAATTGCTGGGTCATATGTTAGTTCTAGTGTTAGTTTTTTGAGAAACCTACATACTGTTTTCCACAGTGGCTGCACCAATTTGCATTCCCACCAGTAGTGTACGAGGGTTCCCTTTTCTCCACATCCTCACCAACTTTTGTTATTTGTGTTCTTTTTGATGATAGTCATTCTGACAGGTGTGAGGTGATATCTCATTGTGGTTTTGGTTTGTATTTCCCTGATAATTAGCACTGTTGAACATCTTTTCATGTGCCTGTTGGCCACCTGCATTTCCTCTTTGGAAAAATATCTATTCAGTTCTTCTGCCCAGTTTTTAATTGGGTTGATGTTGAGTTGTATGAGCTGTTTGTATATGTTGGATATTAATCCCTTATCAGTCATATAATTTGTAAATATTTTCTCCGATTCAGTAGGTTTTCTTTTCATTTTTTCAGTGGTTTCCTTTGCTGTGCAAAAGCTTTTAAGTTTAATTAGGTCCCATTTGTTTATTTTTGCTTTTATTTCCTTTACTTTAGGAGGTGGATCCAAAGAAATGTTGCTGTGATATGTCAAAGAGTGTTCTGCCTATGTTTTCCTCTAGGAGTTTTATAGTATTTCATTTTATACTTAGGCCTTTAATCCATTTTGAGTTTGTTTTTGTATATGGTGTTAGAGAATGTTCTAATTTCATTCTTTTACATGTAGATGTCCAGTTTTCCCAGCACCACTTATTGAAGAGACTGTCTTTTCTCCATTATATATTCTTGCCTCCTTTGTCATACATTAATTGACCATAAGTGGTTTTATTTCTGGGCTCTCTATCCTGTTCCATTGATCTATGTGTCCGTTTTGGTACCAGTACCACACTGTTTTGATTACTGGAGCTTTGTAGTATAGTCTCAAGTCAGGGACCATGATTCCTCCAGCTCTGTTCTTCTTTCTCAAGATTGTTTTGGCTATTTGGGGTCTTTTGTTTTTCCATACAAATTTTAAAACTGTTTATTCTAGTTTCCCCTTGATCTTTTTTATTCCAGACTGGCCATCATTGAGTGCTTACTATGGGGGAACCTGTGTTAGGTACTAGTGATGGCACACTGAACAGGATAGATGTGGTCCCTGCTGTCATGAAGCTTTCAGTTTAATGTGGGAGAAAGGCATTAAGCAAATATCATGAAAAATGGTTTAAAGGAGATGTATAGAGTGTTAGGACAATCTAAAATGCAAAGACCCCATCTGCTCCTGGGGAGTCAGAGAAAGCCTTTTTGAGGAAGTGAAATTTCAAATGGGCCAGAAATGAAGAGTATGGAACAGTCTAATGGGCTGTAATCTCATTAAGAGCAGGAAATAAGTATGCGTATTATTTCTCCCAACATCAAGCTGAGTGATATCCTAGAGAAGATTAAATGCTCTTTGAGAATCTGTAGTGTCATTTAAGGGGAGAGAGGTAAAAAGCAGTGCCTGACAATTAAGTGTTTCCTAAATGAATGATTGAATGAAAGAATGAAACAAATATATTTATTGGGCACTTAAAACACTAGGGAGAAAGGGAGCCAGGGACAGGCAGGTTGGGACTTTGCAGGTTCATTCAGGACCAGTGGCAGTGCCCTCTCACTTCATCTTCACTGATAGGTGGGATATCGTGTCTGGAAGGGCCACCTGTGTCTGAAGTTCATCATCCAGTGTGGGAGAAAATGCAGAAACAAATGGGGGAGTACTGTCAAAGACACCTAACAGATTATTGTCTAATGTTGCTTAGAGAAGGTGGCCCCTGAGCTGGATCTTGAAGTATCCCAGGAGTTCCCTAGGTGGAAACAAGTGGAAAGAACAGAGGGAATGCTTGGCAGAAGTATGAGGGAACATGACATATTGCCTCTCCAGTACCTCATCCTGAGTCTGGCATCTATGAATGCTAGCATCTCTGAATTTAGCTGGACTATTTTGGGGGGTAATTACATTTTTGGTCTGCACCACCTCTTGGGATAAAAAATTTCCATAAGGTTTACATTCATGGTGAAAGACACACTTCCTTTTACTTGTTCCAAATTTCTCTAAGTGCTTCCTAGTTTAATATTCCCTTTCTGTTGCTACATACTTTTCCTTCTTTAGCCTAAATTAAGGCTCAGGCTTCTTAGCGATCCACCTAAAATGTATCATGTAGATATAGATATGTAAAATTAAAAAAAAAACTGGGATACATTTATTAAAGCAGAAAATGAAAATTAGCTTCCTTAAGAAGGAAATAGGAAGTATTTTTGCTTGAAATATTATATATTTAGTGTGTAAAGTTTTATGCAAATTTTTATAAAGTTCAAAAACTAAAGGACAGTTTTATCTCCTGTTTGGAAAATAATCAGTTGTTAAAAGAGTTCAGGCTTAAGAGAAGGGAACTGCTTTATATTTAAATATTTCAATAGATTTGTTTCAAAATGTGTCATTCCAGAAATAATGGTGAAAATCAAGATTACCATGAAGCTTACATGGGATTTTGAGTTAACCACCCTAACTAATTAAGCAAAATTATCCTAATTTATTTATTATGTTAATGATCTGAATTAATTTATAGTAATTTAACATGTATTACTAAAGATTTATTATGTTTCCTACTAAATGACTTAAGAGCTATAAATCCCATGGTTAAATGTAATTAGTGGAGACATATTTATTGAAAGGGATAATTACATCTGATAAAAGTTCTTCAGTTAGGCTTAATTAAAACAGATTATTCCCCCATAAATGAAAAATAAATATGGTAATTACTGGGTAGCTTTTCATAGCAAAAATGAGTATCTCAGCATTTAAATTTTCTAAAAGGGGTAGGAAAGAAAACTATTTTACTGATTACTTCCCAATAAAGTATGATTAATAATCCCTGGGAAACAGGCATTTTCCAGGAGTAAACATTTTGCTACTAAATTACTAAAGGAGAAACTCTGCTCAGGAAAATCTATCATTAACTCAGTTCTAAGTGGACTGTGGCTATTTTTGAACATAATGAATTGTGTTTCAAGGAAAATTTTTTTTCTTGTGAAGATTATCTCTAGCTCAGCTAAGTAGCAGTGTCAGGGGAAAAAAATGAGTGTTAACCACTCTGAAAATAAACTTTTCTACCATAACCTGGGCTGGGCATGGTTATGATGCACAGAATGTGTAGGACCTGAAGTTCATAACATGTTCAGGACATATGAGTGAGTACATATGGAGAGATTACATTGTAAAGTTATGTTTCAGTTACATGTGTGCATGCATATGAAAGTGTAAAACTACATATAGGGCATATTTTAGATTACTTTTATATTTAATTGGTAGTTTTTCAATAAAAGCACTATTATTGAAAAATTCTACTTTACCTTTTTAAAACATTTCAGTACCTTATTAGTTCATTGGATCATTCTATCCCCCAGGAACGCAGATGAAGCAGGGGTTATTGGCTTCAAAGAGGCTAATAAGTTCAAGGTCGCATAGTTAATTAGTGGACGAGTTAGGACTTGAATTGATATTTTGACCTTAGTACAACATCCTTTCTCCAATATTGTTAAAGTGTAGAAGTGTCCACGGACATGATGAGAAGATGGAGTTGGCTGCAAGCTGCTGTTAAGTACCAGCTGGTACATGTAAATTTCTCTCTGTAGCATGGCCAGATGGAAAATGTTATGTTCATGGTATGGCTTTAGCATGAAAACAAACGGTAGAATAAACAAGCCTGGTATGGTGGACCCCCTTTAGATCAGAGTAGCCGGAATGACCGTCTGCAGACCAGGTGATCAATGGTATGCAGTGGTCTGCATGTGGACAGTTTTTAGAAGGACGAAGGCAGATCGGTCATCATCTACCACTATCTGCCACTGGGGGGAGCTAAAACTAGGCCCTGGCTGATCGGACCGTCTCACTTCTAGGCTTTTGCCATGTTTAAATATGTGCCTTTCTCTGGAGACCTCAAAGTATTATCACAGACAGTATCGCATTTCTCCTTACAATATCCTTTCGCATTCTATAGAGCTCAGGTGATTTATCAAAGTCAGTAGTATGGCCAATATGTGCTCTGTCCTCCCAGAATTACGTAAGTGCGTAAGGACAGGAGCTGAGGAGAAACCTATGCTGCCAGAGCTATAAAACTGAAGGATTTTAAAGGAAGACCTCAAGCAGAAGCTCTCCTCTTTTGTGCGTGGCTTTGGGCTTTGAAAGGGCTTTTTTGTTCTCCCTCTGCCCCCCGCCCCAAGAATAATTGAATTACTGTTTTAAAATGTATACTGAATGCTTCCCATTAGGCAATTCCATTATAATCAATGTCTACATTAGTTTCAGAGACCTGCTTAATTTATATTGTTGAAAAATGTTGAGTTGTATTGGTCAAAAGCAACTGAAGGACATTTCAAACATTTTCACTAAATTTAGCTTAAGTACCATTATAATAGATCCAAAGGGTGTCTAGATTCTTTGGACATATTGGGAAGTGAGTAATATCATTTGTGGTGCCACTATATGGGCCACACTCTGTGACTGTCAAGTCATGTTTTATATAGAGATGTTGACTATATTTATAGAAATGATAACTGGGTCCTTAAGATTTTTAATAGCGTACCTAAAAGCCATACCAAATAAGACATACACCTGAGGAAAATTCAGTGCATATGAGTGAAAATAAGCAGCTTTCTGACAAAAAAATGTATTTTAAAATTTAAAATGTGATTTAAAAGACTTTAATTACTGCTGAATTATTTGAGGTCCACATACTACCTGGGGAAGGCCTGGTAAGTGCTTCGGTGAGAAGTAGCACGCAGGCATACACAACTTCTATCTGAGCAAAGATGCTCTAACCCCCATGCTTATGCCCGTGCATCAGGGTTCCATGGCTGCTTCATAAGAAATCTAACTTTATTCATGTAAAAATTATGACAGCTAAATAAGTACAAGAATTTCCATAGGGGTTGTATAATCGTATCGTGGTTAAAAGTATGAAATATGGAGCCAGAATGCCTGGATTCAAGTGTGGCTTTGCCAGGTATCAGCTGTCTGTTCTTGGATAGAGTTCCTGAACTCTCTGTGTCTTGTTTCCTTCATTTGCAAAATGTGGGTAATATTAGTGCCTACCTCATAGGGTTGTGTGAAGGTTGAGTAATTTTAGGTCTCATTATTAATCCAAATAGATTTAGGATTCGATTTATTTACATTTGGCTGAGGTCTACATGTTCCTGCAAGCTTTTGTGTTGAGAGATATATGTATACTTTTTGGCCTCACTTAATATAATGTATGCTAAATGATGTGAACAGGGTGATTCAGGAAAGGCTGATTTTGGCTCCAGACTGTATGCATCTAACTGGCATTCATTATTCTGTTACATTACCCTGTTGTTATCCTTGCAGATTTCATTATTCTGTTACATTACCCTACTCTACACATGGCTTTCACTTTGAGGGTGGGCAGAGAAGGATGTGCCCCTGCAAAGTTACTGGTATGAATGATTATTAACAGAAGAAATCTGTGTGCACCAAAAGCTGTCATGTGCTGAGTATCCAAACAAGAGTCCCATTCTTAAATCTATGTTGCTCTCCTGTTTTATATTCATGATTTGCTTTAATATACTTTGATTCTGAATTCCGAAGGATCAATGTCATTATCCTCAAAGTAAATAAAGTATGTCTAATCTACTCTACATTTTCATAGACGATAAATCAATTTTACAAGCCTTTTTCTTTGCATTTGCTCATTGACTTTGTCATCATTAATTTTTCTGTTTCCAGAACATGGTTTGCAACCTAAGGGTACATCAACTTTTCAACTGTTGCCTATAACATTTTACTATTATCTTCCAACTTGACCAAATCATCCACTAGCTAAAAATAGAAATTTCAGGTGAATAGTTTTTCTTCTTTAATCACTAACCCTTTCCTGTAACTGCCTTTACATTCCAAGACATTAGGTAAACCCCATCTCTCCAAGGTAAAAATGCCCAATACTTCTGCATGTTGAGGAACTGATTAGCTATTCATGAGTTTAAAAATGCATTATGCATTAATTTATTTATCTTCTCAAAGTTCAGCTTCTGTCTCTGGGATGCTTTCTCCCCAATCTAATTTCTTTAAAACAAAATCCAAGTACATTGAGTGTGATTGAATACCATTTATGAGGGAATCATGACCTCTTGGTGTTTTTATTTCTTTAAGGTAAAAGTGAGGAGCATGTGGATTCTTTTTAGCTCTGTAGTTCCCTCTACACCAAATATTCCACTTTAAATATGAAATTACTGCAGTAACTTTCCCTGATGTTAATGGTAGAGTGTATGAAGGGGAAAGAATGTGCAATTTGTTAAAAGTAATTCCAACTGTTTTATTGCCTTCCAATCCAAGATAATTGCATATAAAGAAATCCACTTAAATTATTGACATTAATTCACTAACTGGAACTTTAAATAATAATTTCATGAAAAGAAAAATTTAGCAAAGTCCCAGAAATAAACAAGATTTAACAACTTATTAGAACTGTTTCTACATTATTACAAATCAAAATCACATTTCTGTAATTTTGGCAGCAACAATTTTCTTTTTACAGAGTATGGAGTTAAAATATCATGTATAAGATTGGGCTTAGTAACTACATATTTTAGTTCTTATTAAAACAACTACATGGACAAATAGATTTTTCCCCTTGTTTTTGTTCTTTACATGGTCTATTTCCAGAACTTACAAACTGAAACCTTATCATAGCACATTCATTCCAGAGGAGGAGCCTGTGGTCATTTTTTTTCAATAAATATATAAGTACCTACTATGCTAGTCATTATTCCAGGTGCTAGGATACAGTGCCGAGGATGAGAACTGATTCCTGCCCTCATGGGGTGTACTTGGTAGGAGAGGGAGACAAAAAACTAGTGCATAAAATCATCTCAGCTAGCACAGAGTTCTGTGGAGACATGAAGCTAGTAATGGGGAATGGAGTGATGGGGTGGGTGGGCAGGAGGCTTCAGAGGGAGACACCACTGAGGAGATGGCAGTTAAGCCAATGGATGAGAACAGCCAACCACCTGGGGGAGAAGTGTCCCCAGCACTGAGGTGGGGACAGCTTGGTGTGTCTGAGGACTAGGGAAAAGCTAGTGCGGCTGCAGCACCGTGAGAAGGGGGCAGCGGCAGGAGACAGTGTCGGGAAGATCAGCGGGGACCCCCACGGGCAGGCCCATGGGAAGGAGTCTGGATTTTATTCTGTGTCATGGAAAGGCATTGGGAGTTTTGAGTAGCTTACTGACTCGTGAACTGTTTTATCTTTTACGATCACTCTGGCTCTCAGGTGGAAAATGGAGTTGGCTGGGGAGGGACAAGAATGAAAGCAGGAAGTGTAAGACGGCCCCTGAACAAGAGGCCCATTGTTGTAATTGTCAGAACTTCTACCCAGTAGCTTCATTTACAGAGGCAACATGGTGTGTTTGGGGGAGGTCTGGGGAGCTGAGTTCTTGACTAATTCTGCCTCATGTTCTCTCTAGACTTTGGGCTTCAGGATGTTGGACCAGACAGTCCCTTCCGGTTCTAGTATCTTAAGAAGTCTACTCTCAGAACAGCTAGAAATTCCCCCAATGGTGCAGCAGTCTTACTGCCCTGCTCTGGAACACTGAGGGTTCTTAGTTCTGCCGGTGATTTTAGTAGGTCAGTTGTGATGCCACAGAGAAGCAGAAGTGCAGCATAGAGCCAGGGTGGGAAGCAGGTGGGGGCTGGAGAAAACACCCACCAGTTAGTTTCAGAAGCAGGTGCAGGAGAAGGTGGAGGTGAGATGGGGCCGATGACCCTTAGGAGCCAGGGTACCATGGAGGAAAACCATGTCAGAGGATAAGCATGACCTGGCCCTTTTGTCAAGTCTGGGGCTCTCAGAGAAGCAGGAGCCAGAGATGGAGACGGGCTCAGAGGAGTTGAATCTAAGACAGGGTCACCTCAGTGGCCAAGAACAGGGAACCAGCAAGAAACATGATTCCTCCGAGGACACGGAGTTCTGTCTATAGAGAGAGTGGCTTTGAGCTTCTGGTCTGACTTCATTTCATAATAACAGGCATTGCCCAGAAAAGCTGGAAAATGTTTGGAACTTAGAACCTAGAACCTACTTCTGATCTCCAAGCAAGGGCCACTTAACTGCAGAGTGTAAGAATACTCTTGACCCTAGGATGGGCAGGAGGTGACATGGATCAAGCCTGCTTTAATGTTACACTTGCCTTGATCATGTGCCTCTGTTCTCCAAAAGGAGCAACTGTTCCACTTAGCCTGACTAGTTCCTGCCATGCAGAAACGGTGAACTGGCTCATTTGTGAATCTCAAAACCTTTCATTGGTTCCTGACACACGAAGTACTGGCTGCCTGAATGAACCACCATGTTCAGTGTAACCAAGCTTCAGTCTCTACTCCAGCTGCTAATGCAAGTGTGTGTTTTATTCTTGTATCTCAATCCTATCACGAATATCTGTCTGCAACACTTCTCTTCTTCAAGATTTAGTTCCAGCTCAGGTCTGACCATCTTTCTTGCCCTAACCCTCCTTTCAGTGAGTGAATCACAGTGATGGGTTCCCGGATAACCCTGACACCCTGTCACCTCGCGTTTTCTCTCCCTTCTCTCGCCTTCCTCCTGACCAGCAGACCTATCTGACACTTTCCTCTCTAACCTCATCAGGAGCACTGCAGGTACCTGACAGGTCCTATGAGTCTCCTTGCCCTCTGGGTCTGCAAATGTCTGACCTGACTCACAGTTAGTCCAGCCTCTGGTCCATCAAGTCCATTCTAATGGGACACAGTCTAAAACAGTAAATTCAGTAATAGGGTCGTAACTTTTAAATTGACATTTCTGTTCAGGCTCCCATAGGGAAGTGACCCTGTAAATGAACAATTTTCTTCCGTCCACATTCACTACCCAAGATTGATCAATCATATTTATTTTCAACATTAACAAATCTTTTCAAATGGAAGCATCAACAAAATTCACAACTGAGCTCTGTTCTATGGCCCATGGTTTGTGCAGAAAAGAATTTCATGTGAAGAAATTCCGAGGCCAATTTTTAGCATAGGTCAACGCATAAAATTTCAAGACACATTCATTCCTGAGACTAGGAAGAGGATAGAAAAATAAAGAACAAGATACAGTTCCCACTGAAGGTACTCTCTTGAACTGGCCCATGAGAAAATATTTAACCTGTTGAATAGCAGTGGAAGAACAGGGCAGGGAATGAATAAATGGCCAGGGCCGTGGAAAACCAGGTAGCTGTTTAAACATTCAGAAGAAGATCTCATTCAATTTAGCAAGCTCATGGAATGGTCAAGGGCTTGAGCTTTGGAGACTGACTTTCTGAGTTCTTATTGCTGCTAGCTGCTAGGTGTGTGACCGTGGACAGCTTACTGAACCTCTCTGTGCCTCAGTTTCCTTGATAATAACTTGGGATGATAATAGTACCTCGTTATCGGGACTATGAGGCTGAAATGAGTCAATCATTGTAAATGTTTAAGCACAGAGAATGGCACAGCAAATGGCCGTCTTGGTTATCGTTATCATCCTTACTTTGCTCCCACCATCTCCAGTGGTGTCGCTCTAGACCGTGCCACAACCACTTGTCACCTGGAGTATGGTATTTGTTGGATAATAATACTGAAACAGACTCCTCATTGGTCATTCAGCATCTGCCCTTGCCTCACTTAAATCCTTTCTCCTCAGCATGGCCCAAGTTACCTTTCATGAAAGATCTTGATATGTCACTTCCAGATGAAAATGCTTATAGTAGTTGCCCACAACTCTAGGATCAAGTCTGTATTCCTTCATCAAGTGGTGTTATTATTTAAAGGAACTGATCTATACTCAACTTCATGGTCCTAATCACAATCTCCATGAACTTATTAACATGTGATCATTTAATATCTATCTATGACCTACATGATCTAGTGGGGGAAGAGTTTTCTGTTCCATCTCTAGTATCTCGCACAGTGCCTGCCATGTCGTAGGTGCTCAGTAAATATTTGTTCAGATACCCACTAAGTATAAAGAAGATTTGTTGAATGAATGGATGTCACCAGCTATAGATAGAGTATAGGAAATAACTCTGATACCATGGAAATTTCCCTTATGGTTGTGTCTCACAGAGTTTCGATGTAAACTCTTATTTTAATTCTCTTTAATGTCACAAGTGGGGGTGGAATGGAGAATAAAGAGATATCAGAAAGAAAGAATAATCACAAAAGCAAATTAAACTATTAAAAAGCACAAAACAGTTCTGCTTAAAATTTAAAGGATATGATTTTAAGAATCTAGTGTTTTTTCTTTCTTTTTTTGCCAAGTTTCTAATGTATTTTATATTTCAAGTCACCCAGTGGTGTTTTATGGTGAAAGTGTTTTATTTTTCTACATTTTAAAAACAGCTTCAGAGTCTACATAGCTTTCCCTCAAATATAAGTCTATGCTCAGCATAAGTAGGGGAAAACATCTAGACCAAATTATTTTTCTTACAACACCAGGAACCGGTACCCTCTTCCTAGAGATTATATAGATTTCCCAATTTTGTCTTATACTTTGGGGTTTTGTCTAAACAAATAAGTGGTATCCACTAATTCATTTATTCACTTGTTCATTTATCCAAAAAAGATTTACTAAGTTCCTAACGGGCCAACCACCATGTTAGGTTGGGCTAACCTTGTGCTTAAGGTGCAAAGCAGATCTTAACGGGTGACCCATACTTGCTGGTAACTTTTTAAGTAGCAACCTTTTTGCTGTAAATTCAAAATACACAACAGCTGTTAAAGCCCCTGTTCACTCTTAATATTTTTAAGCTTAAATTGACCACACTACTCAGTGTGTGTCTGTGTGTGAACGTGAGTGCATCTGTGTGAATGTGAGTGTGTATGTTGAACTAGATGTATTTCCCTCTTTGAACTAGAAATATTTATGAGGTACACTACTTAGCAGTGTCACTGGTGACTGTGCTGTCCAGAGTAGCATAAAGTACAGCTGTTGCCCTTCCCGTTGAATAATTTTCTAAGAAAAAGAGCTGACTCAGTTTCTTTCAGCTATATTTCTTTGGACACAGATATGCTGAAATCCAAGATTTTGTAAGTTGAAAGAGTGGGCAAATTATTTGCTCTTATCTTTAGTACTTTAGAAAATCTTCAAGTGCATAATACAGGCCTCTGATCCAGAATAAATGTATCTTCTCGGTGTTACAGCTGTTTCTAGACTACTCCCTCAGTCCTGACTCTTGATGACTTCAGGCGGTGCGGAGCTGAACTATCCCCTTGCTAGTGAGAGGGTTTCTTGCTTAAACACATGGTGGAAATTGTCAAATTTCCTTCTTCCTAAATAACCTAATCCTATGCCCCGACCTAACTTAAACAATGGTAGAATTTTGCTGAAGCACAAGGTTTGACCAACAGCCAAAATAGATAATGGGCGTCCCCTGGGGAGTATTATGGGTGAAGAAGTTGAGGAAGGTCATTTTCAGTAAGTGAAGCTGTGGATGTGGATTAGCCCACTTGCATTTCAACTCACCAACACAATCAAGTGGCAGAAAAGAGCAGAGCTCAGGGGTTGCCAGTCTTCAGCATCCCCAAGAACCTCCTGTGGAACTTTTTGTTTCAGGTCATCAGTGGCATCATCACCCCGCCCCCTGCCCAAAGACACATCCAGAGTCAGGGCTAGGAGCCAGGACTCTGTTAGGTGAGGAAGCATCCCAGGATACAGTAACTTAATACCAGTACTGGCAGTGGGGTCTTTCCTAAAGGTAGTTTATTTTATTATATGCATTTATATTACAATGTATATATTATACATTTATCATATATAAAATATTTCCCTCTTTGCTTTGGCTGCCAGGAAACTGAAGAGAGTAACAGGAGTACCTCCCATTCACTTCTTATTTTAACGCTATCTCATTTGAGTTAATGAGGGACAGTACAGCCGAACGGTTAAGAGTATGGACAGTAGATCCAGACCCGCAGCTCCAAATACTGACTTTATCACTACTGCTTTGTGACCTTTGACATCTCATTACACTTTCTGTGCCTCACTTTTCAAATTAGTGAAACTGGAATAGGAGTCAAGAATCACAGAATCCTTGTCAGAATGAAATGAAGTAATATGTGCAGAGTGCCTGGCACATGGTTATCACCCGTGTATATATTTATTTTTATTACATCTGTGTTGTTATTTACTCCTCACAACAATTCTATGACACGCCTCTCATAAGCATTGGGGTAGAAAAAAACTGTAATTCAAAAAGGGTTGGTAACTTGCCTAAATTTTCCCATTAAGTGATCTGCACCCTGTCTGTCTGAATCCAAATCTTTTGACCGTTCCAACAGATCACAGTGTTTCCTGTGCTGTCAGAGATAAAGTTAATGTGTATGCCCCCATCTTAGCCAATGTTGTGGTAATATTTATAGTTCTGCTCTCTTGGTATAGTTTTTAATATCTCCTATCCGTTTTCTTTTATTAATTAATTTTTATTGGAGTAAAATTGCTTTACAATGTTATGTTAGTTTCTGCTGTACAATGAAGTGAATCAGCTATACGTATACATATACCCCCTCCCTCTTGGACCTCCCTCCCTGCCCCCCGCATCTAGGTCATCACGGAGCACTGAGCTGAGCTCCCTGTGCTATGCAGCAGGTTCCCACTATTTTTGATTGCATTATCTTATACATCTCTCATTGTAAGTTGCCTCAGATATTTTTTTGAAAATAGGCATAGAATAATTTTCAAATAAAATAAATATATCAAGGCAAATATTCAGCATATGGGTCTGTTGCCTGAGAAAGTGGACACGTAAGTGCATTAAGACTGACAGTAAAATTTGTGTGATTGGATTTGAGACCAAGGCAAGCATGCTGGTATTTCTGGAGGAGCTCCTCTCTACAGAGAACTAAGAAAAGCAGTTAATGAGTAAATCCATTGTCATCTGTTTTCATTGTACTGGATTTACCAATAAAATTTATAAATTATATAGAATGACCACAATATATAAATCCAAAGAATAAGAAGCTGTATTTTTCTTGATGGTCTGTGGCAAAAATTGGTGGCACAAACTGTGCTTCGGCCAAATTGATAATTGGTTGGAACTTGGCTATTGATTGAGTCTAGTTCCTGCAGAGATTTTCTGCCCTTACAAAGTAAGGAAAGTAGGTCAAAGATGATAGCATGGCTGGAATGCATAACAAGTTGATGAAAAGTAGACGCTAAAATGATTTAGCACAGACTGTGGTAAGAACAAGTTTACCAGTTCAAAATGCGTGGAATGTCTGATTTAGTATCATCATCCCTATTGTCTTTTTTTCTTGTTTTCTTTCTTTCTTTTTTAAACATCTTTATTGGAGTATAATTGCTTTACAATGGTGTGTTAGTTTCTACTTTATAACAAAGTGAATCTGCTATACATATACATATATCCCCATATCTCCTCCCTCTTGCGTCTCCCTCCCACCCTCCCTATCCCACCCCTTTAGGTGGTCACAAAGCACCGAGCTGATCTCCCTGTGTTATGCGGCTGCTTCCCACTAGCTATCTATTTTACATTTGGTACTGTATATATATGTCCATGCCAATCTCGCATTGTCCCAGCTTACCCTTTCCCCTCCCCATGTCCTCAAGCCCATTCTCTACGTTTGCATCTTTATTCCTGTCCTGCCCCTACGTTCTTCAGAACCTTTTTTTTTTCAATTCCATATATATGTGTTAGCATATGGTATTTGTTTTTCTCTTTCTGACTTACTTCACTCTGTATGACAGACTCTAGGTCCATCCACCTCACAACAAATAACTCAATTTCGTTACTTTGTATGGCTGAGTAATATTCCATTGTATATACGTGCCACATCTTCTTTATCCATTCATCTGCCAGTGGACACTTAGGTTGCTTCCATGTCCTGGCTACTGTAAATAGAGCTGCAATGAACATTGTGGTAGATGACTCTTTGAATTATGGTTTCCTCAGGGTATATGCCCAGTAGTGGGATTGCTGGGTCGTATGGTAGTTCTATTTTTGGTTTTTTAAGGAACCACCATACTGTTCTCCATAGTGGCTGTATCAATTTACATTCCCACCAACAGTGTAAGAGGGTTCCCTTTTCTCCACACCCTCTCCAGCATTTATTGTTTGTAGATTTTGTGATGATGGCCATTCTGACTGGTGTGGGGTGATACCTCATTGTAGTTTTGATTTGCATTTCTCTAATGTTTAGTGATGTTGAGCATCCTTTCATGTGTTTGTTGGCAATCTGTATATGTTCTTTGGAGAAATGTCTGTTTAGGTCTTCTGCCCATTTTTGGATTGGGTTGTTTACTTTTTGATATTGAGCTGCATGAGCTGCTTGTAAATTTTGGAGATTAATCATTTGTCAGTTGCTTCATTTGCAAATATTTTCTCCCATTCTGAGGGTTGTCTTTTCGTCTTGTTTATGGTTTCCTTTGCTGTGCAAAAGCTTTTGAGTTTCATTAGGTCCCACTTGTTTATTTTTATTTCCATTTCTCTAGGAGGTGGGTCAAAAAGGGTCTTGCTGTGATTTATGTCATAGACTGTTCTGCCTATGTTTTCCTCTAAGAGTTTTGTAGTGTCTGGCCGTATTACATTTAGGCCTTTAATCCATTTTGAGTTTATTTTTGTGTATGGTGTTAGGGAATGTTCTAATTTCATTCTTTTACATGTAGCTGTCCAGTTTTTCCAGCACCACTTATTGAAGAGGCTGTCTTCTCTCCATTGTATTTTCTTGCCTCATTTATCAAAAATAAGGTGACCATATGTGTGTGGGTTTATCTCTGGGCTTTCTATCCTGGTCCATTGATCTATATTTCTGTTTTTGTGCCAGTACCATACTGTCTTGATGACTGTAGCTTTGTAGTATAGTCTGAAGTCAGGGAGCCTGATTCCTCCAGCTCTGTTTTTATTTCTGAAGATTACTTTGGCTGTTTGGGGTCTTTTGTGTTTGCATACAAATTATGAGCTTTTTTGTTCTAGTTCTGTGGAAAATGCAATTGGTAGTTTGATAGGGATTGCATTGAATCTGTAGATTGCTTGGGGTAGTATAGTCATTTTCAAATATTGATTCTTCCAATCCAAGAACATGGTATATCTCTCCATCTGTTTGTATCATCTTTAATTTATTTCATCAGTGTCTTATAGTTTTCTGCATACAGGTCTTTTGTCTCCTTAGGTAGGTTTATTCCTAGGTATTTTACTCATTTGGTTGCAGTGGTAAAGGGGAGTGTTTCCTTAACTTCTCTTTCAAATTTTTCATCATTAGTATATAGGAGTGCAAGAGATTTCTGTGCTTTAATTTTGTATCCTGCTACTTTACCAAATTCATTGATTAGCTCTAGTAGTTTTCTGGTAGTGTCTTTAGGATTCTCTGTATATAGTATCATGTCACCTGCAAACAGTGACAGCTTTACTTCTTCTTTTCCAATTTGGATTCCTTTTATTTCTTTTTCTTCTCTGATTGCTGTGGCTAAAACTTCCAAAACTATGTTCAATAATAGTGGTGAGAGTGGGCAACCTTGTTTTGTTCCTGATCTTAGTGGAAATGGTTTCAGTTTTTCACCACTGAGAGTGATGTTGGGTGTGGGTTTGTCATATATGGTCTTTATTATGTTGAGGTAAGTTCTCTCTATGCCTACTTTCTGGAGGTTTTTTTTTATCATAAATGGGTTTTGAAGTTTATCGAAAGCTTTTTCTGCATCTATTGAAATGATCATATGGTTTTTATCCTTCAATTTCTTAATATGGTTTATCACATCAATTGATTTGCATATATTGAAGAATCCTTGCATTCCTGGAATAAACCCCACTTGATCGTGGTGTATGACCCTTTGTGCTCTTGGATTCTGTTTGCTAGTATTTTTTTGAGGATGTTTGCATCTATGTTCATCAGTGATATTAGCCTGTAGTTTTCTTTCTTTGCGACATCTTTGTCTGGTTTTGGTATCAGGATGATGGTGGCCTCATAGAATGATTTTGGGAGTGTTCCTCCCTCTCCTATATTTTGGAAGAGTTTGAGAAGGATAGGTGTTAGCTCTTCTCTAAATGTCTGATAGAATTCGCCTGTGAAGCCGTCTGGTCCTGGGCTTTGTTTGTTGGAAGATTTTTAATCACAGTCTTAATTTCAGTGCTTGTGATTGGTCTGTTTATATTTTCTGTTTCTTCCTGGTTCAGTCTCAGAAGGTTGTGCTCTTCTAAGAATTTGTCCATTTCTTCTAGGTTGTCCATTTTATTGGCATATAGTTGCTTCTAGTAATCTCTCATGATCCTTTGTATTTCTGCAGTGTCAGCTGTTACTTCTTTTTCATTTCTAATTCTATTGATTTGAGTCTTCTCCCTTTTTTCTGGATGAGTCTGGCTAATGGTTTATCAATTTTGTTTATCTTCTTAGAGAACCAACTTTTAATTTTATTGATCTTTGCTATCGTTTACTTCATTGCTTTTTCATTTATTTCTGATCTGATCTTTATGATTTCTTTCTTTCTGCTAACTTTGGGGTTTTTTGTTCTTCTTTCTCTAATTGCTTTAGGGGTAAGGTTAGGTTGTTTATTTGAGATGTTTCTTCTTTCTTGAGGTAGGATTGTATTGCTATAAACTTCCCTCTTAGAATTGCTTTTGCTGCATCCCATAGGTTTTGGATCATCATGTTTTCATTGTCACTTGTTTCTAGGTATTTTGTGATTTCCTCTTTGATTTCTTCAGTGATCTCTTGGTTATTTAGTAGTGTATTGTTTATCCTCCATGTATTTGTATTTTTTACAGATTTTCCCCTGTTTTTGATACCTAGTCTCATAGCGTTGTGGTCAGAAAAGATACTTGATATGATTTCAATTTTCTTAAATTTACTGAGGCTTGAATTGTGACCCAAGATATGATCTATCCTGGAAAATACTCCATGAGCACTTGAGAAGAAAGTGTATATTCTGTTGTTTTTTTGTGGAATGTCCTATAAATATCAATTAAGTCCACCTTGTTTAATGTATCATTTAAAGCTTGTGTTTCCTTATTTATTTTCAGTTTGGATGATCTGTTCATTGGTGAAAGTGGTGTGTTAAAGTCCCCTACTATGAACGTGTTACTGTCGATTTCCCCTTTTATGTTTGTTAGCATTTGCCTTATGTACTGAGGTGCTCCTATGTTGGGTGCATAAATATTTACAATTGTTATATCTTCTTCTTGGATTGATCCTTTGATCATTATGTAGTGTCCTTCTTTGTCTCTTCTTATAGTCTTTATTTTAAAGTCTATTTTGTCTGATATGAGAATTGCTACTCCAGGCTTTCTTTTGATTTCCATTTGCATGGAATCTCTTTTTCTATCCCCTCACTTTCAGTCTGTATGTGTCCCTAGGTCTGAAGTGGGTCTCTTGTAGACAGCATATATACAGGTCTTGTTTTTGTATCCATTCAGCCGGTCTATGTCTTTTGGTGGGAGCATTTAATCCATTTACATTTAAGGGAATTATCGATATGTATGTTCCTATTACCATTTTCTTAATTGTTTTTGGTTTGTTATTGTAGATTTTTTCCTTCTGTTGTGTTTTCTGCCTAGAGAAGTTTCTTTAGTATTTGTTGTAAAGCTGGTTTGGTGGTGCTGAATAATCTTAGCTTTTGCTTGTCTGTAAAGGTTTTAATTTCTCTGTCAAATCTGAATGAGATCCTTGCTGGGTAGAGTAATCTTGGTCGTAGGTTCTTCCCTTTCATCACTTTAAATATGTCTACTCTCTTCTGGCTTGCAGAGTTTCTGCTGAAAGATCAGCTGTTAACCTTATGGGAATTCCCTTGTATGTTATTTGTTGTTTTTCCCTTGCTGCTTTTAATATTTTTTCTCTGTGTTTAATTTTTGATAGTTTGATTTATATGTGTCTTGGCATATTTCTCCTTAGGTTTATCCTGTATGGGACTCTCTGTTCTTCCTGGACTTGATTAACTGTTTTCTTTCCCGTATTAGGAAAGTTTTCAGCTATAATCTATTCAAATATTTTGTCAGTCCCTTTCTTTATCTCTTCTTCTTCCGGGACCCCTATAATGCGAATGTTGGTGCATTTAATGTTGTCCCAGAGGTCTCTGAGACTTTCCTCAATTCTTTTCATTCTTTTTTCTTTATTCTGCTCTGCAGTAGTTATTTCCACTATTTTATCTTCCAGGTCACTTATTTGTTCTTCCACCTCAGTTATTCTGCTATTGATTCCTTCTAGAGAATTTTTCATTTCATTTATTGTGTTGTTCATCATTCTTTGTTTGCTCTTCAGTTCTTCTCGATCCTTGTTAAACTTTTCTTGTATTTTCTCCATTCTCTTTCCAAGATTTTGGATCATCTTTAGTATTATTACTCTGAATTCTTTTTCAGGTAGACTGCCCATTTCCTCTCCATTTGTTAGGTCTGGTGGGTTTTTACCTTTCTCCTTCATCTGCTGTGTGTTTTTCTGTCTTCTCACCTTGCTTAACTTACTGTGTTTGGCGTCTCTTTTTCACAGGCTGCAGCTTTGTAGTTCCCATTGTTTTTGGTGTCTGCCCCAAGTGGGTGAGGTTGGTTCAGGGGGTTGTGTAGGCTTCCTGGTGGAGGGGACTGGTGCCTGTGTTCTGGAGGATGAGGCTGGATCTTGTCTTTCTGGTGGGCAGGATTGTGTCTGGTGGTGTGTTTTGGGGTGTTTTTGACCTTATTATGATTTTAGGGACCCTCTTCTAATGGTTGGGGTTGTGTTCCTGTCTTGCTAGTTGTTTAGCATAGGGTGTTCAGCACTGTAGCTTGCTGGTCATTGAGTGGAGCTGAGTCTTAGCATTGAGATGGAGATCTCCTGGAGAACGTTTGCTGTTTGACATTACGTGGAGCTGGGAGGTCTCTGGTGGACCAATGTCCTGAACTTGGATCTCCTACCTCAGAGACACAGGCCTGACACCTGGCCAGAACACCAAGACCCTGTCAGCCACATGGCTCAGAAGAAAAGGGAGAAGAGAAAGAAAGAAAGAGAGAGAGAGAGAGAGAGAGAGAGAGAGAGATAGGGAGGGAGGGAGAGAGAGAGAGAGAGGGAGGGAGAGAGGGAGAGAGAGGAAGGAAGGAAGAAAGAAAAAAATAAAAGAAAGTTATTAAAATAAAAAATAATTATTAAAAATTTTTAAAAAGTAATTTAAAAAAAAGAAAGGAAGAAGAGAGCAACCAAACCAAAAAACAAATCCGCCAATGATAACAAGTGCTAAAAACTATACTAAAAAAACCCAAAAAGCGGACGGACAGAACCCTAGGACAAATGGTAAAAGCAAGGCTATACAGACAAAATCACACAAAGAAGCATACACATACACACTCACAAAAAGAGAAAAAGGAAAAAAATATATATATATATCATTGCTCTCAAAGTCCAGTGCCTCAATTTGGGGATGATTTGTTGTCTGTTCAGGTATTCCAGAGATGCAGGTACATCCAGTTGATTATGGAGATATAATCTGCTGCTCCTGAGGCCGCTGGGAGAGATTTCCCTTTCTCTTCTTTGTTCGCACAGCTCCTGGGATTCAGCTTTGGATTTGGCCCCGCCTCTTCGTGTAGGTCGCCTCAGGGCATCTGTTCCTCGCTCAGACAGGACGGGGTTAAAGTAGCAGCTGATTGGTGGGGGGCTCTGGCTCACTCAGGCCGGGGGGGAGGGAGGGGTATGGAGTGCGGGGCGAGCCTGTGGCGGAAGAGGCCAGCATGATATTGCACCAGCCTGAGGCGCGCCTTGTTTTCTCCTGGGGAAGTTGTCCCTGGATCTTGGGACCCAGTGGCGGGGCTGCACAGGCTCCCTGGAGGGGAGGTATGGAGAGTGACCTGTGCTTGCACACAGGCTTCTTGGTGCCTGCAGCAGCAGCCTTAGCGTCTCATGCCCATCTCTGGTGTCCACACTGATAGCCGCGACTCGCGCCCGTCTCTGGAACTCGTTTAGGCTGTGCTCTGAATCCCCTCTCCTCGCGCACCCCGCGCACCCTGAAACAATGGTCTCTTGCCTCTTGGGCAGGTCCAGACTTTTTCCTGGACTCCCTCCCGTCTAGCTGTAGTGCACTAGCCCCCTTCAGGCTGTGTTCATGCAGCCAATCCCAGTCCTCTCCCTGGGATCTGACCTCCAAAGCCGGAGCCTCAGCTCCCAGCCCCCGCCCGCCCCGGTGGGTGAGCAGACAAGCCTCTCAGGCTGGTGAGTGCCGGTCAGCACTGATCCTCTGTGCGGGAATCTCTCTGCTTTGCCCTCTGTACCCCTGTTGCTGCGCTCTCCTCCTTGGCTCCAAAGCACCCCCCCTCCGCCACCCGCAGTCTCCACTCGCGAAGGGGCTTCCTAGTGTGTGGAAACCCTTCCTCCTTCACAGCTCCCTCCCACTGGTGCAGGTCCCTTCCCTATCCTTTTGTCTCTGTTTATTCTTTTTTCTTTTGCCCTACCCAGGTACGTGGGGAGTTTCTTGCCTTTTGGGAGGTCTGAGGTCTTCTGCCAGCGTTCAGTAGGTGTTCTGTAGGAGTTGTTTCACGTGTAGATGTACTTCTGATGTATTTGTGAGGAGGAAGGCGATCTCCATGTCTCACTCCTCTGCCATCTTGGAGGTCTCCCCCAGTTGTCTTTAATCCTATGGATAGAGACACACACCAGAAATAATCCCCAGCTCTTTCGATCTTTGTCATGAAGCTCACAGTTGTCCATTCCTTGTGGGGATCCTCACCTTTTCTTCTTTTCTGGACAACAGCTGATTGTTTCCTGCAGCTTCAAACCTCAGGAAGCTCTTTTATGAGGTTGTGGAGCTGAAATGCACTTTCTGGGAGTCTGTAAGACTGCAGCCTATACCAGAGGAGCTGGTCTTCCAACAGGACCTCTAAAAACATGGGTCATTAGAATCACCACAGGAAGTTAGTGTACCTGATATGCTGTAGCTGTGACCTTTCATGCCAGCCACTCAGTCTGAACCATGACCAACAGCGATCTGCAGGCATCTCTCAGGGGTTCTGACAGCTGCTAGAGGTATAGAGTCTGCCTGGGGGATGATACAGACCTCATCCCAGGGAGGAGCTTTCCAACAATCTGTAGAGCTGTCTCCAGTAATTTGGGAAACAGCCCCTTCATTCCAGGGTTGCCATGAACAGGAGCTTCTTAGTCTTAGAACAAATACTTGTGATATGGAACAACAAGGGACTTCTTTGCCACAAAGAACATACGTCTTCTCAGAGCATCACTTTCAGGCCATGGGAATCTCCCTGCCTTCCTCAACCCAATTGCTTAAAATAAACTATTATATTGGATAAACTAGAATTTTTCTGTTTGCTCCATGGGAAGACTTTTCCTTATTTCTCCTTGAAGAAGCTGTATGGAAGTTCCGAAATGCCCTGGAAGAGCCCTCTTCCATTTCAGTATGGCAGAGAGGGTGCTTCTGTGAGACCCTGATGAGGTTACAAATTTTAAAGTTGGACACAACCTAATTAATAAACAATGAGGCAATGGTTTTATGTTGTGGATAAATATTAAGTAGTATAATATTATATCAACAAAACAGAACAGAAAATCATAGCGCACATTCTTGAGTTTCTAAGAAGCTTGGAAGAAAACAATAAAAATGTATTCAGCACTTAACTATGTGCCAGGAATGATACTAAATCCTTTCTACACATTATCTCATTTAGTACTTGAAACAAAGCCTATGGGAAATGTGCTATTATTATCTTTATTCTACAGATTAAGAAGCTAAGGCTTAAAGAGATTAAGCAATTTGCACAGAATTATTGTATTAGTTAGCTTCTGCTAACTAATGAAATAAAGTGTTTTAAAACAGCAAACGTTTACTATTTGCCATAATTCTGTGGCTTGACTGTAATTCTTCTGGACTCAGTAACCTGGCCAGGGCTGAATGGTCAAGGATGGCATCTCTCCCATCTCTGGGCCTTCACTGGGACAATGGGACAGCTGGGCCTCACCCCATGTGGTCACTTATCCTCCAGGAAGCTAACCCAGGCTTGTTCACATGGTGGTGGGGGAGTTCCCAGTCACAAGAGTGGCCAAAACCAAATACCCAAGCATTTTTCGAGTTTCTGCTGGTGTCATGTTTGATAACATCCCACTGGTTAAATGAAATAAGCCATGTTGGGCCGACGGGTGGGGAAATAGATTCCACCTCTTGACTGCAAGAGTGGCATAGTCACATTGCAAGGGGGCTTGCATACAGGAATGGGAAAAATTTGTGGCCGTTTGCAATCTATCCTAGTCACAAATTCAGTAAGTGGCCAGAAAGATATTGGAATCTAGGTATCTCACTGCAGAGGCACACTACACTACTGAACATGTGATGATGATCTTCTTTGGATATCTTGATGCTTTGGGATTTTTTTTTCAGTTTTATATAATGAATATGAATTACTCTGAGAATTAATGTAACTTAAAAAACCTATTATGAATGCATTTAGATAATCTAGGCACTTTGAATAAAAGACTCATATCACAGGCACCTCACCTGAACATTTTGTAGCACGTCTCCTGGTTTTCCAACCTCTGAGGTGTCCACAGAGTTGACTACAGACCCTTAGAAGTTACTATAAATTACGACATAGTACCTTACGTGAACTCTATCAGAAACAGCAGAGAAGCAGCTCTTTGATTCCCACCGAAGTTTCTCATGAGAGCCAAACCCATGTCATCCGAGCTGCTTTCTACCATAACTATCCTGGCACCACAGGAATGCCAAGAAATAGCCAAAGAACCTGAAAGGTTGCGACTAACTGCCTTCTGTCTCCACTAAGCTCTGGGAGGCTGGGTTTAGAAACAGCTTTATGCTGATTCTTCAAGTTGTGTGCAGTTAAAGTGTTTTATGAACAAAAGTGGTGGATTCATATATTTATTCATTCCTTCTTCAGATTTTTTTTTTTTTGCGGTACGCGGGCCTCTCACTGTTGTGGCCTCTCCCATTGTGGAGCACAGGCTCCGGACGCGCAGGCTCAGCGGTCATGGCTCACGGGCCCAGCCGCTCCGTGGCATGTGGGATCCTCCCGGACCGGGGCACGAACCCGCGTCCCCTGCATCGGCAGGCGGACTCCCAACCACTGCGCCATGAGGGAAGCCTCCTTCTTCAGATTTTTATTGAGTGCCCACCATGTGTGGCACTTGGCTGGGAGCTGGGGATGCAGTGGTGAATAAGACAGAATTTCTGACCTCAGAGAGCTTCCATTCGAATGAGGGAAATAGTTAACAAGTCAACAGATAATAGACAAGACAACTGCACAGCTGAATGCAATGAGGTGGAGGGCCACTAAGGCAGCCACTGTGGACTGAGCGGTCAGGGAGCGCCTCTCTGAAGAGAGCACTAGAGCAAGAACCTGAAAGATGAGAATGAGCTGGTCCCATGAAGTACTGGGGATGGGACATTTCAGGGATAGGGAAAAGCAAATGCAAGGGCCTGGAAGCAGGTAAGGGCTTGTTTGTGTTTTGGAGAAACAGAAAGGAGGAATTGTGCTTCCCTCTTCTCCCTTCTCCACCATGTCTCCGCCTCGGTGCAATGGCCGTGTAAGAAAACGTAGGACCAAATCAAGCAAAGTTAATCAAAATGTGGCAGACAAAACTATCACTTTTTTGTAGTGAGAAATGCAACTTACTATTCAAAATAGTATTTCTTCACATCTTTGACACTTGTGCCATCAACATCAGTATTCATGAGAAGGGTGATCATTTCTTGATTAAAAATCTAATACCTAAATGTGGTTCTAATATATTAGTGGATGTCTATGGGAGCCATTTTCCATTAACTGGTACTGAATAAATCTGTATGTGATTGTCACTCAGTAATTATCTACAATGAAATCATGTGCTATGAATGCTTAAATTTGAGGCTGGGTAAAAAGCATAAAAATTATAGGTTTTTTTTTGGTCTTACAAAGCATTAGGATCACTTTACAGAAATTTTCTTAATATAAACATTTTTTTCCAAAGTATGTTTTTGTTGTCTTCCTGCTTCCATAATTATTCTGTACTTTGTTAGTGAAAGGAATGTCTGCCTTATCACTTCTTTTAAACCTCTATGTTATTTTACTTTATTTTTGGCATACAAAATGCCCTTGATTCCACAAATATTTATTGAGCATCACTCTCTGCCCAGCCCTGGGCTAGGTGTTGGGAATACCAAGACAAACAGGACAAAATGTTTATCCTCTTGGACATATCATTTTGTGCCTCTCAGGGCAAGCCTTCTAATTACAAAGAGACAGTTTAACATTTGCTACTCCCTAAAACCCTTCAGTGTTACAGAACTAGCTCCTACAGCAGTTTATCCCCAACCTTACGTGGTACACAGAGAAATATGATTTTACCACCTAGTCTCAGAGACAAAAAATAAAAAGTAAAATGCAAACAAACTCCTGCCGAAACAAAAATTTCTCTCAAACCCAGTCTGCAAAGTGATAGGCCCTGACATGGATGCTGGCGGCCAGCACAAGAGAAGTCAAGGGTTATTTCAGATGCATGGGAGGGACAAAATGCAGATGGCTCTGCCCACTCCGTACATATACTAAGCACTCATACTGTGAGTGCGTGTGTGTGTGTGTGTGTGTGTGTGTGTGTGTGTAATGGATTAGACAGCTCTACTGAAAAGAAGTTGCAGGTGTTGACTAGAGCATTAGAGTTTAATGCTCTCAGCCTTAAAGGCATGGTCTGCAACCTAATTTCTGGAACTCTCACATCTCAAGAGATGCAAAAACTAGGCTGCTGAGAGGACTGAACTGCATGACCCATCCCACTTGGGCCCCTGTGGTCAGAAGCTGATCAAGAGCTTCATTATCTATTGGCAGGTATGGCTGACAGAGGAGCACCCGTTAGCTAGGTTAGCTGGCAGGAGGCTGGGATCTTTGACTCTGGCTTTGTGTGTGTGTGTGTGTGTGTGTGTGTGTGTGTGTGTGTGTGTGTTGCTCAATAAAATTTCTACCTCTGCTAGGCCTGCTGCCAATAATAATAATAATAATAAAAGCAGGCTGAGGAAAATTGCATGTTTGAATGTAAGTATACTGAATAATACTTCTTTGTCTTAAAGATGTTGGGCTATTGCTGTTCATTTTTGCTTGAGGAAATTTCTTGTTTTAGAGGGTTCAGTGTTAAGAGGCAGTATGAGAAAATCCAGAATGTGCAATTAAGTAACTCACAAAGCCAGTCAGCAAGAGACAAAATAAACTAGTTTCAAAAGTGTTTTTTACTCAACAGTAAAGTTTGGCCAAACTTTATTATTACAATCAAATGCTCAGTGGTTGCTAGATGGGTAATTTCTATAATTATAGTCCGAAATGGGAAACCTCTCATTGTGGGAGAATCATGAAATCATGGTGAAAGAAAACTGTAGATATTGTATAGTGAGAGGTGGGATAGTTCTTGATAAAACCTAAAAAAAACTTTAAGGTTATGAACCTTAAAATATTACATTGAGTGAAAGAAGCTGGCACAAAGAAGTACAGTCATCCCTTGATATCTGAGGGGGGATTGGGTCCAAGACCAGCCCTGGGTACCAAAATCTGTGGATTTTCAAAGTCTCATAGTTGGTCCTCCATCCACAGATTCCACATCTGCAGATTCAGTCAACCACAGATCATAAAAATAGTACTGTACGTTATCTGTGGTTCGCTGAATCGGCCAATGTACAACCTGTGGATATCAGGTGACTGTACATACTATATGATTTCAGTTATATGAAGTTCAAGAACAGACAGAATTTATCACTGTTGATAAAAATCAAAGAACTGACTAGAAATGGACATGATGGAACTTTCTGGGATGATGGAAATACTCTATATCTTGTTCTGGGTGGTGGTTACACATTAGATCCATGCATTTTAATGCCTATAAATTATGCCTCAGTTCAAAATGAATAAAACTGAACACTTCAGATTTATGTACTTTAATGTATGTAAGTTATATCTCAATTAAAAAATGAATAAAATTATACACACACAAAGATATCTGTTAAATAGTCTCAAACGTTGTTTTTCCTGAATTGATCCTCATGCAAACATATTGATCACTTCTGTTTTAAAAAGTTCTTTCTTTTACCTGTTTGCCAAATGACAATTTTGTTAAATAAGGATTAAACCTGCATAGTCTCACAGATTTTTCTAATTGTAACTAGTATTGGTGAACTGTGGTTTACATTCTAGGCCCTATTGACTGTTCCTTGTTTAGACAAGATATATTTTAAAACTCTCTAAGGGTTAGTTATTTCTTCTGTACAATAAAGATGATTAAACTTTCCTAAAGACTGTGTAGAAGCAAAAAGATAAGGTACATTATAGTCCTGCTAGTTCAAATGTCATTTCAGATTGTTGGCCTCAGCATCTCTCAAAATTTCTGGCCCCACCCTGGACCTACTAAATCAGAATCTTTGTTTTAACAGAATGCCAAGGTAATTTGTATGCATACGAAAGTTTTAGAGGCACTGTCTTAAAATACATCGTAAATTATAACATGAGATACAGTATTAGAAATTGTCATCAATGCAGTTTCTACGGTGGAAACATGGCTCAGTGTTTAGCATGTACGTTTCTCCTGTTTTTGCCAGTCTGTTGGGCTGAAACCACTCTGCCGCCATTGTGGTAACATCTTTATGAACCGCGGCCGCCACGAGTTGCTGGTGGAGGCACCTCATAAGTCAGTGTAGGATGCTCTCCTAGGACCGGCCAACGAACTACATTTCCAGCTTCCCAGTATACGATTTCGTGTGGAATCAGTGCGGCCTAAGAGCTGTGGGAACGTATACATGCTGTCAGAACACTGACAAGTCCTTCAAACTCCAAAAGCAATGAGAGATTTCCACGCTGGAATTTGATTTTCTTCCCCACAAATCTGTTTCTAGCCAAGCTCAGTAAAAGGTGCTGCCCTCCATGCCATCAGTGAAGCCGGCGAGCTTCAGGTCCTCTGACGCCCACCTCTACCCAGTCCATCAGCACGTCCCATCAAGCCCGTCTCCAAATTTCCCTTCAGTCTTCCTGGCTCCCTCCATTTTCACCACCATCTCTTACTTGAACTACTGCCTCCTAGTGGCTCTCCGCTTCCACTGCATACCCTTTCACCATTCAGCACAGCTCAGAGAAAACGTCACATCACTCCCCAGGCGAAACCCTCCCACGTGTTCCTGTTATGTGTAGACTAAGTGTCATACCTCACACGTGCTCCTGGAAGGCCCCACAAGGTCTTGGCAGAATTGGTTCCCGTGTGTCTCAGCAGCTGCCGCTGCTCCTCTTGTTGCTCACTCAGCGTCAGCTTCTTCTACCTCAGGTCCTCAAGTTAGCTTGCCCCGTGCCTGTGTACCTTGCACATGCTTCTCCCTTGCTGAGATCTGTCTCCTTTGAATTCATAGCTCATTTTGGTCCTTCTCATGTCGGTTAATCCCCCACTTCTGTGAGTGCTCTACCTAAAGTAGCCCCCTCTGTCAGCCTGTGTCTCAGCCCTTTGTTTCTTTCCTGCACGGCGCTTTACACAAGTCGTAGCCATTCTGCATATTTGTCTGGTTTTGTTTTATCTCCCCCTTGGGAATAGTAGGGCTCATGTCTATATCGTCCCCTACACTATTGTGTCCCCTGGTGTCCCTCAGTGCCAGGCACATGGCAGGTGCTTAATAGATACTGGTTATGACTAACTGACTGACTACCTGAATGAATAAATGAATGAATGAATGAATGAGTGAATGGATTTATGACCTTATCGCTAAATGGCTGCTTAATTATGTGATGTTGTCTGGAATTTATCTCCAAACAAAGTAAAAAAAAAAATGCCCACCTCTTAATTCTAAGCTCATCCACACCAGCTTGCTGAATGCATTGTTAAAATTCTCAAAAAGCACTTTAAAAAAAAAGAAAGAAAAGCAGAATTCATTTTTGCAGAGCTTTTTTGCTTTGTATCCCTGATCCTCCCATGACCTCATCTTGCTTTCGGAAGGGGCGGTTCCCTTGCAGTAGTTTCATCAATCTTTTGTCCCTGGCCCCCTGCTGTTGGTGACCTCAGGAAAAGCAAGCACGACATCACCTTTAATTAGCAGGAGAGGAGCCTGCCTGATATACACAGCACCTTAGAAACAAGGAACAGAAAAATGTAAGGCAGGACCAGGTTCATGGGAAGGAACTAGGAAATGAAAAAGAATAATTATCCTGTTTTAACATAATGTTGTTAATCTGTATTGCCCATTATCATCTAGAGTGTCTCGCCTATTGAAGTATGTGAGCTGTGGAGCTCCTCTTTGCTTCAGCAGTGTAGCTAATGTTAGGGACTGGCTTCCCATCCATCATAATAATTAGTATGTCATAATTTTCTGCCCTTCTTGACTCTGCAGTAAAGAGATAGAAGAGGCATTTAAAGTTACTCAGGAATTGTTCACTAAATCTCCTCCCGGTTCTTTATGGGGATGGGTAGCTGTATTTCTGCCCTATTTATTTTATGTTTGGCCTGTGATAATGAAGTATATTTCATCTGGAAGCATATAGCTTTAATTTTCATGTTCTACGTGGAAACATCCCACGGTGTCATTTTGTTTTAGCTGTACGGTATATAAAGAGAGCCCACGCTTCTTTCTGAACTCACCCATCACCCACCAGAGTTAATTCTAGTTTCAAAACCAACATTATGATTTTATGAGCTGACTACATAATAACACGTACTGGTTCTACAGTCCTTTAGAGTCTACAAAGTGCTCTCCTTGTTTTATCCCTTAATTCTCGCAACTGCCCGGGGATGTAGAAAAGGCAGGGATTATCCACATGCTCCTTTTTACAGAATGAGGAGCAGAAAGGTCAACTGACTTGACTAAGAGCCAGGACTTGAATCCAGGTTCTCTAATTATAAATTATGGGTCTTCTCTATTACTCTGGCAATATCTCCTTCTGCTCCGGAGTATGCTTCTGCTGAAATGGAGAAGGAAATTTTCATTTATGCTTTCTTTCCCTCAGCATTGTGAACAGGATAAGCTTTCCCTCTTCTGGTAGATAAAGGGAAAGGATGTTTGTATAAAAATGTAGAGCTGGGCTTCCCTGGTGGCGCAGTGGTTGAGAGTCCGCCTGCTGATGCAGGGGACACGGGTTCGTGCCCTGGTCCGGGAAGATCCCACATGCCGCGGAGCGGCTGGGCCCGTGAGCCATGGCCGCTGAGCCTGCGCGTCCAGAGCCTGTGCTCCGCAACGGAAGAGGCCACAACAGTGAGAGGCCCGCGTACCGCAAAAAAAAAAAAAAAAAAATTGTAGAGCTTAAAAGGAATTTTTGGCCTAGGGCAGGGGTTCTCAAAGTGTGGTCTCCAGACAGCCTCAGCAGCTCCAGGAATCCTGTTAAAAGTGTATATTTTCAATCCCCATCCTAGACCTACTGGTCAGAAACTCTGGGGTGAGGCTCAGCAGTCTGCTGAAAGAAGCCCTCCAGGTGATGCTGATATAGGCTAAAGTTTGAGAACTGCAGTCTAGGGAAAAGATAGGGAAACACAGGAAGGATAGAGAAGAGAGAAATGACATTGTGTCCTACGGGGAGGAAAACCCTCTTAGGTTCAATATCAGGGCCATGTAAATTCAACTGACAAAAGTAGATGAACAGGATAAAATTTATATAATTTGCATTTGATGTTAACATTTTGTGTGTGTATGTAAGGGTCTCATAGAAAAAGACATGAAAACCCAGAGAAACAGTTGGGCCTAAGAGCTTATATACTATTTTAACAAAGAGCCATAAATTTGTGGAGAGGTGACAAGACGAAGGAAAAGAGTTTGGGCTTCTAGGGACAGTAAGTTGTGGGAAAGTAAATATATGGGAGAAACTAATGGAAGGTAAGATTTCAGTAATATTTGTTTATGCAGAATCAAGTAAATGCTGCCTCCAGTAATAAAAGTTGTCTCCTCTTCCTGGTGTGAGAGAGGGGAGTGGACTCACCTTCACAAAAGGGCATTTATACCCTGCTTTTAGACAGAAAGGGGGAGGGCAGAGAGCTTTTCTTGCATCTGCTGTTTCTCAATCACTTTCAGTTCAAAATAACTCTTATGCCAAAGTGGCATATCTGGGGATGGCATATTCTGACCCCGTTCCATACCAAGGGCACAGAGTCTAGAGCCAGACTGCTGGGTTTATATTGCAGTCTTGCTTCATTCATAAAGTATTTACTGAACATTTACTATGTGCCAGGCACTGTGCAGAAGCTTGGGATATAGCAGGGGGAAAAAACCAAAGATCCCTGTCCTCATGGACCAGACGTTCTGCCTTACTCCAGTTGACTGAGTGCTCTAAGGCACAAAGTACTTCCCCTCTCTGTCCCCTGATCCCTGGCCTGTAAAGGGAGAATACCAATTGTGCCTAACTCACAGGGACTTTGTAAGGATGACACATGAGGCACCCAATGCCCAGCACACACTTAGAACACTGTATGTGCTCGCCTCCTCCTTGATGAGCACAATCTCAGTTGCTCAGTGCTATCAACAAGCTGGCAGTCACACTTCTTGCCAGCTGTCCCAAACTATGATCATAACTCCTAAAGAAATATACCATTTCCTAGAGGTACCAGACTGACACAGATATCACAAAGATGCTTAAAGTGGATGCTCAAAATATTCAACTTATAAATTTCCCGACAATAGATTTCACAAAGAGATGATAGGTGCCTCTTTGTGAGACAGTCAGATTTTGTCATAATTTCTAGTATCACTATGGCAGTATTGGCCCAAATCCTCTGGGAATAAATGTGTTCCTGACACTGCTTCTGAGTCCTCTAACCTGACATTAGTCCAGGGCTCAAAGATGAGGAACTTACAGGATGATTTCAAGCAGCACAGGGATTAATTCAAGATGACCTAGATTTAAAGGTCTGGCTGCTCCAGGAGGGCAGAGATGGAGTGAAGAGATGAGCCTTCCTTGGGTTAACTTCAGGTCTGCTCTTCCCCAAATAGAAAATTGTTTGCGCTGTATCCAAAGCCTGGCTCAAATCTCAGCTCCTCTAAGACACGCTCACATGTCGTATCAGCCTGTGTGAAATTCTCCTGACAGGGGTTTGGTGCCCCTCCCCACCTCCTTTAGCCTTCCCCCCGCAAAGGAGCAGACAAACACAGCTAGCTAGCTATGGGGGAAACAAAGTACTGCATCGCTGTATTTAATGCAGTTCCTTGAAAATCCCTCCCCCCTCAGGACAAGACTGCAGTGAAAGCTGTATTGAAAAGACAGTATAGGCAAAAATCTAATTAGACCACCTATGCCCACTTCCCCAGATAGAAGTATTGAGAATGGTTTTTATTGTGTGGCATGTTTATTGCACGGTATGTTTGTTGGATATGTTGAAGAGAGAGCCAGACAGACACAGAGAGTGAGTGGGTATTTGGACCTCAGAGCAAGAGAGAACAAGAAGGGAGGAAGGGAAAGGGAGAGAGGGATGAGGAAGGAAAGAAAGTAGAAAGGGAAGGAGGAAGGAGGAAGGGAAGACTGGGGGGAAGGAAGGAGAATAGGAAAGGAGGGATGGAAGGAGGGAAAAAGGAAGGAAAAGAGCAAGAAAGAGAAGGAGGAAGGGAAGTATAAAGGAGAGGAAGGAGGCAGGAAGGAAGGGAGGCAGGGGAGATAACCTGGACCTGCAGAGCCAACTCCAAGTCCACACACCCAACCTGCTGCCTGATGGAGAAGGGAAGACAGACCTCCCCAACCCACTGTCTGTCAGTGGGCATGGCTGGCCCCACCTGCTTCTGTGTAGAGCAGGAGGTGGCAGAAGGGTGCATCTTGTGTGAGGACCCCTTTGATTCAGTGTTCCTACCACCTCTGTAATGCGGCCTGATGATTGAAGATCCTCTCCCCATCCTCTGTCCTCTCCTCCCCATGGGACCCTTGCCTCTACCATGGGGACTCAGCCATGTGGACCTTGTGATCCACATACACCTGCACACCTGTATCTTCCCCTAGACTTTGGGATCTTGGACGCTAGGGGCCACCTCTTAGGCACCATTTTATTTCCTACAATGCCTAGTGCTTTACACTTAGTAGGGATCATGATGTTTATTTAATGTAGTGATATTGTTTACTGGGCCCTGTCCTATTTCTCGGAGAAATATAGACCAACTGGGGTACAGTTTTTCTAGTGTACTCTAGTGATTATAAGGGACAAAACAATTCTTCCTTTTAATCCTTTCTTAATGATGAAACATTACTGAGCTAAAATTCAGTGGAACATTTTATTTGTTCAAACAAAAGAAAACATTTGTTTTGTTTTTTCTCCTCCTGCCAGCACTGCCCCATTCCAACAAGAATAAAGCTCTGAAGGAACTCCTCGTATTTCAGATCTAAATTTAAAGAAGTCTGACTCAATTGTTCAGTTAATTAAATTTGCAGTAGTCTCTTAAGAGATACTTATGGACTTATCTCACACTTTTCCATTTTCCTTTTCTTCCAGTTGAGAAGTAGCAAATATGAAGTGACAACCACGTTACTGTACATGGAGTTATTTACAGGCCAAGATGATTGGTTTCCTGATAATCATTTCATAAGGTAATTTTCTTGGGATGCAGACACCGGCCCCTTTGGTTTATCCTGTCCACGTGTTGCATTGTGTGTTGCCTCAGTCTCACAAGACACCCCAGGTAGAACCACGGCCCATTTGAGTTTGGCAGATACATTTATTGAAATTTGGAGTTTCCTTTGTGGCTTGTGGCTAAAAGCCAAAGATTTGGACATGTGGCTTACCACTCAAACATCTTAAAAGTAGAAGCCACAGCATAAGATGAGGCCATCCAAATTTCCATTGCCTGAAAACCAAAGGATATATAGACTCCCAATTCCAGGACAAGCTTTTATTCAGCTGTGAAATATTCAAGCCAATTTCTCCAATAATGATACTGAACACTATGTAGCATTTAAAAAAATCACAGCCTATTTTTCATATCCATAGCTTCTAGTATGTCTGTGAGTGTGGCACAGGAGCTTTGATAAAATCTTTATTGCTTTCTCCTATAGAATCCTCACAATACCTTATGAGACCGGTTGTTCTTATCTCCTGTTATAAATGTAGAAACTGAGGTTTAGGAAGAGTAAATGCTGTCCCCCAGGTCATACAGCTGGCAAATGGCAGGGCCTAGTTTCAAATCTAGATCCTGCAGTTACTCAAGCCATAGTATTTCTACTACCCTGTTTTTATTGTATAAACAAAGAGAATCTGAGATGACATGACAGTGTTGGACATGATAGATAATGAAAAGCAGTGCATAGGCCACAAATTAGAGTTTGACATTGAGATATGTAAACCAGTAGATTTTCAGACTCAGCTTCTTTGTAAAGACATTTAATATGGATTTCAAACATCCAAGAAAAATTTAGAGAACAAAGACAGCCCTTGCCCTACTATGTATCAAAACCTTATAGAACTATAGCAATTGGAAGAGTATGGCATTGACAAATGGATCAAGACAGAGAACCTGGAAATATACTCATAAATAAAAGGAAACTTTGCATATGAGAAAGTTGGCATTTGAAACGAATGGGCAAGAGATGAGCTGATCATTCAGCAAGTGGTATGGGGATACTGACTGACAAGAAAATGTTTCTATCTCATGTTATTTGCAGAAATGCTGGCTTAAAAGTCTAAAAAATTTTTAAAATGATGTACTAGAAATCACACTGTCACCCAGGGCATTTCCATGAGTACTTGAGTTTGAGTTGTAAAATCGAGAATGTATTTGCCCATAGATCGACTTTTCGTACACAACCATATTAAGACCCTGTGATTTGTATCTGAGTGGGTGCTGCCAACTACACATGTAATACCCTGTTACTGGCCTATCATCCATTTGCTACCTGGCCCCTTTGGTAACCAGAGACTTGTACTTTGGTGATAGCTGGCTGGATTTGGGGTACAAGACTTTGCTGTGGAAGAAAGCAAAGCTAGGTTCCCCTGACTCCCCACCCATACCACCCAAGATGAGGATAGATGGCCCTACTATGTGTTCGCATGGCAACTGGTATTTCTTGTGTCAGTTGTTATTGCTGTTGACTGTTCTGTGGCTCCTGCTGGACGGTAACTTTCAAAGATTAAGGGTCCTGTCTGCTTTGCTCGCCTCTGGTTTATCCCAATGTCTGGCCCATCCAGATGCTCAACGATCTGGTGAAATGTATAAATAAGCACACTGTTGGCCCCATGAATAGGGATAACAGAGGTTGGTAGGGAAAAACGTAAAGGTGTGTAATAACAAGATCGGCAGGCTTTTATGAGAATTCTGGGCCAAATGGGAGATGTGTGTGTCTGTGGTTTCTGAGAGGGTCCAGACGAATTAGGAGAAAGCATGGGAATGTACCATCCCAGGTCAGGATGGTGGCCTGTGCATATGTGGAAAACAACATAACACGATAGCTACCCCGTTCAGAATCCTTGCATCATGCCAGGCACTGTGTTAAGCACTTTATGTGCATTATTGCATTTACTTTCCATAGCAGCTTTAAGGGATGGTTGATACCATTATCATAATTTTCCACATGAGCAAATTGAGTTTCAGAAAGAGGAAATAACTTTTACAAGTTCACTCAGCTAGTAAGTGGCAGACTCAAACTCAAGTTTGACTCCTAACTGCATCCCAGCAGAGTGAACTGAGTCTAATGAAAGGGATGCTATTTAGGAATAATAATAATATTTTGCATCCCCAGCTCAACATCCTGGCTTTTCAGTCTTCTCCTACCCACTTCATTAAGACAGCCAACAAGAACAACTCAAAGAAAACCAACCCTAACAAAGCAAACCCAGCCCTTGGAGACCTTAGACCTCCCAGTGAGTGAGAAGTGCTTTCTGCTGCTCTTGTCCCAGAGCCCTACCTGGTGGTCAGTACTTCAGGTTGCAAAGGGATGCCCCTAAGACAGATGGTGTTCTCTCCAGCTCCCCAGTATCTGCACTGCATCTCACACTGGCATGCACTTTACACGAGAGCTCAAAAGTCGCAAGCTCTGGACACCTACAAAGAGCTCACCTGGTTCAGGTGAAATGCTTAAGCAGCCTGCAGCTACCTGCTCAGTCTTTTGCACTGGACCACACTTCAGTCTTATTAACTGAAAATTAGTAGTGGCTGTTAACCAACTGGACCACTGCAGTTGATGGTCTACAATTTTAATTCACCATGACTGATTGCCTTATTCTACAGGAAGTTAGTAGTATTAACCTGAGCAATACTTACTTGGCTTCAGCTAAATGTATATATGTTTCCTAACTGAATTATAGGGACCGGTCTTAATATTCTTTAGTTTCTTTTCCATGTTAGGATATAGTTGAAAGTTTGCAAAAACCAAAACTGAAAAAGTGGAACAATTTCCTTTATTTAAGTTGTCCATTTCCACCATTACTTATGATGAATAAACAAAAGGCAAAAATTTCCCAACCCTTTTAATAAATGTTATGATTTGAATAATGATTCTAAGATAAAAGGTTCAAGTTCCTAATTGGAGAAAGTGATAGAAAATCAATCAGCTGCATAAGAGAGTGAAAATATACTACTTAAATTAGCTTTGTGTGGCCTGTGGGTATATTAATCCTGGAAAACTAAAACTAATGAGACTAATTTTAAGAGAGAATACTACTACCCATAAAAAAAAAAAAGAGAGAATACTACTTACGCAGGTGTTTCTAACTCACACAAATGGTTTTATGTAGAAATAAAATGTACACGTGGTCACTAAATCCCAAAAATGACCACTCTGGAAGGAAAATAAAATTGGTGTAATAGATGCATTTGTTTATGTGACCTACACTCAAATAAGATAGCATTGACCTACTAAATACAAAAATAGTGATGTTAATTCCATTGTATGGTATTTTGGCACAGTCCATCTCTTATAGAAACATGTAGTTCAGTTCCCTCAAGATAAAGCTGGTTGCCGCTCCATGACCCCTCTTCAGAGGCCAGGTTCTTCATCAAGGAATTTTGGGGGCAGAAGGGGCAGGGCCTCTCTCTTGTTCAAGAACAAGTCTTGGGACTTCCCTGGTGGGTCCAGTAGTTAAGAATCCATCTTGCAATGCAGGGGACACCAGTTCAATCCCTGGTCGGGGAACTAAGCTCCCACATGCCGCGGGGCAACTGAGCTCCCACATGCCGCGGGGCAACTTAGCCCACACACCACAACTAGAGAGCCCGCGAGCTGCAACTTCAGAGCCCATGTGCCCTGGAGCCCGCATACCGCAACGAGACAGAGAAGCCCGTGCACTGCAACGAAAGATCCTGTGTGCTGCAACTAAGACCCAAAGCAGCCAAAAATATAAATAAATATTAAAAAAAAAAAAAAGAACCAGTCTCGCTTGGGTAAAAAGCAGGTTTTCCTTGAAAAGGAAAACCTGTCTAGACTGTAAAGGGAAAGATTGGGAAAAGAGAACATTTTTATTATGATAGTTACAATTGATATTTCAATAGATATGTGTGTATTTATTATAATGTGCAATAGGAAAAATATAATTAGTGTACCCATGATATTATATAATAGGTATTATTGTGAAGGATAAGGCTAAAATAAATTAGTTGATTTAGTTGAAGTATAGAAAAAGTAATAGTATGGGGATACATGGACATGATAAGAATTATGAAGATAGGAAATAAATTACTGAGATTTGGAAAATATTGAGGTCCAGAGGAAAGGATGGGTTCATCTTGCTCTAGGTCAAACAGCAAGTGAGAAGCAGTGCTAGGATTGTTTATTCATGTCTTCCAACCCCCAGGATCTTCCTGGTCTTTCGACTACTGTGGGGACTTCTTCCTTCTTTGACTGGTCATATCCCCACTTCAGGTTTTTCTTCACCATGAAGAAAGTGTGAAGCTTTCTCATGTATGTCAATTGAAGAGTTTAACCTAGACAGTGAAGTGTTAAGATCTTCAACAGTGCATTTCAAATGTAGGTCTTGAACATGTTACTATGGATAGCTCCTGGAACAGCTGCTTTGAGCAATGAGCTCAAGCCGAGAGTGGGGACCTTTTCCTGGCCCGCTGCGAAACCTCAGAAGTTAGCCACAGCTAGAAAGAGGAAGCAGCATCCAAGCCACCTCAGCACGTGGCCTGCCTCCCAGTCTGTAGCCTCCTTCCCTCACATGCCAGACCAGGATCATCACCCTTCCCAATTCCCATCCAGTTAAAAAGCGATGAGGAAGACTAAAAATAGGAAAGTTTGGATAAAAGAAGTCCCTGTCTGCAGGACTGTAGTCTAATCCCTATCTACCATTCACTTGGCACTGTGCCTACATAATTTCTGAACCTCAGACTACTGTTAAATAAGCATCCTTATCCCCATTTTGCAAATGAGGTAACAGAAGTTCAAGGTAAATTAACTTGCCCAAATGGAAAAGTTAGGTCTTAATTCCAGGCCTATCTGACTGGAAAGTAACAAGATGCATATTCAATATTATTTTATACATGGAAAAAGAAGAGACATATGAAATTATATTGAATAATACAAGAACATGAAACTTACTATTAGATTAGATAGTAGAACCTTGTAGGGCTAAAAGAATTCAAAGTAGGACAAATCATTGTTTTATTCATTTATCTTTCTGAACTCATTTTGGATCCCTCACTATGTACCAAGCACTTGGTATTGATTTGAAGTAGAGGTCAGCCATCTATAGCCCTTGGGTGAAATCTGGCCCACTGCTTGTTTTTGTAAATAAAGTTTTATTGGAACACAGCCACAGCAATTTGTCCATGTACTTCCCGTGGCTGCTTTTGTGCTACAGTAGCAGAGGTGAATATTTGTGACAGAGTCCTTTGGGCTTGCAATACCTGAAATATTTATCATCTGACCCTTAACAGAAAAAGCTTGCTAACCTTTGGTCTAAGAGTTCTAGAAAGTTACATATAAGAGGTGCAACTTGATTAAGAAAGGAAGATTAGAACTGAGTACAGGAGAAGAGGTCACAAACTCTGAACCCTAATTTGTCCCCACTGCTTAGTTTTCATTTGACCTACAGAAAATAGCAGTGCCTTTGAGCCTCATGTTTCTAATTTGTAAAATGGAGAATACCACCTGGTCAAACTGCCTCACACGTTTCAGTGGTTAGATGGCACAATGAGTGACAAATAACAATAACTATATTTTATTGCATATCCATTGACTGTTTTTCCTAAGCAATTTACATGCAATATCTTATTTAAACCTCAGTGTAACTCAGTGAAAGGGTTGCTTGATATAAAGGAGTTACTTATTAGAAACTGTTGCTGTGCTTTTTTCTTCTGTCTTTCTGGGAATCTGATCTTTGCTCTTATTGGCCCCAGGCTGGCATCTTCTTGGGGTGGAGTGTGGGAATGGAGAGGAAGATTAGGATTTGTCAAGGAAAAAAATCAGAGACAAAAAAGAAGATAATCCTTAGATTCTGAGATACAAGGGCAAATTAGACAGCAAGGCAACTTGCAAGTTGGATAATTTCCTTGCAATAATATTTAAAATTGTTATGGCTTCTTTTGGAGTATTGAGGATGGGGGTAAGCATGGAGGATCCAGTTTATAGTGTTGTCGCATGCTGCAGAGCAGGTATAACCTGCTACTCAGGTAGCTAGGCTGGCTCTAGGGTATGAGGATGTAGGGGTAGTAAAAGGCCAATAGCCCATCCCTTTTCTTGCCTGGCAAATTGTAGCAAGATAAAGGGGTAAATAAAGAAAAAGAACAACAGAAACAGGATGTTATAAATTTCCTCACTCTTGGCTTCAGGGAGGGAAGAAGGCAGTTATGTCACATAAATAAGGCCTTAACTGATGGAAGTGGGGGTACTGTCCATGCCACTGAGGCATTTGGACAAGGATGTTATCTTGGATGGACCCAGAATTCATCTGGGTATGTTGTACCCAGTGCTCCAAACCCTGAGTTTCATGTACCTCCTGATATCCTGTAAAAGTCACATCTAGGTATCTAGTGTGCAAGATACCTGCATACCTACTTAGGGAGAGAGACAGGGGAGAGGAGCCTCTGAGAGTCTGGGCATTTTTAGGAAGAGAGATTGAACTAAAGATACTGTTTAATTTTTAGATTAGATTCTGTTTTAAGCAAGATTGCATATTAAGTTTTCACTCTTCACTCCCCCAGCCCATGCCACTATTCCCACTAATGGTGAGGGAGGGGTGAGGAGGTCAGATTAATTTTGGTCTAAATTATTTACAATTTTACATATATATATACACTGTACAAACAAGTTGTATTGCCAGCTAAAAGTTACAACCTTTTTACACTAACATCATCTCCACTTTCACTCATCTGTCTGGCTCCAGTACCAGAGTGCCACTGAAAACTTTAGACTTACACATAGAAAGGGCTGTTATTAACATCATTGTGACTGTAATTGCTATTACTAGGATTTAGGTCATCATGCTAAAGTCCAAACTGCAGACATTACAATTGAGGCTGGAACCAGTATCCTGGAAGACACCAGATGTATGCAAAAGTGAAGCAGTGTTCTAGAAACCAGTTAACGAAAGCAGCAACAGGTTACTTACGTAGAGAAGATCTGGACCACAGCCCACCCTGGGGAAGTCCCAGGGCAAGAAAGGGGACTGTTCTTCAGAGACGTGCATTTTTACCCCTCAGTGTTCTGAGTTTCACTTTAGAGAAAAAGTTAGAAAACAACGTGGGGACTGGAAGGACTCTAGACCTGAAGGAGCGTTTGCAAGAAGGTGTTGCTCTCCTGGCTCTGTACTCTGAGGCCAGTTGCGCAGAACTGGTAATGAGCGAAGAGCAGGTGGCTGTTAGATAGTGGGGTGGAGAGGGGAAAGGGCGGGAGTTGGAGAGGTGAGAACTCTGACTCACGATGATGGAGATGATGGAGAAGTGGTAAGGAGGAGTGGCGTTTTTCCTCCCTGTGGAAAAGTCTAGAGTTACCCTTTGAAACCCTAGCTGTGGTCTAACTAGCTGGCAAATCCTCCCACATGCCAGAAAGAGAAGGAAGGCTGTGCCCTTGGACACCAGCTGCTGAGCAAGTCCTGGCACATGCCGGCTGCCTGACTCTGAGTGATCTGAAAGTTGTTTGTTTCAAGCTCTAACTTCAGTCTCCAGCACTGTGTTCCTACCAGGAAGTTGTGTTTCTCCTTCCTGGAGAGGTCTGAGAGCTCTCTGAATATTCCAGTGGGGAGAAGCCGGCAAGACAGTTCATCTGGAGCTTCCATCTGTGGGCGGAAAAAGAATGTTTTTTAAGTAGGCAGAGTTGTGAAGTGTGTATAATAAGGCCTGGCTTTGGCAGCTGGACACAGAGCCTTCATTCCAAATTTCTTCTAGCAGGTAGGCAGATTTCCAGGTTACAGACTACAGGACTAAAATGTGGCTGAGTCTGGGGTGGGATCCAGCCATGCCCAGTGACTCCACCTACAGAAAAGCAAGGGGAAGAACCAAACACCAGTAGGATTTAGGCCAAGGACAGCGTTTTTCCCATGAACGTTCACTTGTTTGCCTCAGTCTCTGTGAGATTCTTAAAAAGAAAAAGGGATGGTTTTGTGGATAGCTTTTCACTGCACTGTCTGCATTTTCTATAATGAGTGTATATTTCTTTGCTTCTCAGAAAAAAATCTCTAAAAAATAGGAATAAAAACTTGGATCTTAATAGCTGCTTACATCCCGTGCCTCTAGATTGTGGTTAGAGGTGGGGAGAGGTGAGGGAACAAAGATACTCCTCTTCTTTTAAGGCTTCTTCCCTGCATCCCCACTCCCACCTAATTCATGAACAATTTGCTCTGCTCAAAAACTATGGTCTGGGTAATATATACCACTAGATTATGGTTTATTTTTCTTGGCGATAATGCTGTATTGTTTGTATGAGGAGAGTATATAGGAGAAAGTCTTTATTTGCAGGAGATATAGGTCGAAACACTGAAGGGTGAAGTGTCAGGATGCCTGCTGCTTAATTTAAAATGGCTCTGGTAAAAAGGCAAATATGAAGCAAATATTGCAAGAAGTTAACAATTGTTGGGCTTAGTGATTGCTCTGTGTGTATTCCTTACGATCTTTCAATATCTGTTTGAACACATCTGTAATTTAAAAAAATGGAAACAAAACCAGACTCCCTTCAATCTTTGATCATCTTTTTTCTTCTTTTGTCTTGCTCCTTTCTTACCTGTTCCCTCATGTACCTGAGCCAGCATACAGACATGACTTTCAGGAAAGCATGTTCATGGTAGGGAAGAAGAAAACAATTTGTTCTGGGTTCTCATCGATGCCATGCTCCCCACCATTCAACACCCATTGCCCCTCTCCTCCTACTCTCCTCCAACACTGTGTTTGTGCAAGACTGTTTATTGCATTGTTGTTTATAATACTTTTTAATTGGAAATAATCTTTATTTCCATCATTAGAAGATTGGTTAAATAGTTTAAGATATGTCTATACAATGAAATACCATGTAGACTAAAGCAAGTTTGTATGTGTTTCTATTATTTTAAATTTTTTATTATTTCATTATTTAAATAGTTTATACAATAACCAAAAAGGAAATAAAAAAAAATTATTCAATTTCCCACCACTCAGAAATAACCAACAAGAAAACAACAGGCATCCTAATACAAATATGGGTACTTTAAAAAGGCTTCCCAAAAGAGAATATCAACATGGCTGCTAAACATAAAAAGGTGCCCAGCTTTTTAGTTAGCAATCAGGGAAATGAAATCAGATTGGCTACAATGGAAGAGCCTGATAATATAAAGTGTTAGAGGGGATATGGAGCAACTGGAACTCTTATACACTGATGTTGAGAATGTAAATTAGTGCAACCACATCAGAAAAATAGTTTGGCATTCTGTAACAAAGTTAAAAAATATACATATTCTTATGATTCAGAAATTCCATTCCTAGGAATACTTCCTAAAGAAATTCATGCATATATATAGCAGGATACATATATGAGAATGTTTATAAGAGCTCATTTGTAAGAGCCAGAAATAGGCAACAACTCAAATATTCATCAATGGTAGGGTCAATAAATAAGTTGTGATATGTTTATACAATGGAATACCATACTAAAAGAAAATAATGTCATGGGGAATGATCTGAATTAATCTTTACACACATAATATTAAGCAAAAAAAAAAAAAGAAGCAAGAAAAATAAGTATACCTACAATATGAGTCCATTATGTAAGGTCCAAAAAGCAGGCAAAATTAGATGATATTGTTTAGGTTCGCTAGCATAGAAGGTTAATTCATAAAATAAATCAGGGAAATAATCATAGTAGTTAAAATTGACATAGGGAGTGAATTAAAATGGATGAGGCATGAGAAGATTATGATTGCTATGGATACAATGGGGACTTCTGGTATTTGGGGTGCTGGTGATCTGCTAGTCTTCCTCTGGGCAGTGGTTACACATGGGTTCATTTTGTTGCTAAATATATATACTATATACCATATATATATATAACGCACTTCTCTGTGCTGCTCCATGATTATTACAGTAAAAAAGTTAGAATTGACATGTAGAATATGATCCTGTTTTGTCCTAGTATTTCTACATGTTATTTCTTTTATCTTTATATATACACGAAGATACTGAGCTTTTCAAGTGCTATTGGTCATCCATATACCTTCTTCCTTGAAATGTATTTTCAAATATTTTATTCATTTTTAAAATTGGTTTATTTATCTTAACACTACTAAGTGGTAAAGGAAGATATTCTATAAATTCAGGATACTAGTCCCTTGTCAAATGTATTAATTATATGTATATGCATTGCAAGTATTTTCTCCCTGTCTGTGGCTGCCTTTCTCATTTTAAAATCTTGACTTTAGAATAGCAAAATTTTTAATTTTTATAAAGTTCAATTTGCTAGATTTTTTGCTTTATTGCCTTTTATCTCCTTTAAAAGAAAATCTTTGTGTACACCCTGTGTGTGTGAAGATTTCCTCCTATGTTTTCTCCTGAAAGTATTATCATTTTAGCTTTTACGATTAAGTCTATGATTCAGTTTGAGTAATTTTTATGTCTGGTGTAAGTTAATGACAAAGTTTCATTTTTCCCATACTAATACCCGGTTGTTCTAGCCCTTTATGATTTCAATTTTTTATTATATATTGTTTTTAAAATTCCAGTTTCCAATTGTTCGTTGTCTGTATTTAGAAACAATTGATTTTTGTGTACTGACTTTGTATTCAGCAGCCTTGATGTACCAGTCAGGATCCAGCCAGGAAATAGAAAACACAGCAGTAATTTTAACAAGTAATTTTAATAAAGAAAGTTTTAATTTATGTCATAAAATATTATTATAGTAACGGGGGTTAACTACTAAGAGGAGCTTCATTTACTTCGTGCTGTATTGTTATGTTTTCAAGATTAACTGTATTTTCTTCTGCAAGGTCAAATCTAATAAAAGTTTTATTTCAGATATTGTACTTTTTATGTCTAAAAGTTCCTTTGACTCTTTATATGTTTGATTTCTCTCCTCATTATAGTTATGTTTTCTATAAAATATGAGTATATTGCTATAGTAACTGTTTAACTTTTAACTTATCCTTGTCTGTGAGTTCCATAATCTCTGTCATTTCCATGTTTGTTTCTATCGACTTAGTTTTCTCCTGATTATGGGTCACACTCTTCTGATTCTTATGCTAGTCATTTTTGGTTGGGTGCTGCACATTGTGAATATTATGTAGTTGAATGTCTGGACTATGTTGTCTTCTTTTAAAGAATTTTGAACTTTGTATTGAAAGACATGTATTTTTCTATCAGTTTGAGCTCACTGAGTCCTCATTTTAAGCTTTGTGAGGATTAGTGTACAGTAGACTTAACTCTAGGCATAGATCAGCCCTATTACTAAATCATGACTCCTCTGGGTGTCCATGGAATTGCCCAGGTGATCACTGTGGACTCCCTACTCTGGCACATTGAAGCTAGAGCACCTATCAATCCTATGTGAGGTCTGGCAGTTGTTCTACCTTCACAGCTCAGTCATTCATCGTTCTGTCTTGTGGAGTTTCACTCTATTCTTGCACAACTTTGCACTTAGCAAAGACTCAAGGTAACGTTTATGCAGATTTCTAGAGCCCTTTTATTGTGTAACTTCATTCTTTCTGGAGCTCCACCCACAGTTTCCAGCCATTTCATCCTCCGCAATCTCTGATGTGTGTTTCAGCAAAGCCATCAACCTGTGTTTGGTTATCCCTTCCCTGCTCATGGTCTTAAAATTGCTTCAGGCAGAAAACCCTAACAATTGTAGGGATCACCTTGTTTGTTTCCCCTCTCTCAGGGATCCCAATCTGTGTTGCCTATTTTCCAATGTCTGCAAATGATTATTTCCTATATATTGTCCAGTTTTCTAGCTGATTATCATAGGAGGTTAAATGTGGTCCTTGTTATTCTGTAATGGCCAGAGTCCTATATGTTTAATTTTAACAAAATTTTAATTACTTAAATTTAACCTCAGAAAAGTCATCTAATGCTGTTGTATAACTTCAGGTAAGAAGAGCTATAATTTCTAGTAATACTCAATTTTTAAAATGTGTAAAGTTTGAGGTAATTAGTTTTTAGTATCAAACTTAGTCAGCATTTATAGACTCTAGTCTGAAAAATGAGGACGCTGAGAATACATTTTACTTTGTTCCAACTTGCTTCTCCACTAACTGTTTTTTTTTTTGCGGTATGCGGGCCTCTCGCTGTTGTGGCCTCTCCCGTTGCGGAGCACAGGCTCTGGACACGCAGGCTCAGCGGCCATGGCTCACGGGCCCAGCCGCTCCGCGGCACGCGAGATCTTCCCGGACAGGGCACGAACCCGTGTCCCCTGCATCGGCAGGTGGACTGTCAACCACTGCGCCTCCAGGGAAGCCCTCCACTAACTTTTATATTTTTATTTACACATTGTTAAGTTGTATAACATTGGCTTTCTGCATAGTTCATGATGTTGATGTGTCTTAATTCTATGTTGAACTGGATTTAATTCTCACTGGTATTTTATCACAACATATTCATTTTTGAGTACTTCATTTTAAGCTATCTTTTATTTGGCTAGATGTATCATCAATCTTTTTTCCCCCTCAGAAAGACTCATGGGGGTGTTCTCTGAGTCCTTAAGGCTAATGAGTTTCTGTCTTTAACCTTGTACTTACTGTAGTCTTGGCTGTGTATAAACTTTCCTCAGAATTTTGCACACATTGCTCTGTTGCCTTTTATCATCTAATGTTACCATGAGATACCTGAAGCAAGTCTACTATTTCCCCTTTGTACATGGGCTACTACTTTTTAGCCTATATATCTATAGAATTCTTTCTGTATATCTTTGAAGTTTTTCAGGATATCTCTTTACATATTTTTCCTGAGTTATGGTGTGTCTTTTTGGATATAGATTTCCATCTTTATTTCAAGAAAATATTCTTGCTCATTGGGGTTTGTTCTCTTGGAACTTCTTCTGAGAGACTTCTTCTTGGAACCTGACAATGGGCAGAGCTAGAAGCGTCTTGGGAGACTGTCAGTGGAGACTTGAAAAGAAGAAAGGAAACTGCTCCTGGAAGCTTCATAAAAGGGGGCCCATATTATACATTTAATGGGACAGTTGATTAGACTATACCTGTAGTAACTTGAAAAATAGAAAATGTACCTAGGAAATTTCCTAGTGGTCCAGTGGTTAGGACTCTGTGCTTTCACTGCTGAGGGCCCAGGTTCGATCCCTGGTCGGGGAACTAAGATCATAAGCTGTGTGGTGTGGCCAAAAAAAAAAGAAAAGAAAAGAAAAAGAAAAAAAGAAAATGTACCTAACTAACTTACATACCTAGCTAAGAGTATTTCCAGATATTGAAAGCACCAACTGATCCTTTCATCTACATATAATAAGGTACAGTTAGAGAGAGAGGAACTGAAGAAGGAACTACTTCATTTTTAAACAGAGTTAGAGGAAGTATTTCTAACCCAGAACTTGCTAAGTCAGAAGATAAAACTATTTCTCATTCTAACATTCTTAGCCAGGAAAATTATCTCAAAATAAGAGACAGTGTCAGGGCAAATATAGAATATAGAACACTGCCTATGGAATGTTGCTTTGTGGTCAAAACTCTATAAGATCCTTTGTTAAGACATTAGACAGATGAAGGGCAGTGCTTCATAGATCCTTTCTTATCTAGAATAAAGAGACTTCTAGTAATTTTAAGAGCATGACTTGTAGACCCTCTCAGCTAGACAATAAATTTCTAAAAATCTTAAGGGTCTTGTCATAGCACTCTGATTCACAGTTCTAAAGTAGAGAGGATTTGCATGGACATTTCTCTTTTCTAATGAATTGAGTTATAATTAGATAGCTACAAATTACACAAACTTTTTATAGGAATTATATCAATTTGGACTAAAAGTTAACAGAAAGAGCTGAGAATTAAAAGAGGCCTCTGGGCCCCTAACTTATGTTGCAGGTTGAGAAAGTTACTCAGCTGTAAGTATGGACCATATTTTATGGAAAGGGAAAGATGAGTCAAAGAGAATAGCCACAACTCAGAGCTTAAAGCTAGGAGACATGGACAGTCATCATAGGTTATGACAGAACTGGATCCTGATCAAGGAACCTGTGATATGTGCCCAGCTGGATTTCAGAATTATTATGGACCACTGACTGTTATGTGTTTTTATTGTCCCTCTTTTGAATGAGAGTATCTCGTTTAGTGTTTCTGACCTTGCCTTACCATTATATACTGGACGTGCGTGCAGGGAGTTAGAAACTTGCCTCTTTAGTTCATACATCTTCAGATCGAGAGCTGCACTTGAGGAGCCTCATTCAGAACTGTAGCTCATTTAAATGACAATATCTTGGACTTCAAGTCTGAATCTGGTGCTGTAATGGATGAGATTCGGGTGATTCTCAGGGATTAGGAGGTGTGTCTTTTGCATGAGTTAGATGGGCTATGGGGAATGTGATAAATCATTAGGTGTCAAAGGATTCACTGTAATAGACTATTACTTTAGTGTCTTCTAATGAGTCATGTCTGCCAGCATTTGTGTCCTAGTATAGCTCACTCTCCATAAATTTGAGCTGGCCCTGTCACCCACTTTAATCAGTTAAATGTGCTGGAAGTGATACTGTGTCAATTCTGGACAGCTTCTACTTCTGTACTTTTAGAAGTTAGCTACCACACAAGAAGTCCAACTGCCTTAAGACTGCCATCCTGTGAGGAAGCTCAAACTAGCCAGATAGAGAGACCATGTGGATTAAGGGACCCAGGCCACAGCCCCAGCTGAGCTCCCAGCTTACTCAGCACCCAGAGGCCAACCATCTGAGTGATTCGTCTTATCAGTGCATTCACCAGACTTAGTTGAGCTACCTTTGCTAATATTATATGGGATATAGATGAATGGTCCTCCCCAAGCCCTGTGCAAATTGAAGATTTGTGAGAAAATATGTTTTAAGCCACTGAGTTTTTAGGTATTTTGTTACATAGCAATAGGAATTGAAACATATTAACTTTCTTCTTTGAGCTATTTTTATTTCAGACATCATGTTGTTGGAAATTTCTTTGAGGGACTATATATATATTTCTTGGTTTGAATTTTTGGCTTATAATACTTCCTTCCTCCTTTCCACACCTTCTCTGCCAATTATTTGGCATTTGTTCCAATGTTGATTCCTTTCCAACTAATACTAATCTTCAAGTAATTCAACTAAGTAATTGAGTAACTTAGTAATTAAACAAAAAACAAGTATTTTTTCAGCAAAGGAAACCACCATCAAAATGAGAAGGCAACCTACTGAAGTAGAATATTTCCAAGTCATATATCTGATAAGGGGTTAAAATCCAAAATATGTAAAGAACTCATACAACGACAACAAAAAAACAAACAACCTGATTAAGATATGGGCAGATGATCTGAATAGACATTTTTCCAAGGAAGACATACAGATGGCCAACAGGCACATGAAAAGATGCTCGACATCACTAATCATCAGGGAAATGCAAATCAAAATCACAGTGAGATACCACCTTATACCTATTGGAATGGCCATTATTGAAAAGATAAGAAATAACAAATGTTGGAGAAGTTGTGGAGAAAAGGGAATGCTTGTACACTGTTGGTAGGATTGTAAATTGGTGCAACCACTATGGAAAACAATATGGAGAGTCCTCAAAAAAATTAAGAATAGAAGTACCATATGACCCACCTATTCCACTTCTGGGTGTTTATCCGAAGAGCATGAAAATGCTAACTCAAAAAGATATATATTCATCTCTACGTTCATTTCATCATTATTTACAATAGTCAAGATATGGAAATAACCTGAGTGTCCATCAATGGGTGAATGAATAAAGAAGATGTGGCATACACACACACACACACACACACACACACACACACACACACACACACAAGAACACTACTCAGCCATAAAAGAATGAAATCCTGACATTTGTGATAATACCTTGAAGGTACAATATTACACTAAATGAAATAAGTCAGATGGAGAAAGACAAATACCATATGATTTTACTTATATGTGGAATCTAAAAAACAAAACAAATGCAAAGAAAATAAAACAAGAACAAACAAAATAAAACCAAAAACAAACTCATAGATACAGAGAACAGACTAACAGTTACCAGAGGACAGTGGATGAAATGGGTAAAGGGGGTCGATTGTAGGGTGATGTGTGGTAACTAGACTTGTGGTGATTGCTTTGTAGTGTATACAGATGTTGAATTATAATGTTGTATAGAAAAATGCAAAAAGTGTTTGTTTATAAATAAGAACGTGGAGATGAATGGAGAGGGTAAATTGCAGCTTCTTTGATTCAGGTTTCACCACCGTTTCCTCTGCTGAGAATGATGTCTCCTTTTGTGTTTCAGTGTTTTCAGCAATACTGTGACTCAAGGGAAACGCTTGCAAGTGGCAAAGTCCTCTGTTTGTAATCCAGTGGCTAATGCTGTCCTTCCTCTGTTTACCCCGCCTCATCTCCAGCAGTCTCTCTTAGCAAGTAGAGAGACCAGAGAATTCATTATTTAAGTTATCATTCACTCTGTAGTGAGAGGAGGCTTTCTATTTATAATTGCACTAGGGTAGTAGACACGAACTGGGCACACCAGGTCATCAAGCCACCTTGTTTGTAAGCCTGAGTTGTAAACAATAAAAATGACATGTACCTTCCTGAGTTCTACTTACTTAGCTTTCCTGCTGTGGAGAATAGGACAGTGCAGGGACAGTCCCCACTCCTCCTTTGACTGGTCTGTTTCTGTTAACGAATTCATATATTGACCTTTCAGACCTGGGTCATCAGCATGTTAAGGGAATCCTGCCTAATTTCTAGGGAGGTTATGTGTAGCCCTCAGTGACTTTTCACATTTTGGGCCAAGTTTCAAAGCATATGGCAGAGTTCATGGTTTGTGGTTCACAGCCTATGGTTTGGAATTTTGTGTATTTACTTCTATCATTACTACAGGGATATACTTTCCTTCCATTTTTTAAAGTTGTTTTTGATGGGCTTAGAGGGAAAGAATAGAATTAAAATGTCTTACTCTGTTATCTTTAACTAAAAGACTACTGTTTCGGCATGGAGATATGACCTTGATATAGAGTCAAACATAAGCAGATTACAGTACATTAGTTATGGTATATATACCTTTGTGTTAAAAAGAATGCACTTTATATTCATAACATATTACTAAGGGTATTCATCCCAGCGGTAACTGAAGTCATTTTATGGAGTGAGGAGGATGTATGTAATGTATGTGAAATTTTTACAATGGGCATGAATTAATTAAATAAATCAGTAAAGAAATCACTGAAGATCATTCCATTTTGGAGAAACATAAAAATACTTAAGTTTCCGTGGTCTTTGTTGCATTGTGGAGTTAAGAATCCATGCCACTAACAAGGCATCCTGTGGTTAAGAATGAAATGCCCTTTTATTTTGATCCAATAGCCTCTCCTCAAAATTTTCCCACTGTAGACCTTCCAGGGAACTATCTTTCTTAGCTGGAAAAAATATGAGTTGCTAGGCCAGGAAGCACTTTGATTCTGAAGGTTAGAGGCTAGTAGGATAGGACTGGATTAGCCACAGTAACAATCAAAAAGACAATCCCTGTCTGTGTTAGGATGGTTGATGCCTGTTGTCTGGGCTTCTGGGTCTGCAGTTGGCCTGTTCCCTGACTTATTTATTTCCCTAGCTTGCATTACCGTTTACCTGCCCATTGTCCTCTGTCGTCTTTGATGCCCTGGGATGCAGCATTAATATTTTAGCAATGGTGGTATATCCCTTAGCATATCCGGAATGGAGGAGATAAGCAATAAATAACAGTGATAAACCTGTGCTGCCAGAGCTTCTTTGGAGGGCTTTACTGAGCACCCCAAGAAATGGATTCATGAAACTTAGTATGGTGGAATGGAAAGAAAAACACAGGAAAGAAATAGAGTGGTGCACATAGCTGTCACACCCATGTCAGAAATCTAGGTGAGAAAGGTAAACGTCAGTGGCTCAAAGACTTTCCAAGGAAGAGCAAGGCTGCTATAGTCCGTCAAGCAGCTGACACAGGAGCAGAGCTTGACAAGTCATTTTGATGCTGGTCTGGAAAACTCCTTGGAAATAAACATGTTCAAAAAGGCCCCAAATCCAAATCAATACAGAGAGGAGAGCTGAGGGAATGAGTAAAAATAAGTCAGTGAGGGATCATGACTGCTCCTGCCTCTACTCCTGGTCATAACCAGGATCCCAGCGAGTACGGATGTTTGATTTGGTCAGTTGACAGGCTGAGTGGTGCAGGGGAAATGTGGCCTGAAGAGTCAGGCAGCCCTGAGATAAAACCCAGCTACATGGGCTTCCCTGGCGGCGCAGTGGTTGAGGGTCCGCCTGCCGATGCAGGGGACACGGGTTCGTGCTCCAGTCCGGGAAGATCCCACATGCCACGGAGCGGCTGGGCCCGTGAGCCATGGCCGCTGAGCCTGCGTGTCCGGAGCCTGTGCTCCGCAACGGGAGAGGCCACAACAGTGAGAGGCCCGCGTACCGCCAAAAACAACAAACAAACAAAAACCTAGCTACGTGGACTTAGGATCTTGAGCAAGTGACTTCTCTCTGCTCATAGGGAAATTCTCAGCTGGTTCTGGTCTGTGGCACTAATTCTGTGTTTGGGTTTATCTGTAATGTAGAGACAACAGTATCTTCCCTGTGACATCATTTGAGGGTTGAATGAGATAGTGCCTATGAAGTGCTAGTCCACAGACAGTGTTGAATGAATGCTTGTTACTCATTCTCTGGAGCCTGTCCTCTGTCCCAAAGCTCTCAGAAGTAGAGCACTCTGGCACTTACCTTGACCTCCCACCTCCTGTTTCTCCTCTTCCCCCTTCTTCTTCTTCTGTTCTGTAAGGACGGTGAAGCCCTGAGCTGGCAGATAAATTGGGCTCCGGCTTGGGTGAAGCAGAGAGATTTCTTGATGTATTTGTCCTGCACCTGAGGAAGCAAGCTGTGTTTGTGCTCCTGGTTTCCATTACGGAGCTGGTCATATTTTGTCTTCTCTTAGGTGGCAGCTAGATCTGTCCTGGTCAGGTCAACACAGACTCTGACTACAGGAGAGAGAAGCAGGTACTAAAGCCGGTCAGAGGTATTTATTTCTCCTATCTTACTGTGTTACCTGAAAGAGGCACTAAGATCTTCACACCTGAGCTTGGGAGTTGCAGTTCTTCATTTGCGATGTCCTTCAAGTTTTGGGCCTGTTTTCACCCAGGTGTGTGATGCTTCCAGCTTTCATCATGGTGCCCACCTTCTCAAAGGCATCATTAATTCCCTATTGCCCGTAAGATAAATCCCAAACTCCTTACCTTGGCATCTAGTGCCCTCTACTCTCTCACTCCAGTTACTCTCCATTTTATTTCCCACCGTTCCTAAGCATGAAACAGTCCCAAACTAAACTATTCACTGCTTCACTCACGCTCCCTGCATTTTCCTGCCTCTGCTTCTTTTTGATGTTCTTCCTGTGCCTGGAATACTCCTTTCTCCTCCTCCTCCCTCCATGGTCAAGTCATATCTGTTACGCAAAGCCCAGCTCAAATGCTGGCCCCTCCATAAAGCTTTACTTGTGCACCTTCTAGCTGGAGTCAATCTTGCCCTTCTCCAAACTCTTTTGGCTTTTTCTCCAAGCAGAGCACCAATGTCTGATGCTTAGAACTCTCGCTTCTGCAGTACAAGCCTTTTGAAGTAGTCTCCTTCCCTAATAGAATGTTGGCCCCTTGCAAGTAAAATTTATGCATAACCTCTATCTCTTTTTCCCACAGTGTCTTATACACATTAGGTGACTAGATGAATGAATTTGAAGGCAGTAGTCGAGCTGTTGTGTGTATATATAATTGCTGATGATGTACAAGTTGATACAGCAGCTATGGCAAATTCCTCTCATGCGTGCCCTCATGGTCCTTCTGGTGCCTGTGGCGAAATTCTACTCATATGCCAACCCCAATCTAGAGAAGTAGGTTGAAAAAGATTCTAAGTCATGTCTTGTGCCAGTAGGATGGAGTGCTGTGATTGATTAGTGATGTCTTCCATTACCCTGTATCAGAATTGATAGAAAGGTAGAATCTTTGTCACATCACATCTAATGTTTCCATATTGGTAGAAAGTTGTAATAAATGGCATGGATGTACTTGCAATGAAAACTGACTCGTCTAAACTTATAATCACATCAATATATGAAGAAGTTACAAAAATAACACAAGATCGGAATCACCAGGCCTATCACTTTGGCCTCTTCCACTTGCGAGCTAGTAGCAAATTACTTAATCTCCCTTTATCCACATGTACGATGAGTTAGTAATACCCATTTTACCTATTTCACAGCCAAGTAAGAGGATATTTTTCCTGGTTATGAGGACAAAATTTTATATGTATATGTAAAATTATATATATAATATATGTATACATATGTATTTATATAGTATATGTATTTATATATGTTTATGGGTAATGATTAAAATTCATAAATAACTTTTATTATTTCTCACTTTGAAAGTCTCGCAGGTTCTTCAAATTAAAAAAAAAATACAGAGACGGAAAGAGAAACGCACTAATTCTTCTTGAACAGAGACAATCACTAGTAACAACTTAGTATATATCCTTGCAGATCCTTTTCAATGAGGTGTATAGCCTTTAAAATTCTTTTGAGACTTGTATTCTTTTTTTTTAATCAGTACAGAGTGAAAATTTTTGGATGCCACTAAGTATTATTCTATAACATTGCTTGCATGTTAAATAGTATTTTATTATATTTTAATAGCATGTTGCGCCCTGTGAATTACAACACAAATGCAATGTTGATTTGATATTTATATGATGAGCACAAGCAAGGGGGAACCTAGAAATAGACAAATTAAAACTTGTTGCCTTGTAGTTTGCGTGGAATAGTGGGTTTTCAGGTAGTGCTGTGGTCTCTTATCCAGGAATCTTTATGGCAATGGTAATTGTGAGGTGTGTTGATCTGTAGTGAAGGTTAGTACATTGGATTTGATGGGGCTCAAAGGACAAATAAAGAGTTACGGTTGAACTTTCCTCAAGCAGTGTTTACGTGCTCATTGGATTTAGAGTCAGTTTTGCAAATGTTCCAACAGGAATGGATTCATTTTTGAAAAGCTGTAATCAGCAAGAAACAAAGGGCAGGGATGTTTTTGAACTCAAATTTTTGTAGGGCTCCTTGTTCCCCTTTTGTTAAAAAAAAGAAAGAGAAATTCAGTAAATTTAGAAAAGTACAACAAGCATTATGCTTGTTTCTACTGACAAAAGAAATACTCCTTCCTTGAATATAGGAGTCTTTTTTGATCTGGAGTACAGGACTAGATTTCTGAAAACATTAGAAATGGGAGAAAATTTTCAAATTTAGCATTCTGTAGTGTTACTGTAAAATGTGTATCCCTCTAAATGGCCACTCTATAAGACACCTATTTTTAGGGCTTTTTTAAAGAATTCTAGGGACATGTGTTTGCAGTAGGGTGTAGTAAAGACACGTAGGCTTTGGAATTGTGAAAGATCTGACTTAAGGTTCATTTCTGCCATGTACTAGCGGCATGATCTTGAACAAATTACCCAATCTCTTTCAGCTCCAGTTAGCTTGATGACAGTACCTGTATCACAGGATAGTTTTGAGAGTTAGATGAAATCATGTCTTTAAATTTCTTGGCATAGTATAGGTACTCACTGAGTGTTGATCACCCATCTGTATAGTAGGCTATAAATAGGTCATGGAGGTAGACAAGTTGGCTAACTCTCTCTCCTCAGGAACCTGATGGCTGAGCCATCAGAACACTTTATTTTCTTGGCTACAAGAATTATTTGTTACAACATAAGTAAAAGAACTGATAAACACAGTCTGCAAGAAGATTCTGAGAAATTAGAATATTGATCAAAGCAAGAATGAAAGGAAAAGAACTTAGGCATTTTAAGATGTCCTTGGTTGCTTTCCAATATTTTCTCTTACTATCAGTTTATTTTATCTTAATTCTAATTACTTTCCTTTTGGCCTAGAGACTTCCTGATTCTCCACGTCCAGCCATGCCCATGCTTATCTCTTTTTGTGGCATCTCATCTCAGGCGTAGCTTTAAGCCATCTGGGATCAAAGACTTCTGCTTAGGGGATGCTGCATTTAACTAAGGATAGATACTTTGCAGTGTTTTATCATACTTATTTTAATACCCAACCCATTTGCTTTGACTTTTTTACCCAGTTAGAGAGGAAGAGGCTTATGAGGACAGAGCAAAGTCCTCAATTGTACATTACTTCTTCCCTCTGTTTATTCCTTAACCTATTACAAAAAAATTATTCCTCAAAAAGATCACCTTTTCTTGTAAACATCACAACATATCTCAATATAAATGAAATTATTTCGAAAAGTAACATTAGATTATGTACAGTTTCTCTCCAATGTGATTTCCAACACTGATATGTTGTTAAATTCTATGTACTGAAGAAGCTATTTGGAAATACACTACATATATCCAATTGGTTCATCACATTTATATCACTCTCTCCTTTAAGGCCTCAGAGATAACTCTAAATGTTGACTTTTTTAAATATTAAACCTCTTTTATTGAATCAATCTCAGCTGTGTAAACTTTAAGTGAAAATCAAAGCACTAAAAATGAGCCCAATATTTAAATTCCATTATAATTACCCCTGGGTGGCCAAAGGAGTGGACCTTTAGGTATTGAGCTTTTGTTACATGAAATCTAGCTGGGCTTTCCTGATCTGGACTGGGAAATCACCTCAGTGCTTGGGGCCTGAGGCTAAAATGGACTGTTTCCCACTAAGAAACATAGATTAAATCAAAAGATTGGCATTCTGGAAAATTTCCTACCCTCTAGGAAACACGTCTGTGAAATGACCACGTAAACGCTTTATTCTTGACGTAGCACAGAGCACAGCCTGGCTGGTTAGCTGCAGGTAAGGGGTAGAGCTTGAGGAGCAGGCTGAAAAGGTGTGATGTCTGGATGGCGGGGCTCTGTAGTTAATGGGAGGTGGGGAAGGCACAGCATGGTCTGAATGCCTTGGACACCTAAGGTCCTTTTGTGAGTCATTTCATTACTCCTTGTAACTTTCCTCCCAAGTAACTTCCATTACACACACTGAACAGATGAGCAACTGAGCCTCAGAGAGTTTAAGGATCCTGCGCATGTTCGTGTGGCTAGTGCCAGGAAGGCCAGAACTCCAACCTATCTGTCTAACTCAAAACCTATGCCCTTTTCACTTTATCCTACATCTCCTAAGTAGAGAAGTGTCTTGGTGTAGAGCTGCACTGTTCAACAGAAATATAAGGAAAACTATAAGTGTGAACCACATATGTCGTTTAAAATTTTCCAGTACCCACATTTAAACTGATTTTAATAATGTACTTTATTTAACCTAATGTATCTAAAATATTAGCATTTTAACATGCAATTAATAAAAAAAACTCAGTGAGGTATTTTATATTCTTTTCTTCACACTAAGTTTTCACAATCTGATGTGCATTTTATACTTACAACATATCTCAATTAGAACTGGCCGCATTTCCAGTACTCAGTATCCACATGTGGCTGATGGCTGCCATGTTGGATGGGGCAGATATAGACAATCAGTAGTGTTATCAGGAAGGTTAACTGGGTTGATGTGGGAGAACTCAGTATTGGGAAACCCAGGAGGAGATGATACTCTGAAGGGTAACTAGGTCAGGCAACTTGGCGTACAGGAAGTGTATCATTCACTCATTCATTCATTCAGCATGTATTAGTGAGTACCTCCTAAGCATCAGATACTGTTCTAGGTGCTAAGCTAGAGAGGCGAACAAGATTAAGTGCTTTCACTAGTGGAATCTACACTCTGGGAGGTGAGATAGACAATAAGCAAATAAGCATATAATTTAAGTGATTTGAATAAAAGTACAGCCAGCAAGAAGATAGAGTGTAGCAGGGACTATTTTTGATGAGGTAATAAGGAGAGGCCTTTCTGAAGAAAAGTCATTTGAGCAGAGACTGAAGCCAGGCATCGGAAAGCCTGAGTAAACGGTGTTCTAAGCAGAGGGAATGGAATACTGAGATGGCAACACGCTGAACAGCATCTGGGAATAGCAAGGCCAGTGTTTGGAGGGGAGGGGGTGTGGTAGGAAGTGAGGCTTGAGAGTGAGACTGCGGTCAGCTCGTGCAAGGCCTCGTAGGGTGTGGTAAGGACTTCCCCAAGTGTGATGGGAAGTCTTCATAGGGTTTTGAGTCAGAGAGCAGAGTTCTCTGAACTCAGATACCTTTATAAAGGATATTCTGGCTATGATATGGAGAAGAAACTGGAGGTGGGGGGGGTGAATAGCAGATTGTTATTGCAGGTAGTGAGTAGAGCTATGAGGAATAAGTCTTACTTCATGGGAATGGGGATGAGCAAACGCTAGATATGATTCCACTCTCAGGCAATGGGTGTTACTAAATACTGTTTTATATATTGCATAGGCATATGTTGATTAAATTAGAGAGCATTTCTTCAAATTGCACAACTGAATGATATTAAATGGCTTACCCAGACAGGGACTCAGAGAATTAGGTCATGATCTATTGCCAAAACTGGGGTAGGATGGATGAGTGTGGTTGACATTAGAGGGTAATTTGGTCAGGAACACCAGAAATGCCAGAATCTGCCTTAGCCCAGCCAATTCTCTTCTGTGAGAGGGTCCCAAGGAATACTGGATTACAAGAAATAATGACCCCCACAAAATAAGAGTATCACTGTATTGTAAGCTGACCTTGTGTTTAAAACTGCAGTGTACAGTTACTCGGTTAAAAAATTAGCACAAGGGGCATGAGGTGGACTCTAAAGATGGGAGGGTTCCTCTCTTAGGTTCATGCTGAGATGTTGAAATCTTATCACTAAGGATGAGCGCACCCCCTCAATAGAATGCGAGCTTCTGTTGGGAATCCTGTACCTGGGATCCTATTGACCTTCTCCTGGGAATCCAGTAGACTGGGGTCCTACCTTACTTACAGCCATATCCCAAGAGATAGAAGCTGGCATCTAATAAGTGCTCAATATTTGTTGCATCCATTCATCCACTCATCCTATGACTCCTTCATCTAATGAATATCTTTGCTGAGCACTGGGATATAGCAGGGAGGAGACATAGCCATTGCATTCTGCATTCACAGTCCACCATCAGAAACAGAACTCATCTCTACCTTATGATGAGTTCTTTGGGGAGGAAGGACAGTTCACTATGGGAGCTCACATGAGGGTTTGCAAATTCAGGGCAAGAGAGGGTGGAGAGCCTTCCTGGAGGCAATGGTGCCTGCAGAGATCCTTCTTGGGCTTAGAATGAGGATGTAAGCATTTGTAAACAATAAAGATACACTCTATTGGTGGACTCGCTAGTAGTATCAAGGCCGCTTGAATGGAGAGCTGTATTTTCTGAATAATAGCCTGTAGTTGGCTGGCAAATTTAAATGGTGATAGAGCCTTATTAATATGTATGACCTACACCTTTCCTAAATTTGGTAGAAGGAAAAGCTGGAGTATATGATAATTTTTAAAAATCTGCATTCATTCCATTCATTTGGGTAATCTGGCATATAATACCTGATTATCATAATTTTACCTAAATAATGAATAAACTAGACAAAGGAAAATTAAAATCTTTCACATTAGATGTAATTATAATTTTTTTACAGTAACATCCACAGTTAGATTCTTAATTAAGTCTTCATGCCTCTTTTACAAAAGTGTATTTTGTTGATATAGTTAATTTTTTAACATCTGCATTAATGAGAGGAAAGAACAGCATAGATAATTCCCCCAAACCAAAGCTTAAAATCCATCTTCACTGGGTTGTGCGATAAAGTCTGTCCTGTGCAATGCCTGATATTTGCTTTCCTGATGATGTACTTTGTGGAATAATATTAACATGCGTTTGCATTTACTGAAAAGAAAAAAATGGCTGATATAAATCAGGGAAGAGAATATGGCAGGGGCTGAGGGATGAGGAAGTCTGTTTGGAATTGACATTTTTCCAGTGACAATAGGTATATAGATAACTGACTAGCCCATACGTCATAAATTGAAAGAGAAGATGTTTCTTTCCTCCCTCTCTCCCTCCCTCCCTCCCTCTGCCCCCCTCCTTCTTTCCTTCCTCCCTTCTCTAATCTCAATTCATTTATTATATTTTCAGAAATATTCAGTGTCAACAAAAACACACAAACCCATTCAAGTTCAGGTAAAACCTTAACAAGAAGCAGCTTATCAACATGATCACTTCCATGGGAACTAACTACTGCTGCCCATTTCTAGCTTAAGACCCTCTAGACACATGGTCGTAAACCTGAGAGGGATATACTGTGCATATGTTGTGCATATGTTGCTGCTCCTGCTGTGCATGTGTTGATACCCAATATGATATTTTTTGAAAAATCACAAAGGATTCAGCAAGCATCTTCAGTGGTAGGGCATTTTTCAGTATTTCTTGCTGCCATTATAATAAAGATTACAAATGATCTCCCTGCTGCTCAGGGTACATCTTCTAGGGTCAGACATCAAAGCAAAGATGGCAGAAATGCATTCAGAGTCTCGCTTTATGAATTTACTTTGCTTTTTGCATTTCTTTCCTTGGGAATGTGATTCCTTTGGAATTACTGGGATCACAGAGAAAAGCACACCATCAAGAGACTAAGCTATAGAGTGGGGAAATGTGATAAAGTCAATTTAAGTTTAACAGAAATCTTGGGGGTTTTTGATCCACAACTTCGAGGTAACTGCTTCAAGTTTTGCAAAGTCGGAGGAAATATTTTTATCCATTTCTGTTGTTGTCTTTATTGTTGAACACGCTCACAAAAGGGCAGACCTGGGGTGTTACCTGAAGCTTGACGGCAGTTTGGAATAATATGCCGTCTCCAAAAGTACGTCCAATGATCCAGTTGTCACAGAAATGTAGTTGTGTTGATTTTTGGTTGTGAAAAAAAAGATAAGCAGAACAATGAAACAGTGTATCAAATACTAAATGGATATCAGATTAAGCCAAACTTCTCATTCATTTCAACAGGAGCAATCTTAAACCCCTATTTAAATTCTCATGTAAAATTTTTAGCATATTATTTTTAATAATTATACAAGATGTCACGTACTAGAAATAAAAATTGCAAAGCATCTTCTTTTTTTTTTAAAGCACAACAGGATTATATTTTAATACACAACCAAAATACAAAACACCATAGTAAATTGATGGCAATAAAATATGGTATTTCATTTGCACTGCATGACAAATGGTTAACATCTTTAATCATAAATGAGTTTTTAGAAACCAGTAACAAAGACATTGATATATCAAGGGAATGGAAAAAAAACAAAGAAAAGAAAATGAAATAACGCCAAGTGACTAGTAAGGTTTAAGCATATATGAAGATGACAGGGCTGAACAATAACAGAAGAAAAGCAATTTCTTGTAATACCACATTACCAAAGATTAAAAATGTAACATTTGTACAGTTCTAGGAAATATACCCACATAAACACTGGGGGACAAGATTGATGAGGTCCTGTCTATATAGTATGGAAAACTAGTTTGGACTCGAAACTATAAATTTTGGATATCCTTAGTCCTAGCATTTCCAATTCATTGGAATTATTTCAACAAATTAGTTGGATAGATTCGCAATTTATATATAAACCATGTTTACTGCGTAGAAAATTTGTAGCTAGTGTATAGACCTCCTAAAAAAATGACGTGCATGTTAATTTATCAATACACCCAAAAGGATGTGCACAAAATTTCATTAATAGTAGATAACATAGATAGAGGTGGCAGAATTAGAGGAGGAAAAAAGGCATTTAATAGTAAAATATTATACTTCACAATTTCCGTGTCCTTTGAAATCTTGAAAAAGATGATTTTTTATGAGTCAATTTTAAATTTCCCTGTGATAAGTGAAAATTTTTTAAATGTGCACTTGATACTTACAGGAGCACTGTAATTAAGCCTTGAAATTACACCATCCTTAGCTTCTCTGTGTAATAATGCCTCCATCATTCATATTCTCTTGGACATGTGATCTGAACTTTTAAGAGTAAGAGCACGTTCATGTGCACACATGTGCGCATGCACACACACACACACACACACACACACACACACTGGGACTCTCATCACTCATTCTTTGGGTACCAATGTACATGCAAAGACGCAGACTTAGTTGGGTTTCAAGCTATGTTTTTTGGATTGCAAGTAACCAAAATGGATTTTGGCTAAGTTAACTAAGGAGAAATTTGTTGGAAGAGATGGGACTACTTATAAAATCAGCGGGAGACTGAAGAAGCAAGCTTAGAGATGGACATGAACCAAGGCAGTCTACTTGGCAGGAATTGTTCTGTAGCACCAGAGTGCTGAGGCTCACTGAATAAGCCCCGACCTTTCTTCGTTCTGTTCTTCTCTTGGTTGAAATTGAGATTCCTGGAAGGGAACAGGCATTCTATTGGCCTATTTGCTCACATGCTCACCCTTAGAAGGAGAGAGCGGAGTACTTCCATCAACTGTCCCACGAGACTGTATCTAATGGGGGAAGGGTGGATGTTTAAAAGGATGGATGCTGGGCAGCCCAGAGCAGCAAGCAAACGGTCCAGGGTGTGAGGGTGAAGAGGTGTTACTACTTGGAGAGATAGTCCTAACCCCGAGTAGAGACTGTCAGGGTTGGACCTGTGTCCTCTTGGACCATTTCAAAGCAGAGCACAGCTTGGGATGATGTCGTGAGCTCCTGGTATGGAGTCTGAAGATCTGCGTCTCATACAGCTTAGTTCTGTGACTTCTTGCAATTTTCTTATCTTCTTTGCATCCTAGTTTCCTCGTCTTGCCTATCTCACAGGGTTATTATGGACGTATAAGAACAGTGTACATTAATATATGTGAAAGCATTTTCTAAAACTGGTAAGTGGTTTCCAAATGTTCCTGTAAGTTTGAGAATCTTCTGTTAGTGCCTGCAAGAGCCCAAAGAGCAGCACAAAGGCCCAGCAGCATGTGCTGGATCCTGCACGTGCCCTAGATACTGAGATCAGTGTCACTTCATGAACATGCCCTTGACAGATGAGATGGGTGAAGAGACTATCGTGAAACTTAATTTTAGATGAAGTCTGGCATCCACCAGACATAGGCTATACCTCGTAAAGCAAAATCTTCACTTTCTTCTTTCTAGAACAATCTGTTCCATGATGCTCGTTCCCAGAATCCTTAGGTTTCAGGCATCTGTCTGGATTTTGGCTTCTTACATTATAAATAAAAAACATACACAGAGCGGTTGTACTTTATTTGAGGGCTATGTCCCTGGAGTCCTTGCATAATTCAAAATTCACCTATTTCAAGGCAAATACCAACAAAAGGTAGGAGGGAGCTTTGTTTACCAGATAAAACGAGTGTCCCCATGTAGCCCTAGTATAAACTCAGTTTACAGTTCACTTGCGTCCTTCAGCTCTGAGATTAAATTGGGTGATTGTCTACAAACTTTATTCTGGGGGAGGGTTAGTGTTGCATTATTTTAAATTTTGCACATACAGAGAATCTCAACATATTTTATGTCACATTATACTGAATTCACATAATTCAAATCTGCACTCACTGTGGTGGCTCTATAATTTGGTACACTACTCTAATGACTACACCTTCTATAACGCTCCACATTTGGTTTAAATCAGTAACACATCCGCTGTCGAATATATCCTATTTTGCGAATGCATAAGGAGGAGCCAGGTAAAACTAGAATACTGTAGTGTACATTTCTTCTCGACCCATCTATGGAAAATTCTGATTTTAAGAAACCTAGGCACTTGTGTCTGATGACTCTGTCTTGCTTTCCCATGAGCCAGCTTCAGGGAATTGCATTAAGAGTTTTATTTTCATGCTAGGCCAATTTCTCAGTTGTGAAATGAGTCTCTCTGGTTTTGGTGAGGGGTGGGTGACCCAAGTCAAGGGAGTAAACCTCACCCCATCAAGAGAATTGGTTTGCTTGTTAATTTCATGGACGGCTTTGTATTGAGGTAAGCAAAAGGCCGATGGGGAAACCTTGCAACCACCTGTAAGAATTTGGGCCACTCACAGCAAATCTTTGAATTCCTCATGCTCACATTTGCCATTTAACAGATGCAGCAACTGAGGCCTCAGAAAGTCCACTCACCTTCCCAAAGTCACATAGTGGTGAAGAGGTGAGGCCTGGCCAACTGTAGAGCTGAGTTCTCATCCACGAACAACCCACTTCTCCCTTCAAAGAGAAGCCTTCAAACTATTTTGTAAAGGAGCCCCTGAAACCTCGCCTCTTGTTTTCTCTGATTCTCGTTCCCTACCCATATCTTCTTTTTTTAAAGTTGTTTATTTATTTATTTATTTTTGGCTGCAGTGTGTGACTTATAGGATCTTAGCTCCCCAACCAGGGACTGAACCCGTGTCTTCGGCAGTGAAAGCACGGAGTCCTAACCACTGGACCACCACGGAATTCCCTCCTACCCATATCTTTTAATATTGCTTTCAACAAACAGTTTTTGGGGCTATACCTACGAAATTCATTTTTTTTAAAATTATTGATTAGGTATTTTGTCAAACAAACCCATAAGCCTTTGAATGAGGTATAGGAAAGTGATACATTTCAAAAAGGTGGCTAAGCACAATAAACTAAAATTTTTAAAAAAGAACAATGAACATACAGCTTTCAAGTGGATGAACATACAGCTTTCAAGTGGAACGCCTTATAGTATGGAATTACCTGAACGTGGCATAGATGAATCATGTAGTCATTTTCTAATTTCCCTGCCTGTATCTTTGGTTCTACTTGGAATGTCTCCTCCAAGTTTGTTCACCTCTATTCTTTTTTTGTGTGTGTATAGGTTTCAGTGTGACTTTGCCTAACATGGCACTGGGGGGACTTAATAAATGAAGCTACTGCTTCTTATTCTTGATTATTCATGATATTGCAGGCCTGGGTCTTATCAATTCTTAAAATAAACATCATCTCTTGCAACGGTCTGCAGCCTCATAGACTGCAAAGTACATTCTGCCTATCTGATTCCACTCAACCCTCACAGTTGTCTTCTGGCTTAGACAGAATGGATAAGTAGCTAGAACTGCAAGCTGCTTTGCAGCTTGCCAGGGCAGGAGAGCTGGAAGCCATCCCACGTCACTTGATTCTCTGCTCTTTGTTCTTTCCTTTGGCCGCACAGCTTCTCCCTAGGGTCACTCATCAGGCACCATCCACTTCTCCCTGCTTGGGGTCTGTACTGAGGGCCTTGCACATCCACATAAAGATGTGATCTGTAGTAGCATTTCAGCAACTACCATCACAGGCAACGCCTGCTCTTCCCCTGACAGTGTAATTATCCGTGCCTCAGTTATCTTCTCCAACCCAAGCCTAGTGTCCAAATGGTGACTCATTTAAATCTAGGCCTCAGGCACAGTCAGTAGGATGGGCACTGTCTTTCCATAGTGCCTCCACCTCTTTCAACTTGTTAACTCACTGCTCTAGCAGAGCGGCCTCGTACCGCCTCCTTCCCAGAACCAGCTGCCAGCAACGCACGCAGGCTCTGCCGTAATTAAGTATTGATTTCACGTAATGTGTTTGTATGGAGGAAGCTCATCTCATTTGAGGGCTGCAGTTATCTGTCAGTAGAGCAAAATGTGTGATTATCAGTGGGTATCCTATGGCTATCTATGACAAACTGTAACCTCTAATCCATCTAACTGCAGTGACATTATGGTACGCCATGCAAGAGTGGGTTGTTTTTCTTAACGTGACGTCTGCTGCTGTTGGCCTGCTTTTGTGCCCAGAAATAGCTGCATAGATTCTTCATTGCAACTCCTTTTTAGTTCCAATTTGGTCCTGCTGGAAAGGAGACCAGCAAAGTCCATTTACTGTAATGTAACGTAGCTGTGACTTCAAATAAATGGAGCACCAGGTATTATTCGTTTTCTGCTTTCTCTGTAGCAGTCATACCTCCTGGCATTTTTTTGGTAACCTTGCTATTCTCTGGAGAACAAGACAAGAAATTTTGGTTGGAAACAAACTTCATATCATTAACATCTTCAGGAGATGCTGTTGGGTTCTTGAGTCCCCCATCACCTTTACGTGGCATTCACGGACCCCGGGCTGAGTTGAGATTGCTCTGTTTTGCAAATTCGATGAGGCAGGTATATTGCAGGGAGCACCCCTTATGCTCACTGCAGGAATGAGAGCCTGAAGAGCTAGGATCTAAGTCTCTCTTCATTGTGTGATCTCTCTTTCCATTTGACAGCTTCATCTCCACCGAGCCACTGGCTGTCTTGATTGGGAGCTTTTTCCCAACAGTGGAACGGAAGTTTCTAAATAAAGATATGAGCTGTTTGTGTAGGTGTCTTTGCCTGTTTGGAGTTTTCCATCATGAGGTGGGAGATTGGATGGAATAGCCTACGTAGGTAGTGACTTTGTGTTCCGTCCTTGCTCAAAATATCGGCCTGAGTATCAGGAGATGAGCCAATTAAAAACTGTTGTTTCTAGCGCTAGTCTTCTCTCCTTGAGCAGCCGTTTTATCTCCTGCCTTCTGCTACCTAAAGTTACTTCCATTAGGTGTTTCTTCCTTGCTGCCATATAAAGTGATTATAAATAACACTGTAGACAGACTGGTGTTAGAGGGAAACGTTTCCAGTCGTGTGCACCGTTGTGGGTTATGTCTTTGAAGCTCACACTGAGCTCCTCCAGCTCCATTTAAGTGTCACAGCCCAGTCGTCTGGTCAAGTTAAGAGTACTGAGCTAGGGAATGTGCGTAAATGCCAATCACACTGTAGAGATGTCAACTGCATCTTAACTATGTCACTCAGAAAGATGGTGAATGAGCCAGAAACAAAAGTATAAAATATAACTTTCTTTGAATGTCCTCCTCTCATATATTTCAGCATTTAGGGATCATATTGACAATAATATTGCACAGATCATGAATGCTACTTTTGGTAGTTTTAGGTAGGGAATGGAGGAGAGATTTGGGCTTTGGGGTCAGAGGGATCTGGGTTCTGATTTCACAGCTTTTTGATACAGAACAAATATGCCCTCAGAGCTTCCATCGTTTCGTCTAAATAATGTGAACATAACAAGGATCTTGCAGGTCATGGAGACTGAGTAGGCAGTACCACAAAATCAGCTAGCTCAGTGCCTGACCCATCGTAGCCTGAGGCATCCTGCCATCCATCACACCACCTAGTCCACTGGGCATATGTCATTCTGAGTTAATTATAGCTCTGACTATATAGACCTTTTCCCAAAGTTCAGTTGTGTTTCTTTCATACAACCATTTGAACTGTCTACAGAGTGTTTCTAAGACAATACTAGACCATACCCGGAGTATTAGAAAATGTCCTGAGTGATAGTTCGAAAGGGCCCATCCAGAGGTGAGTGATGAGGTTGGTGAGAATGCTTCAGAATCATCTGGCCACATGCTAAATGTGGGCAGATTCTAGGGCCCCACTCCTTAGAATCTGATGCGGTAGGTTTGAATGAGGGATCCCTGCAATTTGCTTGACTAATGTGCTCCTCGGATGGTGATAATGTTTGGGCCACACTTAAAGGAATACTTCTGCAAACATGTCAACATGTTTGACATGGACATCTGAGATTATCAGCTGGGAAAGGACCACTCAAGGGGGGATGAGACAGAAGCCTTCCAATTGCTAAACATGTGTTCTGGGCATGATGTGGTTTGTTCTGGAGCCCCAAGGGTCACAACAGAACCTCATGGGTAGAAATTCAAGGGAAGAAAAGTTCAGCTTAATATAGCTATTTTCTAAAGATTAAAGCTATCTAAGGGTGGAATATATAGCCTCCGGGAGTAATGAGCCCTCTAGCTCTGCAGGAATTCAAGTTTGTCTATCTGCATGGCCTCTGGGAATTTTACATAGAAGAAATTAGCTCATGCTCTTATTCTCAATGGTACTTAATTACTTTTATTGTAATTGTTTACCTATGGGTCTAGTGCACTGAACTCTCACAAGTGTTTATTAACCATCTACCTGGTGCCTGATTCGGTGAAGATGAAGCACAAAAGTGCTGCATGAATCCAGGTGAAGGCGTGATCTTAGCAGATGCTCTTGTCAGGCAAAGAGAAGGAGCCGGGCTTCCGTTTCTGTATGGGAGAAGGTAATACGCATACTGGCAATGAGAAGGCGGTGGTGAGGGTGAGATTACCCATTGGGAAAAGCGGGGAGGGGTAGTTTCGCTTTGAGAAGAAAAGTTCTTGCACACCAGCATTTAACACATTAATTAAGTAAAGCTTTCATTTTCTTCCAAATGGGTATCCATTTTTCTACCTTTCTCTTCAGAACTATGAAGTTCCAGTTGTCTCCTGGAAATAAACAGAGTCATTAAACACTTATTTTTCTTGGCTCCACATGTGTCTTTCCTTCTCCCTTTAAATTTGTGGTCACCATTAATGTATATAAGATGTACTACCCCTTTTTTTTCAGAAACTGTTCAGACAATGTCCTCTTCCTCATACTCTCCCAAGAGGAGAAAAGAACGATCCTTAATGGCAAATGGCCGGTGCAGTGAAGTAATACCAAGAGCTGGCTTCACACTCAGGAGAGAACCCTGCTCCTCCTTCTTGTGGAATATGTTACCCTTTTGATTTTCTGCAAACTTGTATGAGGAACTGTTGGCTTTTAAAATATATATTTATTTATTTTCCTTATTTTATTTGGCTGCATCGGGTCTTAGTTGCGGCACACACGATCTTTGTTGAGGCATGCGGGATCTTTTCGTTATGGCGCGCGGTCTGCTCGGGTTTCTCTATAGTTGTGGCGCTCAGGCTCCAGGGTGCGTGGGCTCTGTAGTTTGCAGCACGTGGGCTCTCTTGTTGAGGTGCGCGAGCTCAGTAGTTGTGGCGCGTGGGCTTAGTTGCTCCGTGGCATGTGGGATCTTAGTTCCCCAACCAGGGATCGCACCCATGTCCCCTGAATTGGAAGGCGGATTCTTTACCACTAGACCACCAGGGAAGTCCCAGGAATTGTTGTTTGAATCAAGCAGGAGACACTGAATAGTTTCTCTCTTTCTAGGATTTCAAAATAACAGCACCATATTCTAGAGTCTAGCCTCCTTTTCTGTTTTAAAGCTAGGAGCCAATTACTGACAACAAGATGGCGTTAGATGTTTTTAGAGTTGGGTCATCTAGGTGATATTTTGTTAAAAGTGTATGTACATGGGCCAATTATTAGACCTACCGAGTTTTATGATTAGCTGCCCTTAGAAACCTTGTTAAACCACATGTGCAGGTTCACGTGAAGTGGTTACTGAATTTGTTTGTTCTTTGTTGTACCTCCTCTCCCTCCTTCCTTGATAGCTGCTATTTATTTGGTATTTTAAAATATTTCCTCTTGTTGACGTATAGATCCATCTACCAAAAAGTCATAAGGATACCTTGATCTATAAATGTTCAGAGTTTCTTAAAATCCTAATACAGAGTGAGACTGTCTAAAAGTTTAGTTTGGGAAGTTGCCATCAGCAGCAGATTTTGCTGAATAGTACTCTATGTGTTTAATAATAAGGTTTCCTCTTTCTAGAAACTATTTCTTGTGGAACTGTTCTCTCCGATGCTGAGGTTACAGAAAAATATCATTTTTCTGTCACTGTTGGTGTTCTTCAGGCCCTCAATTTAAAATGGATGTGCTTTTAGAAACCTAGGTGGTTATCTACATCAGAAAAATACCTTATCCTGGGCCCCATCGGGTGATTTGGACAAAGCAATGCAATTTAGATGGGGGAAATGGTATGTATTACATTTTATAAGAGCCAGCTTCCAGTAATAACCATCTGACCCTTGTGATCCTATGTTTTCAATTTTCCTGTTAAAGAATGCAACAAGCAAAGTTGCCAAAGCATATTTTTCTGTCAAGTGTTCACTGATTTGTGAGTTGCTGGGCCGCTTTTCCATTTTCAGTGTTAGAAGACAGGAACACCAAACACTTACTTTTCTCTTAAAGTAACTTCTCATGCAACTGTCTCAGGGCATGCACTAAACTCTGGGTTTGTATTTGAAAAGAAAGCCCTTATGTATGAGTGCAGAGAAATAGTGGCATGCTTTTAACCTTGATTCTAGGCTTTTGTTTTGCTTTGGTCTTTTTGATTCAGATATGAGCTCAGTATCTGCTAATTAAAAGAATAAAAATAGCAGCTTATTGCTAATACCAAAATACATTTACTGAGTGCCTACCTTGTATATATTCCTTTACTAGGCTTTACTCTGGGACATCTTATACAACGTATCTTGTTTAAAAGACTGATTAATGAAGTAGCAGTTTGGAAATCCCTGGTGGGAAGTATCTGTGGTATTCAGTATAGCTTCCCCAACTGCCATGCATGGCATCAACCTGAGGATGTCTGTGTATTAAGATGAGCAATAAAAAAATCATTTCTAGGAAGTGCCCTGTGTCTTTGTACAGTTTCCTGGCCTCTAGGGAAGGAAGTCCAGATAACTTGAATGTTACTTGGCTTGGTAAAGATGTTGAAGTGGGGCTTCCCTGGTGGTGCAGTGGTTGAGAGTCCGCCTGCCGATGCAGGGGACACGGGTTCATGCCCCAGTCCGGGAAGATCCCACATGCCGCGGAGCGGCTGGGCCCGTGAGCCATGGCCGCTGAGCCTGCACGTCCGGAGCCTGTGCTGCGCAGAGGGAGAGGCCACAACAGTGAGAGGCCCGTGTACCGCAAAAAAAAAAAAAAAAAAGTTGAAGTGAATCATGATCACTATTGCTGCCTTCTCTTCCTTTTCTTTTCTCTAAATCAAAAAGCAGTTTAACATTAGCATAGTTGTATTAGTTCTCTTTTGTTGCATAACAAGTTACCCCCAAACTTAGCAGCTTAAAACAACCAACATTTATTATCTCCTAGTTTCTGAGGGCCAGGGATTCAGGAGTGGCATGGCTTGGTAGTTCTGGCTCAGGGTCTCTCATGAGGTTATGGTTAGGAGGGCAGTAGGGCTGCAGTGATCTGAAGGCCAACAACTGGAAAGACTGAAAGACTTTGAAAGATCTGAAAGACTAGGACTAGAAGATGCACTTCCAAGAAGGCTCACTTACTTGGCTCTTGGCAGGAGACCTCAGTTCCTTTCTATGTGAGCCTTTCTGCAGTGTCCTTGGGATGAGGCAGTTGGCTCTCCCCAGAGTGAGTGATCCGAGAGTGAGAGCGAGAGCGAGAGCAAGAGTGAGTGAGAGAGAGAGAGAGAGAGAGAGAGAGAGAGAGAGAGAGAACAAACAGGAAACCACAGTGGTGGTTTTTTTTTTAACATTTTATTTTATATTGGAGTATTGGAATATAGTTGATTAACAATGTTGTGTTAGTTTCAGGTGTACAGCAAAGTGATTCAGTTATACATATACATGTATCTATTCTTTTGCAAATTCTTTTCCCATTTAGGTTGTTACATAATATTGAGCAGAGTTTCCAGTGCTATACAGTAGGTCCCTGTTGGATATGTCATTGTAGTTTGGATTTGCATTTCTCTAATAATCAGTGATGTTGAACATCTTTTTATGTGCCTCTTGGCCATCTTTATGTCTTCTTTGGAAAAATGTATATTTAGGTCTTCTGCCCATTTTTGGATTGGGTTGTTTGTTTTTATGATATTAAGGCACATGAGCTGTTTGTAAATTTTGGAGACTAATCCCTTGTTGGTTGCACTGTTTGCAGATATTTTCTCCCATTCTGTGGGTTGTCTTTTCATTCTGTTTATGGTTTCCTTTGCTGTGCAAAAGCTTTTGAGTTTAATTGGGTCTCATTTGCTTATTTTTGGTTTTGTTTCCATTATTCTGGGAGACAGATTGAAAAAGATATTGCTACGATTTATGTCAGAGTGTTCTGCCTATGTTTTCCTCTAAGAGTTTTATAGTGTCCAGTCTTACATTTAGGTCTTTAATCAATTTTGAGTTTATTTTTGAGTATGGTGTTAAAGAGTGTTCTAATTTCATTTTTTTTACATGTAGCTGTCCAGTTTTCCCAGCACCACTTATTGAAGAAACTGTCTTTCCCCCATTGTATAGTTTTGCCTCCTTTGTCGTGGCTTAATTGACCATTGGTGCATGGGTTTATTTCTGAGCTTTCTATCCTGTTCGACTGATCTATAGTTCTGTTTTTGTGCCAGTACCGTACTGCTTTGATGACTATACCTTTGTAGTATAGTCTGAAGTCAGGGCGCCTCATTCCTCCAGCTTCATTTTTCTTTCTCAGGATTGCTTTGGCTATTCGGGGTCTTTTGTGTCTCCATACAAATTTTAAGATTTTTTGTTCTAGTTCTGTGAAAAATGCCATTGGTAATTTGATAGGGATTGCATTGAATCTGTAGATTGCCTTGGGTAGTATACTCATTTTGACAATATTGATTCTTCAAATCCCAGAACATGATATATCTTTCCATCTGTTTGTGTCCTCTTTGATTTCTTTCATCAGCATCGTATAGTTTTTGAAGTACAGTTGCATTTCTATACACTAACAGCAAAAGATCAGAAAGAAAAATTAAAGAAACAGTCCCATTTACCATGGCATCAAAAAGAATAAAATACCTAGGAATAAACCCACAGTGACTTTTATGAATTAGTCTCCAAAGTCACTCAAATGTCACTTTCTCTTTATTCTGTCTGTTAGAAGTGAGTCACTAATTCCATCGCACATTCAAGGGGAGGAGAATTAGACTCCAACTCTTAAAGGAAAGAGTATCAAAACTTTGGGAAAATGCATTCAAACTACCACAGTTGTACTTGTCATTTAAAGTTTACAGTTTCCAAACATTGTTCCTTCAAAAGAGTTCACAATGGCAGTAGTGCCTTTCTCGCCTATCACTAAGGTGCAGGGCCTCTTGCTGTAGAAGAGCTGTAATATATTATCAGGCTTTTGCATAACTCTCTGCTTCTAACTACTATCCTATGGCATTCTGGCCAGAATTTGTATTAGCCAGTGGAGAAATGATAATGTGCTGAGACATTTTGCTGTGCTCAAACAGAGTACTTCCCTGTGGTTTTAAGATTTTCCATCATCCTGTTTTCCTTATCATGAGGATGGTATCACTGAAGAGCCAGTATGAGTGGACTGACTGATTCATTTCATGAGCACTGAAGAGAGAGAGGAGCATCTCTCTAAATTTGTGGTTCTCCTTGGTAAGACAAATTTAAATAAATCACATGTTCGTAAAGAAAGCTTAGAAAAGACCATCACAGTATACTGGAGTAGATTTTATATTTATTAATAGTGATAAAGCCATTTTTATATTCACCTCTTGAGAAACATTAAGTGTTCTAAGATACTAACTTAGGGACCTGTTAATGAGAAAGGTGCTGTTTTGGAAGGTTTTTTTTTTTTTGGTGCTGTTGTTCTTTTTAATCTTTTATATTAACATGAAGTAAAATAACCAGTTTTGGTATGCATATCTATGAATTGTAACACATGTATAAATTCTTATAACCACTACCACAATCAAAATGCCATACAATTCCATCACCCCCCAAAATCTCCCTCTTGTTATCCCTTCATAGTCACATCTAACTCCGCCCATAAATTATTTCAATCTCTGACCTTTTCTCCATCACCATAGGTTTGTCTGAAAGTGCCATGTAAATGGATTCATATAGTATCTGATCTCTGAGACTAAGTTCTTTCATTCAACACAGTGCTTTTGCAGTTCATCCAAGGTGCTGTCTCAATAGTTTATTCCTTCTATTGTTAAGTGGTATTCCATTGTATGGATGTACCAGTTCGTTTATACATTCATCTGCTGAAGGACATTTGAGTTTTTTCTGGCTTTTGGCAATTATGAGTATGCATTTATGTACAAGTGTTTTAGTGGACATAAATTTTCATTTCCCTAGGGTAAATACGTAGGAGTGGGATTAGTGCATGACGTGATAATTGAATATGTAATTTTATAAAAACTGTCAAACTGTTTTCAATAGTAGTTGTACCATTTTGCATTCCCACCAGCAAGGTATGAGAATTCCAGCTGCTTCACATGATCACCATCACTTGGAATTATCTGAATTTTTATTTAGTCATTCTGTTAACTGTATAGTGGTATCTCACTAAGTTTTTTTAAATTTGCATTTCCCTAATGTCTAATGATAGTGAACATCTTTTCAATAAAAGATGTTTGTCCTCTGTATATCTTCTTGATGAAGTGTCTGTTCAAGTCTTGTTTATTTTTAAATGGGTTATTTTCTTACTGTTGAGTTTTGTGAGTTCTTTTTATATTGTGTTCTTGTTATATCTAATAATCCTTCACCTAAATCCAGGTCAAGAATATTTTTCCTATGCTTTCTTTTAAAAGTTGTATATTTTGCATTTAGAACTATGATACATTTTCGTTAAATTTTGCATAATATATGAGGTTTAGATTGGAGATTATCCTTATCTATCTATCTATCTATCTTATGTATAATGAATTGTCCCAACACCATTTGTTGAAAAGACTATGCTTTCTCCATTGAACTGCCTGTGCACCTTTGCCAAAAATCAACTGGCCATATTTATGTTGGTCTATTTTTGGACTCTCAATTCTGTTGAGATTTTTTTCTGGTTCTTCATATGCTGAGTAATATTGTATCACATCCTGGGCATTTTGAATCTAATGTTATGAGACCATGGGTCTCGTTTAAACCCTATAAAGAATGCTGATAGGTGTTATTCTAGCAGGCTTTTGAACTGGTTAGGTTCAGGTCACTCATTTCAGCCAGCCTTCTAGAGATTGTGGTTTCAATGCTGAGTCCATTTTTGAAGACTTTGTAATGATCTGGATGGCACCACCCAGCAGACCATTCGATACCTGGGTGGTTGACTGTGATATATTGTCTAGGGTCAGATCTATGCATGAGCTGCTTGGGTAAGTCTGAAATTCAAAAACAGCTGGGTTTATCCTCCCGAGCTCCTTATCCATACATGTTCTCCCAGTATTTTATTGTTCCATAAAACTTCCTTTCATCTGTGGTCAATCAGTGGTACAGATCATATAGGAAAGGCAAGATAAACATCTGAATCTTTCCCTTTATTTGCTAGTTTTCAAAATAATGGATTAGTCTACCAGTATGCTCCAATGATGACCTATTAGAGTTTTCTTTCTTTTTAAAGAATCATTTTGATCTCATGGATTTAAACATATTTGATCTGTTTAGATCCATTGCAATTATTAACCTTATTGATGAGTACAAATTTAGTAGAGAACTCTTTTTGATCATTTGACTGCCTTGATAAACCATGCATTTGGCCAAGTCACTTGTCTGAATTATAGTGGGAACAGATGATGATAAATCAGTAAGACTCCCGGAAGACTGATCTTTTCCTTAAGGACCCATTACCGTTACTGGCCAGCAAGTATTCAGGAATGAAGTACAATGTCGTCCATCCATTCATTTTTAATTATTTGCTCACTCATTGAACCAACAAACATTTATTGAATGCATAGCATGTGCCAGCCTCTGTGTTAGGCACAGGGATCTCAATAGCAAGTAGAAATAGGCATGTTCCCTGCCCTCAGGGAGATTACATTCTAGTGAGGGAAATAGAGACATTGGTGAAATAATTGCACAAACACACGTTAAATTGTGATGTGTCAGGAACTAAAAAAGATAACTTTTTTTTTTTTGAGGTACGCGGGCCTCTCACTGCTGTGGCCTCTCCCATTGCAGAGCACAGGCTCCGGACGTGCAGGCTCAGCGGCCATGGCTCACGGGCCCGGCCGCTCCGCGGCATGTGGGATCTTCCCGGACCGGGGCACGAACCCGTGTCCCCTGTAGCGGCAGGCGGACTCTCAACCACTGCACCACCAGGGAAGCCCTAAAAAAGATAACTTTGAGGAGGAGGTATGAAAGCGAGCAGTAGAGTCAGTCTCTTCTGGAAGGTCAGGGAAGGTCTCCCTTAGAGAAGATAACTTGTCTGACATCTGAGGGAGGGGAAGAGGCTGACCAAGCAAAAGGAGGAGGGGGTGACAGTAAATGTAATCTTGAATACTTATATATTATAACCTCTCCCTGTTGATCCTGTTTATATGTTATAATCCGGCCCCATGCAGACTGTAATCCTCCTAAGCCTAGATTGAAAAGAACATGTATTTTGACACCTACGCGTGGAACAACTCCTACGGAGCACCTACTGAACGCTGGCAGAAGACCTCAGACCTCCCAAAAGGCAAGGAACCCCCCACGTACCTGGTTAGGGCAAAAGAAAAAACTAAACAGAGACAAAAGGATAGGGACGGGTCCTGCACCAGCGGGAGAGAGCTGTGAAGGAGGAAAAGTGTCCACACACTAGGAAGCCCCTTCGCGGGTGGAGACTTCGGGAGGCGGAGTGGGGGAGCTTGGGAGCCGCGGAGGAGAGCGCAGCAACAGGGGTGCGGAGGGCAAAGCGGACAGATTCCAGCGCAGAGGATCGGGCCGACCGGCACTCACCAGCCGAGAGGCTTGTCTGCTCGCCCGCCGGGGCGGGCGGGACTGGGAGCTGAGGCTACGGCTTGTGTCGGAGCGCCGGGAGAGGACTGAGGTTGGCGGCGTAAACACAGCCTGCAGGGCGTTGGTGCGCCGCGGCTGGCCGGGAGAGAGTCCGGGGAGGGTTCTGGACCTGCCGAAGAGGCAAGAGACTTTTACGTCCCTCTTTGTTTCCTGGTGCACGAGGAGAGGGGATTAAGAGCGCTGCTTGAGAGGGCTCCAGGGACGGGCGCGAGCCGCGGCTAAGAGTGCGGAGCCCAGAGACGGACATGGGACGCTAAGGCCGCTGCTGCCGCCGCCAGGAGGCCTGTGTGCGAACACAGGTCACTAGCCACACTCCCTTCCGGGGAGCCTGTGCAGCCCGCCACTGCCAGCGTCCCGGGATCCAGGGACGGCTCCCCCGGGAGAACGCACGGCGCGCCTCAGGCTGCAACGTCACGCCGGCCTCTGCCGCTGCAGGCCCGCCCCGCACTCCGTGACCCTCCCTACCCCCCGGCCTGGGTGAGCCAGAGCCTCCGAATCAGCGGCTCCTTTAACCCCGTCCTGTCTGAGCAAAGAACAGACGCCCTCCGGCGACCTACACGCACAGGCGGGGCCAAATCCAAAGCTGAGCCCCTGGGAACTGTGAGAACAAAGAAGAGAAAGGGAAATCTCTCCCAGCAGCCTCAGAAGCAGCGGATTAAAGCTCCACAATCAACTTGATATACCCTGCATCTGTGGAATACCTGAATAGACAACGAATCATCCCAAATTAAGGAGCCCTGTGGATGAAAGGCTCTTGGTGCTGCAGCCAGGAGTCAGTGCTGTGCCTCTGAGGTGGGAGAGCCAACTTCAGGACACTGGTCCACAAGAGGCCTCCCAGCTGCACATAATATCAAACAGCAAAAATCTCCGAGAGATCTCCATCTCAACGCCAGCACCCAGCTTCACTCAACGACCAGCAAGCTACAGTGCTGGACATCCTATGCCAAACAACTAGCAAGACAGGAACACAACCCCACCCATTAGCAGAGAGGCTGCCCAAAATCATAATAAGTCTACAGACACCCCAAAACACACCACCAGACGTGGACCTGCCCACCAGAAAGACAAGATCCAGCCTCATCCACCAGAACACAGGCACTAGTACCCTCCACCAGGAAGCGTACACAACCCACTGAACCAACCTTAGCCACTGGGGACAGACACAAAAAACAACAGGAACTACGAACCTTCAGCCTGCAAAAAAGGAGACCCCAAACACAGTAAGATAAGCAAAATGAAAAGACAGGAAAACACACAGCAGATGAAGGAGCAAGATAAAAACCCACCAGACCTAACAAATGAAGAGGGAATAGGCAGTCTACCTGAAAAAGAATTCAGAATAATGATAGTAAGGTTGATCCGAAATCTTGGAGATAGAATGGACAATAGAATGGACAAATTGCAAGAATCAGTTAACAAGGACCTAGAAGAACTAAAGATGAAACAAGCAACGATGAACAACACAATAAATGAAATTAAAAGTACTCTAGATGGGATCAGTAGCAGAATAACTGAGGCAGAAGAACGGATAAGTGACCTGGAAGATAAAATAGTGGAAATAACTACTGCAGAGCAGAATAAAGAAAAAAGAATGAAAAGAACTGAGGACAGTCTCAGAGACCTCTGGGACAACATTAAACGCACCAACATTCGAATTATAGGGGTTCCAGAAGAAGAAGAGAAAAAGAAAGGGACTGAGAAAATATTTGAAGAGATTATAGTTGAAAACTTCCCTAATATGGGAAAGGAAATAGTTAATCAAGTCCAGGAAGCACAGAGAGTCCCATACAGGATAAATACAAGGAGAAATACGCCAAGACACATATTAATCAAACTGTCAAAAATTAAATACAAAGAAAACATATTAAAAGCAGCAAGGGAAAAACAACAAATAACACACAAGGGAATCCCCATAAGGTTAACAGCTGATCTTTCAGCAGAAACTCTGCAAGCCAGAAGGGACTGGCAGGACATATTGAAAGTGTTGAAGGAGAAAAACCTGCAACCAAGATTACTCTACCCAGCAAGGATCTCATTCAGATTTGATGGAGAAATTAAAACCTTTACAGACAAGCAAAAGCTGAGAGGGTTCAGCACCACCAAACCAGCTCTACAACAACTGCTAAAGGAACTTCTCTAGGCAAGAAACACAAAAGAAGGAAAGGATCTACAATAACGAACCCAAAACAATTAAGAAAATGGGAATAGGAACATACATATCGATAATTACCTTAAATGTAAATGGACTAAATGCTCCCACCAAAAGACACAGATTGGCTGAATGGATACAGAAACAAGACCCATATATTTGCTGTCTACAAGAGACCCACTTCAGACCTAGAGACACATACAGACTGAAAGTAAGGGGATGGAAAAAGGTATTTCATGCAAATGGAAACCAAAAGAAAGCTGGAGTAGCAATTCTCATATCAGACAAAATAGACTTTAAAACAAAGACTATTAGAAGAGACAAAGAAGGACACTACATAATGATCAAGGGATCGATCCAAGAGGAAGATATAACAATTGTAAATATTTATGCACCCAACATAGGTGCACCTCAATACATAAGGCAAATACTGACAACCATAAAAGGGGAAATCGACAGTAACACATTCATAGTAGGGGACTTTAACACCCCACTTTCACCAATGGACAGATCATCCAAAATGAAAATAAATAAGGAAACACAAGCTTTAAATGATACATTAAACGAGATGGAGTTAATTGATATTTATAGGACATTCCATCCAAAAACAACAGAATACACATTTTTCTCAAGTGCTCATGGAACATTCTCCAGGATAGATCATATCTTGGGTCACAAATCAAGCCTTGGTAAATTTAAGAAAATTGAAATTGTATCAAGTATCTTTTCTGACCACAACGCCATGAGACTAGATATCAATTACAGGAAAAGATCTGTAAAAAATACAAACACATGGAGGCTAAACAATACACTACTTAATAATGAAGTGATCACTGAAGAAATCAAAGAGGAAATCAAAAAATACCTAGAAACAAATGACAATGGAGACACAACGACCCAAAACCTGTGGGATGCAGCAAAAGCAGTTCTAAGGGGGAAGTTTATAGCAATACAAGCCCACCTTAAGAAGCAGGAAACATCTCGAATAAACAACCTAACCTTGCACCTCAAGCAATTAGAGAAAGAAGAACAAAAAAACCCCAAAGCTAGCAGAAGGAAAGAAATCATAAAAATCAGATCAGAAATAAATGAAAAAGAAATGAAGGAAACAATAGCAAAGATCAATAAAACTAAAAGCTGGTTCTTTGAGAAGATAAACAAAATAGATAAACCACTAGCCAGACTGATCAAGAAAAAAAGGGAGAAAACTCAAATCAATAGAATCAGAAATGAAAAAGGAGAGGTAACAACTGACACTGCAGAAATAAAAGAGATCATGAGAGATTACTACAAGCAACTCTATGCCAATAAAATGGACAATCTGGAAGAAATGGACAAATTCTTAGAAATGCACAACCTGCCAAGACTGAATCAGGAAGAAATAGAAAATATGAACAGACCAATCACAAGCACTGAAATTGAAACTGTGATTAAAAATCTTCCAACAAAGAAAAGCCCAGGACCAGATGGCTTCACAGGCGAATTCTATCAAACATTTAGAGAAGAGCTAACACCTATCCTTCTCAAACTCTTCCAAAATATAGCAGAGGGAGGAACACTCCCAAACTCCGTCTACGAGGCCACCATCACCTTGATACCAAAACCAGACAAGGATGTCACAAAGAAAGAAAACTACAGGCCAATATCACTGATGAACATAGATGCAAAAATCCTCAACAAAATACTAGCAAACAGAATCCAACAGCACATTAAAGGATCATACACCATGATCAAGTGGGGTTTATTCCAGGAATGCAAGGATTCTTCAATATACGCAAATCTATCAATGTGATAAACCATATTAACAAACTGAAGGAGAAAAACCATATGATCATCTCAATAGATGCAGAGAAAGCTTTTGACAAAATTCAACACCCATTTATGATAAAAACCCTGCAGAAAGTAGGCATAGAGGGAACTTTCCTCAACATAATAAAGGCCATATATGACAAGCCCACAGCAAACATCATCCTCAATGGTGAAAAACTGAAAGCATTTCCACTAAGATCAGGAACAAGACAAGGGTGCCCACTCTCACCACTCTTATTCAACATAGTTTTGGAAGTTTTAGCCACAGCAATCAGAGAAGAAAAGGAAATAAAAGGAATCCAAATCGGAAAAGAAGAAGTAAAGCTGTCACTGTTTGCAGATGACATGATCCTATACATAGAGAACCCTAAAGATGCTACCAGAAAACTACTAGAGCTAATCAATGAATTTGGTAAAGTGGCAGGATACAAAATTAATGCACAGAAATCTCTGGCATTCCTATATACTAATGATGAAAAATCTGAAAGTGAAATCAAGAAAACACTCCCATTTACCATTGCAACAAAAAGAATAAAATATCTAGGAATAAACCTACGTAAGGAGACAAAAGATCTGTATGCAGAAAATTATAAGACACTGATGAAAGAAATTAAAGATGATACAAATAGATGGAGAGATATACCATGTTCTTGGATTGGAAGAATCAACATTGTGAAAATGACTCTACTACCCAAAGCAATCTATAGATTCAATGCAATCCCTATCAAACTACCACTGGCATTTTTCACAGAACTAGAACAAAAAATTTTGCAATTTGTATGGAAACACAAAAGACCCCGAATAGCCAAAGCAATCTTGAGAACAAAAGAAGGAACTGGAGGAATCAGGCTCCCTGACTTCAGACTATATTACAAAGCTACAGTTATCAAGATGGTATGGTACTGGCACAAAAACAGAAAGATAGATCAATGGAACAGGATAGAAAGCCCAGAGATAAACCCACGCACATATGGTCACCTTATCTTTGACAAAGGAGGCAGAAATGTACAGTGGAGAAAGGACAGCCTATTCAATAAGTGGTGCTTGGAAAACTGGACAGCTACATGTAAAAGTATGAGATTAGATCACTCCCTAACACCATACACAAAAATAAGCTCAAAATGGATTAAAGACCTAAATGTAAGGCCAGAAACTATCAAACTCTTAGAGGAAGACATAGGCAGAACACTCTATGACATAAATCACAGCAAGGTCCTTTTTGACCCACCTCCTAGAGAAATGGAAATAAAAACAAAAGTAAACAAATGGGACCTAATGAAACTTAAAAGCTTTTGTGCAGCAAAGGAAACCATAAAGAAGACCAAAAGACAACCCTCAGAATGGGAGAAAATATTTGCAAATGAAGCAACTGACAAAGGATTAATCTCCAAAATTTATAAGCAGCTCATGCAGCTTAATAACAAAAAAACAAACAATCCAATCCAAAAATGGGCAGAAGACCTAAATAGACATTTCTCCAAAGAAGATATACAGAGTGCCAACAAGCACATGAAAGAATGCTCAACATCACTAATCATTAGAGAAATGCAAATCAAAACTACAATGAGATATCATCTCACACCAGTCAGAATGGCCATCATCAAAAAATCTAGAAACAATAAATGCTGGAGAGGGTGTGGAGAAAAGGGAACCCTCTTACACTGTTGGTGGGAATGTAAATTGATACAGCCACTGTGGAGAACAGTATGGAGGTTCCTTAAAAAGCTACAAATAGAACTACCATATGACCCAGCAATCCCACTACTGGGCATATACCCTGAGAAAACCATAATTCAAAAAGAGTCATGTACCAAAATGTTCATTGCAGCTCTATTTACAATAGCCCAGAGATGGAAACAACCTAAGTGTCCATCATCGGATGAATGGATAAAGAAGATGTGGCACATATATACAATGGAATATTACTCAGCCATAAAAAGAGACGAAATTGAGCTATTTGTAATGAGGTGGATAGACCTAGAGTCTGTCATACAGAGTGAAGTAAGTCAGAAAGAGAGAGACAAATACCGTATGCTAACACATATATATGGAATTAAAAAAAAAAGTCATGAAAAATCTAGGGGTGAAATAGGAATAAAGACACAGACTTACTAGAGAATGGACTTGAGGCAATGGGGAGGGGGAAGGGTAAACGGTGACAAAGCGATAAAGAGGCATGGACATATATACACTACCAAACGTAAGGTAGATAGCTAGTGGGAAGCAGCCGCATAGCACAGGGAGATCAGCTCAGTGCTTTGTGACCGCCTGGAGGGGTGGGATAGGGAGGGTGGGAGGGAGGGAGACGCAAGCGGGAAGAGATATGGGAATATATGTATATATATAACTGATTCATTTTGTTGTGAAGCTGAAACTAACATACCATTGTAAAGCAATTATACTCCAATAAAGATGTTTAAAAAAAAAAAAAAAAGAACATGTATTTTGAAGGTGTCCATTGCTGTTTAAACAAATTTTTGTCCCTCACTTACATTTCCCTTCTCCAACAAATCCCACTAACCTCTTCTGGTCATCAAGTTGAGCATACACAATAGGCTATTTGGACAAATAAACAAACATAGATTTTCTATTCACTCCCTATGAAAGAAAACTCCATCTAGAGGATCTTATAAAGATTCCTTGTCCTTTCCCTGATTTTTCTTTGGAAGACTGTTGGTTTCCTTCAAGAAGACTTCAGGAGCGCTTGATTATCTGCAGGACAAGTTGAATCACGTCTCCAAACTCAGTTTTGATTCTAGCTGAGCCCACTAGGCAGTGGGCCCCCGGGGGGCTTGCTCCAGCTGCTTGCATCTGCATTGGTTACTCCTGGCAGCCGGGCCTTGACATAAAGAAAGCGAAAGCTTGGATGGTGGCTAAAGCAATTGCCACATACCTGCCTGTTTACCCCGGGAATCATCCCCTTAGAGGTAGGCCTGGCCTTTACAGTGAGTGGAGACGCTTGACACAGACAGAGGGCAAGGGAGAGCAAAAGAACGGATGAGCAGAGTGGCCTTCTACCTTAAATTAGGAGGTTTGATCCTGACAAGTGCTCTAGGCACCCCTCTGTTGCTCATAACAATAAGGTGTACTCTGAGAGTGCTGTGAACCCAGCACTGCAATCTCTTCATTTTATGCCTTGTTTCCCAGGCTCGTCTTTTGCCAGCTGCATGCAGGTGAAGGGGGTCCTGCCCCTGGGCCTGACACCAATGTGCTCTTAGCCAGAGTGGCAAGTTGCCACTCTATGGACGCTCATGGTTTACTGCAGGAGAAGGGCCTTATTAGGAGCAGAGCCTCCCTCTGGTTCAAGGACTCTCCTCCCCAGGTCAGGCACTGTTGACCCCACAGTAGCAACCACCCCAAATCCTTGGTTTGCTGCCCAAGGCTCTCATGTTACAGTTAAAGACCTGCAAATGTCCGTAGAGTCTTGGCCAGAAAGATCTGGCTAGCATTACAATTTCAAGGAGGAAATATTTCATTGTTGACTCTTTTTCCAAACTCAAGTGAGCTAAAGCCAAAGAGGATTTTATTGCTCTTACAGCAGAATATTCCCTGGGAAGATATGGCTTTAGGCCTAAGATGCTTCAAACGATGTCAGGAGCCCTTGATGTCTTTCCTAAGCTATAAAAAAATTGGTGGGGCTTCCCTGGTGGCGCAGTGGTTGGGAGTCTGCCTGCCGATGCAGGGGACACGGGTTCGTGCCCCGGTCTGGGAAGATCCCACATGCCGCGGAGCGGCTGGGCCTGTGAGCCATGGCCGCTGAGCCTGCGCGTCCGGAGCCTGTGCTCCGCAACGGGAGAGGCCGCAAAAGTGAGAGGCCCGCGTACCGCAAAAAAAAAAATTGGTGTACTGTTACCAAAAGAAGAAAACATGTTGTTGGATTGCCACAAAATAACAAATATCCATTTTAGTTATTTTAACATACATAGTATGCTTGGATAGGATTATATTTTCTTCTCTCTCCTCCCTTTTTCTGGAGCCTGGCACTTGTCATGGATAAAGAAATGGAGGGGGATGTTCGTAATGCAACTCCAAGAAAAGATGGAGGTAACAAGGTGTACAAGATAGTCTGTCCGGAAGTTCACATTTACATGGCAAGATGGCAAATTATTTCTTTAAAATAATCCACCCAGAGCTTAGCCACTACAGAGGTGTCTTCTCCACCCACTATGCCTACTTTCATCCTCATGATTTGAAGCTCCCCTCTTCTTAGGAGTAGAACTGGGTAGAAAATGGAATGACTGCCAACACACAAAGAGGAGGTGGTATCTGGGTGGAGGAAAGAAGGAGATGAAAGAGGGAGGGAGGTTGTGAGATGGGCAGGGAATGTGAAGGAGAAGGTCTGTAGCTAAAGTGCTGGCCCTGGGGATGCTCTATAATCTCTAGAGAGGCTAAGAGCCATCTACAGAATTCAGGGAGACAAGTTACAGAGCCTGGACATTACTGCCAAAGCCTGACCATCCTTTGAACTCAGTAGAGGTAGAAGCAGAGAATTTATGAAACACTCTTTGGGGTTCTGGTGTGCACGCACGCGCGCGCGCGCGTGTGTGTGTGTGTGTATTAGCCTGGTTGAAGGAGGGAAGTACCAACAGGTGCCTGGATCTCCCCTCCCAGAAGTTGGGAAATGAGCAGAGCCCACAGGAAGGACCAACCAGCTGATGAGTTTCTTTTTTCTTTGTAAATGATTGTCCTACTCACTCTCCTCCAAGCTCAGCGTTACATATACCACTCAGTGGCTATCTTGTGAAGGGTTAATGTCTCTGTAGAAAGGCAATGTACCTGAGGAGTTACACTCATAGCTTTGGGGTCAGACAATCCTGGGCTGAGTCCCTTCTCTACCATGTGCTACCCATGCGACCTTGTACTGCCTGTGTGACCTTGAGCATGTTATTTCTTCTCACATTTAGTAAGCTCTCAAGAACTGGGAGAGACAATGATGATACAGATCCCTATTATCTTTACTGAGTTTGCCTGTATGGGATTTTCAAACTTGAGCCTGAGAGTCAGATTGGGGAAAAAAAAAAAAAAAACTTACAGAAATAGCGGTTTAAATGTTTGGGATGAGAGCCTCAGCTTTGCTATTGCCTGAGTATGAGGCCACAGGAGCCACTTCACTGCTCTGGGCTTTGCTTTCTATATCTACACAGTGTGTTTGTATGTGGAGGGGAGGAGTGATCAAAACAAGTGACGCTCCCCATCTCATGGGATCATGTTGGAACCTGGGTTGGATCTTGCTTTATAAATTTTTGCTGGGAAAAATGGAAGAGTTGGAGAGCCAGAGGACAGGGTGTGGCAGGGGGAAAGAGGGGGGAAAGGAGGAGGGCTGGCTCCAACTTCTAGGTGTTAAGAGTAATATTGCCGGTCCCTTTCCTGGGGCTGTTCAGGACAGGAGCCGAGGGACAGCTCAGCCTCCGTGTGGGACGTCTATCCCGACCTCCGTGTTTTCCCTTGGGAGCTGAGACCTGCCAGCACAGCCAGCTTCTCTCCTCAACCCAGCTCAGAACTTTATGCACGCCAATGTATTTATATTCATCTGTTCCGATTCTGAGTAGTGAAAAATCATTTTATGTGCTCCAAGCTGAGAGGGAAGAAAAAGTTCGTACATTGATTCCTTGCGGTCTAGGGAGTCATGGGATGGCTTCTATAATTCTAGAAATTATGACAAGGCATCCATAAAGATGAGGCAGAATCCCCATGCAGCAGTTCCGGTAGCTCAATGGAACATTATTTAATACCCATTTGTGGCAGTGTGGCAGCATTGAAAGACTTCATTTAATTTCTTCATCACAGTTAGAGAATGAGCAGACAGCAGGCTGGGCATGTGGAGCCCCAGGAGCTCCTCTGGCCCCCCCAGACTGGGGCCCAGGGATTTGTGGCTGTTTGGGCTTTGTCCATTGTTATTTTGTGCACTTCTAAAAAGTGATTGTCTGTTTAATTCACATTTAGAGCTCTCTCAACTTAAAACCAGGTTCTACCAAAAACATTCTGAGTTGATTCAGTTCCATTCCATTCAAATTAATTCAATCAGAGGAACATTTGTGGAGCAACTAGTTGCTGCTATGCTAGATCTGTGGGGGCATAAAAATGAACCAGGCCAGGCCCCTGCTTCCCCAAAGCTAGGTGGATGTTCCGTAGTTGCTCCTTAAAGCTCCGTAAATTGTAGGATGAAGGCAGTATTGGAAATTGAACACAGTTCAAGCCTCTCACTGACCAGATGGGCCAGTTCTCTTCCATTTTCCATTGTTTTCACCCTGATCTGCTTCCTTTACCTAATAAAGAACACAGCTATTAGTTCAGCAAATATTAAAGGCCTAAGTGTATGCCCAGCATAGAGGCAGTGTGGGAGGAAAACTAATTGTTCTCGTTCATTTACCAGCTTATTGGATAGTATCAGGAGCCCACACTAGAGAGCCAGTTGGTCGGGTCGTGAACAAGGGCAAGTTGACGACTTCTCTAAGCTCCATTTCCTCATCTGCACGTGGAAATGATAATAACATGCACCCTCATGGCTGTGAGAACTAAAGGAGCTAATGTGTATACAAAATTCAGCGTATTTCCTAGCACATGGTAGGTGCTCAAGAGCTGCTTTCTGTCATCATCATCATTGCCTATTTTAGCACAGAAATTCCTAAAGGTCAGTGATAGTTGCATTTTATGGATGACAAACAGCCTCCAGCACCTGTTAACAAGTGATCAATGATTCATAAATACTAATAAAATACTAAACGTTAAGTGTTTTAAATCTCTCCCCCATGCCTCTGTCAGTAAGGAAGACTGTATTGAGTTAGCTCCAATAGTATCATCCTTTGCAGCACTGAATCTGGGCCTGGTAAACGGGAAAATGAAGGAAGCGAGAGGCTAAGTGGGGTTACATGATAAGGAGCTGAGACAGAGCCAGCATGGAGAGAGACCAGGAAGGGTTCTGCAGACCTGGTTTGGATAGAGCATGGGGGAAACCTTGAGGGGGAGAGGCCAAAGACTTGGGGATAGGTCCCTTTTGGTTGAGAGACAGAAAGAAAAAGAGAGAGAAAGAGAGAGAGAGAATAAACGAATGGATGGATGGATGAATGAATGAATGAATGAAAGAAAAGCCCTTAAGTCAGCACAGGCCTCCACAGGTCTCAGAAGGGCTCTGCTGTTACCCTCTGGAAATTTTTAATAATTTGTCAACAAGGGGCCCCAGATTTTCATTGTGCACTGGGCTCTGCAAATTGTGTACCTGGTCCTACCTTAGGGAAAGATTTGTTACAGTTTCACTGTGTGAAATGAATGGAATCCCTTTTTAGCGTTTTCTTGAGATTTAAACAGTTTTCGATTCTTGGGGGTGGGGTGGGTCAATTGTGGATCCTTTGACTAAAACTCTGGACTAGGCTGGGCCTCAAGCTGGTTCCGTTTTACCCAGATTCCATAGCAGAAGAGTACTCTTCCCTCTATTCTGCTGTAGGCATCCTCCTGCGCCCGTCCCAGCCCAAATTCATTTGCAAGATCCTTGGGAAGTCTGCGGGCAGCCTCCAATGTGTGCTCACTCCATCAGCCCCTGGGGAAACCCAGTACAACACTCTGCACTCCATTCCATTATCCTGGCAAAATGCTGAAAGAAAAGGCTGCAGAGGGCTTCCCTAGTGGCGCAGTGGCTGAGAGTCCGCCTGCCAATGCAGGAAACACGGGTTCGTGCCCCGGTTCGGGAAGATCCCACATGCCGCGGAGCGGCTGGGCCCGTGAGCCATAGGCCGCGGAGCCTGCGCTCCGCGGCGGGAGAGACCACAACAGCGAGAGGCCCGCGTACCGCAAAAAAAAAAAAAAGAAAAGAAAAAGGAAAAGGCTGCAGGTGTTCCTTGGGGGGTTCAGATAAAGGAAGCAGTGTCCCTAGACGTGCTGTGTAGGACACGGGGAAGTTCTCACTCCTGGAGTTCAACCTGGGAAGGTGCGCACTTCTGTTTCTGTGTGGATGTTGCGCGGAGCCGCTTTCTTGTCCTGCCTTCCATTCTGACAGAAAGGCACCGTGTAGAGAGGATAAGGTAACTGTGAGTTCAGCCCATTATCTAATGGTTTCAAGGGTCATTTTGATCTTGTCAGGATCAGCAGGCCTCCTTTCAGCCGACCTAGAAAGGCTGACAGAAACAATAAATGGACAATTTAGAAACTCTTTTTCTGAGTAATACTCTGGAGACAAATTCTGCTGTAAATACTGATCTCTAGCCCCCTCTCCACTTGCCAGCCCACCATTTTCAGAGATGATTGCCCCCGTCTCTGACCACCACGTGGTCATCAGCTTATCTTGCCAACATTGTGTCAGCAAGCGATTTGCTGCCGCACCTCTGTCTGCCCTGTAGGGCTTACACCACAAAGAGCCCAACGTGATGTATACCTCACAGCACACTTTCGTCTCTAATTTAGTGCCTACATAGCTGTAATAGCTGTATTGAACTGAAGCTGAGAAAAATCATCCTTGCCACCCTCCATTTTTAGGGAGTCTGTGATAGGTTGGAGGATTAACCTATTGATCACTAGTCAGAAATCATTACCTCTCACCCCCTTCTGCCTCGTCAATAAATGGCACGGAATTTCAATTCCAGGAGACACATTCAAAACAGGGGTGTCTAGAGCTGTGCATAGGACTATAAATAGGGTGGAATCTAAAGGAAAGCATTTAAACCCAAGAGACAGATTACAGGTTACACCACACCCTATAAAGGATTTAGACTTCTAAAAATATTAACATTTCTTCTGTAACAGATTGTTCCGCTCATGGAAATTACAATTACTGTCATTTTTTTGATAGTGACCATGAAAACTACATATATTTTCTTCAGACATGGTATTTTAACTAAGTAGTGAAATAAAGCATTTATTTCAAAGACTGTATTGCCTGAACTGTCTAGATCTGTATGTTTTTATGAAAAGTTTCTCATGCCTTGTTTAAGTGCCCCAGCTCTAGAGCTGAGCGAGATCTAGTTGGCCTGAAATACCATCAGACTCCTAATGATGAGGTCAATTTGGCATGAAAAACTGGCTATAAAGAGCACTTTATAAAACAGTAAAAATCTATACTACAAATGTTATAGTGGGACCAACAAATGTCAAATTAAAGTTGGGGGAGTGGACACAAAAATCCACGAAAAGTGGATGCTTCTCGTTTGAACTAAAGACATTAGTGTGAGCCAGGGTTTCTATGTTTGGTAGAATGTTTGCTTCACAGAATCTTAATCGGAATTACGTTAAAAAGAAAAAAAAAAGAGCTCTGTGGTAAGGTAGACTTAAGATTCTCTGAGCTAAGCAAAGCCCAGAGGGTTTTCTTATTGTAAGAATTCTCACTGCTTTTAATTTGCTTAACTGCCGTGTGAATGAGCAAGGGCAGAGGGAGAACCTGGGACAGAACACTCCCCAAACTTGCTGGAACTTAGAAAGTTATTCTGAGAAATATTTCAAGGGATTAGAGTTCTGGGACCCCTTTGGGAAAACGTGTGTCTCGGTCCTGGGGGCACGTTTGGAGGGGAAGGTGTCGAGTGGGCCTGTGTGTAGGCCGCAGTGTTGGAGTGCTCAGTGATCTAGGGTCCTGTGGCCACCTGGGCTGGCACCTGAGGGCACCGTTGCGTTCCCCTCTCCTCCTAGGGCTCCTTTATGACATTCAGAAAACCATCCGGAGCGATTTGACAGGAGGACACATAGGCTACAGCTCCAAAGTATCAGGTTAATTTGCTCGTGTTCTTTGAAGTCTGAAATCTTTGAAGTTTTGGTTTCCCTTGAGAGGCGAAGATCAGAAAACAAACGCCAAAGGTCTTTATACACTGTGGAAAGAAAGTACAATTAACAACCGTGCAGTGCTCCCCAAATGCCTTGGCCAGAGTGCTGGAGTTCTAGTGTTCACAAACTTTGACTCTGCTGGAGTTTTAATGGGGTGATAGTCCCCGGGGATCCAGGAATGCTGGAATCATGCCTTGCCAATCACTTTCCCACTGCCCTCCCCTGTGGGGTTCTGAAGAGTGTTATATACCTAAGGAACAAGAATATGCTTGAAGCTATCACTTTATTTACAGCTACTTGACTTTTAGCTCTGGTAAAGACATCTAAGTGGGGTCCTCTGGTTCTGTTCTTTTTCACAGATCTGAATTTCAGTATCTACCACTGTCCAGCCACCAGAAGAAGTTGAGGAGGGAGGGGCTGCAAGGCAGCTGGAGAAAAAGCCTGGCTCAGTGCTCTTACCAGCTGCCAGCCTGGAGAAGCTGAGAGAGCAGGAGGGGAGGTTGACAGTTCAGCATCAATCCTGTAAGGAATAGGCCCTGACAATAAGCCCCATCCCATCAGATGTACTAAGAGGAGGACTGTCTTAGTCCAGTCTGGCGGCTATAACACAATACCACACCCTGTGTAGCTTTAAACAACAAAAATGTATTTCTCACAGTTCTGGGGACTGGAAGTCCAAGACCAGTGTGCCAGTATGGCCGGGTTCCGGTGAGAGCCCTCTTCCAGCCACAGACTGCTGACTTCTGCTTTTGTCTTCACTTGCTGGAAGGAGCCAAGGGAGCTCTCTTCGGCCTCTTTTATTTAATTTATATATATATGTGTATTTTAAAACTTTTTGAATTTTATTTTATTTATTTTTTAATATAGCAGGTTCTTATTAGTTATCCATTTTATACATATTAGTGTATACATACATGTCAATCTCAATCTCCCAGTTCATTCCACCCCCACCCCCACCCCCACCACTTTCCCCCCTTGGTGTCCATACATTTGTGCTCTACATCTGTGTCTCAACTTCTGCCCTGCAAACCGGTTCATCTGTACCATTTTTCTAGGTTCCACATATATGCATTAATATATGATATTTGTTTTTCTCTTTCTGATTTACTTCACTCTATATGACAGACTCTGGTCCATCCACGTCTCTACAAATGACCCAATTTTGTTCCTTTTTATGGCTGAGTAATATCCCATTGTATATATGTACCACATCTTCTTTATCCATTCCTCTGTCGATGGGCATTTAGGTTGCTTCCATGACCTGGCTATTGTAAATAGTGCTGCAATGAACATTGGGGTGCATGTGTCTTTTTGAATTATAGTTTTCTCTGGGTATATGCCCAGTAGTGGGATTGCTGGGTCATATGGTAATTCTATTTCTAGTTTTTTAAGGAACCTCCATACTGTTCTCCATAAGGCTGTATCAGTTTACATTCCCACCAACAGTGCAAGAGGGTTCCCTTTTCTCCACACCCTCTCCAGCATTTGTTGTTTGTAGATTTTCTCATGATGCCCATTCTAACTGGTGTGAGGTGATACCTCATTGTGGTTTTGATTTGCATTTCTCTAATCATTAGTGATGTTAAGCAGCTTTTCATGTGCTTCTTGGCCATCTGTATTTCTTCTTGGAGAAATGTGTATTTACATCTTCTGCCCATTTTTAGATTGGGTTTTTTTTTTTTTTAATATTGAGCTGCAATATTGAATTTAATATTGAACTGTTTATATATTTTGGAGATTAATCCTTTGTCCATTGATTCGTGTGCAAAAATTTTCTCCCATTCTGAGGGTTGTCTTTTCGTCTTGTTTATAGTTTCCTTTGCTGTGCAAAAGATTTTAAGTTTCATTAGGTCCCATTTGTTTATTTTTGTTTTTACTTCCATTACTTTAGGAGGTGGATCATAAAAGATCTTGTTGTGATTTATGTCAAAGAGTGTTCTTCCTATGTTTTCCTCTAAGAGTTTTATAGTGTCTGGTCTTACATTTAGATCTCTAATCCATTTATTTTTTCTACTCCATTTTGAGTTTATTTTTGTGTATGGTGTTAGGGAGTGTTCTAATTTCATTCTTTTACATGTAGCTGTCCAGTTTTCCCAGTACCACTTATTGAAGAGACTGTCTTTTCTCCATTGTATATCCTTGCTTCCTTTGTCATAGATTAGTTGACCATAGGTGCCTGGGTTTATCTCTGGGCTTTCTGTCTTCTTCCATTGATCTATATTTCTGTTTTTGTGCCAGTACCATACTGTCTGGATTACTGTAGCTTTGTAGTATAGTCTGAAGTCAGGGAGTCTGATTCCTCCAGCTCCGTTTTTTTCCCCCAAGACTGCTTTGGCTCCTCGGGTTCTTTTGTGTTTCCATACAAATTTTAAGATTTTTTTGTTCTAGTTCTGTAAATAATGCCATTGGCAATTTGATAGGGATTGCATTGAATCTGTAGATTGCTTTGGGTTCCAGTCATTTTCACAATGTTGATTCTTCCAATCCAAGAACATGGTGTATCTCTCCATCTGTTGGTATCATCTTTAATTTCTTTCATCAGTGTCTTATAGTTTTCTGCATACAGGTCTTTTGTCTCCCTAGATAGGTTTATTCTTAGGTATTTTATTCTTTTGTTGCAGTGGTAAAGGGGAGTGTTTCCTTAATTTCTCTTTCAGATTTTTCATCGTTAGTATATAGGAATGCAAGAGATTTCTGTGCATTAATTTTGTATCCTGCAACTTTACCAAATTCATTGATTAGCTCTAGCAGTTTTCTGGTAGCATCCTTAGGATTCTCTATGTACAGTGTCATGTCATCTGCAGACAGTGACAATTTTACTTCTTCTTTTCCAATTTGTATTCCTTTTATTTTTTTTCTTCTCTGTTTGCCATGCTAGGACTTCCAAAACTATGTTGAATAATAGTGGACATCCTTATCTTGTTACTGATCTTAGAGGAAATGCTTTCAGTTTTTCACCATTGAGATGATGTTTGCTGTGGGTTTGTCATATATGGTCTTTATTATGTTGAGGTAGGTTCCCTCTATGCCCACTTTCTGGAGAGTTTTTATCATAAATGGGTGTTGAATTTTGTCAAAAGCTTTCTCTGCATCTACTGAGATGATCATATGGTTTTTCTCCTTCAATTTGTTAATATGGTGTTTCACATTGATTGATTCGTGTATATTGAAGAATCCTTGCATCCCTGGGATAAATCCCACTTGATCATGGTGTATGATCCTTTTAATGTGTTGTTGGATTCTGTTTGCTAGTATTTTGTTGAGGATTTTTGCATCTATATTCATCAGTGTTATTGGTCTGTAACTTTCTTTTTTTGTAGTATCTTTGTCTGGTTTTGGTATCAGGGTGATGGTGGCCTCATAGAATGAGTTTGGGAGTTTTCCTTCCTCTGCAATTTTTTGGAAGAGTTTGAGAAGGATGGGTGTTAGCTCTTCTCTAAATGTTTGATAGAATTCACCTGTGAAGCCATCTGGTCCTGGACTTTTGTTTGTTGGAAGATTTTTAATCCCAGTTTCAATTTCATTACTTGTGATTGGTCTGTTCATATATTCTATTTCTTCCTGGTTCAGTCTTGGAAGGTTATACCTTTCTAAGGATTTCTTCCAGGTTGTCCATTTTATTGGCATAGAGTTGCTTGCAGTAGTCTCTTATGATGCTTTGTATTTCTGCTGGGTCCGTTGTAACTTCTCCTTTTTCATTTCTAATTTTATTGATTTGAGTCCTTGCCATTTTTTTCTTGATGAGTCTGGCTAAAGGTTTATCAATTTTGTTGATCTTCTCAAAGAACCAGCTTTTAGTTTTATTGATCTTTGCTATTGTTTTCTTTGTTTCTATTTCATTTATTTGTGCTCTGATCTTTATGATTTCTTTCCTTCTACTAACTTTGGGTTTTGTTTGTTCTTCTGTCTCTAGTTCCTTTAGGTGTAAGGTTAGATTGTTTATTTGAGATTTTTCTTGTTTCTTAATGTAGGCTTGTATTACTATAAGCTTCCCTCTTAGAACTACTTTTCCTGCATCCCATAGGTTTTGGATCGTCATGTTTTCATTGTCATTTGTCACTAGGTATTTTTTTGTTTCCTCTTTGATTTCTTCAGTGATCTCTTGGTTATTTAGAAACGTATTGTTTAGCCTCCATGTTTTTGTGTTTTTTACGTTTTTTTCTCCTGTAATTGATTTCTAATCTCATAACATTTTGGTCAGAAAAGATGCTTGATACGATTTCAGTTTTCTTAAATTTACTGAGGCTTGATTTGTGACCCAAGATGTGATCTATCCTGGAGAATGTTCCATGTGCACTTGAGAAGAAAGTGTAATCTGCTGTTTTTGGTTGGAATGTCCTATAAATATCAATTCAATGCATATGTTCTATTGTGTCATTTAAAGCTTGTGTTTCCTTATTAATTTTCTGTCTGTGTGATCTGTCTATTGGTGTGTGAGGTGTTAAAGTCCCCCACTCTTATCGTGTTAATGTGGATTTCCTCTTTTATAGCTGTTAGTAGTTTCCTTATGTATTAAGGTGCGCCTATGTTGGGTGCATATATATTTATAATTGTTATATCTCCTTCTTGTACTGATCCCTTGATCATTATGTAGTATCCTTCCTTGTCTCTTTGTAACATTGTTTATTTTAAAGTCTATTTTATCTGATATGAGTATTGCTACTCCAGCTTTCTTTTGATTTCCATTTGCATGGAATATCTTTTTCCATCCCCTCACTTTCAGTCTGTATGTGTCCCTAGGTCTGAATTGGGTCTCTTTTAGACAGCATATATATGGGTCTTGTTTTTGTATCCATTCAATGAGCCTGTGTCTTTTGGTTGGAACATTTAATCCATTCATGTTTAAGGTAATTATCAATATGTATGTTCCTATTACCATTTCATTAATTGTTTTGGGTTTGTTTTTGTAGGTCCTTTTCTTCTCTTGTGTTTCCCACTTAGAGAAGTTCCTTTAGCATTTGTTGTAAAGCTGGTTTGGTGGTGTGAATTCTCTTAGCTTTTGATTGTCTGTAAAGCTTTTGATTTCTCCATCGGATCTGAATGAGATCATTGCCGGCCAGAGTAAAATTGGTTGCAGGTTCTTCCCTTTCATCACTTTAAGTATATCATGCCACTCCCTTCTGGCTTGTAGAGTTTCTGCTGAGAAATCAGCTGTTAACCTTATGGGAGTTCCCTTGTATGTTATTTGTTGTTTTTCCCTTGCTGCTTTCAATAATTTTTCTTTGTCTTTAATTTTTGCCAGTTTGATTACTATGTGTCTCAGTGTGTTTCTCCTTGGGTTTATCCTGTATGGGACTCTCTGTGCTTCCTGGACTTGGGTGGCTATTTCCTTTCCCATGTTAGGGAAGTTTTCGACTATAATCTCTTCAAATATTTTCTCAGGTCCTTTCTCTCTCTCTTCTCCTTCTGGAACCCCTATAATGCAAATGTTGGTGCGTTTAATGTTGTCCCAGGGGTATGTTAGGCTGTCTTCATTTCTTTTCATTCTTTTTCCTTTATTCTGTTCCACAGCAGTGAATTCCACTATTCTGTCTTCCAGGTCACTCATCTGTTCTTCTGCCTCAGTTATTCTGCTATTGATTCCTTCTAGTGTATTTTTCATTTCAGTTATTGTATTGTTCATCTCTGTTTGTTTGTTCTTTAATTCTTCTAGGTCTTAAACATTTCTTGCATCTTCTCGATCTTTGCCTCCATTCTTTTTCCGAGGTCCTGGATCATCTTCACTATTATTATTCTGAATTCTTTTTCTGGAAGGTTGCCTATCTCCACTTCATTTAGTTGTTTTCCTGGGGTGTTATCTTGTTCCTTCTTCTGGTACATAGCCCTCTGCCTTTTCATCTTGTCTCACTCTGTGAATGTGGTTTTTGTTCCACAGGCTGCAGGATTGTAGTTCTTCTTGCTTCTGCTGACTGCCCTCTGGTGGATGAGGCTATCTAAGAGGCTTCTGCAGGTTTCCTGATGGGAGGGACTGGTGGTGGGTAGAGCTGGCTGTTGCACTTGTGGGTAGAGCTCAGTAAAACTTTAATCTGCTTGTCTGCTGATGGGTGGGGCTGGGTTCCCTCCCTGTTGGTTGTTTGGCCTGAGGCGACCCAACACTGGAGCCTACCCGGGCTCTTTGGTGGGGCTAATGGCAGACTCTGGGAAGGCTCATGGCAAGAAGTACTTTCCAGAACCTCTGCTGCCAGTGTCCTTGTCTTCCTGGTGAGAGAGATCCACCCCCACCTCTGCAAGAGACCCTCCAACACTAGCAGGTAGGTCTGGTCCAGTCTCCTATAGGGTCACTTCTCCTTCCCCTGGGTCCCGATGTGCACACTACTTTGTGTGTGCCCATCAAGAGTGGAGTCTCTGTCTCCCCCAGTCCTGTTGATGTCCTGCAATCAAATCCCTCTAGTGTTCAAAATCTGATTCTCAAGAATTTCTTCTCCCGTTGCCAGACCCCCAGGTTCGGAAGCCTGACATGGGGCTCAGAACCTTCACTCCAGTGGGTGGACTTCTATGGTATAAGGGTTCTCCAGTTTGTGAGTCACCCACCCAGCAGTTATGGGATTTGATTTTATTGTGATTGCACCCCGCCTACCATCTCATTGTGACTTCTCCTCTGTGTTTGGATGTGGGGTATCTTTTTTGGTGAGTTGTTCAGCAGTTAGTTGTGATTCCGGTGTTCTTGCAAGAGGGAGTGAGAGCACATCCTTCTACTTTGCCATCTTGAACCAATCTCTGGGCCTCTTTTATAAGGGCATTAATCTCATTCCTGAGGGCTCTGCCCTCATGACCTAATTACCTCCGAAAGGCCCACCTCCTAATACAACCACACTGGGCATTAGAATTTCAACATATGAATTTGGAGGCAGCAAAACATTCAGACCATGGTATAGATTGCCCTCTGCTGATGAAGAAAGAGAGAAATAAGAATCAGCAGATTTAGCCCTAGTCTTAGTCTGCTTGATTAGATGATTATTTAGACCTGATTCCACGCCTGGCTTCCCCTCTTCATGCAAGCACCTGAAGCCTTAGTAAGGTCCAAGCCAACATCCTGATGGTAACCATCAACATCACATCAATTACCAGGTTCCATCTGTGTGGACCATAAAAGCATCTTGCCTTGGGACCAAGACTGGGAGGTGCAGAGGAGATGGGATTCAGGCCACTACCACCTTCTTTGTTTATGAAATGAACCCACATAGATATCTTGGCCCCCATCCTTTAAAAGGAGTTGAGTATACAATTTGACCCCAGTAGATGGATCAGAGAAGATTAGAATGAACCATTTCCCTCACTTCTTTCCTTCTCTGGGTAACTTGAGTCCCATCTGGGTTTCTGTTTCTGAGCCTGGTTTGATTCTGATCCTGACCCTGGGATCATAGACTCCGTATTGAATAGCATTCTGAATAGTCAGCTGGCCTACTTATGCATCCTCAGGCACATTGAGTCTGCCCCAGGGACACAGAGTTCTATTTTTTAACAACTCTTTTGCTATTAAGAAATGTTTCCTTATATGTAACCTCATGCTTTTGTACTGCACTTTGTGGAGGCAAAAAAACAACTGGATATTACCTGTGGTTGAGTCTTCTGTGTGCTCAAAGATTCTTGGTCTTACTTGTCTAGGTTGAAAAATCCAATCTTAACCTCTTTTTTATAATTCTTATTTTCCTTCTTTTCACCATATTGTGAATGTTCCAACAAAAAGCTTCCTTAAATTTGTTAATCATTAGAATCATCTGGAGACCTTTCTAAACGTACCAAATTGCACATCATTCTCCAGGCTTCCTGTATAAGAATTATAGGGACTGGGGTGGTTTGCAGCTTGGGCAGGAATTACCATTTTTAAATAGGACAAATAAATTATTGGGATCTTTTTGAAGTGTGTGCCCAAATTACAGTTCTCCCTTTCTCAGGGAGTGGCACCCATTCTTCAAATGTGGGTGCCTGGCATCCAGGTTGGCACTAGCGTTGTGGATGGGGGGACATCTGGTTCAAATGAGGCCAAAGAGTGTCTTATTCCCAGAATTTGGAAATGGCACTTAGAGACAGGAGGTCAATCTCTGAGGGCGATTAGAAGTATGACATGAAAAAAATGGAGAAACCAAATTATGACCTGAAGATAGAGAGCAGAGAAAGATGGTCTGCAGAGACGAAGTAGAGTGAAGCAGCTCTCTGAGATATTCAAGAGAAAAAAGCAAAGCATTCCAATGGCTCTAGGCTCTGGTTCTGGTCTCAGCATTCCTTCCCCAAGAGTCCATGAGATGGTCTCTGTCCTATGTGGGTGACCCTCCCTTCTTGCCTAACCTAGCTAAAGCAGATTTTCATTACCAGCCACCAAAAGGGGCCTGTCAAATATGGAACTAATGGCTCCACCAGGATTGTTGATAAGCTCACAGCCTATGTCTTCTTTCCCTGTTGACTATAGAATTCTCTATTTTGCTTTCCTGAGAGGACACGTGCCTCTTGACTTTGAAAGAATATTTCATTGACATCATCTGACTAGGCAATTTTAATACTCCCCTAACTTTGAATGATTACCATTGAACAATTTTCTCAATTTTTCTAATAGGAAAAAACCCACTAATATTTACTAACTGATGCATTCACCCCAAACCTGTAAAGGCAATACTATTATTGGCCCATTTTACATGTGAGGAAATTGAGGCATAGAAGGGGTAAATAACTTTCCTTAGGTCACAAAGCTGGTAAATGGTGGGTCCAGCACTTGAACCCAGATGTGACCACAGACTCCAAAATTTCAACCACTTTGCTATACTTGGATTGAAGCCAAAATTCAGTGGTTGAGGGAAAAACTCTTGATGCTGCCTAAGAAGTAATGTGCAAATACTCGTTTCTGTACTAAGAGAACATACCAGTTTGGACTCAATAGGAAGAAGCAAACAAGGTGGGTTAGGGGGCTCTGGTAGTTTTCATAGATGAGTCAGGACTTGAATTGAGGCCAGAGAGAGGTGGGGATAGAGAGCGTTGCCATCTTACCACCCATTTCCTCCTTTAAACAGATCTCTGATTTTATTCATATATCCATCCCTTCCCCAAGTGACCCGTGTGCTAGGGATAGGCTGTCCTCCAGGAAAATGCCTTATTTTCTATGGGTAAACCCATCCCCCTTGCCAGTAATTGGGCATGTGACCCAACTTAGGCCAGTGAGATGCTGGGAGAGGTTTTCTGGGGAGTTTATGAGACAACTTTGTCTGAATCTTATGGGAAAAATTTCAGAAGAGATTCTCTCTTCTGATCTGGGTGTTATTCTATCAGTTAGCTATTGCCACAAAAATATGCACGGCAAAATCCCACACAATCTCAGTACCAGAGAGTGATAAGCATCTATTTAGTGATCTAGGCCTTGCTTGTTGCAATTCAGTTCTCCTGACATTGGCTGGGCTCACTAATTAGGGTCTGGGGATCAGCTGAGCTAGCTTGTGTTCTACACCAGAGTCTCCCATTCCGTCCCAGGACCGGTAAGCTAGCCTACACGTGTTCTTCTCAAGACAGTGGCACCCGTGTAAGAGCACCAGAGGAAATACGCAAGCATATCTCAAGCCTAGTCTCCATCACATCTACCAACGTTTCATTGGCTAAAGAAAATCACATGGTTAAGCTTAGTATCAAGTCCACCCTTCCTGGGAGTGATGGGGAGGGTGTATACTTCTGAGAAACAGTTTAATCTACCACAGGGCCGTGCATGGATATGAGACCCGGGAGAATGACAGCCCCCCTCCTTTTCAGCCTGCAGATATAAAGCCAACACACATGGAGAAAAGGGGATCCGAGAGAACCCCAGGAAAGCAGAGCTGGAACCACTAGATCAAATCAACCTGAAGTTTTAGTCGACATCTGGACTTTTGGTAATGTTGGCCAAGTTTGACATTATTTAAGCAAGTTTGAGGTAGATATTCTGTTACTTGCAGCTGACACTCTCCCAATTCAGAGTTTTCCTTGCAACATTTAGGAACAGAGGCCCAGAGATGTGAATAAACAGCACATAGGGAAAAAGCAATGCAAAGAGCCTGGAGAGACTATATACATGCACACACACACACATATATATTGGCCAAGTGTTTTGTCCTTGAAAACCCAACCATACTTTTCTTTTATCACCCACACAACTTGCAGCAGATCTGTTCCTTCTTGATTTTGTGTAATTTGATTCATTCACAGATGTTTGTTCATCTGGCCTTCCAGTTGGTATGGTAACAGCCTGACTGAACTGTGGCATTTATTATTCACTACATGCTCTTGTCAAGTCAGTAAGAAGCAGGTTTGCTTTTTTTCAAGCAACCCAGGGGACTGAGTCATTTAGGAGAAAATGTGGCCCTATACCTCCTCTGATGCTGATGCTTGAAATTCTCCTGTTAAAACTCTACCACTTTCCTCTGCTCACATTGACTGAGCTGTTTCCTTCCTTTTGCTAGAGCTCTTGTTTCCTAGCTATGGAAGGCAACATTCATTTCCACCTTCCACCCCCATCATGTTACAGTAATAACAGGACATAAATTGAGTGGGCAGCTAGTCAAAGGATTTGTAAAAGTCACATTAAAAAAAGTACTGGGGTACTTCCCTGGTGGCGCAGTGGTTGAGAGTCTGCCTGCCGATGCAGGAGACACGGGTTCGTGCCCCGGTCTGGGAAGATCCCACATGCCACGGAGCGGCTGGGCCCGTGAGCCATGGCCGCTGAGCCTGCGCGTCCGGAGCCTGTGCTCCGCAACGCGAGAGGCCACAACAGTGAGAGGCCCGTGTACCGCAAAAAAAAAAGAAAAAAATTACTGGGAAGGAACAAAGGGTAATATCTCAGAGTAAATATCAGTCATTTAAAATAATACTTATCAAGGCTCACTGTGTGCTTGTAACTCAACTAAGAATTTCTTGGTACCCTAGGAGGTAAAACATTGAGTAAGAACATGGCTAGTATTCACTGGAAACCTACTATGTGCTGGGCACTACATGGGGCCCACCATACACATTATTCATTCAGTCTTCACAATGACCCTGGAAAATAACTATGCCTTTCCCCATTTTAGGAAGAAAATGATTAACTTTTCCAAGGTCTCACAGTTAGCATGTGGGGGAGTTAGAATTTGAATTTGGACACGTGAGTCCATTTTATTTACACTACACTGTACTTCCTTGAACAAAAGAGACATAGTACAGTGATTACGGGGTATAGATTTGCCTATGGGAATAGGAAAATCTGGCCCAGCTGTCTGCTAGTTGTATGACTTTGGCCAAAACATTTAACCTTTCTGTGCCTCGGTTTCCTCATTTAAAATGGGGATAATCCTATTATTACCGTCTGAGTATTGTTCTCAGAATTAAATGAGATAATGTACACAAAACATTTAGCACAATGCATCTCAAACGAAGTTTAATTTTATTATGTAGTGAATGCCTGGCACAGTGCTGTCCATTAGAAGGGTCTGTGATGATGAAAATGTTCTGTATCTGCATTATCTAATGCTGTAGCCTCTAGCCACCTGTGGCTGTTGAGAACTTAAAATGTGGCTACTGCAAGTGAGGAACTGAATTTTTATTTCATTTCATTTTCTTTTTTTTTTACATTTTTAAATTACTTAATTTTTAACATCTTTATTGGAGTATAATTGCTTTACAATGGTGTGTTAGTTTCTGCTGTATAACAAAGTGAATCAGCTATACATATACATATATCCCCATATCTCTTCCCTCTTGCGTCTCCCTCCCTCCCACCTTCCCTATCTTACCCTTCTAGGTGGTCACAAAGCACCGAGCTGATCTCTCTGTGCTATGCGGCTGCTTCCCACTAGCTATCTATTTCACATTTGGTAGGGTATATATGTCCATGCCACTCTCTCACTTCGTCCCAGCTTACCCTTCTCCCTCCGCACGTCCTCAAGTCCATTCTCTGCATCTTTATTCCATATATGTGTTAGCATATGGTATTTGTTTTTCTCTTTCTGACTTACTTCACTCTGTCTGACAGACTCTAGGTCCATCGCATTTCATTTCCATTAACAACAATTTAAATAGCCAAACATATCTAGTGACTACCATATTGGACAGCTCAGGTGTAGTATGTGCTGGATACAATATGTACAAAAAAGAATAAGACGCAATTCTCATTCATGGGAGGCTTATGGTTTAATGGAAGCTGATAAGCAAATGATTAGTAGGCATGGTGATAAGTATTACAGTGCAGCTATAGACAAAATACTATGGAATTCAAAGGAGCTTTTCCTGGGAGTCAGGAAAAGCTTTTAAGAGGTAATGACAGTTGAGCAAGGCCTTGAAGGGTGAGTAAAGATTCAGTTCATTCATTCAGCAGATATATGTTGAGTGCCTTCTCTGAGTCAGGCACCAAACTTTGAGAGAGTATGGGAGAGATAAAGGTCAGGGTTCAGAGGCGACATCTGTATTGATTAGACTGTTCAGGAAGGTCTTGTAAAAGGTAGAACTTGAACTGACCCTTGAATCACAGGTAAAATTTGGATGATGCCGGGAGCTAAGGGGGAGCATTCCAGGTAAAGAGAACAGCACGAGTAAAGAGGCGAAGTTGAGAAGAAGTGACAACCATTACACCATCCTAACTGAAGTAGAGAATATGACTTGAGGAGAGCTATGGTGCAGTCCTTCTGGGGATGAGCATAAAGTGGGGAGGGCATGAAGCAGGCTTTGAATGCTGGTTAATGCTGTTTTACCTTTATACCACTGGAGCCACCTGTTGTAAGGCGTGTAAAGTCATCTGACAGGTGGGCTCAAAGTACGCTTGAAAAACAAAGGCAGAAGTTTCATTTGGAAAGAGTGACCCATGCAGGGGAAGTTCAGTGTTTAAAACATTTCCTGGTGTTCTGACTGCCAGCACCCACTCCCTTCCCATAGCCTTTCCCCTCTTGCCCATATCCGTATGAGAAAGGGCCACCGCTCCATTGAATGTCTGGTTCTGGGGATCTCTCTAGTGTCTACTTCCCACTGCACTGCCTCAAACATTTGGTGCCAGGAAGGGGACAGATGGTGGTTAGAGCATCACCTTTGCAGTGTGACAGGAGCAGCAGTGCAGGGGCAGCATGTCCTGACCAGACTGTGGCAGCATGACTGTAGCCCTGGTTGTCAAGTCTCCTTTGACTCCTGCCTGTTCTCAGAGGCTGACCTTTCTCCTCCTGCAATTCTGATATACTTGCACGAAATCTCCTTTCACTTAAGATCATCAGGGTCAGTTTCTGTGGCTTACAGTCCAGAACCTTGGCTGATACATTTGAAAATAATAAACTTGGGAGTGAAAATGCTTGGTAGTGGCGCTAACTCTGCTCTAACCTGTCATCTCAGGAAAGTCTTCCATCCCACGGGGCTCACTTTTCCTGTCTCTCTAATGAGGGATCGGCACTAGTGATTTCTAAGGGAGCTTTTGAGAAAATATGGGCTTCAGGCCATGGCTTGATTTCGGTGCAAGGCAGTGGAAACAGAAGGAAAGGGTGGCTGTGGGAAGTATTTTACACACACGTAAGACATGGTGGCTGATTGCATAGAGAAGGCAAAGAAGTAGAGTGAGTAAAAGATGGTTCAGATGGAATATTTGTCTTAAAATCACCCAAAACTACTTTTGCCATTCTGTTAGTTATTGTCTCCATCTGGCCAAAGAATCAGGGTTTGCAAACACCCCTCAACCCACCCTCCTTTACGATTCCCCTGTGAACAAGCTTTGTCCATAACCATCTAAATCCATCAGAAGATTTGTAACTCACTGGTGATGGAGTCATTACTGTAATCTGGACTTTAAAGCTGAAGTAGAGGGCACCTGGTGACAAACAGTCCCTGTAGGGCTTGGAAGTGTGTCCAGATAGATGCAACCAGTGACGGTCTACTCCAGTCTGCTACTTCTCTATTCCTCACATACAGCAAACCTTGGCTCAGCTGAGGACTAATCCATCCTGTAAATACAAGTTCACACTGTTCACTGAGTAAATGTGCATTGAACCAGGATCCCTGCTAGGTACCAGGGGTGCAAAGGTGGAAAGACACGGTGCCCAGTCTCAAGGGACTCCCAGCAGCTGGGCCTTGAGTGTTGTCCCCAAACTCCCACCTTGTCATTCATTTTGCCTATAGATGCACTGTGGGCCATTTCTTGACCACGGGCACTGTGCCCAGAGTGGGTGTTCAGATGAATTCACTGAGAACCCCGCATTTCTTTGTTTGGAGTAAAAACCTTACTGGATAGTAGCTAAGAGAGCAGGCCATGGGGTTATACAGATTGGGTTCAAATTCCCCCTCCAAACCTGGCTCTGGACTTATTAAGAGGGTGACTGAGGCAAGCTATTTACCTCTGTGGCCCGGCCTCAGTTTTCTCATCTGTAAAATGGAGCATAGTAATAGCGCCGATTATCTGGAGTTTAAGCAATACGCTGCGGGTGGCATATAGAATGGCCTCACCGTACGTGGCTGCTGTGTCGTTTTAATGATTGGAGAGCTTCAGTGATGCTGTGTGTAATTCAGAGCGACGGGGACAGCAGCCTGCCTGCCTCCTTTCTTTCCCTTGTTCTTTCTTTTATCTGTCCTTTCTCACTCTTCCTTTCCCTCATTTTTTTTCTTGTTCTCTCTACATCTCTCTATGCCTCTCTCTCTCACATTCTCTTTCTCTCTTTCTCCCCTCCCTCTCTATCAGAATAAGGGGAGCTATTAGTTATAAATTATATTTAAATGCAAAAAAATATTAAGCAGACAGGCTTGGTGCATTAAATTCCGATTGTGTCCTATTTCCTAAGAAGACGGACCTTATTTTTTTCTTCTCATGATGATGAGGCCCAAACATCTCTTGTGCAGCCAAGTTACTCAAAATTCCCCACCACTACAGACACACTTAGGAAACGACCCAATAGGAAAGGACAGACTGCAAAGCACAAATACCTTTTCTTTTCTCCAGAATTGCTAACTGATTTTCTGACAGTAGTATGCTGGCTTTCCAGAAAAAAAATAAAGCCTCGAGTGCTTGCCAATTTCTGTGGCGTAATTGCTCCTACCATGGTCGAATTCAAGCTTTCAGCATAGAATCACAGAACACAGAGCTGGGCGAGGTGTGCACAGCAAGCTGCAAGAGCTGCCCTTGTGCGCCAGCTCGGTCAGGAAACACTGCTCAGGAATGCGCAGACTCGCTCACGCGGCCCACCTGTTCACCCCCACCCCCAGGGCGCTGGGTCCAGCACAGCTGCCCCAGGCAGGTTCCCTGCCTCCTGCCTCCGTTCTCCGTCCCTCCCTCCATCTGCCAGAATAATCCTCTGAAACCCAGATCAGAATACTTACTTCCACGCTCTATACTCCCCAGTGGCTCGTCCTTGCCACCCAGGCCCTGCGCCATTGCCTGCGCCCTGGGGCTATTCCAGGCCTCTCATCTTAATGCAAACCCTGTGACACCTCCGCGTCTTTGCTCACATCCAGCAGGCTGTCTGGAGCCCTTCCCAGAGCTCCCACCCCTGCTCCTTCGTCTGCCTGGTGAACCCCAGTCATCTCCAAGGCCTCACTCAAATGCCTTGTCCCTGGTAGATGTTCTAACCCTCTCTTGTACTCTAGGTGGTATCATTTACTCCCTCAACTGGGTCACCTTGACATCTTTCTCTCATATTCCATGGTAAGGCATATCTCCAGATCCTAAGATAGTAAGAAGACCGTGGGTCCAGGATTGAGCTTTCATTCACTCACTCATATGTGCGTTCAGCAAATATTTACGGGTGCCCTTCATGTGCCAAGCATTGTACTGGGTAGGACTGGGAGTAGAATAGAGAGTAAAACACACCCTCCTCTTCTCTGGTGGGATTCATAGTGTACTGAGGGGTATAAGCATTGAACAAACAGACAAAAATAAATGCATAATTGCAAATTTGTTTGATGAAGGAAAAGAACAGGATGGTGTGAGAGAAGGTCCCACCAGTGAAAGGTTTTTAAGTTTTTAAGAAACCTGTAATATAACCTTTTAAGGGATGGGGGCCTCACTCAGGGAACTGAACATGGTGACATGAATTGCATTGTGTGGCAGGCACCCTGCCTTGCCAGCTTATAAATGAGAGCAAGAATCATGCAGTGTTTGCCTCTGTGCCATGCTGGACTAGATTTCCAAGTCAGCTCTGGTGTTAGGGGCTTGGACCGAGATAGCCAAAATAAGGGAAGGGGAAAACAAAGTGTAGAACACAGGCTTATGAGATAGAAGATCGAGAAAGCAGAGAGAAATGCATGAGAGAGCTAGGCAAGTCGCAGAGCAAGCTCATTGTTTGTGAAATGCTCTGGCTCTGTCCTCAAACCCATATCCCAGTCATCTACCAAGATGATCGGGAGAAGACTGCCTGAGGTGTAAAGAGACGATTTAGATGAGGGCTGTTACTTATTGAAATTGATACGGTTAGGGGAGATGGTTGAGCTCTGTTTTATATTTTTGCATCTCTATTAATTTATTTTCTTAATCTCAAGTGGCAGAAAATTCAAATAAAGTAGACTTAAGGGAAGAAAAAAAAAGGTTGGATAAATTGGCTCACGTAATTAAAAAATCCATAGCTACACCCAATGCCCAGATTTTTGTTTCTAATATCATGCTCTAATAAAAGAAACCAGAGCTCCTTGAAGAAATGACTAATTCTAGAACTGAGGCAGAGAATATACAATAATGAGCCTGGAACATCTTATGGTACCAGAAAGTGAGAAAGTGCTCATAAGACAAGACACACAAACCCACACGCGTTCTGAGGTATATCAAAGGGACACAGGAGGCAACTGAAAAAGTCACAATGATCAAAAATGGAACAATTGGAGCCACAAAATAAATAAAGGATTGAATTAAAAACCAAAGGAAAAAAAGAAAGCATCACAGTCCTCTGCTTTCTGGATGGCACGAACACTCAATATTTTCTGCAGTAGCCGAGAAAGAATTCCTTAGACAGGACAACCGTGGAACTTAGCGCACGCCCCGAATCCAAAGGAAGTCATTCTGTGAGAAGTTAAAAATGAAAATGGAAAGTTTTCCATGGAAATAAGACTGGTACTCAGTTTCTTCAGATGGTCTTCTTTTTAAATTATAAAATAATACATGTCATTATAAACCAACTCATGGAGAAGTGTATAAAGTAAAGCTGGTCTTTCCTTGCTCCCTCAAACATCACTTCTACTCTCCAATATTTTGGTGTGTATTTCCCAGAGCTCTGTTCATGCAATTACAAACACTTATATAAGAGTATATTATATGGCCTAGGTAGAATATGTTTATCAAACTGCTAGCATGTAGTTAGTGTTCCATGATATATACTCAAATAGATAATTTTGAAAATGAGATTATACTATATAAAAAACAAAACAAAAAAAGTCAAAGTATAAAATGAGTCCCTACTAACATAAAGAAGTGATTAAATAAATAAATAAATAAGGCAGAATAGACAAGTCGCTTATGCAGAATAATTCCAAATAATTTATGTAGATACTCTGTCCACAAGAGGTGGAACATAACATCCCATGCAATAAGTGTGAGCTGCACAAAATGACTTTCTTCCAAAGAGTGCAGTATGGAAAAGGAAAAAAGAGTAACTGTTTTTTGGAGAAATCTAAAAATACTACTTCAGCGAGGTGATTAAGATTAGCGTCAATAATAATAAGTCAACAAAGATAAGTTGATAGCATGTACCCTTGATATGATGTGATGAAAATAGGACTTTACCATGTGGTCTTTCTCCTGCAAACCCATATCCCAGTCTAGTCATGAGATAAATATCAGAAACCCCAACTGTGGAACATTCTACACAATATCTGACCAGTAATCCCCACAACTGTCAAGGTGACCAAAACCAAGGCAAGTCTGAGAAACAGTCATAGTTTAGAGGACCCTAAGGAAACATGATGACTAAATGTAATATGGTATCCTGGATAGGATGCTGGAAGAGAAAAAAGGAACATTAAGTAAAAACTAAGGAAATCTAGATAAAGCATGGACTTCAGTTAATAACATATTAATATTGGCTTATTAGTGTAATATATTATACTACTGTGAGATGTTAATAATAGGAGAAACTGAGTGTGGGGTATAAAGGAATTCTCTGTATAATCCTTACAACTTATCTGTAAATCTATTATAAAATTAAAAGTTTGTTTAAAAATTTTTGTTTAAAATCCATAGCTCTGGGCTTCCCTGGTGGCACAGTGGTTAAGAACGTGCCTGCCAATGCAGGGGACGTGGGTTCGAGCCCTGGTCTGGAAAGAATCCACATGCTGCGGAGCACCTAAGCCCGTGCGCCACAACTACTGAGCCTGAGCTCTAGAGCCCACAAGCCACAACTACTGAGCCCGCATGCCACAACTACTGAAGTCCGTGCACCTAGAGCCCGTGCTCCACAACAAGAGAAGCCACCGCAATGAGATGCCCACGCACCGCAACAAAGAGTAACCCCCTCTTGCCACAACTAGAGAAAACCCATGCACAGCGACAAAGACCCAGTGCAACCAAAATAATAAATAAATTAGTTAATTTAAAAAAATAAAGTCCATAGCTCTGTAAGCTTCAGAAATGGCTAGATCCGGATCTCAAATGATGTTAACCAGAATCTACTTCTCCATATTTCATCTGTGTTGGCTTAGTGCTCAGACAGGCTCCCTTCACTCACTGAAACCCTATAAACCCCAGATGTACTTATCCTAGTGGAAGAGAAGTTCTTTTCCTAATAGTTTTAACCAAAGCCTCAGACTTGGGTCATGTGTCCATCTGGAACCAATCAGTATGGCCAGAGGGCTGTGGGGCTCTTACTGGCCAGGACTAGGTCACATGCCCACCTCTGGAGCAAGGATTCAGTGAGCCTGACCAAAAGACTGAGAGTGAAGAAGGGTTGTTACTTAAACAAAGTGCGTCTTCAGTCTGGTACTCTACTGCTGAGGGAACCAGCAGCTTCCCCTCCACTCACCACCCACTCTCCAAGTCTCTAAGGATTTTCCAGTTTCTACTGAGACAGGAGACAACCTCTTGGCTAACAGGCAGATCCCATTGTACCAGGCCATCTTGACGGTCTCTGGCCAGGATGTAAATGGGCCCGCCTTGGGTCGGTGGCCACCTCTGCTCCAACCAGTAGCCCTCAGGGGCTGGTACTGCTTACCTGAGCTGGGGCTATGGACAGGGTAGTTCCAGCAAGAGAAGGAAGTTGAGGCTGACAAATGCTGTGATTGGAAAGTCCTAGATATTGCCTCACATGAATTTTTTCCCTGTGTTCTAATTTGCACCTACTTGAGGAACATCTGATTCATCTCATCATTTTATTCTAATGAGAATGCCATTGTCCTTCCATTACTCTGGTATAAAAGTGTTGTCTTAAGTTGGTTGCTGCTTTCCATGAGTTCTCTCATTCAATTTTAGGCTCCATGCTTTAACCAGAGTATACATGAGGTAGGGCACGAAAGCCTTCTTTTGCAAAGCGTTGTCACGAATGGGTCAGCCCAGTGTCAAACTGGCTCCAGGGAGAAAGATGGACATAGACTGGTTCCATCAATGAGTGCTAGAAGCATACATTAAAACTCCCCATTATTAATCTCTTTGTAAAATATTTTTTCAAGAAGTTGTGTATCGCAAAATACAATATAACATTCATATCAAGTGACATAGGGATTGCTTTAAGCAAAACTAGTTGTACTCTGTATAATGAGTACTGCAGTAAAAATACATATTCATTTCCTATCACAAATTATAGCAATTTAAGCCATATTCCCTCTAGCTGTAGTATTTGGAGGGGAAAATGTATGTGCGAGCCTCCTCCCCCTTGAACAGAGATGCACTCTTCTCTGGAAGGAAGCCTCTCTGCATGCCATGTTGCATGGGGCTGGTTTATCTCCAAGGCTTTCTCATCAGAGCTTTGGGGGTGGAGGCAAGGCCATCATCTGAAACACCACCAAGGGAGTACTGCAGTGATCCCAGCACAGCAGGAAATTAGTCTGATTTTGAAATGCGAGTCTGTACAAATTCTCTTGAAACATGTTACCCTGAATACATCATTTCAGCCCTGAGTTGAAAGGACAGACAAATCCAGACTGTTTTGATTTTCTTAAGTGAGAAAGATCCTTCTTTGGGTATTGTTGAAACTATATTGGTGACATGATGGTGGGTTTCAAATCAAAGGATTTCTAGGATCACTCCAGAGTTAGGGGAGCAGTGAGGAACACTGAATCTTTTTCTTTTTACCAGGGGAGCAAATAAATGCAGTGGCCTCTATCTGTGACCACTGTGCCTTCTGGCCATGACCTCTGAGGATATGGAAAATCCTTGAATCTTCATGATTGTTAACACGAGAGGCGTTCAAAGCTTGTCTTCCTGGTCACCAGAGGTTCCCATTCACCTGGTGTCCTAGAGGGGTCTGTCCCCTGCTTTTCTCTCCCCAGCTCTGTGAGGAACTCTGCTAAGCATGTGACACATGTTTGCTCTGTAGCTTCTCTCCTGAGCTTTAGCACAGGGCCTGGTACATAGTCAGTGCTGATAAATACGTGCTAACTGGGTGAGGTTAGGACTATTCCTGCTTTGCTGTACAGAGGAGTGGTCAGACCCACAAGGTTATGTCACTTCTAGGGAACCTGTTTAGTTCTAGAGCCCTAGCTCCCATATCCTCCCCTCTGCTGCCTCTAGCAGATTCTCTCATGTGGCTCTCATGTGTCCTGGAAGTAGTTTTCAGGATAAGACTTAGAATGCCGAGAATTTGAAGTGATTCAGAACACACTGAATTTCATAACAGCTATTGCCCCATTACTATCAGCAGCTTGGGGTTGTGAGCAGTTCAATGCTCTGAGTTGAAATTCAACCTGAGAAGTGAGGTTTCTGAGAGTCGTAGTGTATACTTAGAATACCTGTTTGCCCAGGGGAGTTAGGATCTTTACTCTATAGGGAACCAAGAGATGAACTAGGTGTGAACTAGCCTCCTTGCCACAATTTGTCCCCAAACTGCCTCGAGAATTATTTCTAAAATGTGGGTCTTTGCCTGTTGTCCACAGTGTAAACTCCAAACTCTAAAGCGTGGCTGAGAGTGTTCTGGAATGAATCATGTGGTCGACATTTCTACATCCATCCCATTTCTCCCCCTTAGTGTAGCAGCCACATGGTTTACAAAGACTGGCTGTCCAGTTTCAAAAGTGGCCCTGGTTAGTCTAAGCCAAAAGGAGGACCTCATACCTGCTATCACAGGGATCGGTTGAGATGTCCCAGACCTAAGTCAATTGGCCCACGTCCTTCTCTAGCCATAGAGATTGGTTCTGGTGTGGGTTGGTCATCATAAAGCCCAGGACTCTTGTTGGATGGTCTCAGAAGCAGGCTTTCTTTCTTCCTTAGATGTTACTTGGGAAGCATGTAACCTTGGTAGTTGGCATCTGCTCTGTGACCATGAGGGGCATCTAGTGTTAGGATGAATAAAATAACTACAAAAGAGAGAGGGGTAGAAATGTAAAGGAACAAAAAACTCCTTGCTGATATGACTGAGTCACATTCCCTGCATGTATCAATAATTTAGCCTTAAAACATTACTGTTCATTCTCTGTGAATTTTCACATATGGCCTCCTCTGCCCTCACTATCCTACTTCCCTTTCTGTGTTGTAAAATTCTACTCATCCTACAAAATCCACCTCAGCATCACCTCCTCTGAAATTCTCCTGCCCTCTTCCAGTCTGTCCCAGAAGGACTTAATGGCTCCCTTCTTAGTGTTCCTCAAGCATAACTTACGTAGCTATATTAGAGCAATTTAAACACATTTACCAATAATAACTTAGCAGCTCATATGGATTTTTCTGCCAGGCAGTGTGCTTGGTAGGTATTATCTTGTTTAACCTTTACAGTCATCTTATGATATTATATTAATATCCTCATTTTAAATATAAAGAAACAGTTTAGAGAGGTAAAGGAACTTATCAAAGTGTCCACAGCTCATAAGAGCAGGGAGCAGGGAATCTAATTCCAGAAATTGTGCTCTTAACCTCCCCCACAGTATTCTCTTCCCTGATAATCAGTTCTTGGAAGCCGAACACTGTCTTTCATTCAGGGATGCCTGAATGTTCTAGGCGCTCAGGAAATACTAGCAGGATAAGTGGTTGGATGGATAGATGGATGGATGGATACATTTAATCCCTTCACATCACAGATGAGGAAACCAGGTCTCAGATGGTGTAAGTGGCGTGTGTGGTAGGCTTAAGCACAGATGAGCATTGGACTTTTTCTATAACATCTTGTCATCTTTGGAAGAAAATTATTATTTCCTCTAAAAGAAACTCCCCAAACCAAGAGAATAAAAATAAAATCCAAAGATGCTTGGACTTCTCTCTCATCCTGGAACCAGTATATGTTCCACTTAGCTGAGTCCTGAATGAAGACTTTCTTGGCCCTCTCTCCAGAATCCAGGTTGTACCTTCTTTTGTTAACTCTCTTTAAATTGTTATTGACACCTAAACTAATTTAGGGTAAAAAGAGAGTAGACCCAAATCTCATTCAAGTTCTGGCTTGGGAAGCCTATTTATACCTATGTAAACATCAGGTTTTGAAAGAGGAAGGGGAGCTTGAGCACAAAAATTAAAAGAAAAAAAAAACATTGAAAATAAGAAATAGAATCACATGTCATCCTGATTAGCCAGCCGTGGAGTAAAAATTCTACACTTCTGTCATGTTGCACCATGCAAGAGAAAACTGTGGCATTAGTTTAATTACATAAATTTATGAGATGAAAGGAACAACTTTTATAATCATTCAGACAAAATTCCTATTCAGATTGCTGTGCAATATCTCTATCTAGTTTTTATTTAAGTGTTTATTAAAGCGATTCGTTTTTCAAAAACCCTCAAACCTACTTGTATTTTAATGCCTTGAGGGACACTTTTAATTTCCCTTCTCTAATTTCTTTAAACGCATGTCCTCATCAAATGCCCATGTTCCACAAGCCTGGCAACCCGTGTACATTTAATACCTGCTCTCAACGCTTACTGGTGCCATTGAATCACTAAGAGAAGGAGCAGCAGAAAGTCCTCCAGAAGGAAGTGATTTTCTAGGGGTTGCCCCACATCCTGAGTGATGATAATTCTTCTTCATCCTCATCGTAGCTTATTGACCACCTACTCGGTTCCAGCATTGCGTTTACAAGGCAGTTTCCATCAGTCGTCTCTAAGCTTCCTGGACCGGATATGAGCTCTTTCTAAGGGAAATGGCCCCACTCCCAGCCCTGCTGCGCAGGGGACCGTGTTTGAGGTCATAGGACTTGACTTCACCCTTAACCCCGTCATGGTTGATTCCAAGCCAAGGCTGAGAGCCTGACGTAAGGACAACTAACCCATGGAGACTGGGATTTGTGTGTCCTAATTAAAAATATTAATTTAGCCAATAACATTCTCTTGGGAATTTAATCTAAGCACAGAAAGGCTCTACCTATTTCAGTGGGAACTGAAGCAGAAAGGATAGAATATTGAACCAAGATTCTTAGCTTGGGGTTCATGAACTCATTTAGATATGTGAAATTTTGGATTTATGTGTATAAATGGTATGAACTGCTTTACAGATTTAAGGTGCAAGATCATATCTCTTATTTACTGATTAACTGCTCTGTCACTCATATATTTCCTTGGCTGAAGTTTCACTATCATCCTCTTAAGGTTCCCTCACCTCCTGAGTAATCCAAGAACCCCAAGGTTGCCCAGTCCTAAAGGGCTCTGTCCAGGTCTCACACCCAAGTCGGCAGAACTCTGGACACTGGTCAGTCCACTGCTACTGATGCTCGTCAGGGCCATGAAGTCTTGGTGAACCCAGTACCCACGGGAAACAGCAGACACCATTGCTGTCCTGCTGTGATGACACCCATGTAGTTCCTGGAGGGGGACCTGAGCAGAATCTTAGAGCCAAGCTCTCACCCTCGGGGCTCTGCCATCACCAGAGGGCTAGGTCAGTGGGCTGTCTTCGTATCTTTGAGGGGACCCATACACCTGGGTAAGGGCCTCAGAACACAAAGTATCCTGTTCTACCCCCTCTGTCCCCACCACAGGGGTACATGTCCTATACCTACCTGTTCAGGTGAAGCTAAAAGTAATAACAAGGTCTCCTCTCCCACCCCTTCTTTTTCTAAGAAAGACAAATCTTCATGAATCCAAGATGTGTTTCTGACATCTCTTTCACTGACACAGGGAGGAAAAAGGTAAAAAAAAAAACAAAAACAAATTTTAATATTTAGTGAAGCATTTTACTACCTGTGCATTTATCTGAGAAGAGGGTCCCTAGGTCCAATCAGATTTGCAATGGTATTCTTGCTTCAGAAATAGATGAGAGACAGAGAGACAGAAGGACCACCACTGTAGAGAGAGGGCTCTGAGCACCACTGGGGGCCCTGTGGAGCCAGCCTCTGGGAGACAGTCTGACAGGCTCCTCTGTCAGTGAGAGGTGCCAGCCTGGTAAAGGGTCACCTGGTAAAGAGTTTAGGCTTTGGAGCCACAGAGCCTCTGTGGCAACTACTCAAATAGCCATAGACGAGACGCAAACAGTAGTGTGGGCAAGTTCTGATAAAATTCTTTTCACAAAACTGTGACAGATGGGGTTTGGCTCACGGGCCTGAGTTTGCTGACCCCCCGATCTATATCTTGATGTGGGTGGTAGTTACATGGGTGTGTGTAGAAATGCACTGAGCCACACACTTATATTTTAGGTACTTTATTGTATGTCAATTATAGCTCAGTATTTTAAAAAAAAAGAAAGAAGAAGAAATCCATTAGAAGGTTAAGCCAAAAGAAAACAGAAGAAGAGTTCCATGGGCTCTGGCTAGGAAGGTCCTGGAATAAACCAGAATCTGGGATCCAGACCAGTCAGAGCTTCTGCTCTCGGGTGTTGGGAGGTTCTGTGCCTATCTTCGTATCAGCTGCATGGCCCTCTCTTGATTTGAGCCAGCGGCAGTGCACGTCGGTTCTTTGCTGCAAAGAAGCCTTCCCAGGACACCCCATCACCATCTGTTGGCCAGGTATAACCACGGCGCTGGATCTGATGAAACAGCCTCCTCAGGTTGAATAACTGGTCCCAGATCACACAACTCACAGACGTGCCTGGCCTCACACCTCAGTCCTTAAAACTTTAAAACTGTGTACGTCTTTAAAACTCTCTGGAAACAAGTCCCTCTTCCCCTGGGTAGTTATAATAGAGCTGCGTTTCCTAGGACTCAATTCAGCCTTACCTCAGAGTGGCTGTCTGCACTTTTCATTCTCATATTCCAGTTCATCAGCAATTGTTTGTTCTTCGTGCTCAACTTGACAGGAGATGGAGAAAAGCACACAGCCAAGGTCAGAGAGCAGCAGACTCTCTCCTCCATTAAGTGTCTTCATCTTTAAACAGCACCTGATCAAAAAATCGCCTGAACCTTTTCTCTCAGTAGCCAGCCAGCCAGGTGAGTGTCCTCTGTGGACTGTGTCCTCCCCTGTCTTTAAGCCTGGGCTTCCTTCACCCAATATCACTGGTCCTAGAATGAGGACACAAGAAAGAAAAGGGATTCCACCATTAGCTATGACCCTGAGAGTTTTCCAAAAGCTGTCTACTAGGCAAAGTGAAAGAGGAAGAGAAGCTTTTTCTGGGCACTTTAGGTCTCAAGAACACCACCTACTTGAATCAGAAGCAGGAGGTTTGTTGTTTTGGTTTTGTGTTAAATTGTCTCTATAATTTCAAGGGCTCAACCTGTGTCAAGAACTGTATTTTGTACCTTTTTATTTTGCACCTAAGCCGTGAGAAAGGCCTGCAAGTGGCAGGAAGGATGCTTGAGAGCAGCACACACCTGGGTCTCTCTGTCATACTCATCCAGGAGAGAGTGAGCCCTGCAGATTGTCAACTTCCCAGGTAGGACATTCTCAGATCCCTGCCTCACCTCACTCCATGTTAGTTTCCTATTACCACTAGCTTAATGCTTTAAAACAACACAAATTTATTTTCTTACAGTTTTAGAGTGCAACATGGGTCTCACTGGACTGGGCTAACACCCAGATGTTGGCAGAGCTACCTTCCTTTCTAGAGAATCTGTTTCCTTACACTTTCTGGCTTCTAGAGGCTGCCTGCATTCCTTGGCTTGTGGCTCCTTCCTCCGTCTTCAAAGTCAGCAATGTTGCATCTCGCTGTACTTTTCTTCCATAATCACATCTTCCTCTGACTGACTTTCCTGCCTCCCTCTGCCCCTTTTAATGACCCTGTGATTACCCTGGGCTCATATGGATAATACAGGATAATAACCAATTCACAACTTTAATTACATCTGCAACCTAATTCCCTTTGCCAGTAGCCTAACATAGTCACAGGATCCACAAATTAGGACAAAGATATCCTTGGAGGCCATCATTCTGCCTGCCATCCCCCCCGCAATACCCCCTCTCTGTGAGTATGCATGGCATACTCATTTTCCCTGGGTACATGGTTGTGCGTTTCCTGCCTATTTGTGAATCAAGATTGACTAAAACATTTGCTTATTATCACTCAAAGAACAAAACACTGCCAGTGTTTAAGGGGTTCAGCATTACCACATTGCTTTTATTAGAGCAAGCCACATACTCCCTTTGTCTGTGGTCCATCTCACAGTATCTTCGTGTGTCTCACCTAGAACCCTGGTTTTACCAACCACAAATTGTCCCGAAACACATTTAAGAATTTGTTCAAATCCTGTACCTGAATGTATGGTTCACTAGAGGGGAATGTGTAAAGCACATATGAAAGATTAAAATTGCTTACCAAGAGCAATTAATGTAGCTCATTCTGTGCAAATAACAAGTTAGATCACTTGCTGTTATCTCTAATGACTGTTGGAGAATTTGCTGACTACCTACAGGTGTACAGAGCTACACACATTTCTCTCTCTAGTCCAGGAGGCATTCTATCATGGTTTAGATTTGAGATGAGGGATTTACACAAAAAAATCATAAGTAAATGGATAGGTCAACATGTGCGAGCACCCGTAGCATATTGAGCAAGTTAGTGAAGTGACTAAGAGTAAGCATTTAAACTCAAACTGCCTGGGTTCAACTTTTAGCTCTTTCCCTTACTAGCTGTGTGCCTTAAGCAAGTTTATTTACTTACCTCTCTGTGCTTCACTTTTCTCCTCTGTATAATGAAGATAGTAATAATGCCTATCTCACAGGGTTGTGGTAAAAATGAAATTAGTTAATACATCTAAAATGCTTAGACCCATGTTTGACCCATAGTAATTGCTCAGCGCATGTTAATTCTTACTAGGCTCCGCATCATTATTGTTATTGCTACGTGACAGACACTGGAAGGCTCACTTGGTTCAGTCTCCTATCCTCCATGAGCTTATTATCTCCAGGAAGGAACAGATAAATAGATAGGGAGGAAAGAGTCAAGGGAGGAAAGAGGGGCATAAATATAGGAATGAGAAACAGGGAAGGTTTCTTAGAAGCAGCAGCATTTAAGGTGAGACTTTAAGAAAACTAAAAACTTAACCCGAGTAGCTGGAGCTGGTGGTGGAGTTGCGAGTGTTGCAGGAATTGGGCACAAGATCTAGAGACCAAGCTGAATGCTGTAGGTGAGTTCCTGCCATGAGGACCAGTACTGCTATTGTTATGGCCACGTGGCCCAAAGGAAGCCCCTGCAGTGGCAGCTGCCTCTTCCGTTTCTTCCTTCCTCATGGTTCCTTACCTTCTCTTTGCCTTTTTTCTGTCTTCTCCTTTTGTAAAGCCTTGGCCCCAACAGCACTCTCAGGTGGGACAGGTTGATGGCCCCTGGTTTAGATACAGTGCCTTCGAGGTGGGGGTGTGCCCGGGCCATATGTGTCATACTCCTGGTCTGGGGTTGCTATGATTCCAGGTTTTAGTGAGGAGACCACCAGACTCATCTCTCTTTGTCATGTGGTTTCCTGGAGAACAGATCTGAACCATCAGTGACACAGAGGCTGTGCTGGTCCATCTCCCATGCTTACCATAGTCCTGAGACCATTTGTCCCAGATTTTTAATAAGAATGAAATTCCACGAGTCCTGGAAACTGGGGCCTCAGCTTACAAGTAGAGGGCATGTAAGAGAATTTCAGGAGAATTGTATTGATAGATGGCACTAGCATTTCTCTGTTCTTGCTGATGAAGAGCACAACGCCAGTGCTTTCCCATTTCTGCTCCAGTTTTAATCTGGCTCTGGCCATTTACTGGGTTGGGGCTGTCTGGAGGTCTGGAAGCAGATGAGCTGGAATCTCGTTTCCACCACTTGTATAGGTTGAACAAATCATAGCCAGTTATGTAAACCCTCAGAGCCTCCCTCTTCTCATCTGGAAAATAAGGATGAAATACTGCTCTCAGAGCATTGTAAAGAGGATCAAATGGGGTGAATTTAAAGCCTGAGTCCAGTGCACAGACAGTGGTGGTGGAGTCCTGTCCTTCAGGATATCTGCCCTTCCTTCTGCCCTTCTTTCTACCCCTCCCTCTCTTCACCACTAGCAGAGCCCTCTCAGCTGAGCTGGGGCTCACGTTTCCTGCTTTCTGTTAGGCTGCAGCTTTCTGATCTCTGCCTGGGACAATCTTGTTTAGAGAATGTTTGTAAAATTCGAAAACTACTGAGCAATGAGCATAGCACTACAGCATAGGACTTTGAGCCCAGAAATCTCTGTGAGTTTGGTCAAGCAGTTATACTCCTCAATCTTCTCTTCTCTAAATTAGGAGAGGACCCAACTCACAGGATTTTTGTGAAGATTAAAGTGATGTTGTGTGAAAGCTCCGTGTGCACTGTATTGTTATTGCCATCATCACTGATAACCACTGGCTGGTTTCCAGACATTGTTGAGGAAATAGTACTTCACAACTGCTTCACCCCTGGAGGCACCTATGAATGTGAAGCAACTCTATCAGAAATCCACATCCTCTGATGCTCCAGACCAGAACGGTCTACTGTAGTAGCGCCTCCCCACCCCCACCCAGCCACGTGTAATGTGGCCACATAAATGTAAAACTGAATTTGCAGATAGCAGAAACTGAATTCTGCAGATAGCAGAAACAAGAAGAACTACAGTTCTGCAGCCTGTGGAAGGAAAACCACATTCACAGAAAGATAGACAAAACAAAAAGCCAGAGGACTTTGTACCAGATGAAGGAACAAGATAAAACCCCAGAAAAACAACTAAATGACAATGAGATAGGCAACCTTCCAGGAAAAGAATTCAGAATAAAGATACTGAAGATGATCCAGGGCCTAGGAAAAAGAATGGAGGCAAAGATCGAGAAGATGCAAGAAATGTTTAACAAAGACCTAGAAGAATTAAAGAACAAACACCTAGAAGAATTAAAGAAGAAACAAACAGAGATGAACAATACAATAACTGAAATGAAAACTACACTAGAAGGAATCAATAGCAGAATAACTGAGGCAGAAGAACGGATAAGTGACCTGGAAGACAGAATGGTGGAATTCACTGCTGCCGAACAGAATAAAGAAAAAAGAATGAAAAGAAACGAAGACAGCCTAAGAGACCTCTGGGACAACATTAAACACAACAACATTTGCATTATGGGGGTCCCAGAAGGAGAAGAGAGAGAGAAAGGACCTGAGAAAATATTTGAAGAGATTATAGTCGAAAACTTCCCTAACATGGGAAAGGAAATAGCCACCCAAGTCCCATAGAGAATCCCATACAGGATAAACACACTGAGACACATAGTAATCAAACTGGCAAAAATTAAAGACAAAGAAAAATTATTGAAAGCAGCAAGGGAAAAACAACAAATAACATACAAGGGAACTCCCATATGGTTAACAGCTGATTTCTCAGCAGAAACTCTACAAGCCAGAAGGGAGTGGCATGATATACTTAAAGTGATGAAAGGGAAGAACCTACAACCAAGTTTACTCTGGCCGGCAAGGATCTCATTCAGATTCGATGGAGAAATCAAAAGCTTTACAGACAAGCAAAAGCTAAGAGAATTCAGCACCACCAAACCAGCTCTACAACAAATGCTAAAGGCACTTCTCTAAGTGGGAAACACAAGAGAAGAAAAGGACCTACAAAAACAAACCCAAAACAATTAATAAAATGGTAATAGGAACATACATATCCGTAATTATCTTAAACGTGAATGGATTAAATGCTCAAACCAAAAGACACAGGCTCGCTGAATGGATACAAAAACGAGACCCATATATTTGCTGTCTACAAGAGACCCACTTCAGACCTAGGGACACATACAGACTGAAAGTGAGGCAATGGAAAAAGAGATTCCATGCAAATGGAAATCAAAAGAAAGCTGGAGTAGCAATACTCATATCAGATAAAATAGACTTTAAAATAAAGAATGTTACAAGAGACAAGGAAGGACACTACATAATGATCAAGGGAGCAATCCAAGAAGCAGATATAACAGTTATAAATATATATGCACCCAACATAGGAGCACCTCAATACATAAGGCAACTACTAACAGCTATAAAAGAGGAAATCCACAGTAACACGATAATAGTGGGGAACTTTAACACCTCACTTACACCAATGGACAGATCATCCAGAGAGAAAATTAATAAGGAAACACAAGCTTTAAATGACACAAGAGACCAGATAGAATGAATTGATATTTATAGGACATTCCATCCAAAAGCAGCAGATTACACTTTCTTCTCAAGTGCACATGGAACATTCTCCAGGATAGATCACATCCTTGGTCACAAATCAAGCCTCAGTAAATTTAAGAAAATTGAAATCATATCAAGCATCTTTTCTGACCAAAACGCTATGAGATTAGAAATCAATTACAGGGAAAAACACAAACACATGTTTGTGTTTTAACACATGTTAAAAACACAAACACATGGAGGCTAAACAATACGTTTCTAAATAACCAAGAGATCACTGAAGAAATCAAAGAGGAAATCAAAGATTGCCTAGAGACAAATGACAATGAAAACATGATGATCCAAAACCTATGGGATGCAGCAAAAGCAGTTCTAAGAGGGAAGTTTATAGCAATACAAGCCTACCTCAAGAAACAAGAAAAATCTCAAATAAACAATCTAACCTTACACCTAAAGGAACCAGAGAAAGAAGAACAAACAAAACCCAAAGTTAGTAGAAGGAAAGAAATCATAAAGATCAGAGCACAAATAAATGAAATAGAAACAAAGAAAACAATAGCAAAGATCAATAAAACTAAAAGCTGGTTCTTTGAGAAGATCAACAAAATTGATAAACCTTTAGCCAAACTCATCAAGAAAAAAATGGTGAGGACTCAAGTCAATAAAATTAGAAATGAAAAAGGAGAAGTTACAATGGACCCAGCAGAAATACAAAGCATCATAAGAGACTACTGCAAGCAACTCTATGCCAATAAAATGGACAACCTGGAAGAAATGGACAAATTCTTAGAAAGGTATAACCTTCCAAGACTGAACCAGGAAGAAATAGAAAATATGAACAGACCAATCACAAGTAATGAAATTGAAACTGGGATGAAAAATCTTCCAACAAACAAAAGTCCAGGACCAGATGGCTTCACAGGTGAATTCTATCAAACATTTAGAGAACACCTAACACACATCCTTCTCAAACTCTTCCAAAAATTTGCAGAGGAAGGAAAACTCCCAAACTCATTCTACAAGGCCATGTCACCCTGATACCAAAACCAGACAAAGATACTACAAAAAAAGAAAATTACAGACCAATATCACTGATGAATACAGATGCAAAAATCCTCAAAAAATTCTAGCAAACAGAATCCAAGAACACATTAAAAGCATCATAGGGGGCTTCCCTGGTGGTGCAGTGGTTGAGGGTCCACCTGCCGATGCAGGGGACGCGGGTTTGTGCCCCAATCTGGGAAGATCCCATATGCTGCAGAGCGGCAGGGCCCGTGAGCCATGACCACTGAGCCTGCACGTCTGGAGCCTGTGCTCTGCAACGGGAGAGGCCACAACGGTGAGAGGCCCGTGTACTGCAAAAAAAAAAAGCATCATAAACCACAATCAAGTGGGATTTATCCCAGGGATGAAGGATTATTCAGTATACACAAATCAGTCAATGTGTTACACCATATTAACAAATTGAGGAATAAAAACCATATGATCATCTCAATAGATGCAGAAAAGTTTTTGGCAAAATTCACACCCATTTATGATAAAATCTCTCCAGAAAGTGGGCACAGAGGGAACCTACCTCAACATAGTAAAGGCCATATATGACAAACCCACAGCAAACATCATTCTCAATGGTGGAAAACTGAAAGCATTTCCTCTAAGATCAGGAACAAGACAAGGATGTCCACTCTTGCCACCATTTTGCAACATTGTTTTAGAAGTCCTAGCTATGGCAATCAGAGAAGAAAAAGAAATAAAAGGAATACAAATTGGAAAAGAAGAAATAAAACTGTCACTTTTTGCAGATGACATGATACTCTACATAGATACTGTTCCTATTTGCAGATGACATGATACTATGCATAGATAATCCTAAAGATGCCACCAGAAAACTACAAGAGCTAATCAGTGAATTTGGTAAAGTTGCAGGATACAAAATGAATGCACAGAAATCTCTTGCATTCCTATGCACTAACAACTAAAGATCAGAAAGAGAAATTAAGGAAACGATCACATTCACCACTGCAACAAAAAGAATAAAATACATAGGAATAAACCTACCTAAGGAGGTAAAAGACCTGTACTCAGGAAACCATAAGACAGTGATGAAAGAAAGGTGACACAAACAGATGGAGAGATATACCATGTTCTTGGATTGGAACAATCAATATTGTGAAAATGACTATACTACCCAAACAAATCTACAGATTCAATGCAATCCCTATCAAATTACCAATGGCATTTTTTATGGAAGTAGAACCAAAAAAATCTTAAAATTTGTATGGAGACACAAAAGACCCCAAATAGCTCAAGCAATCTTGAGGGAAAAAAACGTACCTGGCAGAATCATGCTCCCTGACTTCAGACTGTACTACAAAGCTACAGTAATCAACACAATATGGTACTGGCACAAAAACAGAAACATAGATCAATGGAACAGGATAGAAAGCCCAGAGATAAACCCACGCACATATGATCACCTTATCTTAGACAAAGGAGGCAAGAATATGCAATGGAGAAAAGATATCCTCTTCAATAAGGGGTTCTGGGAAAACTGGACAGCTACATGTAAAAGAATGAACTTAGAACACTCCCTAACACCATACACAAAAATAAACTCAAAATGGATTAAAGACCTAAATGTAAGGCCAGACACTATAAAACTCTTAGAGGAAAACATAGGCAGAACACTCTATGACATAAATCACAGCAAGATCCTTTCTGACCCACCTCTTAAGAGTAATGGAAATAAAATAAAAAATAAACAAATGGGACCTAATGAAACTTAAAAGCTTCTGCACAGCAAAGGAAACTATAAACAAGACGAAAAGACAACCCTCAGAATGGGAGAAAATATTTGCAAACAAATCAACAGACAAAGGATTAATCTCCAAAATATATAAACAGCTCATGCAGCTCAATATTAAAAAAACAAACAACCCAATCCAAAAATGGGCAAGACCTAAATAGACATTTCTCCAAAGAAGACATACAGATGGCCAAGAAGCACATGAAAAGCTACTCAACATCACTAATTATTAGAGAAATGCAAATCAAAACTACAATGAGGTATCACCTCACACCAGTTAGAATGAGCATCATCAGAAAATCTACAAATAACAAATGCTGGAGAGGGTGTGGAGAAAAGGGAACCCTCTTGCACTGTTGGTGGGAGTGTAAATTGATACAGCCACTATGGAGAACAGTATGGAGGTTCCTTAAAAAACTAAAAATAGAATTACCATATGACCCAGCAATCCCACTACTGGGCATATGTACAGAGAAAACTGTAATTCAAAAAGACACATGCACCCCAATGTTCATTGCAGCACTATTTACAATAGCCAGGTTATGGAAGTAAACTAAATGCCCATCAACAGGTGAATGGATAAGAAGTTGTGGTACATATATACAATGGAATATTACTCAGCCATAAAAAAGAACAAAACTGGGTCATTTGTAGAGACGTGGATGGATCTAGAGACTGTCATACAGAGTGAAATAAGTCAGAAAGAGAAAAACAAGTATCATTTATTAACACGTATATGTGGAACCTAGAAAAATGGTACAGATGAACCAGTTTGCAGGGCAGAAATAGAGACACAGATGTAGAGAACAAACATATGGACACAAGCGGGGAAAGTGGCGGAGTGGGTGGTGGTGGTTGGATGTTTTGGGAGATTGGGATTGACATATATACACTAATATGTATAAAATAGATAACTAATAAGATCCTGCTGTAGAAAAAATAAATTAAATTAAATTTAAAAAAAAGAAATAGCCCACTCAGATAAAAAGAACAGATGAAGTTAAGAGGAAACATTACTAAACAAAATATTTTACCTAAGTCACCGTATCTCATAAAAATTACAAAGTTGGGACATAGTGAGAGTAACATATCTTGTTTTTTCCTCTTAAAAAACACCAGTTCAGGGGGTCTTCCATGGTGGCATGCTACCAATGCAGGGTGCCTGGGTTTGACCCCTGGTCAGGGAACTGGAGATCCCACATGTATGCCACAACTAAGGAGCCCATGTGCCACACCTAAGGCGCCAGCGAGCTGCAACTAAGGAGCCTGTGAGCCACAGCTAAGACTCAGCGCAACCAAATAAATAAATAAATAAATAAAACAAAATCAGTTCAAGCCCACCCCCCAAATAAAAGTATATATATGTATATACTTCCTTAGTCACACTAGCCACTTTTCACTGGCTCATGGGTACTTATGGCTGGTGGCTACTGTATTGTTCGGTGCAAATATAGAACATTTTCATCATCCAGAAAGTTCTGTTGACAGCGCCAGACTAAAATATAAGTCCCCTTCCCCATCTCTTTGAAGAGTTCCAGGAACCGCTAAAGTGAAATTTGAGGATGCCATAGAGCCCACAGAACGTATCTTTTAAGTTAATCATCCTAAATACACTCTTCAGACTTACTATTGATAAAAGGACACAGAAGGGATCATTGTTGCTCTGAAAATAGTAGTTAGAATTACGGAGACTCTTGACCTAGGGGAATGCACATTAATTATTACATACATGCCCTTTCTGGGATACTCCTCAGGAATTTGGCACGGTGAGTTGGTGTCATAGAAAATTATTAGGTTTAAAGCAGAGATCCTGCAGAAACCAAGATGTAACTTTTTTGGGGAAAACAATCACGTTAACCAACATCCCAGAAGCTGACACAGGGGAGAAGGTAATTGGCCAGCTCTTAGAGAAGTTATCAGAAGATAGCAGGAGATTTGCTACAGCCTGTCTGCATAACTCTAGGACCCCGAGAGGAACTGGGCAATTACCGTGTGTCACCACAGAGCCTCCTTGAGAAGGAAAGGGCAGGCGTCAAGTCAGATGCAATAACCAGCGTTACTTGCCCTGGTAGATTGGGTTTGAAATGTCTCCCTGGTGAGTGTGCTCTCTGCTGGAATTTCCTTCTGCGGGCTGGTGAGGTTGAGGACTGGAAGAAAACCACCGTGGTTCAGTGTGGTTTCCCACTAGAAAAGTCCCGGGGCAGAACAATAAGTCCAGTTTAAGTTTGTTGGTTTTTAAAAATGTCTATTGTTGTTACCTTATTGTCCTTGCTTGTACTAGTAGTATAGATGGTAATGAAGAAAATGGAAGTAGGCAGTCTTCTGTGATGTAACACTGTTACAAAGATTCACTGAGGGACCTGTGATAAGCTCTGGCCCTGAGTATGGCATGTGCTAAACACTTACAGAAGTATTAGCTTGAATAATGAACAGTATACATATTTATTAGTAGTCAACATTAATATTTCTTAGTAATTTTATAAATATTACTAACATTTAATGCTATGAAATATCAGTTAGAACATTAGTAGTTTTGTTTTTTTGTTTTTTTTTTTTTGCGGTATGCTGTCCTCTCACTGTTGCGGCCTCTCCCGTTGCGGAGCACAGGCTCCGGACGCGCAGGTTCAGCGGCCATGGCTCACGGGCCCAGCCGCTCCGTGGCATGTGGGATCTTCCCGGACCGGGGCACGAACCCGTGTCCCCTGCATCGGCAGGAGGACTCTCAACCACTGCGCCAGCAAGGAAGCCCAGTAGTATTTTTTTAGTCATTCCACAAATACTTATTGAGCGCCTACTTGGTGTCAAACTCTGTTCTAAGAGCCCAGGCAAATCTCAGGAAACTTATACTTGAATGAGGGGAGATTGCCTAGTAAGATAATTACAGATGGTGATACAGGCTAAGAAGAGTGACTAAGGGGGTTGGGGGAGACATCACAGGCTACTGCCTGAGGGTGGCTGGGACAGGACTTTCTGAGGAGGGGGCATGTGTCCTGACCCCTATATGATGAGAAGGAGCCGTGAGATGCTCCAAGGTGATAGCAATTAGAATGTGCTGGACAATAAGTAGCAGAAAACTTTGATTTGAATGGTTGAAGTAATAAGAATATTTACTGCTTCACATAACAAGAAGTCCCAGTTAGGACGGTTCCAGGGTGGGCTGACTCAGGGCTCAACCACAGCACAAGGACCCACATTCTTCCATTCCCTAGAGTTGGCTTGGTCCTCAGACTATCTCCCCTCACGGCTACCACTGTTCCCAGCACCACATCTGAAATAACATCCAGAGAAAGAAGGTAGTATTTCCAGAAGTGTTCCCAGCAGATTTCCTCTTGCATCTTATTGGTCAGAACTGGGCCAAATGCTTACCCTTAAAATCATTCACCAGCAAAGGAACAGAATCACCATGATTAGCAAACTTTTTCTGTAATGAGTGAGGAAATATTTTAGACTTGTGGGTCAAGAGGCAAAACTGAGGCTATTATGTAGGTGCTTATATAACAAGATAAAACAAATTCCCACAAAATTTCTGTGGATTGATGAAATTCCAAATAGAATAATAATTAAATCCATTTTAAAAATATAGGTCTACTAATGAGAAGAATGGACTTCTTTTGGGAGGGATATCATTTTGATTATTTGAGGCTCAAAGATAGTGTTTCCTATCACCAAATAAATTGCAAATGTTGTCTGTGAATGCCGATAGGAGATTTTACATATTTCATCTTTGAAAATGTCTTTACGTGGATAGGTGATACATGTGGCCTCAAAGTGCTCTCAAGTCATAATTCTGTCACTGATTTATAGTGTGCCACTACTCAAGTTTGCCTTCGTTGTGTGAAAGCAGCTACACACAAAAAGTAAACAAATGGACATAACTGTGTTTCAACAAAACATTATTTATAGGCACTCAAATTTGCAGTTCTTTTCATGTGTAATGAAGTATTCTTTTCAATTATTCAAAAGTATAAACACAGTTCTTAGCCTGTGGGCTGTACAAACACAAGCAGTGTGACAAATTTGGCCCACGGGCTTTAGTTTTCTGACTTCTGCTCTAGAGTAATGAGGATTTTCTTTGTGTCATGAGGGGAAGGGACTCTGCCTGCAGGGATCGAGGTGGAAACCGCACTTGGGTAGAGATGCAGCAGCGTTCACTTCAAGGGAGAACTTTCCAGCCTGAGGGAACAGTAAGTGCAGAGATCCAGCTGCAGTGATAAGCCCTGCATATATGCTTCTTATCCAGGAGCAGGGAGGAGGAGGGGAGGGGAGGCCCAAGATGAAGGGGGAGGGGGAGACAACTTCCAGAATGGTGATGTGATGAGCCTCATGGACCCTCCCCACAGCAAAACAACCATAACTCGTGAAAAATTTTTTTTAAAAAAACAAAAACTAACCATTTAAACTACCTGAAAACTCCTTGATTGTCCTAGGGGCACACAGCAAATAAATACTTATTCAAGAAAATCGATTAAATCTTGGTAAGAACAGTGAGAGTCTGAGGCACTAGAGCCGGGACTCATTCCCTCCTTCCCCTGCCCCGCAGCTGCATGTTGCAGAGGCTAAATTCCAGGTGAGTATCGCCAAGGTGTTGGGGCTCCCTTACTCCCTCAGCCCCCCCTCATTGGGAAGAGGTGTTACCCAAGCTGTGGAGAATACTGGGGACCCCTTACCTTCGCCTAGTTTGCTCACAGGGTGGAGCTTCCACGCTAGGAAGGTAAGGGGGGAAGATCAGAGGATGCCATCCCAGCCCGGCACCCAGCATATAAAGCAGGGGTGTCACTCTGAAAGAAGCAGACCACTACCCCTGACCCAGCTGTGGGGAAGGGACTCAAGGATTTTGTCTAAGAGGAGAGGCAGGCCTAAGAAGAGAGCTCCAGGATGGCTTTAACCAAAAAGAGAGGTGGGAACTAATGCAGGTGAGGTTGTGGAGAAATCAGAACCCTCATAAACTGCTGATGGGAATGTAAAGTGGTGCAGCCACCCTGGAAAACAGTCCTTATCACTGTCCTGATGGTATCCTTGAGGAAAAAACTTTTCATTGTGATGAAATCCAAGTTATTTAGATGTATGCATTTGGAAGTACCAGAGGAAAAGAGAGGGAAAAAAGGGCAGAAAAAATATATGAACAAATAATGGATGAAAATTTCCCCAAATTGATAAAAAGTTTAAACATTGAATTACCATGTGACCCAGCAACACCCCTCCTAGGTACATATCCAAGAAAAATGAAAACATATATCCACGCATAACCTTATTCATAAATGTTCACAACAGCGCTATTCATAATGCCAAAAAATATAGAAACAACCCAAATGTCATCAGCCGATGAATGAATGGTATATCCTTACAATGGAATATTTTTCAACCATGAAGAGGAATGAAGTATTCATATATACTACAATATTGATGAACCTTAGAAACATCATGCTAAATGAAAGAAACCAGTCATGCAAGACCACATATTGTCCATTTATATGAAATGTCCACCATAGGCAAACCTATAGAGACAGAAAGTAGATCAGTGGTTATCAGGGTCTGTGAGGTCAGAAGTAAGGAGTGACTGCTGATAGGTACAGGGTTATTTTTTAGCATGATAGAAACGATCTAAAATTGCAGTGATGGTTTCATACATTTGTGAACATACTGAAGACCACTGAATTGTATGCTATCCAAAAAAGAGGGGATATATTTATACATATAGCTGATTCACTTTGCTGTACAGTAGAAACTAACACAACATAGTAAAGCACCTATACTCCAATAAAAATTTTTAAAAATAACGGATGAATTGGATGGAACATGAATTATATCTCAATAAGACTGTTAGAATAAAAAAAACGTAAGACTGGAGCAGGGAGGGAAGAGCCAGCCGGGTCCTGCAGGGTTTTGCAGGCTTCACAGAAAGTCTGGTTTTACTTCAAGTGAATGAGTACACGTTGGAGGTTTCAGAGCAGGAAAGTGACGAGATCTGACTTATATTTTTAAAAAATTTCTTATTACTTTTTGCTCATATTAATAATATTATTACCAATGTTACTATCTTCCTGACGGTCTGGTTTAGGTGAAGTGAGTTCATTGAATGCCTGCTCTGTAGCTTCCAGGACACCAATGTGCATTAAGCACTCATCAGCTGTAAGTCCAGGACCAAGTAAGGTTACAGAATTGTGAGCAAGTATCAGTCAGAGCCTCGTCTGGCTTGCTGGATGGTGGGCACAGATTGGATGCACCATCTGCTCTACCTTAATGCAGTTTTAGGAGCAATGAAGAGAAAATCATATAGTAGGGGCGTCCATCCAGGACTCTTGCCAGCCTGACCTCTGCCATTTGTCTCTTTGTCTGACCCTAGTCATGGAAGAGAAAACCTCATGCCCCACCCTGAGCCATTCCCCAAGTCAAATTACTCCACAGCTGAAGTGCGTTTTCTATGGTAATCTCTCGCATATCCTCAGAGAGAGAGAGAGAGAGAGAGAGAGAGAGAGAGGGGGGAAACAGAGTCTCAAACAGCTTTTATATGTGAGGTCTGGCAGCTACAAGCAAGGAAGGAGCATCTCATTGTGCAGTTAAGTTGTCTCATTACATCATTTGTTGGCAGCCTTGGATGACATTAGTTCTGGGAAGTGGCCATATGTTTTTGAAAAGATAAAGATTCTTCCTCTAAATGTATTGACGGCAATGAGATCATGACATAAGAAGGTGGGGTTGTAATAGTAAAACGTAGCATTAAAAATTTAGACCAGAAGTTAGATACTGAGTCAGGGACAGAATGATAGCAGTGTGTAGCTACTTTCTATCAAGACAGCAGTGAGCTGTGGTTACCTGAGAGGTTATGGCTCAAATACATTCAAATTTTTAAAATTTAGATACTATAATAATTAAATCTAACCCAGCTGTTGAACCCATTGGCCTGCAATTTGTAAGCCATGAGATGGGTTTACTGAATCACTTTTAATCTTGAGAGAACTTTTCAGAATGCTAATCACTGCCCCCCAAAGTCTACTTCACCATTCAGAAGAAACCTAGGCAGTTGCCTTAGATAGGATTCCCTCTATAGATTTTGACTTATTTTATAATAAGTAAGAAACTCTCCTCATGATCGGGTCCCTAATGGTGACAGGAGAGGACAATGGTGGTGATCCTGAGTGTTTTCCACTTACCAGGCACTGGGCTTAGAGCTTTATATCACTTAATTTCATGTGCTTATTTATTTTAATTCTTATGAAATAGAGACTACTAGGGCCTTGAATTACACTGAGGAGGTAACCGAAAGTCAGAGAAGGCAAGAAACTTGTCTAAAATCACACAGCTCCATAGCTTTCAAACTCTTCCAAAGAAATTCATTATTTATTAGAACACTTGGTCCTTTAAATATTAACTTCTTTTGTGGGTTTCAGAATATGTCCCAAGCATTTATATGAATTTTAATTTAAAATTTTCAGGCATGCCTATGGATATAAATATTTATTGAAATATGCTTTTAAGGAGAGTAAATTCACAAATATCGGTAAAAGACAATAAAATGTAGGGCAGAACAGAGATTCTCTCACTAGAACTAAACCTGGACCTTCTAGATGCTTGTCTAAAACAGGAGTCAGCAAACTGTGGTACGTGGGCCCAATCCAGTCTGCCACCTGCTTTGCCAAGTAAGGAAAGTTTTATGGGAACACTCTTTCATTTTGTATTGTCTGGGTGGCCGCTTCCACACTACACCACAGAACTGAGAGGCTGGGACAAAGACTGTACATTACAAAACCAAAAATATTTACTACCTGGCCCTTCATAGAAAAAGTTTGTCAGCTTTTGGTCTACAGAAACTAATAGCATAAACATAGTATATGTAATTCCCACAAACTCTATAGTCATGCCTGCTGTTTTTCTCCAGGTTTTGGCAAAGAAGCAAACTACCAGGGCAAGTAAATGCCTTGAAGCATTTTCCATCTCACTTCCTGAAATGGGTAAAGGCCTATCTCTTTTCTTTCTACTGGGAAGAGTGAACCAGAATGAAAGAGGCCAAGCCACTTGCCCAGGTCACAGGGCAGGTGGGGCCAACTTGAATAATGATGGTATCGGTGGTAACAAACCTGCTCATCTTTATCCAGTACTTGAGAACTCTGCTCTGTGCTTTGCAGCAGTGTCTCCCTGAACTCTCTCTATAAACGCCTTCTGGGGTAAATTACTGTTATTACCCCTATCTGATAGATGAGCAAAGGGGGGCCTCAACTAGGAAATTGCCAAAGGTCACATAACTTTCTGCTGACTCCAGGGAGAGTGCTTTCATGACGATACACTATCAAAGCATATTGAGTGAGAGCTCTGCCCAAAGGCCCTCCTCAGGGACCTGGTGGCACCGGAAACAACAGGTGTGGCTGCCCTTGTGGCGGCCAGGCCCAAGGTTGTACTGCTCGCCATAAGACAGGTCAGAAAGTTGAGAGACAAGGTGTTGGGGAAGGAAAAGCAGCTTTATTCAGAAAGCCAGCAAACAGAGAAGATGGCGAACTATTGTTGTCAAGAGCCATCTTAATTTGGGGTAGAATTCAAGCTGCTTTTATGCTAGGAAAGGGAGAAGTAGGAAGGGGTTAAAGTCAGGAGGTGAAAGACGACAGCGGACATCTGGGCGCCAGCAAGGGTCACGGGAGGGTTGTGAAAACTCTTTGTTCTTGGTCAGCTGACTCTGGTTGATGTGGGTCTGGTCGTGAAGTTCCTATAAATCTTGACAAGACAATCGTTATTTTTGTTCATACTTCCTTATCTCCCTGTGGGAGGCAAATTTCGGGTGAGGGGCTGTTTGCATGAATCTTAAGCTGGAAGTGGAATTCCTTTAATGATTAACATCTCTACACGCAGGGCTAAGCAGAGGCTTCTGACTCAGGTTAAAGCAGTGGAAGAGGTAGGTACAATATGGAGACAGAGATGTCAAATTTCTTCTTCCCTGTTGTGAGGAAATGAGTCTTTTGTGGCTACACAAGAAGGAGAAGTAGGGGTTCTGGAGAGCCTTTGGACAGGGGATCATCTGCCAGGGCAGGGGTCTCTCCTAAACCGTTTGCACCTCCATTGCTCCCAGCCCTCTTGGGCCAGCAGAACTTCTCAAAGCATCTGCTTCCAGTTCACCGGGTGCCAGGTGAAGCGAGTCTCCAACCGCAGCACAGCAGAAGCAAATTTCGAATTAGAATGTGTGCCCACAGGTGATTCTTATGCAAACTAATGCTTGGGAACCACCGGGTAATTGCTGAAAAGAACATTTGGCGCAGAGGAAGCTGGGTAGACGCTGGTAGTGGGTAGTGGGGAAAGCTCGTCTTCCTGGCCATCTCCATGGAGAGTTCTGCAACCAGACGGTCCGTTGGAGGATGGGAATGTGGTGAGTAGCCAAGTTTTGCTTTCAGAGTAGAGAAGGGAAGCTTCGGGAAGGAGGTGGGAAAGGACAGGGAGAAAAGAGTCAGGTTTTATCCCTTCTTCTGTTCTTATCAGCGGCCCATGCAGTATGAGCACTGCTCCTGTGTGGTAGCTGAAAAATGCACACCCCTCACCCCCAAAGATGTCCACTGTCTAATTTCTGGAACCTAGTAATATGTCACCTTACATGGGAAAAGGGATTTTGTAGATGTGATTAAGGTAATGGATCTTGAGATGGTAAGATTACCCTAGATTATCTGGGTGCACCCAGTGTAATCAGATAAACCCTTAGGAGCAGAAAACGTTTCCTGGCTAAATCTGAAGAGATGCCACAACGTGAGGAGTGTCAGAAGAGGCAGGAGAGATTTGAAGCGTTCGTCCCTCTGTTGCTGGCTTTAAGAAATAGAAAGGGGCACAAGCTGAGAAATGCAGGTGGCATCCAGCAACTGGGAACAGCCCTCAGCTCCCAGGCAGGGAGGAAACCCGGACCTCAGTACTCAGACTTCAAGGAACTGAATTCTCCAAACCCCTGAATGAGCAAGGAGACGGGCTGTCTTCTGGAGCCTTCAGAAAGTGGTACCGGCGACCCTGCCCACATCTTGGTTTTGGCTTAGTGAGGCTGTGTTACACCTCTGACCCACAGAACCGTGAAATAATATACTTGAATTGTTTTAGCCACGCCGTTTGTGCCAGTTTGTTAGGGCGGCAACAGAAAGTAGAATTAAGCTGTGCTGGCTGTAGCTAGAATGTGATTCAGGTTGGAGGAATTATGGGAGAAAGAAAATGGAAGAGATGCTTAATTTTGAGTCCCTTGTGAGGAAAATATACATGTTTATTATCTAATCTAGTGACACACCGTAAGTATTGAGACGTGTTTCCTGTTATAATCCTTTCCAATTTAATCCCTGCCTAACCCCTGAAATGGGAAATAGGAAGAAAAGTGAGAGAGAGTGCTGTGAAGCAAGCTTTCTCTGACTTACCCTCAGAACGTTTAGGAAAGAGAAAGCTCCCTCCCAGACTATAGAGCATCAGTGTCAGGACTCAGCACTTTCTGCTAATTTTTGGCATCAAACTGTTCAGCTACAGTCATGCCAGACTAGGAACAGGTAGTGAACTCTTAGCTGTTTGGAACGATTTAGGAATTTCTTTGTCACAAGGTAGAACACAAGCCACTAAGAGTCTGAGTGCACCGTCTGCTCCACCCTTCACCTAGCCCAGAAATTCCGCAGCGACGCCAGAGGGAGTGGTGGCTGCAGGTGACTTGGTTTGTGCCCTCGGGATTCCTCCTTTCTCGTCTCCAGTTCTCTTGAGCTATTCTTAAAATCACTGCTTTTGCTTCTCCTCTACCCTGTGTTTATCATGCAGTGTTCTTTTTCTAAGAAGGGAAATAAATGTGTTGTTTAATTTATGAGGATATAATAATATAATAGTATACTCCTTTGCCTGAAATGCATTCTTAAATATCACCTTGGTGTGTACTTTAATTGAATTGGATAGAGATGGCACACCATCAATTGTTAAGCTTAATGACCCAACGATTTACAAGATGAGGCACATTTACTGGCAAATAGATTTTAGTAATTGTTCCACTCCACAGTGAGAATAACGGTTTGTGCATTGATTCGTCATGACTAGGTTTGTGTATTGATTGGTCATGTTTTTTAAAGCCAGGACTTAGGGCTCACCTAGAGGAGACAGAAGATCAGGGTCCTGAAAACCATGGAGAGGCTGCCTAGGACCCATAAGAGTAGCAGGCCCCATAAACCCTTCCTGCTAGGAGGACTTTTGCTCAGGGAAGGCCTCAGTTGCCCTCAGGTGGAGGGAATGGCGTTTCCAAGGTGATATTGGCTTGGGGGTGCTACAGGTGCAAGAATTAAAGCGCACACACACAATTAATACAGGTTTATTTTTGTTCTAATCTAAGGAAGATTAGATTAGAGCTATACCTGATACTCCGGGAGTTTCCATCAGAGTTTCCATTTCTAAGGGAAAGGGAAAAAAACGGTTTAGGGAAAATACCTGCTAGGGTGGTTTGACCTCTTAAAATAAAAATCTTTTAATTGTTTTAGGATCAGGATGGAGGTTCAGTTTTCAAGTCGACTAAATTTGCTTTCGATGCCCTTGCCTCAGTGTGGGTTGAGAGCTGCAGAATCATCTGGGAAACCTGGCCACTCTAAACATACCTCGGTAAGTCTGCACCTTTTTATTTTCTTGTATCTCTCCAAGAGTATTGACACGAGTCCACACGTTCTGTTTCAAGAGTATCTCCAATTACCTTGCATTAACTGTGACAAAAACTCAAGTGGGGGAATCAAAGCAGGATTGGACCGAGGGTGCAGAGAGCTTGCGAGAGTAGAGGGGCCAGGCTCCTCCAGGCCGCAAGCTCCCCCGGGTCCTCTAAGCTCAGTGGCCATGGAGTGCGGGTCCTGAGTCCCTTTGGTCTGTGCTACTCGCAGAGAAAGTGACTGAGATGAATCGAGCACAGGAATGGCAATCCTTATTTTATTTTTCCAAAGATGATATTTATATCATAGATGAAACATGTAATCTGGAGATTACCTAGGACAGGATGTGGGACAGGGGGGCCAGGTTGCAGAGAAAAGATCAACAGAACGTGGTCCCACCTGAGAGGTGTCATTCTTAAAAAGCAAGTGAAAGGCAGTGCATCTAGATGAATGCAATATCACACATACGCACAGAGTAACTGGTGGTGTTTTCCTTTTAAAAAAACCCTTTAAATTGTGAAGTAGCGTACTTTAAAACCAGGATATACGATGTATATTTACAGTTTAAATTAGAGGAAAATAAGCACCTGTGAACCCACCACTCAGTTTACGCAATGGAATCTGAGTGACTCCCCCTATTCCCCAGGATCCCCTCCCCGGGCACGCCCACCTCCTCCACCTTCCTCCCTCGGAGAGGTGGCGCCCTCTGAATTTTGTGTGATCATTTAACCTGTAAGAAATACCTCTCCATATTGCTGATATCGTTTAGCTGTACATAGCTTCAGTTCATTCTTTTTAAATGTTCCGTATAGTTTTCCCCAACTGATCTAAGCACTCTAGAGTGGATGGAAACTGGGATCATTTCCGGTTTCTGGTATCACACATGAGGCTGTTAAAAGCATCACTGTGCATGTCTCCTGTCACACACATGCAAGAGCTCTCCAGGGTAGATACCTTGTAAACTGGCAAACTCGCTGCTAGTTATGTGCATGTTCAGTCTTACCGCCTAGCGCCAAGGTGTTTTCTAAAGTGTTTGCACCAACTTTTACTCCTAGCATCAGTGAGTGAGACCTTTCATTGCTCCATACCCTTGCCAGTAGTAGATGTCGTTAGAGTTCTTAGGTTTTGCTAATCTGATGGCGTAAAAGATATTTCATTGCAGTTTTGGTTTCGCTAATTCAGATTGTTGATAAGGTTGAGCATCTTTTTATGTTGGCTGTTTCTTTTGTGAAAAATCTCTTCATAACCTTTTTCATTTTTTTCTATTGGGTTTTTTTCTTTGTTATTAACTCATAGGAGCTCTCTGTATTCTAGATCAGTGCTGCCCAATAGGAACATAATGCAAGCCACATATGTAATTTAAAATTTTCTAGTAGCCACATTAGAAAAGTAAAAAGAAACGGGTAAAATTGATTTTAATGACTTGTTATTTCATTTAGCTTCGTTTATATTATCCAAACACATCTAAAACATAATCATAAAATTATTGATGAAGACTTTGAAATCTGGTGTGTATTTTATACTTAGGGCAAATCTCAATTTGTGCTAGTCACAGTTTGATTGCTCAAAAGCCACGTGTATGTCACAGCTACGTATAGAACAGTGCGTGTCCAGAGACTGATCCCTTGTGAATCATACTTTTTTCTAATCTTTGTTTTCACTTTGTGGTTTGTTTTTATAAGCAGAAGTTCTTCTCTTTAATGTAGCCACATTTGATCAATCTCGTTTTAGTGCTATTTTGCATCTTGTTTAAGCAATCCTTCTCTGTGCTGAGGTGATAAATAATTCTTTATGTTTTCATCTATTAAAGTTTTCAAGTTGTGTCCTTCATATTTAGGTGTTGATGCATATGGACTCTGTTTGCTTTTTTGAGGTCGAAATTCAATTTTACTTCTGCATATAGTCAGCCCTTTATTGAATAGCCCTCTTTGTCCCACTGCTCTGCGTGTCAGCCCTGTCAGGGAACTAGTCATGTTTCCATTACAGGCATGGGTATGTTTCTGTATTCTCTCTGCGCTTCCATTTGTCTTCCTCTTTTCAAATACCACACTGTCTTAATTACAATAGCTTTAAAATAAGCCTTATCATCTGATGGGACAAGTCCCTTGGCTAGCTTTTTTCCCTAGGAGTTTCTTGGTACATTTGGCCCTTTGCTTTCAGATATAAATTTTAAAATCCCTTTGTCATGATGTGTGAAAATCCTTTGGTGGTCCTTCCATTTCCATGGACAGTCTTCTATTTTCGATGAGTCACTTTGCACCTCTGGCCTGTCTTTTCATCTGTAAAATGGAGGTAACGGAGTTCCATTTTTACAGGATTGTTTTTAAGATTAAATTAAATAATGCATGTATAGTCCCTAGGACAGTGCCTGGCACATGGGAAATTTCCAATAATTAAACGAGTAGTTTTATTATTGTTAGAGCCGAGATGTGGCCGCGCTGCTGTGGAAAGTGCTGGGATCCTGAGAGGAAGGCTGGCTTTTAACTGTGCAGGACTGTAGTACAGGAAATGCAGACTTATTACCACCTTGTCATCACATTCTGATGCCGGCTTTCATGCTTAATGTTCATAATGCACACGTATGGTACTTGACACTTTTTAAAGTATTTTCCCTCATTTGGTCACATTTGGATTGTTCAGGAACCTTGAGAAGCAAGTAAGCATGCACATATTTGGAAATATCTGAGCCTAGAGCTTTAGCGGAGCTTTAGGGGCTCTATCAGGGCACTGGGTGGAGGTTATAAGAAAAAATCTTCTACTCAGCCACCTATATGCCAGCCGTCAACCAGGATGATAATGTGTAGGTGGAAGTGAGAGTAGCATTGCCAGATACAATAGAAAACCTCCAGCTAAATTTGAATTTGAGATAAACAGTGAATACTTTTTAGTATAAGTATGTCCCAAATATTGCACAAGATATACTTACATTAAAATTTATTCACTCACCTGAAGTTCAAATTTAACTGGGCATCCTGTGTTTTTATTTGCTAAGTCTGACAATCGTAAATCGGGGGTGTTGCCTTTACTACTTCAAATTGAGATTGAGCTCTAGTGATATAATGCACTAGTTGCCCTTAGCTGGTGTGCAGTCCAACCCCTCCTTTTGGCAAATGTAGAAATTGAGATCCAGAGGCTCAGAGTTGGGTAACTGCAAAAATGGGATGCTTCTCAGCTCTACGTTCTTTCTAATGCTTCTAAATATACAAAAATACACGGCCAAATTTCCATTATCCTGCAAACCCTAGAGAAATAGGGACCTTTACCACATTGACCACAGACCTTTGGTCATGTACAGGTTCTGTGGCAGGCCCTGGTCCCCAGACCAGTATCTGGTCACCCATGGTGTTAACCCAGGTCTGAAATGCTCAGGATTCTAGAATGGGAGTTGAAGGCCATAAAGGTAAGCGGCTGGCCTTTGACATGACAGCCTTGTCAGAGTCTTCCATTACTATGGTGGTAGGGATCAGAGGTGCAGATAAATGTGTGCAAATCTTCAGATTAAAAAAAAGAATAAGAAATGATGAAGGGGAAGGAAAGAGAAACCGATGAGGAAATATAACGCCTCTTCCTAGCATCTGGAGGGGCTGAAGGACAGAACGATAGAGAAGAAGTGGGGCTCCATTGGGAGAGGCAAGTGGTATGACAAGACTTAATATCAGAATATTCTTTTCTAAAATGAAGACCCTTAGACTGAGAGAGGGTTCCCCTGGGCCTCTTAGACTGATGAAGAGTCCCATTGCTGGAGTCGTTTAAAACCAGAACTGAACAAGGCAGTGGTAGGCGAACTGCAGGAAAAACTCCCCTGGATATCTTTTGAGATGGACTTGATAATCTGATAGGTCTTTTCCTTCTCTCAATTCCTGTGAATCCCTGGCTCATTTGAAAACATGACGGTTAAAACTCTCAGGAAACCAGAAATTGAGAATTTAATTGAAAGTAACTTTCATACAAGTGAAGCATGTCCAGAAAGTCATTGTGTGTATGTGTAATTTTTTTTCTTTTTTGAAATTCAGGGTAAGGTGAGAAACTACTCTCAAAATCCTTACCAGGCCGAAGCTGTTTTTCAAACTTGATGAACTCTTATTATTCCTAACCTGTAGTTTCAAATTATTTTTCTGTGACACTTGGATGATTATGTCTCTTTGACTTCATTTTTCTAACGAAATAGTCTTTTCAGGAAATGGATCTCCCAGCTTACTTCCAAGCTCTAAATAAACATCCAGAGTGTCTGTGTGCTATAAAGTCACCTCCTCTATGACGCTGATCCAAGGCATGAAAATTGCCCTCCTGGTGCTAGAAGTCAAGCCTGGCTGACCTTCCCAATTTTTCTGCCGCCAATCTGAAAAACAAACCCAGCTGTTCTGGAGAAACATCAGGAGGAGACACTCATTAGATAAACATTCCTGTTTTCCTTTCATTGCAGACGGCCTCACAGAAGATGAATTACCTAAAAACTCTACCTGTTAGCAGGCCTTGATTGCTGTCATGTTATTTTCCTACATGAGTTCTAATATTCCTGGTAATAGATGTTTTTTAAAGGCAATTTTGGTAGCAGCTGTTATCTTTTGCCTCATATCTTGCTTGCCCTCTGTGAAATGAATTACCGAATATTGTCAATTCTACCCTTTTTCCTCCAACTCTTCCCCTCCATCCCTACCTCTGCAGCCCCACTGCCACAACCTAAAGGCCTCCCAGCTCCTCTGCTGTGGACTGTGTAGCTGCAGCAACATTAAGCTTCCCAAAGCAGAGCCTTGATCCTATCTTTTCTGCTCGCAAACTGTCAGCAGCACCCAGTTTTCTTATGAGGCATTTTCCAAACATCGGTCATTCCAATATCACCTCCATTATTTTTGCTGCTTTCCCTTCTCTTTGCACCGTTGCTTACTTCATATTTATCTTTAAATGGACCTTTTTTACTTAAATGTATTCTAAAAGGAAACTTTATCTCCAAGTAAATGGAAAACCGGTATCATCTATCATAATAGAAGCTGACAATAAGTACAGTGAAAGCAAAACAAAACAGAAGTAGCATCTCCTAGCTGAGATAGTACTGCCTGAGGCTGTAAGCCTGAGGCCTGCTCTCTCTGTGTGTACAAAAGTGGGTGAGTACCGAGTTGTCTTCCATTTGTTCCTCCAGGTCCATTTTCCTCCCTTCTCCTTGCTCTCTGCCCCAGGAGGCTGAGCTCTATGGACAGACTCGGGAGCTCTGCTACCTTCTTGTCTCCAGTTGGGCTCAGCCTGTGGGAGCCCAGCAGGGTCTTGGAGGGAGGGAAGCAAAGCGGTGTGTTTCCTGCCCCCTCCCTTGCCTCCTGACCGCCTGCCTGGCGGTGTGCCTTGATCAAAGGTTACTGCTTGTTTTAAGGTGGCTTCGTCCACAGGGCTCTCCCCTTCTGCGTTACCGTAAACTCTGCCTCGTCTTATCCCTTGACACCTAGAGGTAGTGACAGCTGGGCCTTTACTAGCCCTGGGTTGCTGCTTGTGGTCACCTATCCCCGTACGTGGTCTGTAGCCCCTTTGTTAACCCCTCCTGGATTCTCCTACTTTTGATGGGGTCATATCTCTCCTTGGAGACCCTGACTAGTATAGTTGTCATGGATCAGATGTTCTAGATATGCATTGATGGGGACTTTCTCCTTGGCTTCATCAGAGGTCGGAGTGGGACTGATGGACGTACTGTCTCTTTACGATCTACCTGGCACTGCGTGTGTACGCCAGTGATGCGTGTGTTGCCCACCCTGGGGCATACCTTTCTATGGAATAAACCCCCGCATTCTTTGTGCAGAATTCAAGCTGGACTGAAGCCCTGCTCACTCTCCACATCCTATTTCCTTCCACACACCCTTTGTTACAGAAAAATGGACTTTATGCTGTTCCTTGCTCTTGCCCCATGATTCCCCACCTTTGGTCTGAATTTAGGCAGTTTCTTCTGGCTAGAAAGTACACCTCCTCCACCTCCACAGTGAATCTGGTCCTGGTTCCAATGCTGCCTTCTCCACCAGGGCCTCACTGATATGCTAGCCAAGCGGCTCTGAACATTGTCTCAACTTCCCCCAAACCCCGTGTGCCATTTCCTCCATGTCTCCTGGGGGGTACCAAGGGTTAAATTTCCCCAGGCTCCTGGCTAGCTGAGACTCACGTGCAGGACTGCTGGCTGCTTGGACCTACCTCTGACACCACTTGGTCATTCTTCCTCAAAGTAGGTCGTGTTCTAGCTTGTTTTATCTTCAGGCCTTCTCTTCTGTACTGTATGTAAGCCACCATTCATTCATTTAACAAAGTCATTAAAACCTACAAAGTTCCAGGCACATGCTAGGTGCTGGACATACAGTGCTATGTAAAACATGATCCCTGCCCCAGGGAGCTTAAGAAAACTGCAGAAACCCTTTTAGGAAAGCCATGGACTTTAGAGTCCCCATTAATAACTTATTTACACACAGACACATGTGAACAACATGTAATAGCCATTGGTTTACCATTTGGGATGAAACTGCCCTGGGTTTTGAGGCCATCCTTCGTTGGGAGACAACTTCCATGGTCTACACTCCTCAGAGGAAGTCAGGGGGTCAAGTTACCACATACAAAAGCTCATAGTAGGGCCAGGCTCCAAATAAGGGCTCCGTGCATGTCAGGGGTGGTGGTTGGAGGGGGGTGGTCATTAGCTAGTGAAAGGCTGGACATTGGCTCTCTAGGAAAAGGCAAGATTCATGTTCACTTCAGACCACCTGCATTAAAACTCCTAGTGGCAAATCTTCCAAGTGCCAGGGCTGTGATTACAAACAAACTCAGAGGGAAACACTCAATAAACACACCAGAGCGGGAGCTGTAGAAGGAGCCAAGGTGTTCAGAGCAAACAGGAACTACGGCAGACAGCGTACATACAAGTCAACCTGGAAAATTCATGCACATACGCTACTCTGATTCTCTATGTGAAACATTTTTGTACATCTTAGAACTGAGATAGGAACACAGAGGATTATGTAGGTTGCCAACAAATACTTAACAAATTGAATCCAATTTGGGTACGTAACACCACAAACCGAATTTGAGGATGGCGATAGATGCAATCTATATTTTAAATATGGACTATTATTTCTGCCCTAAGATAATTTACAGCTGACCCATTAACATAACTCATCTTTTTCTCTTGATCAAAAGAATGTAACTTGGAGAAGATCGTAGAAGTAACTCTACCTTCTTGATTATTTTAATGGACAGAAAAGTGTTAGTTTGTGGGGTTTCCTTGGGTCATTCATCTGGGGTGAACAGATACCCCTCTGCGCCCAGGAGAGGAGGAGGGCGTGGAAAATCCCCATCCTGGTTTCCAGAGAGAGCCTGCCTCCATGGAAGTCCCTGGGTACCTTTCATGCTGTCCCTCTACGGGTGAGAGGTTGGATTTCCTCAGTGAGAATCACAGCCCTTTTTGTTTACCTATTTTGTGTAACCAGAAGTGAACAGACACGTTATATTTTATTAGCTCATTCTGACAAGAGCCGTCTGAGGTTGGTACACTTGTTCCATTTACATGTGAGGAATCTGAGGCTCACTGAGCCTAGGTGCCTTGCCTGGAGGACATCTAGATGGTGAGTAGTCCAGGTCCCTGATGCCCAAGCTTGCACTTTCTACTGCCTCTCGAGACACTGTGTTCATTCTATTTGGTTGGGCTGACCTGACGTTGTGAGTATCTGGTAGCTTATTACCTTGAGTTCTCTAACCATTACCTTGCTGGCGCAATGACTGATGTTCCAAAGATGACTCGGGCCCCTGTTATATGCTGAAGAGTGATCTGAAAGATTAGAGAGAGACATGAGCATTGAGTGAAGTCTTCAGGAAGGAGCGATGAATCTCCTCCCTGCTCTCTGCTACTGTCCCTGTTTGTCTGTTTGTCTGTCCTTTTGTTTGTTAACCACTTCTTCCTCCAGACCATAAACTCCACAAGACGGGCCATAACTTTGGTTTTCAGTCCTCTATTCCTGGTGCCTAGCAATAAATACCTGTTGAATGAATGATTTCTATCTGAACTGGTCATCCAGATGTAATGCACATGTTTTAAGTCTACTTACCAGAATTTTTCAGCAGAGTTCTGTCGTTTTTGACACATAGTGTTACAATTTGTATAATTTATTCATAGAATTCTTCGTAGGCTACTAATAAATTCCTGTGGGACATAGTCCCTTTGTATGCTGTGGAATCCACCATAAAGTGTTCACAAGAAATGACTTTTAAAAATTTTGTTTGAGGCTATGTTGATTTTGAATTTCTGAATAGTTAAGCCTGAGTTTCTCTTTGTCTCAGAGCATACCGTGAGGGGTATTAGCATCTCTTTATATTAGGACACTTACAGATTCTGAGTTAAAAGATGGTTGGGATGTAGCAGAGGAGAGAGATCAGAAATCTCTACTCCTGGAAGCACATACCCTTCTCACACCAAGGAGATAAATTCCTGGTGTGGATTTTAACACACAGGTGACATCTGTGTACAGTTCACTTATGTGTCTAGAGGGTAGGATGATCTATGAACAGGGGCTCCACATCTGCTGAAGGCAGGAAATTCAGCCCCATGTCTTGCCGCTGCCATGAAACCTGAGGCACTTTCATGTTTGTTTTCATCTCCTGATAAAATTGAGGCAAAGCCACACACCAACTGCGACGTCAGTCTGTTTGTGAGCCTGCAGCCCGCCCACTTGATGGCCTCCCTCCACTCAGGAAGGCAGTGGGGAACAGGAAGAGGACCTCTGGAGAGCTTACATTCCACCGGCTTCTTTGACTTTTGCCAACCAACTTTGCAAGTGTTATCAAAAGTCACTTATTACCTCTGCGGGTGTGAAAATACCCTGTGCAGTTCTAGGGTTTGTGAAATCACATGAAACAGCGTTGAAAGCTGCTCTGGCAAAGCGATTGCCGTTGGAATTAGCTATGTCCCCAAGCCACGTCCTGGTTTAAATGATATTATTTATATCCGACTGCACTCATCAACTCCTGAAGCCATCTGTAGAGCACCAAACTCTCCACGCAGCATTTCCACTTGGCCCTCCTTGGTGTGAGGACAAGAAGGGTGGCTCCTCGCTCAATCTCTGTGTTTGAGCCCATTTCATGCAGGAAAAAATGTCCCTAATATTGAAGTGGATAAACTCGCTGGGATTTCTGGATGTGCTACACAAACCCAGAACGTTGTGGATTACGAGGCAGAAAGAGGAGAGCTCACTGCCTTCTCGTGCCTTTAAGTGGGCCTCTCTCTGGGAAAAGGAAACGTAGGTGTATACAGCAGTAACTAGCATGACTGAGGCTCAGTGTTTTTGATCATAAAATGGGAGGAAGAACAGCATGTACTTCCCAGGGTTGGTGAGGGACCCTAGGAGAAGATGCACACAGGGCTCTTAGCACGGTCGTTACTGGCAGGTAACGAGTTCCCACTGGGTAGCCACCGCTGCCCAAGGTTATCTGGAAGGCTGTGCAACGTGTGCTCGTGCGTGTGTTAAGAGTGTAGAAATAGCTGTCGGGATACAGGATCTGGTCACGTCAGGGCTGGGCTCTGGTAGGCACTGGGTGCTGGTTCCAAACCAAAGTCTCTTTTGCATGTAATGCATTTTCCCTGGGGCCCAAAAGTTTCCATGTGGCCTTTTTAACTAGAGACAAACTACAGCACTTGAATTTTGATGCCTCAATCTGCTGTTTGATGATCTTACTGTTTGGTTTATCTATTTTGGTGTTTGTACCTGTGTTTTCTATTGGGAAGTGAGGTGGTGGTAGATGTAGAACTTTTGTATGTTAGTGTGACCAAGATCTGACATCATTTAAGGGTAGCAAATGAAAATACCTGTTTCTCACTACCGCCTTGAAAATAGAATTAATTTGCCTTCTTGGTAATGAACCCCATTGCATTCTGCATTTGTCGGACTTCACAACCACACCCCAGTATTAGAAAACTGTATGGCTCCCTGGTGAGATACCAGCAGCCATGGTTTGGGCAGAATCACTGCCTTAATGATTCTGAAATTTTCCCCTCCAGTCTCCTAATGCTAAGAGGGTAACAATCACTGCTGAGAGTCTGGGTCTGGGAGAGAAGCCAGAGCAGCCTGCCAAGTGCAGATTTGTTTGGAAGGGCCAATGTTTAGCTAAAAACAATGATACAAAGTTTTCCTCTTTTCCATTCAGTATCTGTGTCTCTTCTACTATTGGTATTAACATTGTTTAAATTATCCCCCCCAACACAAGAATTTTTAAGTAAAATTAAGGCTGAAAGAAGATCTATATTAAGTCTATAGTTTCGCTGACTCCCAGCATATAACATTTGCTGACTTCGTGATTTTTAGATGTGAGATTTGAAACTGTATGTCAAATTCTTAATCACCCTTTTATTCCATATTTAAACTAAACTGGGTCTATCTAAGAATAGGTGGGAAGGAACTCAGGTATGGTTTTTGGAAAAATTAGGGAGTGTTGTATCTGCAGTACTGATGAGGTATATCATGTTCCATGTCTGCTATAACATCCTGGGGGAGAGCCCTATGTTAGGTTAAAACAGAAACAGATCCAGCCTTAATTGTGATTCACTTATTTAAAGACAGCCACTGCTTCCTAGTCTCATTTAGGCTCTTACCATGAAAAATATTAGACATTAGATGCTCTAGATCAGTAAAGGTTTGAATGACCTTTATGAGGCAGCTTGCCTTGGACTAGATAAGTAGGGAATCTTCATTGTGTGTTCAGATGTTACTTTTCTAACCCTCCTCCAATATACAGGATGAAATAGCCTTAATTCTGCCCAATATAACTTTACTCACTGGAAAAGTATGTATGTATTTTTATATATATAAATATATTAATACAACTTATATATGAAGGCCTACCCTATGTTAGGTATGAGGATTACCAGTATACCAGTAAATTATCAACAGACTTTACAATTAGGGCCTCTGGTCTGATGGAGCTCATATTCTAGGGTATGGAGAAAGATGATAAACACATAAATAAAATTTCAAAAACTGATATGTGCAACAGAGAAAAAGTCTAAGGATATAAGTAAGTTTGCCTGCTTTTGAGAGGTCAAGGACAGCCTCTCTGAGGAGGCATCATTTAAACCATGATCTTAAGAAGAAGAAGAAGAAGCTATACTGACTATCAGGGAGAAGAGATTTCCAGGCAAAAGGAACTGCTAGTGCAAAGACCCTGAGGTTGAAGTAGCTTGTTTTTTGTTTTTCTAGAAGCCCAGAGAAGGACACTATGCTGGACCCTTGAAGGGAAGATTGTGACATGAGATAAAGTGGGAAAGGTAGGCAGGGGCAGGTTAAGTACGCTGTATCTCGTTGCCACGGAAACAAGTTTAGCTTTCCTTCTGACAGCAATCAAAAGCCATTGAAGAGAGACACATGATGTGAGGGGTTTGAGAAGATCATACTAACAGTTGTGTAGAAACAGACTTCCAGGGCCAGTTAGAATATTCTAGCATTTATCCAGGTGTGAGCAGTGGTAGCGCGGACTAAGGTGGCCGCAGTGAGGAGGGAGAGAAGTGACTGAGGAGAGGGTATGGAACTGGAGCCAATCAGTCTCACTGATGGCTTAGGAAAAGAAGGACTGAGTAATGGCTAGAGCAGCACCGTCCAGCAGAAGTAGAATGCAGGTCACTTTCATAATTTCAACTTTTCTACTTGTCACAGTAAAAACAGTAGGGGAATGGATAAAATCAGCTGAGAACATTTTAGACATGTTGGCTTAAACGTATTTCAATATGTAATCAATATAAGAATCGTAACTGAGAATTTTCTTTCCATACTGAAATGTAGTGTATGTTTTATACTTATAGCCCTTCTCAAGTCACACCAGCTCCACTTTCAAGTGCTCAACACCAGTGTATTGCAGTTAGGCCTAGTGGGCCTTATATCTGAGCATACTGCAACGTAGCTTGGTGCTCTGACCAGGGCTTCACCCCTCCTGGCAGCAGTCTTCTTCTTCCTACTTAGGCAGAAAGGCTGTTGTTTTTGCCCCAGAGGGATGAATTGTGACAACTCCTATTCCTTCTCTGTCAGCCTCTATGTAAATAGCCTCGTGAATATTTAGTGCGTGGGATGATGGCCATGACCCTGCCCTTACTGGGGCTTCCCCACCCAGAAGGGCATTTGGAAGGTTTGGCCTTGGGGTCTCTTTTGTCTGTGCTTCCTCTAGAGTCTCCAGGTTTCTGGGTCTCCTCTTACCCCAGAGCCAGTTAGTGGACAACGAGTATCAACGGGAAACATGACAGAAAAGGACTTTATGTTAAGCGTGTGTGGCCCAAATGAAGGCAAATAACTCCGTGGAATTTGGTAAACAAAAAGTTGGTATAAACCCACCAAATTCACAAGCATACACAAGAGAGCAGGACATATTCGCATAGTAAGTGGCAGTTTCATTTATCGTATTTCTTTAATGTTAATTTTAATTATGCTTCGCAGTTGTGTTTATTTCTTATTTGAGTGTGTGCTGATGATTATATCAGCAGTGATCATTAACATACTTCTACGTATCCAAGTATCTGCAAAATGAGTAAGCCAACCTTGGGGTCCATTTAAAAATGCTTCTTTTTAAAAGGGGTCTTTAAATTCACCAGTTCCACTAAACACTGTTCAAAGTGGTAAACGGTTTCCAGAAGCTGAGTGGGTGGATGCCCATGAAACCAACTCCCATTGCTTGACCCTGTGCCCCTGAGCTGTGCCTTCAGTCATAACTAAAATGACAAATACATGACTTAAGCAATTAACTAGGGACCTCAGGAAGGATTCAATTCTTAATCTGGAAACACTGCTATTTACTTTAGTATTATTTTGCCTTTGATACCATGTTCACTTTTGATTCTTTAATATCATATCAAAAAAGAAAAGTCCTTTTAACCTGTGATACAAATTGAAAGTACTATATTTTGGCTACCACAAGGATTTTGGAAATGTTCCTGGAAATCTAACCACCCTTTAAAGAAAGTAATTCTATGGGAATGTATTTCTGAGTTCTAAATTATGGATTTTTAAACTAAAACGTAATATTTAAAGTAAAAAAACCTTCCAAAGGGCAAAAGAATTTGCACAATGTCTAAACTTCATGTGTGTGCCTTGTATACTTTCTATAAGCCATCAGAAAAGAATGTATGACTTAAAATAATTTCAGCACTGAAGGTGATCGCCATATCCTAAACCAGTGGTTCTCATCCCTTAAATACATAAGGTCCTGGTGGAATTCACTGAATATTCAAATTTCCGGGCTTGACTCCCATGGAAATCTGCAGTTAACTTTCTCCCCAGATGGGAAACAGTGCTATACCTTGTGGGTGACACTGCCTGCAGGGATTGGACCAGCCACGTGTTCTATGTCAGGGTGCCTGGCCCCTCAGAGTAACAGCAGCCATCATTGCTGAGCCCCTACTTCGAGATAAATGCTTCCCTACGTTAACTGGATCCTTGCGAGCTTATTAAGTAGTTGGTGAATGTTTTACGCATGTTGCACGTGAGGAAACTAAGGCTCAGATGAGGCAAGGCCTTTATCCATTATTAAACAGCTAGTGATGGACAGAGGCCATCTCCAAGGTTGTCTCCCAAGGCTGCTCGTCTATCGGATTTCTTGCCAGGTAAGCATTCACACCAGGGCCTTAGATCCCTGCTGAATCAACTGAGCTGACCTAAGGAACACCTTGGATGCAGGTTATCTTGTTCCCAAACCTGTCAGTGTGGCCTGGACACTCAATGCAGACCCCATTTGGTTCTGACTTCAGTCACCTCAATTGCATTTTCCTCTACCCTTGATCATCCATTGCCATTCGTCTATCGCCTCTGCCAGATTTGTCCTCACATCCGAAGTCTCTGCCCTCAGTCAACGTTTGCACGAGTGAGCTTGACAAATGTTTTCATCTGAGAAGGCAAGCTGCCTCCCTGTGCACGTTTTAACGTGAGCTCAGTAGAGTGGTACTGTTGGGGTTGGCATAGGTCGTCCACATTTTGAGCTGATGCTCGTCTAAATCATTGTCCTGTTTAGACTCGGACAGATTAAACTCATGGATTCAGGAGTCAGAGGCTCCCCCGCCCCAGGATAAAGGGCTGCCCACAGGATTGGGAAGCTCTTCCCAACAGTGGCAGTCTGTGTGAGCTACAAGTATGGATACGTTGCAATTGCTTCTGAGATTACTCCTATTAAAATAGACCTAGAAGGAACCCTGACTAGACATCAGTCTGATGCTGCTAGTAATCATCTTATCTGACCCTTTGGGAACTCAGATTGGATAATGGATAAATGGGTCTCTGTGTGTCTCTGGAGGCCTCCTGATGGGCAGTGAGGGATCTGTAAATAAGCCAAAAATCCAACTGTGAATATAGCCATGAAGATCTAGAGGCTAATTCTTAAAATAAAAACACACATCTAAAATTAAAAGACTGACGAGACAGTATCGAGAGATCTCCTTGCTGCCCAGAAAACTGGCTGTCTAAGCTCCGCTTTCATCCGCACAGGGGCATTTCTTATGGAATTACATGATTATTTTGGTATCTTCATAAATGATTTGGCTTTGAAAGGTGAGTTAGAGTAGAAAGTCAGCATGAACCATATACGCATGGAGGGAGGGGCCTGATGCAGTGACAGTAGCTTGAGAATCTACCTCCCCGCCCCCCCCCAAAAAAGAGAGAGAGGATGAATAGCTATGGTGGGGACAAAAATTTATTAGTACAGGAGTTTGTTATATATTTTTTAAACCATTCTCCAACCCTTTGAAGAAGCTGTTTTCCGTGCTGCCTCAATTTCCATTCTGAATTTTTTTTTTTTTTTTGCGGTACGCGACCCTCTCACTGTTGTGGCCTCTCGCGTTGCGGAGCACAGGCTCCGGACGCGCAGGCTCAGCGGCCATGGCTCACAGGCCTAGCCGCTCCGCAGCATGTGGGATCTTCCCGGACCGGGGCACGAACCCGTGTCCCCTGCATCGGCAGGCGGGCTCTCAACCACTGTGCCACCAGGGAAGCCCCCTTCTAAATTTTTAAGGAGAGTTATTTTGCTGATCCAATTTATAAGCTTTTGTGATGCAGAACTTTGGGATTGAATGTGTGTGTGTGTGTGATATACAAACATATATGTATATGTGTATATAGAGAGAAACTTATATGGGCACATGCCTAATATATATATGAGTGGTGTATCTGTACAGATATACGTACACATATATGTGTGTTTCTATGTAGATATGTCTGTCTGTCTCTGTCTTTCTCAGGATCATGTGGCCTAGAGAGTAAAGAGAATTTCTAGTGAAAAGTTGAGAGTAAAGGATTTGGAGAGGTTCTGGAGTAGTTGTGGAGTTCATGAATTGGAGATAAAGGAAAAGAGGATTTTAAGAATCATTCTGGGTTGTAAATTAGGGTGTCAGTAATGTTCTCTGAGAGCTGCAAGACTGAAACTTTTCAGATGCGTTGGCTGATGGACCCATGTCTCTTTGGTTATGACACAGTACTGGGACTGAATCACATGGGGCCCCACATAGTATTTGATTTGTGCAAACATGGGTTACTATCCCCTGCCCCAACATACACTTCCCCTCCCCAGGCATGCTATATACATTTTACTTCATTGGTTAACATGATTGGTGAGTAAGACATTGGGAAGGGGGAAAAATTATTTGTAGAACTAAAACAAGTTGAAGTTGGTATTCCAGAAAGACAAATTTCTTTATTGGCATTCCCAAAGATTCAGATGGAGATACTGTTAGAGAGAAAAAGACAGGAATATGAAGTGACTTGTCCAATCAGCTCCCTGCTCATGGAGAATCGTTTTCTTTCCAGCCAGTACCCCTTTTCAAAGGGAGGCCAAAGAAAAGTGAGCTGTGAGACTGAGCATTCGTGTTGCTAGTGAAAATGAGGATTCCAGATCAGGAAACATTTTTGGATGGGTTGTCCTTTTGGTTTTGTCTCTGATTTGAATATTTCCTGTAAAAAGAATGTGGGGTGTGTATGTGCGTGCGTGTGGGCATGCACATTGCATCATTTTTCTCAATATTTCTCTCCTGGTATCTGCCTCCTAGGATGATACTGACTGTTCTCCAGTAATAGGGCTAAGACCCGGTCATAGACTGAGTACTGAGAGCTTTGTTGAATCACTAAGCTAGATTTTTATGAATCTTCAAAAGTCATTTATGAATCTTCAAGAGTCATTTATAAAATAACTTGATGGTGGTTGAGAGATTACGGCATCTTCTTGTTTATAGCAGACTTTCAGAAGAAAATGGCTATTAGTCAATTGTACTCTGCCCCTTGCTCCCCCCACCAAAAAAATCTAGATATTATAGGCTTCATATCTACCGTGTGGAAGTTTACTTTGTGAGGACACACATAAATATTTAACAAACTGGGAAATAAAAATATTGAAACAGTTCCTTTGTGTGTCAGAAAAAGAAAAAAAAACCCTGCGTATTTGTGTGTGTGTGTGTGTGTGTGTGCGCACGTGCACATGTGTGCATGTGCAATCTCAATTAAATTAACTGCTTTTAGACAACTGTTTCTCTAAATATTTCAGGCAGGAACAGACTCTAACAGCAGGGAGAAGAAATCCAGTTGAGGGGTGTGTGGCACCATCTAAAAAGGGTGTGAAATCACTCAGTCAAACAAGGGAGGATTGAAATTAAACAGGAATGAAAATTACATGCTCCCTGGAAGAGTGGCTTAGGCTAGGAAATTGACTATGGGGTGGGGGGTATGAAAGTAAACTGCTGTCTGTGTAATTTCATCCTGTCACCAGGTAACTACAGCTGTAGTAAACATGCTAATGCAACAAAGGGGCCTGTTTGCTGTGCTCTCAGAAGGAGCCAGATGAAGAGCCATCTGGGTTCTGCAATAAAGAATCAGGATCCCTTCCCGGCTCTTAGACTACCAGAAGCATTCTGAAGGACAGCTATTAAGAGCGATGAAGTTCTTTATATCTACTAATATCGATTACACATACACAAATTCCCTGTGAAGCACAGGATGCATGGAAGTACCCCACATATGGTGAAACTTAGGGAAAAAGCTGCAGGGTAAGTAGCGCACTACAACTAGAGTTCATAGTTGTCACAAGTGGTGATGACACAGCAGCCACAGGCCCCTGTCCGTAGCATGGTTGCAAAGAGAAGCCAAAAGTTATTTCCTGTAGCTGCTGACTCTGCTTTCTTATCTACCCCGCTTAAGGACGCTTATTAGATGTCTCTCATAGGGATCATCTATATTTCAGTCAGAATATTTGGCCATACTGCCACTGAGAACCACTTTTCAAGATGGGGAGGAATCATTCCTTATGATGCTTCTGTGAGCCATCCCTCAGTGTAAGCTTCCAGGCCCTTCTGTAATGTAAATGGGGGAAGACGTATATGAGCTTACACTTAGATGGTGGAGAAACTGAGATGTTTGTATTCGTGGCTGGAAAAGCTTGGGAAGTGTTGTGGTTCCACTTTTCTTGTTTTCTTTCCAAATGAGTTGCAGGAGCCTAGAGTGATTTGCCCAAAGATGCCCGGTGGGTTAGAGGATGAGCCCGATCTGTAACTTGACGCTCTAAGCCCCATGCTGAATCCCATGACCAGTCTTTGTGTTCATATCACTGCTTTGGGCCCTGAAGTTAGCTTCTCATGGTCAGATCCTGTCCCGTATTTACACTGACTGAAATACCTTTATCATATAACAAATCTATTATACGATCAGGCTAATTAATGCTAGGTGCCATAATAGACAAATCCCCCCAAACTTAATAACCCAAGATTATCTTGTGTTCATATTAGGTCAACTATCGTTTGGTGGCCCCCATAGCTATGCCATCAGGAATATGTGACCTGCAAGGTCTTGAGTGCAGGGGTAGAGAGAAATAGATAAGACAGATTGGCTCGCAGTCAGTTGGTAAAACTTGCTACGTGACCCTGACCTCAGCATTGCGGGAGGGGGCTGAGGGGGGAGGGAGGGAGGAATGCAGAGGGATGCATGGATGTCTGGTAAGCAATCCAACTACAATTCTAGCATCTGTAGACAATGCCCCATACATAGCTGTCGGGTTTGGATGTGGCAGCTCTTGGTTTGGAGACCTAAGCACTAAAAAAAACCAATCTGCCTTCCCTTACTCATCAGTATCCATGGCAGACAGGATACTCACAACAAGCACACTTATTGAGGTTCCAAATAATTTCCTAGTATTTGGAAAGGGACAGAATGGAGTCACTGAGTAGCCACTGGTCTCCTGTAATCTGAAATCTATCAGACATTGGAAGGTATCCTGTCCTCCTAGGTTGGGGGTATTCCTTGATTAGGCTCCATAAAAGGAGTCCCTTGTGTATTGTTCTGCAGTGGACCCTGGCCTCTGGAGACCTTCAGGGGATTCTTCTGAATCTTCCTTCTGTATCTTCCTTCTGACCATGCCTGAAGTATGCATGGGGCATCATTCCCTCCTCAGGAGCTACACAGATTACTCAGTCTTCTTCCTGTTTGGGGGAGGGAGATGTAGATCTGAGAGCCATTTTAAGTCTCAGACAGAGGAAGGCTTTTTAGCTCCAGCTTCCAGTTTCTTTTGGCAATACACTTCCAAATGTAATGAGAATTGTAATTCTCTTTTCCTTGAGAATTAAGTAGGCTTCTGATCATTGCTTCTAGTATGTTCCATGAGTCAGTAACTATACAGTTCTCAAATCTACCTTGTGTTTGCTTCCTCATCCTTCTTCTTCTACCCAAATTAGTGACTGCTACTTTGAGGCTACGGAGAACAAAAAAATAGGAAAGCCACATCTCCCTCACTTTTTTTTTTTTTTCCCAGAAAAGGGCATAAAGTTTTTTACATATGGCTTTCATAAATCAGGGAGACAAAGGTGAATAACTCAGTAGAAACAGGATAAAGTATACAAGTAGGCATTTCACAGGAAGTGTTGTAATTGACCAATGAATATAAGAAAAACATCATCATCACAAATTTTAAAAAATAAAATAACGTATATTTTCCACCTATTAGCTTGGTATGGATTGAAAACTTTATTTTTTTCATTTTTTTTTTTTTTTTTGCGGTACGCGGGCCTCTCACTGTTGTGGCCTCTCCCATTGCGGAGCACAGGCTCCAGACGCGCAGGCTCAGCGGCCATGGCTCACAGGCCCAGCCGCTCCGCAGCACGTGGGATCTTCCTGGACCGGGGCACAAACCCGTGTCCCCTGCATTGGCAGGTGGACCCCCAACCACTGCTCCACCAGGGAAGCCCTAAAACTTTATATATTTTTAAAATAAAATTTGTATGTATTTATGGTGTCCAACATGGTGATTTGATAAACATAAAAATAGTAAAATGAATGCTACAGCCAAGATAATTACTATGTTGTCTCAAATAGCTACCTTTGACTTGTGTGATGAGAGCACCTGCAATCTATTGTCTTAGCATGCCTTCATCATTCAGTACTGCATTATTAACTACAGTCATCATGCCTGTACATTAGATCTCTAGGCTTGTTCCTCCTGCTACACCCTTCATTGAGTCTTTCCTCTGAAGCGTTTTATCCAATTGAGACGTTTCATTGGGCATCTGAGGTGTAAGGCCCCACATGTTGAGATACCATATATTTCCTTGCATTTATTTATTTTTATAAACTGGCCTCTTCTTTCCCTAGCTCATCTTTCTATCAACATCTTGCCGTATGTAGCCAGTGGCAACCAACACACACTAATCCTGTGTTTTCAATATTATAGATACGTGGTCCGCCTGCTAAGACAGCACAGACACACAGCCACTAAATTTATTGCCCCCACAAAACAGGAACCACTAACTTTCTATCCTCTGCTCTCCAGTTCCTTGCTGCCTGATGCCCAACAGCTACCCTGATGCTTATATTGTATGGTTTTTGTTATGACAGCACCCTGCTTCTGGATTCCAATTTCTGTGTAAGGAAAATTAATGACAAAATTTCAGGAGTTTAACACAATAAAGGCCAAATGGCCCTGCTCTGTCTAGTAGCTGGGCCATCTGAAATGTATGGTCTCCACAGCACATGTCTCAGTCTAGAAGTGTCACAGGTCACTTCCACTCATAGTCCCTTATGCAGAACCAGACATGGGGAACCAGTCTAATGGCACAGAAGGCTGGGGATCTGTAGAGGAGCAGCGTCTCTGCCACATGCACTCATGCACTTAAGCAGCCAACTGCTAAATGGAGCCTCCTCATCAACCACTACTTGAAAGCGTAGCCACAGCATCTAAATTCCTTCTGTTTTCCCAGATAACCCAGGGTTATTCCTCTGAATTTTGTCTCCACACTCCTATCTGCTCCACTATGGAGCTGGCTTTGTAAAGGAGAGTGGTCTAGGTTCATGGTGGCAGGCAGGGGTCTTCCTAGAGGTTCTGCAAAGGCCTTTCAGCTCCACTTTTTGGAGCGGAACCTGGTGTCCTGCTGGGTGGCCTCCTGCCCCTTACCCTACTCTCTTTACTGAGACAGAAACTCCTCAGTTATTACTTCTTCTTCCTTCCCTTCCCTTCACATGGCTTCTTTTCAGGTCAGGAATACTAGAGTGAAAGGAGCTTTAAGGTTTCTGCTTATTTAATTTTTAAAAATAAGATGTTTTTGCTATTTCTGATTTTAAAAGGAACGCATGTTGAGATAAACTTGGAAAATCCGTTAGTATATAAAGAACAAATCAAATCGCCCACTATTTTGTAACCTAAGGATGACCACTATTAGCATTTTGTATTATTCCCTTCCTGTCTTTTGTTCTAGGCATATCTATTTATATGTAATCACAATCTTCTATTATTCTGTGTCCTGCTTTCCTTAACAGTGAATCGTGAACGTGATATTTGTATTATTGGGTATTTCTGTAAGCATAACTGAGGGGAATTTAACATATCATGCAATTATTAGCCATTTTAAAGTGTATAATTCAGTGGCATTTAGCACATGTACAGTGTTGTGCAGCTATCATCTCTGTCTAGTTCCACAACACTTTCATCACCCAACAGGAAATCGTACCCATTTGAGAGGTCACTCCCCATTCCCCCAGTTTCCCCAGCACCTGGAAACCACTGATCTGCTTCCTGTCTCTATGGATTTGCTTATTCTGGATATTTTTTTAAAAAAGGAATCATGTGACATATGACCTTTTGTGTCTGGCTTCTGTTACGTTGCATAATGTTTTCAAGGTTCAGCCATGTTATATCATTATTTCTCAGTACTTCACTCCTTTTTATGGCTGAAAAACACTCTGTTGTATGAATATAATACATTTTGCTTATCCTTTCATCAATTGATGGACATTTAAGTTGTTTCCACCTTTTGGCTATTAGGAATAGTGCTGCTGTGAACAGTAGTGTACAAATTTTTGTTTGAATCCCTGTTTTCGGATATTTTGGGTGTATGCCTAGGAGTAGAATTTCTGGACCATGTGGTAATTCCATGTTTAAGTTTTTGAGAAACCACTAAGCTGCTTTCCATAGAAGCTGTATCATTTTACATTCCCATCAATGTACAAGGTTTCCGACTTGTTACATACTTACCAATACTTATTTTCTTTTCCTTTATTTTGTTCAAATTACAATCACCCCTGTGTGTGTGAAGTTGTATCTTGTGGTTTTGATTTGTATTTCCCTAATGACTAACGATGCTGAGGATCTTTTCATGTGCTTATTGGCTATTTGGTATCTTTGGAGAAATGTCTGCTCAAGTCCTTTGTCTATTCTTTGAGTTGTCTTTTTCATTGAGACTTAGGAGTTCTTTGTATATCCTGGTTATTAAATCCTTATCAGATACATCACTTCCAAATATTTTCTCCCATTCTGTAGGTTCTTTATCGCTTTCTTGAAGCACAACAGTTTTAGATTTCTGTGAAGTCCAATTTATTTTTTCTTGCTTGTGCTTTTGGTGTCATATCTAAGAATCCATTTCCGAATCCAAGGTCATCAAGAATTTAGCCCTATGTTTTCTTCTAGAAGTTTTATAATTTTAGCTCTTACATTTAGGCATTTAATCCATTTTGAGTTAATTATTTTACATGGTGTCAGGCAGGGATTCAAAATCACTCTTTTGCATGTGTTTATCTAGTTGTTCTAATGACATTTGTTGAAGAGACTATTCTTTCTCAAATTGAATGGTTTTGTTGCCCTTGTTGATTTCAGTTGACCATAGGAATATAGTCTTATTTCAGGACTCTCAACTCTATTCTCTTAATCTGTATGGCTTTTATTATGCCAGCACCCCATTATTTTATTTATAGTAAGTTTTGAAACTGGGGAGTGTGAGTCCTCCTCCTTTTTTCTTCTAAGTTTTCAATGCCTCCATGAATTGTATTGTACGGACATACCTCAGTTTATTTTTCTAGTCTCTTATGGTTGGAAAGTAGATTCTTCCATTCAAGTATCAAGTATTCATTGTGGGCCACCACAAGCCAACATTTAAGAAATACAGCTGTGGGGGCTTCCCTGGTGGCACAGTGGTTGAGAGTCCGCCTGCCGATGCAGGGGACATGGGTTCGTGCCCCGGTCCGGGAAGATCCCACATGCCGCGGAGTGGCTGGGCCAGTGAGCCATGGCTGCTGAGCCTGCGCGTCCGGAGCCTGTGCTCCGTAACGCGAGAGGCCACAACAGTGAGAGGCCCGCGTACCACCACCACCACAACAACAAAAATACAGCTGTGGGCAGGACAGCAATGCTTTCCACTAAAATTAAAAATGAAGGATGTTCATATACAAAACTGCATTAACAGAATGGTATGCAAGTAAAATATTAAAAAGCAAAACTGAAAAGAGTACAAGTAGAAAACATTCTATTTTCTCTGTTTAATAATATGGAAAACTACCCTCAAAGTACCTTCAAATATACCACATGTCCATTCAGACACATTTTCTATGTTTGGCATAAGTCACATAATCATTTTCCATAAGGATCCCAGACTTAATCCTTTCACTGAGATTTTCATTGCCTTCCACACATAAAGCCTATCACCTATCTGATAAAGATAGAGGAAATAAACTGTGACGTTCTATCTTATTGACAATGCAAATTCTAGTGTTCTGGTTTTTCCATACCTATGTGAACTCTTGAGTTGTCTTATATCGAGAGTGAGAATGGTTTATTTTTATTGTCGTTCCTAAAAAACTGAAGGTGGACTGGAATAATGGCATTCTATAAATAAAGAAAACTAATTTACTCAGACTTCTGCTTAGATGATATAAAACATATAAAGTCATTTGAACAGTACCTGGTACATAGTAGTTAACAAATTTTAGTTGTTTTTCCAGAAGTTTCCCCAGTTTCTACTTTGCCATGCCCCACCTGTGTTCCCTTCCCAATGTAACTTAGTCTAGCTAGAGGTCAGGAACAGGTTGTGCTATTAAGAAGACCACTTTAATTCTGGCCCCAGAGAAGTTTTGTTTTTGTTTTTGTTTTTGTTTTTAATTCCCCCACCTCCCAGTTCTGTGCTCAAAGCTATCTGAGAGCTCTAGATGGTTTCTGACAATGAATAAGTTCAATAATTTTAATATCCATCTTTTTGGTTTGAGCACAGTATGACCAAAAGCATTTAAAAAGATATTACATTAGAGAAATGCAAATCAAAACTACAATGAGGTACCACTTCACACCAGTCAGAGTGGCCATCATCAAAAATCTACAAACAATAAATGCTGGAGAGGGCGTGGAGAAAAGGGAACCCTCTTGCACTGTTGGTGGGAATGTAAATTGTTACAGCCACTATGGAGAACAGTATGGAGGTTCCTTAAAAAACTACAAATAGAATTACCATATGACCCAGGAATCCCACTACTGGCATACACCCTGAGGAAACCATAATTCAGAAAAAGTCATGTACCACAGTGTTCACTGCAGCTCTATTTACAATAGCCAGGACCTGGAAACAACCTAAGTGTCCGCCGACAGATGCATGGATAAAGAAGATGTGGCACATATATACAATGGAATATTACTGAGCCATAAAAAGAAATGAAATTGAGTTATTTGTAGTGAGGTGGATAGACCTAGAGTCTGTCATACAGAGTGAAGTAAGTCAAAAAGAGTAAAACAAATACCATGTGCTAACACGTATGTATGGAATCTAAAAAAAAAAAATGGTTCTGATGAATCGAGGGGCAGGACAGGAATGAAGACGCAGACGTAGAGAATGGACTTGAGAACACAGGGAGGGGGAAGGGGAAGCTGGGACGAAGTGAGAGAGTAGTATTGACACATATACAGTCCCAAATGTAAAATAGATGGCTAGTGGGAAGCAGCTGCATAACACAGGGAGATCAGCCTTGGTGCTTTGTGACCACCTAGAGGGGTGGGATAGGGAGGGTGGTAGCGAGATGCAAGAGGGAAGAGATATGGGGATATATGTATATGTATAGCTGATTCACTTTGTTATACAGCAGAAACTAACACAACATTGGTAAAGCAATTATCCTCTAATAAAGATGTTTAAAAAAAAAAAGATATTACACAGGGCCATTCCTCACAGACATTCCAGTTGAAGGGTAACAGAATATACCATCCCCAAATATTCCACTTCAGCATGTGAGAAGGCAAGCGAGAAGTGGCAGATACAAGAAAAGCTCTCTGCTCTTCCCTATTTGCTCAAAGGCAGGATATAAATTTGTACAGATGTATCCCTTCCCTCTCTACCAAAAAGGATGGAAATTAATCCCTGGAGAGAACTCTAGAGCCTTAACGGCCAAGAGATGGCATAGGGGGAATCCACATAGCAAACCTTGCTAAAACTGGTACTTATCTACCACCAGATTCCCTATGTATGTGTCTTTCCACAACTTGTTGCCCTTTGAAGCGCAAAGTCCTTTTCCTTTGTCTTTTCAAATTTCGAAAAATTAATTGTTCTTTTGTTAAGATTCTACATAAGCCCAATTTCTAACCACATCTTTGAGTTACTCATCACTGGGTAATCCCATGTATGTGTGTGTACAGTGCACATGTTAATAAAATTCTGTTTGTTGTTCACGTGTTAACCTCTTTTTTGTTAGTCTCATCTTGTCAGTCTAATTTTTTGTTAGGGCCACAGTCAGTATTTTTCAGTCTAAGCAGAAGACTGTGGTGTTTTCTGACACCACCAACCGATTCTCCAACACCATCTGGGTGTCCTACGACTCAGGTCAATTCTGACACTATCTACCTGGGGGTAGTATCGGATCCCACGGGTTAAGGGCTCAGTCCCACAAGACTGTCCCCACTTCAGATGCCAGTTGAAAGGCACAAGTTTCTGACTAGCTATACATTCAGGGGTTCCCACAACCCCCTCCTCAGTTTCAATAATTTGCTAGAACAACTCACAGAACTCAGGAAAGCACTTTACTTGCTGTGACCAGTTAACTAGAAAGGATACAACTCAGGAACAAGGGGAAGGGACCCAGAGCTTCCATGACCTCTCTAGGTGTGTCACCCTCCCAGCACCTTGATGTGTTCACTGAGAAGCTCTCCAAGCCCTGCTGTTTGGGAATTTTAATGGAGCTTTCATTACTTAGACCTGAATGATTAAATCATTGGCCATGGGTGATGTGACTCAACCACCAGCCCCTCTCTCCTCTCCAGAGGTCAGGGGCTGGAACTGAAAGTTGCAACCCTCTTATGCCTGGTCTTTTGGTCTCCGGCCCACTTTCTGAAGCTACCTAGGGACCCTTAACTACCAGTCATTGCATTAGCACATAAAAGACGATCTTACCACTGCAGAGATTGCAAAGGTTTTAAGAGCTAGGGACGAAGGCCAAATATTTATTTTTTATTATATTTCACTCCCCGGCCCCCGCAGCCGCCAGGAAGATTTGTGGGAATCCTAGTTAATGTAGAGGGTAGCAAGAAAGCTAACTCCAGTTACTCACTTTCTCCCCACCCTTCACCTGGCTTCTTTGCGCAGTTGGAAATAAAGTAGGGGAAGAAACAAAGCCAGAATTGTTTTAGTTCATCTTATTGTCCTGATCCTATGAGCAAAAGCAGAATGTGTCTGGAAACCATATGAATGTGAAAAGTCTTTCTACTGAAGGCAAAATCGAGAATGGGTGAGAGAAAATCACTAAGGGTGAGAAAGTACTAGAAAGTTTTGGAAAGTTGTTGAGTTATAGCCTGCTCTAGTTCTCTGCCCTACGCTCTTGAAAGATTATGAAAACTTCAAATGGTGCCCTTTGACTGCACAATGCTTTACAGCTGCAGCGGCCTTGTGTTTGAAACTAGCAAATATAGTGGTTAAAAATGTTTCTCTGAGTTCTTTACATTTCTCCCCTTTTAATGCATATTTTCCTTGTACCTGTAGATCTTCAGTTTTTATTGTGACCTTTTATCATGTTCTTCTTTGTGTTATTCACCCTTTCTAATTGATTCCCCATCTCAACTCTCTCTGGTTGGCATGCAGTGAACCAGTGCTGCTTGCAAGGATATTCTCTTTTATTTTTTTTTTTGCAAGTTTTTAACACTTGCCTCCCTGCTTCTCAAAATTCACTCTATCTATCATGAATGACAACAAGAACACCACCATAGGCCACACATCTCTACTGTGTTTCCCCTCCAAAAACAGGTTTGTAATCATGATTCGTTTTGATTTCTTAAGGTTTTCATTCCAATTAATTTTTTTTCTTATAGGGCTGCTTTTTAATAAAATTAATAGACTATTTCAGTTTTAGGTTAACAGAAAAATTGAGCAGAAAGTACACAGAGTTCCAATATATCCTGTCAAACCTCCTCCCCCCACCTCCCCAGACCAGCCAGCTATTGACATCTTGGATTAGTGTGCTACATTTGTTACAGTTGATGAGCCAATATCGATACATTATTATTAAAGTCCATAGTTCACATTAGGGTTCATTCTTTGTGTTGTACATTCTATGGGTTTTGACAAATGTATAATGTCATCTACCCAGCATTACAGTATAAAGAATTGTTTCACTGCCCTCCCCATCCTCTGTGCTCCACCTACTCAAGCTTCCCCTACAGAAACCTGGCAAACACTGATCTTTTGAGATTGGCTTTTTTTTTACCTTTCAGTTTGCCTTTCAGTTTCCTCCATGTCTTTTCATGGCTTGATAGCTCATTTCTTTATATTCTGGAGTAACCTTCCATTGAATGGATACACCACAGTATATTTACTCATTCGGGCTTCTTAATTGCAGCATCTGCAGTTCTGGCTTTCTTTAGTACAACCAAGAGATTTATTATTCTAGATTACAATTACAACATATTCATCTTGATGCCTATGGAAAGCCCTGATTTTTCATAATTCAGGATTCTGCAAGAAACAAATGAGAACTGTACTTCATCTTCATTCCCCGTCTGGTCTCACTTGAGGAAAATTTCGTGTGAACATCAGTGATATACTAGACATCCTATAATCTGAATTCTAAGCCAAGATTCTCATTTGGAAAGTATCATACAAGGTAGAGGACATTCCCCACAATCTGCCTTTGGTAAATTGTCATCTTTGTCACTGAGAAAAACAATTGACAAATTATAAAATAATACTTTTATCGTGTTTATCTCAGATATATTTTGTGTACTATATATGCCATCTTCCACTCTTTGTTTATTTCATGTCTTGGTCTATTTGGGCTGCTATAGTAAAATACCACATTGGGTAGCTTTGAAAAAACACAAATTTATTTCTCACAGTTCTGCAGAAAACTTAGAAGTCCAAGATCAGGTTGCCGGCATGGTCAGGTGAAGGCTCTCTTTTGGTTTGCAGACTTCTCATGGTATCCTCACTTGGTGGTAGGCGCTAGGGGGCTCTGTGGGATCTCTGTTATAAGAGCACTAATTCCATTCATGAGGTGTCCATCCTCATGACCTAATTACTTCCCATAGGTCCCACCTACTAATACCATCACCTGTGAAGGTAGGATTTGGGGGGACATAAACAGGCCGTAGCATTTGGTAGGCACTCTCCCTATCAGCACAAAGCTGGATGAAGTCCAGGTGACCCACATGAACTTGGCTGATTCCTTTCCCCCCTCACCCTTCAGTGAAGCTCATGGGCAGGTGAGAAGATTCAGTGAATCCTGATGGTTCAATGGGCAAGTTTGTCCCTAGGTAACCCAAGTAGGAGGACACATCTATTGGGTTCTGACTTAACATGGGAAGCACACTGTGAGGAGGGACATAGTGTAAGTTCTTAGAGGGCAATGTCTGTATTTCCCATTTCATCCTCTCTCCCCAGGATCCAGTGGAGTTACCTTTCCTTGATGAAAACTCAGTGAGCTTATTCAACGTACTGGAATAGGACAGAGTTTTTGGCATGGTGGATATAAAAATCAGTGTTGTTTAAGTAGGATCTGATTTGTTTACCCAAGGCGGTAAATTAGAAATGAAGAAACCTCAATTTAAACTGAATTCACTGAAGATTTATTGAGGACCTAATAGATGCTAGAAATTATGCAAGGTGGGTTAGGAGATAGATGAGTCAGAAATGAATTTCAGTCTCAGAGTTTACAGTTTTAGGAGGCGTGATTTGTTCACTATAAGTAGAAAGAAATCTAAGTTATGAGAAAAGAGTAATAGAGGTAAAGGAGTTGATAGAGACTTCTGCATGGGAATATCCTGTAGCATGGGTACCATGAAAGGAGAACTAAATATTCCTAGAGCAAAATGTCTGAAGTCCCAGGTGGTGAAAACTATAAAGGTAAGAAGATGAGCAGCTGTCCCCATCTTGTTAATAAGCATGGCTGAGTGTTAAATATTGTCTTTCTGCCTTTTGTTTCCTATCCCATCCCACAAGGATTTTCTCTCACTGATTCTTTTCTCATGCCTCTAATATCCTTTTCTCTTCTTCCTTTTCTCTGACTCTTTCTAAATTGGCCACTAATACCTCAAAATTCAGTGTGTAGTGACTATATTGAATACATTTTTATATGGCTTATTTCTACTTTTTGAAGATATGTGAAGTAGTTTGTATTCTCACAATACTGAGGTTTGTTTAATGTCTATGGAGAGTTACTATGCTAAGCTCTTTTAGGCAGGAGTCTGTATATCTTATTCACCCCGTGTCTAGAATAGTGCCTGGGATGTAGTTGGTGTCTCAAAGCTACATTGGAAAAAGGTTTCAGGCCAGAAAATCCGGAGTTTGTATTTATTAGCTTAGCTCTGTGCAACGGAAGTTTTGCCCAATCATTTTTAAGTATGTCTCCTCATTTAGAACATGGGATGAATAGTCATATTTCAAAGTTTACTCATAAAAATCTGAGAAAATAAAGGATAGGAAAACATTTGAAACTATCAAATATTTTAAGTATTGTATGTTGCTGTTTGTGTGCGTGACAGTCAGGAGCTTGCAAAAGAATCCAATTCTCCAGGCCTGAAAAAGGCCCCATCCTGCCTTTCTAGTTAACTGGGTTTGATGTATTTTTGAGGCTTCTTCAAGTCCTGTAATTCCACATTTCAGGGTCATCTCATTACTCCAAGCTCAAGATACGTCTCTTGTGAATCTCTCACTCAGGCCAATATTTCCAAACCTACTCCCTTTATCCTACCCCCCCGCTACTGTGTACCTTAACACATGTTAGGGAAAGGTAAACTCTTTGCCTTTCTAACTTGACACAGAGAGCAAGGTCCTACAGGTTTATTTGTAAAATGGGTCATTATGCAGCACAGAACTCAGTGTTGCATAAAGAATATCTGAAAACTTTTCAGATTTCAGCCCATTAGCAGATCTATTCCCCACATACATCATTAGAATCTTATACGAAGTGAATTTAAATGCCACCATCTTTGTAAGGGCTGCATGGGTGATGCAGCATGTCAGGAAAATGCACAGTGATGAGCCAATTTCTTCCAAACTCAAGGCTGTAGGGATCTGGCCCCAGGATGTCCTCTTGACATACATGTATGGATTATAAAGTGCTTCTGAATAAAAGATGCTGAGAGAAAAGGAAGGGAAATGACATATCGTATAATTTCCAGGCCCTTAAAGGATTTGAGAGAGGAGTAAAGAGGAGGTTGGGAGTTCTAGGCCACTCACTGCCCTGGGAACACATACACCTGGGCATGTACACACACAAACTTACATACCCCGCCCAAACGAAACAGCACTGGAAATGGACAGATCACTTTTGAGTGAAGTGGTCACTCAGGAATAGTGTAAGAGCCAAGACGGAGTCACACTCTTAGTTATCTCCCTCATTTACTCTGCCCTGTGCAGTTTCACAGTCTGTTTCACAGGCCTGTTTTGGGTTGTGAAGGTGAGCTCTTCTTTGGACCAAAGCACTGTCTTCATGTTGCAGGGGAAATATCCCTAGGTAGGACACCTTAGCCATTCTGTGTCACTAACAGGATAAGAGACTGCAGCTTCCCTAAGTCAGTGTTGTCTTTTCTCTTGATAATAACTGTTCTCAGGGGTGGTGCTCTCATATCACTGAAGGGAGCTCACAAGCTCTAGCAAAGGTAAGGTAGGATAAGGACTCAATTCAAAATCCGGTTCAGAATAACTTAGGTTATCGCAAACTCCCAGCTGGTTGACACTAAGGTGGCATTTGATAATCGCTGCCTTACGGAACAAGAACCCAGCAGGTACATATCATAAGGGAAATAAGGCACCCAAAAGCAGGAGTGGGTACATTTCCTCTACCCTTCTAGGTTCTTCTGGCTGGTCTAAGAATTAAATGGTCATGAGGCAGATTAAAAGGAGAAAATCAAAATTTAATAACATGTATACGTGGGAGAGACCCAGGAAAATTAACTCTCCAAAATAGCGGAACCCTTCACCTTAAATACCATCTTCAGCTAAAAACAAAAGACGATGTTTGGGGGTAGTGGTTTGGGACTTCAAAGGGGAGAAAGGCAATTCACGTGGTGATGGAGAATGAAATGTTTGGTAAATAAGTGTTTGCTGGGCCGTGCAGAAACAATGGGACACAGAGTGGTTCTGAGTTTACCCCTCTATGTAGTCCACATACTTTGCAGATATCCCTGGTGATAGCTCTATTCCTAGGACACGCTTTACCTAAATTCTTTAGGCAGCTAAGGGGGAAGTAAAAAGAAAGATTTCCTGACTCTCCCATTTCTTAAAAATAATCAACATAAATTAATCCTCATGCCAAAGAGATACATTTGGGAGGGAAAATTCTCTTCCGCCCACCCCCCTACCCCGGTACATTGGGTTGTCAGATAAAACACAGCATGCTGGTAAATTTGACGTTCAGATAAATGATGAATAATTTTTATATAAGTATGTTCCACATATGCCCACTTAAAATTTGAACTTCAGATAACCAACAAATAGGTTTTTAGTATAGGTATGTTCCAAACATGCCCAGTTAAATTTGAGCTTCAGACATAGGAATAATTTTTTAGTACATCCTAAACATGCCCAGTTAAATGGGAATTTCTAAAACAATGATTTTTTCAGTATAAGTCCCATGTAATATTTGGCCAAGGGGATCATGTTAGGTGGAGTGAAGGGAGGGAGGCCCATGACTAATAGCCCTTCAATGCTATATGGAATTTGGGAAGAGTTTCCAATGGAATTAGAAGAAAGTGTGAGGGAAAGTGTTGACATAAAGAAACACCACCCCCATCAAAAAGGAAACACCATTATCATGATCACTACAGATGGAATAGTTGAAATTAGGCTAAAGAGCAAAAATAAGTAATTACTGCAATCCCTAAAAGCTTTGGTTGTGTGTTTAATTTCTAAATTTTGAAGCATTTTTCTTATAGTAGGTTCACCCGAGTGCTTTACTTTAATTCAAGTAAATTCCACTATTTACTCTAGAATATCTTTGTTGGAAAACCTGTCCAGCAAGAAACATATTCTTGTCCAGGTTCATTTACCTTCTCCCTGCTTCCTAAAATCTATTTATTTGCACATATTAAAAAAATGCTCACCATTTCTGCCCCATAACCAGAACCAAGGGAATATTTAATTATTTAATGTGCTTCTCTCCCTGACATCCGGAGGGGAATCTGGGCATTTTGAATAGAGATACAGGGCAATGTCTCTGTTCCCCTTGCCCACCTTGGATTTGGCTTCCTCCTAATTTATGCCTTTTTTCTCAGGAGTAGTTTATTGCCAACCTCTGCCTTCTGCTTCGTTACCCAATGTGAACATCCCTTAGCATGTTTTTCCTCAGGTGAGAGGGTGAAATGTCTCAGTTTAATAGCTTGTGAGCAGAGATGGTACCTGAGCAGCAACGTGATACTTGCTCACCCGCCTGCAGCTTCAGTGGGAAAGGATTAACCTGGCATACAAAAGCAAGCACAGATAAATTGCTAAACACTGTACTACAATGATGGCATGCATCTCTGAAATGAGAATCTTGAAAATCAATAAGAATTGAAAAAGGAAGAATTGTAACTGTCAAAATGCAGGGTGTCAGCAGGATATTTGAGTCAAGGTCCACGCTGGCATCTCTGGTGCGCAGGAGAATCATCTGTTAAGAAAAGTTGTCTCCAGGGTGACCTTTGTCATGTTTCTCTGAAAAACATTGCATCTCAGCCCAGGGACTGGATTCTTCGCCAAATCATGATTGACCTACACATCACAATAGCCAAGTGTTAGGGGGCGCTTCCTCAGCGGGGGAGGGATGTCTGCGGAAGGATGTGAAGCCAAGGTTCAGAGGTCATTCAGGGAATGGGGTCTGGATATAGTGAGGCCCATTTGAAACACATGTATGATTAAAAACAAAAACCTGGGGCTTCCCTGGTGGCGCAGTGGTTGGGAGTCCGCCTGCCGATGCAGGGGACATGGGTTCATGCCCCGGTCCGCGAGGATTCCACGTGCCGCGGAGCGGCTGGGCCCATGAGCCATGGCTGCTGGGCCTGGGTGTCCGGAGCCTGTGCTCCGCAACAGGACAGGCCACAACAGTGAGAGGCCTGCGTACCGCAAAAAAAAAAAAAAAAAAACCTGTTGTCTGGAAGACCTCCCAGGAGTACAGGCAGCAACAGGGCACAGTAAGGAAAGAAGTTAACATAAAAACACTGGGCCCAGAGGCCTCTACTGTCTCTGTTATAACATGAGACTTTACCTTTTTAACATCTCCTTTTTAATAGATCTTTATTTTTAATTTTTTTCCAAAACTGTATCAATTTATATTAACACAAACAGTTCCTATTGCTTCACATTGTTGCCAGCCCTTGGTAATGTAAGTTATTCGTGTTGGTTTTTTCATTTGTTTTTGTTCAGTCATTCTAGTGGTTGAGTAGTAGTGGTTTGGCATCATGGCTTTAATCTGTTTCCTTATTTCTGATGAGATTGAGTACCTTTGTCTTTGTGTAGCACCATTTAGAGATCTTCATCTGTGAACTGTCATATTTTTTGCCCATTTAAAACACTGGGTTCTCTATTTTTTTTGCTTATTGATTCATAGTTTTTTATATCTTCCAAATGCTTTATCAGGTGTATTAATTACAGATATCCTCTCCTATTCTATGTATTTCCTCTTTTCCCTTAATAGTGTCTTTTGATGAGCAATTCTTAATTTTAGTGTGGTCCAGTTTATTTTTTTTATGGCTTATGCTTTGTCAGATTCTGTTTGGATCTTTATTTCACTACCCACTATTTTTTTTAAGAAAAATGATGTGAAAGGATATCTCTTCGTGCATTGACTACCTCAAGCTGTAGCTAATTAGCATATCTGTTCAAGAGAACAATTTTGCTTTTGCAGAGTAAATCATATAGCATAATTCACAGACCCACCAATACCATCAAGTCCTTTAGCAAACTGTGCTTTGAAAATGTACATACTATCATTGGCTTGAAGATAGAGGAATTAAAGCCCGTACGCATGTTTTTTTCCATTAGGTCTATGTTTATTTTTCACATCCAAGGTTTCATGGGTAATATTCTTTAAAGCAGCACTTCTCAAACATCAGCGTGCCTACCAGTCACCTGGAGATCTAGTTAAAAGGCAGCTTCTGATTCAGTAGGTCTGAAATGAGACCTGAGACCCTGCATTTCTGCTGGGTGATGTCAGTGCAGCTGATTAGAGAAGCACACTTTGAGGGGCAGGGCTCTCTAGCACAGGGCAGATTTTGCTACCATGAAGAATACATAAGAAACATTATTTACGTACTAGGTGCTACCTCAGTGAGATTTTAAATAGATTAAACTGCTCCTTTTGTTTCCCCACCCACTGCAAGATGTAGTTAAATGAATTACAGAGACCTATATTCTCAGTTTTTCTCAACTATAAAATAGATTTTCAGTTGGCGATTGCTAATTTCAATTTAAAACATCTAAAGGGTTTGCAAGTGTGGTTCAGCTTGCCTTGCGTATAACTAACAGAAGCTTCTGAGGCTGAATCCTGTAAAGCTGAAACCAACCAGCTGTCCAACATAGGTTAGTATCTTATTTGAAAGGAAGTTCTTACTATAGAATTTGGAAATGATAGTTTAATTTGAAATAAGCTTACATCCTTCTTCTTTTTCCTTTCTCATCCAGATACCTTCCAACTTCCCACTCAGCTTTTCCCAGCCTACTATGAAGAAGACTCACATAACAATGGCTCTTTAGATCTGAGTATCTTGAGCAACAGTGTTTAGAAATACTCCCTGAATTTGATACTGCATTTTAGGCTTAGCTGATTTAAAAAAAAAAAAAAAAAGTTTTCAGAGCGGAAAACTGGTTAACACTGCCTGGCCAGGTGATCAAGGTTAACATTGCCCGTGATGTTATATTGATAGCAGATACCCCATTTGATATAATGAGAAAGTCACTTTACTTTTGCAGCCTTTCTTCCCAAAACCCATAACCCCAAAGTAATCATGAGAAAACCATCAGACAAACCTAAATTGAGGGGCTTTCTACAAAATACCTGACTAATACTCCTCAAAACTGTGAAGGTTATTACAAAGACTGAGAAACTGTCACGGACCAGATGAGACTAAGGAGACGGGTTGACTAAATGCAGTGAGGTTCCTTGGACTGAATCTTGGAACAGAAAGAACATAAATGGAAACCTGAGGAAATCTGAATCAAGTCTAGTGTTTAGCTTAGGTAACAGTAATGTATCTATATTGGTTTCCTAGTTTCGACAAAAGTACCACAGTGGGCTTCCCTGGTGGCACAGTGGTTGAGAGTCCGCCTGCCGATGCAGGGGACACGGGTTCGTGCCCCGGTCCGGGAAGATCCCACGTGCCGCGGAGCGGCTGGGCCCGTGAGCCATGGCCGCTGAGCCTGCGCGTCTGGAGCCTGTGCTCCGCAACAGGAGAGGCCGCGACGGTGAGAGGCCCGCGTAATGCACAAAAAAAAAAAAAAAAAAAGTACCACAGTAATGTGGAAACATTAGGGGAAACTCAAACCGGTGAGGGGTCTATGGGAACTCTCCATACTATCTTTGCAATGTTTCTGTAAATGTAAAGTTATCCCCAAATACAAAGTTTATTAAAAATGGCATTGAAAGCAGGGTGGCGGGAGGAAGCACATAAGAAACTACTGGAACACATCCTTTTTGAGAGCATACTTCATGGACAAATTTTTTCCCTGTAAAGCGTGTGTGTGTGTGGGGGGGTGTTGTTCAGGAGTGTGTATTTTGCTAGTGACATACTGAGAAAATTCAGTAATACAAGAATCAAAGACAGCCACTGATTCAAAAAGAAACGCAAAAGAACACCTCAGGGTCTTTCAAAAAAATAAAGTTCTTAGTCACGAAAGTAATCTGAGTCTCTCAGCTGGCATTTACCAAATTGCTTTGAAAGAAAGCAAAGTCTGGAGGAACTGTTGAAAAATCTGTCGCGTGACTAATCCCAAGTTGGACCCCAGTGAAGCAAATTGAAGAGATCCATTAGGTAGACGAGGCTGTCCATTTCCTCAGAATTATCGACCGGGGAGGTGCCCTTGATCCCTGTGCATGTGCCACTGGAAAAGCTCCCCTTCCGGAATCGAGTTAAGTGGAAACGTCACAATCAATAAAAGACACTCTATTTTCCATTTGCTCATTGTTTTATAAGAGCTTATTTTGTAACAGTACAAAAAGGATTCAATTCAATATAGGTTCACCTTCTGGGTGGGGAGAGGGCTCCAGATATTGACTTTAAGTGCCTGATACAGTTTGTGACAAGGCTCCATTTACTAACATTCTGACCAAATGGCAACCTCAGCCATGGAGGACCCAGGATAAGCAGAGGCTCAGCATCGCTCCATGATATTGGAGCCCCTTTTCGTGCAGTGACAAAGTCAACAAACGTCACTCGAGCACCTACTGGCTGCTGAACCCTGCTGGTCAAGCACCTTGCATAGTCCTCAGTTACAAAGAGTTTCTCCAATTTGGGTTTCCTTTTTTCCTTGTTAAATAGAGTTTAAATTAGTCATCTTCCAGCCGCTCATACCGTTCTTCTACTTTCATGTACAAGGGTGGCTCAAATGATACTGTTTAAAGCAATGTTTAACCTTTAGAATGACCTCATGTATTTTTTTAAAACATTGCTTTTTGAGTTTGTGATGGTGGTGGTGGTGGAGGTGGTGATGACCATGTTTGACTCCATTTAGAAATGTTCTTTCATATTCTTTACCCCCTCCTGCCCTGCCCAAAGTGAAAAATAATGGGATCAACCAGGGATGTGGTTTTGTATATATTTAATACATGAAGTGGGTAATTTTCAAAGATGGCTGTGATCATTCCTCCCATTCATGAATTTGTACACATCTCTGCAGCTGACATTGCTACTCTTCCCATCAAGAGGGGGGATCTATTTCCCCACCCTTGGGATCCAGTTTGTGACTTGCTTTGGCCAGTGGGTGTTAGCCAAAGTGATACAAAAGACTTGAAAATATGTGCTTATTGGGGCTTGCTTTCTCTTGCTGTCGAGAATTCTTCTGCCCTCATATGAACAAGCCAGGGTTAGCCTCTTGGAGGATGGGAGGCCACAAAGACAGAGTCCCTGGCTGCCTGAGCCATCACAGAAAAGGCTCCTGACATGGAAGTGAGCTCCTCCTAGGCCACCTGGCCCCAGCCATGCCAACTCAGCCCCAAAGAACCACCAAATTATCGGAAATGTTACATGTTTAAGCTAATATGTTTTGGAGTGGTTTGTTACATAGCAACAAACCATAGAATATACAGTATGTATTCTGTGTTAGATTTGTTTACTGTATTTTTTCTTCCTCATTTAACCTAAGTCTTTAGAGTCTCAAATCCTAATTCATGTTGAGGTCCAGATCAAATATCTTGTCCACAGAAAATCTGCCTCTATCTGTGAGACAGAATTAATTGTTCTTATCTTGATAATTCCATGCCACTATGTCATAGTTCACATGTGACACTTACGCTATACTTCATTATACCTTTATTGTCCATGTCTGTTTTCTGTCTTTTACTAAGCTCTAAATGGTAAGATCTGTACGTCTTTGGGCATAGCCCTGTCTTCAGTGTAGTAGATGCTGACATATTTGTTGAAATGAAGTGTAGAAAAATTCTAGGAAAATGTTTTCTTACTAACTAACTTCTTCGTGTAGGGATCTTTGGGGAACCCAGTATATAACAACAACCTCTTGAATTTTGATCAACCTGAGAAATAAGACAGAGGGGATGGCAAATGTAGACTGTAATATCTATTTTATTACTGATAAAGTGAGGTTAGAGGACATGGTTCATCTGTAAGCCAACATGCTTCCTAATTCTCAATTCTAGAATTAAGCAAATGAACCCTCCCTGATGTAGTTTGTACTGTACTAAAGTGTGTCTGAGTGGGGTTGAAGGACACCTGCCTGTCCCTCCCCTATTACAGAGTTCACTCCATGTCCCCAATGTGCATTTTTGTATGTCTGCTTTGGTGTTCACAGCTTTTCCTAGCAGTCTTAAAATATTACATTATAAATTACAGGTCTATCTCCCCTCTGCCCCCAACCCAATGTTCTAATTCCTTTGGGTCAAGGCTTGGCATCTTAGTTATTTCTGGGTTCCTTGTGCCTGGTGGAGTTCTAGGCACAGAGTTAGTTCTTAGTAAATAATTTTTGAAAGACTAAAGCCTGTAATTCTGTGATTCTGGAGGTAGTTTGACATCAGCTTTCTCACTTAATTGGCATTGAAATCATCACAATTATCACACGGCAGCCTCTTTATGACACATAACAGTGTATGGACAGAAGGGGAAACTGAACGTGTATGTGATGCTGATTTTAATAGGCACATGTTTGATTAAGGAGAACAGTTGGAACTTACGACAGTAATAAGGAGTGATTTTCACAAGCGTTTGCTGCTTGTGTACTGACTTAACCACCTCTCATATTTGCAGTGTTTTTTTAAGACTTAAAGTGAACATGACACGTTCTGAAAACTGAATAGAGCGATAGCTGACTTTTTTGTTCTTCATATTTTCATTAACTGTTATAGGCAAAATGCGTTTGAAGAAGTTTCTGTAAGGAATATTGTTCTTATTTTCTAGCAGGGTATGTGGTGTTGAATCCCAATATGCATCCCCAGTGTCTTCTGATTTAGGAGGTCTGGATGGAGGCCAGTGTTAAGTATGTTTAACCACCATCCAGGTAACTCTGATTCAGGTAGCCTATTCACCATCTTATCAGTAAGGGATCTTCCAGTTGAAAGGAATAGAGATCTGCTCAAGTAGCTCAAGTGTATTTTTGTGTGTGTGTGTGGCTTTTTTATTTTTTAAATTTTATTTGTTTTTTATACAGCAGGTTCTTAATAATCATCCATTTTATACACATCACTGTACACATGTCAATCCCAATCTCCCAATTCATCATACCCCCACCCCCCCGCCACTTTCCCCCCTTGGGGTCCATATGTTTGTTCTCTACATCTGTGTCTCAATTTCTGCTCTGCAAACCGGTTCATCTGTACCATTTTTCTAGGTTCCACACACATGCGTTAATATACGATATTTGTTTTTCTCTTTCTGACTTACTTCACTCTGTACGACAGTCTCTAGATCCATCCGTGTCTCTACAAATGACCCAATTTCGTTCCTGTTTATGGCTGAGTAATATTCCATTGTATATATGTACCACAACTTCTTTATCCATTCATCTGTCGATGGGCATTTAGGTTGCTTCCATGACCTGGCTATTGTAAATAGTGCTGCAATGAACATTGGGGTGTATGTGTCTTTTGGTTTTCTCAGGGTATATGCCCAGTAGTGGGATTGCTGGGTCATATGGTAATTCTAGTTTTAGTTTTTTCAGGAACCTCCATGCTGTTCTCCATAGTGGCTGTATCAGTTTACATTCCCACCAACAGAGCAAGAGGGTTCCCTTTTCTCCACACCCTCTCCAGCATTGGTTGTTTGTAGATTTTCTGATGATGCCCATTCTAACTGGTGTGAGGTGATACCTCATTGTAGTTCTGATTTGCATTCCTCTAATAATTAGTGATGTTGAGCAGCTTTTCATGTGCTTCTTGGCCATCTGTATGTCTTCTTTGGAGAAATGTCTATTTAGGTCTTCTGCCCATTTTTGGAGTGGGTTGTTTGTTTTTTTAATATTGAGCTGCATGAGCTGTTTATATATTTTGGAGATTAATCCTTTGTCCGTCTATTCGTTTGCAAATATTTTCTCCCATTCTGAGAGTCGTCTTTTCATCTTGTTTATGGTTTCCTTTGCTGTGCAAAAGCTTTGAAGTTTAATTAGGTCCCATTTGTTTATTTTTGTTTTTATTTCCATTACTCTAGGAGGTGGATCATAAAAGATCTTGTTGTGATTTATGTCAAAGAGTGTTCTTCCTATGTTTTCCTCTAAGAGTTTTATAGTGTCTGGTCTTACATTTAGGTCTCTAATCCATTTATTTTTTCTAATCCATTTTGAGTTTATTTTTGCGTATGATGTTAGGGAGTGTTCTAATTTCATTCTTTTACATGTAGCTGTCCAGTTTTCCCAGCACCACTTATTGAAGAGACTGTCTTTTCTCCATTGTATATCCTTGCCTCCTTTGTCATAGATTAGTTGACCATAGGTGCGTGGGTTTATCTGTGGGCTTTCTATCCTGTTCCATTGATCTATCTTTCTGTTTTTGTGCCAGTACCATACTGTCTTGCTTACTGTAGCTTTGTAGTATAGTCTGAAGTCAGGGAGCCTGATTCCTCCAGCTCCGTTTTCTTCCCTCAAGACTGCTTTGGCTATTCAGGTTCTTTTGTGTCTCCATACAAATTTTAAGATATTTTGTTCTAGTTCTGTAAATAATGCCATTGGTAATTTGATAGGGATTGCATTGAATCTGTAGATTGCTTTGGATAGTATAGTTATATTCACAATATTGATTCTTCCAATCCAAGAACATGGTATATCTCTCCATCTATTTGTATCATCTTTAATTTCTTTCAGCAGTGCCTTATAGTTTTCTGTATACAGGTCTTTTGTCTCCCTAGGTAGGTTTATTCCTAGGTATTTTATTCATTTTGTTGCAATGGTAAATGGAAGTGTTTCCTTAATTTCTCTTTCAGATTTTTCATCATTATTGCATAGGAATGCAAGAGATTTCTGTGCATTAATTTTGTATCCTGCTGCTTTACCAGATTCACTGATTAGCTCTAGAAGTTTTCGGGTAGCATCTTTAGGATTCTCTATGTATAGTATCATGTCATCTGCAAACAGTGACAGTTTTACTTCTTCTTTTCCAATTTGTATTCCTTTTATTTCTTTCTCCTCTCTGATTGCCATGGCTGGGCTTCCAAAACTATGTTGAATAATAGTGGTGAGAGTGGGCAACCTTGTCTTATTCCTGATCTTAGAGGAAATGCTTTCAGTTTTTCACCCTTGAGAATGATGTTTGCTGTGGCTGTGTCATATATGGCCTTTATTATGTTTAGGTAGGTTCCCTCTATACCCACTTTCTGGAGAGTTTTGATAAAAAAAATAGGTGTTGAATCTTGTCAAAAGCTTTTTCTGCCTCTATTGAGATGATGATATGTTTTTTATCCTTCAGTTTGTTAATATGGTGTATCACATTGATTGATTTGCATATATTGAAGAATCCTTGCATCCTTGGGATAAATCCCACTTGATCATGGTGTATGACCCTTTTAATGTGTTGTTGGATTCTGTTTGCTAGTATTTTGTTGAGGAGTTTTGCATCTATATTCATCAGTGATATTGGTCTGTAATTTTCTTTTTTTGTAGTATCTTTGTCTGGTTTTGGTATCAGGGTGATGGTAGCCTCATAGAATGAGTTTGGGAGTGTTCCTTCCTCTGCAAATTTTTGGAAGAGTTTGAGAAGGATGGGTGTTAGCTCTTCTCTAAATATTTGATAGAATTCACCTGTGAAGCCATCTGGTTCTGGACTTTTGTTTGTTAGACGGTTTTTAATCCCACTTTCGATTTCATTACTTGTGATTGGTCTGTTCATATTTTCTATTTCTTCCTGGTTCAGTCTTGGAAGGTTATACCTTTCTAAGAATTTGTCCATTTCTTCCAGGTTGTCCATTTTATTGGCATAGAGTTGCTTGCAGTAGTCTCTTATGATGCTTTGTATTTCTGCTGGGTCCGTTGTAACTTCTCCTTTTTCATTTCTAATTTTATTGATTTGAGTCCTCTCCCTCTTTTTCTTGATGAGTCTGGCTAAAGGTTTATCAATTTTGTTAATCTTCTCAAAAAACCAGGTTTTAGTTTTACTGATGTTTGCAATTGTGTTCTTTGTTTCCATATCATTTATTTCTGCTCTGATCTTTAGGATTTCTTTCCTTCTACTAACTTTGGGTTTTGTTTGTTCTTCTTTCTCTGGTTCCTTTAGGTGTAAGGTTAGATTGTTTATTTGAGATTTTTCTTATTTCTTGAGGTAGGCTTGTATTGCTATAACCTTCTCTCTTAGAACTGCTTTTGTTGCATCCCGTAGGTTTTGGATCGTTGTGTTTTCATTGTCATTTGTCTCTAGGTACTTTTTGATTTCCTCTTTGATTTCTTCAGTGATCTCTTGGTTATTTAGAAACGTATTGTTTAGCCTCCATGTGTTTGTTTTTTTTACGTTTTTTTCCCCCTGTAATTGATTTCTAATCTCATAGTGTTGTTGTTGGAAAAGATGCTTGATATGATTTCAATTTTCTTGAATTTACTGAGGCTTGATTTGTGACTGAAGATGTGATCTATCCTGGAGAATGTTCCGTGTGCACTTGAGAAGAAAGTGTAATCTGCTGTTTTTGGATTGAATGTCCTATAAATATCAATTAAATCTATCTGGTCTGTTGTGTCATTTAAAGCTTCTGTTTCCTTATTTATTTTCATTTTGGATGATCTGTCCATTGGTGTAAGAGAGGTGTTAAAGTCCCCCACTCTTACTGTGTTACTGTTGATTTCCTCTTTTATAGCTGTTAGCAGTTGCCTTATGTATTGAGGTGCTCCTATGTTGGGTGCATATATATTCATAATTGCTATATCTTCTTCTTGGATTGCTCCCTTGATCATTATGTAGTGTCCTTCCTTGTCTCTTCTAACATTCTCTATTTTAAAGTCTATTTTATCTGATATGAGTATTGCTACTCCAGCTTTCTTTTGATTTCCATTTGCATGAAATATCTTTTTCCATTGCCTCACTTTCAGTCTGTATGTGTCCCTAGGTCTGAAGTGGGTCTCTTGTAGACAACATATATGTGGGTCTTGTTTTTGTATCCATTCAACAAGCCTGGGTCTTCTGGTTGGAGCTTTTAATCCATTCACGTTTAAGGTAATTATAGATATGTATGTTCCTGTTACCATTTTCTTATTTGTTTTGGGTTTGTTTTTGTAGTTCCTTTTCTTCTCTCGTGTTTCCCACTTAGAGAAATTCCTTTAGCATTTGTTGTAGAGCTGGTTTGGTGGTGCTGAATTCTCTTAGCTTTTGCTTGTCTGTAAAGCTTTTGATTTCTCCGTCGAATCTGAATGAGATCCTTGCCGGGTAGAGTAATCTTGGTTGTAGGTTATTCCCTTTCATCACTTTAAGTATATCACGCCACTCCCTTCTGGCTTGTAGAGTTTCTGCTGAGAAATCAGCTGTTAACCTTATGGGAGTTCCCTTGTATATTATTTGTCATTTTTCCCTTGCTGTTTTCACTAAGTTTTCTTTGTCTTTAATTTTTGCCAGTTTGATTACTATGTGTCTCGGCGTGTTTCTCCTTGGGTTTATTCTGTATGGGACTCTCTGCACTTCCTGGACTTGGGTGGCTATTTCCTTTCCCATGTTCAGGAAGTTTTTGACTAATCTCTTCAAATATTTTTTCGGTTCCTTTCTCTCTCGCTTCTCCTTCTGGGACCCCCATAGTGCAAATGTTGTTGTATCTAATGTTGTCCCAGAGGTCTCAGGCTGTCTTCATTTCTTTTCATTCTTTTTCCTTTATTCTGTTCCACAGCAGTGAATTCCACCATTCTGTCTTCCAGGTCACTTATCCGTTCTTCTGCCTCAGTTATTCTGATATTGATTCCTTCTAGTGTAATTTTCATTTCAGTTTTTGTATTGTTCATCTCTGTTTGTTCTGTAATTCTTCTAGGTGTTTGTTCTTTAATTCTTCTAGGTCTTTGTTAAACATTTCTTGCATCTTCTCGATCTTTGCCTCCATTCTTCTTCCAAGGTCCTGGATCATCTTCACTAGCACTATTCTGAATTCTTTTTCTGGAAGTTGCCTATATCCACTTCATTTAGTTGTTTTTCTGGGGTTTTATCTTGTTCCTTCGTCTGGTACATAGCCCTCTGCCTTTTCATCTTGTCTATCTTTCTGTGCATGTGGTTTTTGTTCCACAGGCTGCAGGATTGTAGTTCTTTTTGCTTCTGCTGTCTGCCCTCTGGTGGATGAGGCTATCTAAATGGCTTGTGCAAGCTTCCTCAACTAGCTCAAGTTAAAAGCCATCGCCATCTTTCTTTTGTAAGGATATAGAGATCTCCCAGGAATCCAGGGAATGTTACACAACCTGAGTTCTATAAATCCAGTACCAAGGCAGCTCCAGGGACTGACTTGACCTTCACCTCTGTCTTCCATGCTTTCTCTAATTGTTTTTCTGCGTATCTGATGTCTTGTAGCCCTCAACCAGTTGCCTTGAAGTCTTTAGTCCCTTGGGACTTTGATATGTACCACCGCCCACTGCATCCCAAGTCTCCCAAAGTTCTCACCACCACCTTGGAACTTACCTGTGTCTTTTGCTTTAAATTCCTGAGAGAGAATCTAACTGGGGCAATTCACACCCTGGAGCCCTGGTACACAAATCAAATGTCAGGGACAACCTCTGCAATACCATTCCTGGTTGTATATCCATTCCTCATCCAGGCAGCTGGGAGCTGGCAGCAGATGGGAAGGGTCTGTAGAAGTTACTGGCTGGAAGCCTGAGGGGCACTGGTGAAAAGTCCATTAGGGACACTTGTACCTTCTCACCATTTCAACCTCAGGCTTTGTGACAACTGCCAAAATAGGGCATGGATTCATCTTAACAAAAGACCTTTACCTTAAGGAATGTTTGCCACAGGTAGGCAATATGTGTGTGACACTGCTATAGAGTGTGATGTTTTAATAATAGAAATATTCGAAGGGGGATGTTCTAAGATGTTTATGTGTTGAGAAGCTTTTAGAACCCAAAGGCTAGCAGATAGATGGTACTCAATTAGGAAAGAGCCTTTATTGAGTTGAGCTGAACATTCAGTGCTTCTTATGTCTTAATGTACTCCTGGGAATTAGTTTCATTGAGCCCCATTTTAGCCAGGTCGAGTTTTCTATGTTGTTTTTTGGGAGGGGTGATTTTAGTTTTTATTTATCACCGTCAGTCTGAGTATGATTTACGTGATGGAACTTTACCTGGATCAACTCATTTCATATATTGGGAGTAAAAATTTAAAAAAAAGAAAAAACCTCATACTCAGATTTGATTTTCTTGGTAACATAATAATTAGTTTGAGTTTTATGTGTGTTTGTGCTATAAGAAAAGGTAAAAATTTTAGAGTCAAAAACCAAATTATTTTCTTAAAACTTGTGAAATGTCCCTAGGTTAGAAAGATTTCATTTTGGACAATGCAATGAAACTTAAGTAATTATCCATGTTGTGTGTCTATATGTTTTGACAGCAGTGCCTTTAGAATATTTTGATATGCAACCTCTCTTCTTTCCCTTTGTGTTGTCAGACAACACGCCAGCTGTCAGATGCAGAAAAGCAGGAAACTTTGGCATTGCTATTCCTGCCACCTTTACCACGGAGTCCCAATAAATAGAATAATAGGATAAACCAGCTGCAGAGGGAGAGTAGCAGGTGGTACTCGTTGTAGCAAGAGCTGAAGGTGTAAATGAATTTCAGTGTCTTCATGATACCAAACAACAATAAGATTACAGAGAATGAAGCTTTTGTTAAGAGAGAGCCCAGAAAATAATAATGATGGTGATAATTTTCATTACCATGCAGCTTTTCCCTCTGTAAGAGGTTTCAAAGAAGAAAGACCCTGTTTTCAGAAGAGCCAATTTTCCCTCTTCTCTCTGAAGAGTCTCTCTGAACTCTGCCTTTTCAGAAAGGGGAGGTGATATTGATCTGAGCCAGGTGGTAGGTGGAGGAAATTAAGTATTGTTGAAATGTTACTATAAAATAGTTTTGCTCTAATTACCAGAAAAGGAAGCCATAGTGGCCTTCATCTGGAATGTTGTTAGTTGTCACCCTGTTTCTCAGCTTGTCTATTTCCTGCCCATTCCTTGCCAGTTCAAATTTGTCACTACTTCTAAGGCCCATCCTAAGTTCTTTCTCCTTTTCTCTCTGCCCTGAGAGCTCCCTATTGAAGGAGCTTCCCTCTGACCACCTACAGCACCAACAGAAACACAATACGTCACATGAGTCAGCATTCGTATTGTCCTTTAGCTGTGTCTTACGCTTCATGTTTTTAACCAAGTACTTGAGAAAACAGGAGGTAACTTGGCCTCCATTGTTCTCTCAGGGTGTCCAGCATGTGTCTAGATTCATAATGACCACCTTGTGCCTTAATTGCCATCAACCCAACCAGGGAACATCAAACCAGCCCCACAGAGGGATAAATGATGATAGAAGTTGTGGCCTCTCTCACCGTGTTCTGTCTTTTCTTACCTTATGCCACCGTCTCTGTCTTCTCAGCTCCCAGCCCTGGCTCTTCTCGCACTTCTGGTCCCACACGTACCCCTCAGGCTTGGTTGCAGGTTCAGCTACTACAGTTTGCTCAGCCCCACTCTTCCCCCAGCTGTAGCTGTGCAAGGCCCTCTGACTCCTAGGCCCTCCGGATGGCTGTCCTGCTTTAGCCAGCCTCCAGGATCAGGGATCAGACCGCAGATGCTCAATTGTAAGTATTTAACTTTATCTCTTGCAGTCAATCAAAGTCAAGGCAAGCTTCGTGTCAGGGTCACAGCTGTGCTTAATCTGACCCCCTCTATTTCTCCAGCCTTTTTCTCTTGTGTTTCGCTCCCCTTCCCTCACCTCATTCTGGCCTTTCTGCCCCTTGAAACTTTAGGACCCTTGCACTGCCATTCCCAGAATGCTTTCCCTGCAGCCAGTCACATGTCTGGCTCCTGCTTTTCTTTTCAGGTCACCCTTAAATGTTAGGTCACCCTTCCTAAATTGACTTCAACCAGTCACAGCCGGCATTTACTACCTTCATAGGATACATCACCCTCTATAATTACCTTGTTTATTGGTTAATTTGTATACCATTTATCTCTTGCCATCAGGAGAATAGAAGCTCCATGAGAGTAGGGACTTTATGTTTTCTATCACTGAGAAGGCACTGAATATAGAAAATGGTTAATCATGGTTGAATGGTTGCGTATATATGGAAGGAGTGAGGACGTACAATAAAGTTCTTTACTGATCTCTGCCCCCTATTTTCTTTCACTCCAGGGACCGTGGCCTTTCTGTTGCTATGTATAGTTTGGCACCTAATTGAGAACTAAATTGTTAACATCAGAGATGCCAAGTTGTCTTAGTAAACTGTGGCTGGATATCCATGTCACGCCTAGATTAATTACCTGTTTTTCCTCACATTTAAATAGAGAGTGACACCAATTCTAGTTGAGCATTTGCTGAATCTACCACGTGAATAAGACAGTGGTGCTACCTCTCCTAAGTGTGTGGAGATTGAACTCCACCAACAGCTCTTTTTGCCCAGCCCTATTTAATGTTCAAACGGGGCTCTGTCCAGTTGTCCTGGTTGATATATACACCAACACAGACAAACTGGGAAGATCAAGTAACATTAATTACCTGCATTGCACAGACAAGCAATCCAAGGCTCAGAGGCTCAGTCACAACACTGAAAAATAACTTAAAAAGAAAAATAAGGAGCAAACATACATTCTGGTTGTGAAAGCCAATTTTATGTGATTCCCTTTACACTACTGTCTTTCTCTTGGTTCTCTGACACGTTTTTCCAGTTTCTTTGTGTTCCTTACAGTCAGTCTACTTGAATGACATTTCCAAGACCAATGAAAGGTGACCTCCTCTGGCAGCATAATCCATGGGGTCCCTCGTGACTTCCCTCAATAAACGTGTTCCTGGGAGGGTTTTGGAGACAGTCTCCTTTCTTAACTCTAGGGTGAGGTCTACACACTTTTTTCTGGGTAAAGAGCCAGATGGGAATTTTAGACATGACAAGAGATGAGATAAATGTCTGCATTTTTTTCAACACTTTAAAAATGTAAAATATATTCTTTTCTCCCAGACAATACAAAAACAGCCCAACTGGGCCTGTGTGCCATGGTTTGATGACTTCTACTCTTAGGGAAGAGCAGAAATATTAGCCCAGGATTCTTAAACCAGTACGATGTTGAGTTTAGTATAATGTAATATGTGTGTAATATAACATATACAATATATAATACACATTTAATATAATAAACATATTTTATATACACACACACTCTCTGAGATTTCCCAGGCAACATCGGTCTCCTAAACTCGTTGACCTTGCCTTCAGCCACAAACATGTGTCTCTTTTTTGGGGGGTGTTCACTTCTACGCTTGTGTCCTGGCAGCCCTCTCTGAGATTCTTTAACATTGGTGGAAAGTTGGAAGGGGCCATACCTTTCAGCTTGACCACAGGAAAGATGCTTTCTCTGGGGTGTTGCTGGTCAGGGCATAAGCCTTGTCATGGGTTTCGATGCCTGGCAGCTCTTTCTCTCTCACCTTCTCTCCTTAGAGGTCCCACAGGGGCCTTTCTGCTCATTCAGTCTCCCAACTCCCCACCAGGACACATCATTTGACCAAACCCCCACTAGACTTGACTCCCAGATTTTTAGTAAATGATAAAACTTTGTCTTGAGAACATTGCTGTACTGGTGAGACCACTAAGTCAAACAGGATTAGAACTGTTTAGAGTCTTATTTCCCTCTGTGTATGGGTAAAGGGCCTCATTTTTAACTGAAGGAGAAAGTAATGATAGAGGTTTAAGAACTTCCTGACCATTTGTGACTGAGTTGTCGGGTCATGCCTTAAACCATATTTTGACTATAACACAATGGCTTGGCTTTATTCTATGGGAAGTTCTTCTTACTGATTTTTTTAAAATTAATTTTTATTGGCATATTTACAGTGTTGTTAGTTTCTGCTAACCCTAAAAAAAAAAAAAAAAAAAAAGAATGAAATAATGCCCAGTGGTTTTTAATAGGACTTTAAACACCATCCAGAGTCAGAGACAAAGCCTTAAGGATCTCCCCACATGAAGCCAGAACAGAACTGCATGCTAGTCATTAGGCCTGGTCCCAGGTACTTCATTTCATTGCTTCCTTCCTGGTACAGGGATGGTTACACTTCCTGCTACCTTGCAGTTAGATGAGGTCTGTAACTCGCTTTGGGTGAGTACATGTGAGAGGGAATGGCATGTGCCTCTTCTAGGTGGAAATAGCCAGTTACCAGAGCAAGACACGGAAGTGCTCTTTTCTTTCCCAGCTTCAGGGTACAAGGAAGCACAATCGAGATAGAACCTCCATCCCCTGGGGCCTTGAGTCACTACAATAAGCTGAGTTTCCCCATCAAGCCATACAGGTTAAGTTTATGAGACAGAAATAGGCCTGTATAGTTCTAAGTCACTGAGATTTGAGGCTTTATTGTTACTGCTGCTTAACCCAGCATCTTGACTGCTATTATCGGGCTAGCCCAAATGCTTGAGAGTTGAATGAGGAAAAAATATCTGTTAAGCTGCTTGTTTGGAAGAATCACGGTTAATAGTGGTTTCCAGGTAGACTATTTCTAGAGACAACCATGCCATGTACTATGCTCGTTGAGCTGGAGCTGCAGGCAGTCATGTGTCTTTGAGTAGGAAACCCAAGACCAAACTTTTATCACAGAAAGGGAAGAACACACACTGGGAAAAAAAAATAAAAATACGGATACTGCGGTGAGTGCCATTGCATTTTACTCTACAAAAATTTACCAAGTGCCTCTGCATACAAGGCATGGTTAGAACCTCAGAGCACTTGATCAGGCAGTTTCTGAAAGAAGAACTGTAAATATTCTCTGGTTTCTTACTTGTTTTCTTTGTGGCCAAGCAATGCACTATGAAGACACTTAACTAGCAGCTATGGCATCTCTTTGCAGATAATTTACAAGTCTGTTCTCTAAAAAGGGAGAGGTCAATGAGAGTAGAATCTTGTGGCTGAACCCTGGAAAGGACCACTGTCTCCCTTCATTGTGTTCACTGGGCAGCTGGTTCCTTCAGTTTGCTGAAATGGATGGAAAGAAGCACCCGGCTACTCATATGACATGGGGGTTATTTTGACCTCCTCGGATTGAAACTTATTGCTAGTTTAGTGGGCCCTCTCTGCCAGCATGAGCTGGTAATGTGAAAAATCAAAACTGACAGCACATTTAAATCAAACCCCTATCCCAGATTGGGTGTCTGTACCTCTCATGGAACAATTTAAATCCCCAGATGAAAAAAAAGAGCTCTATTGCAATTGCTGGAGGAAGTGTATTGAAGATAGAACTTACTAACTGCTGAGAACCTAGGGCTGGGCAGACCAGGTTTAACGTGCAGGCAGGGAGATTTAGCCCCTGACCATTCAAGAAACCTGGAGAAGCCACACAATATAAAGGTGGACTTGCTTATTTTTGTCCTCCACATACTTGTAGCCACTATAGAATTTCCTGCCCTAAGCAACATCACGGAAGAATCATCCTTTTCTCCTGTTATTGCTAAATAACCAGATTTATTCAGTAGTATTTTTTGTGAATCTCCACAAGGCTATCACTTTGTTAGTTGAATAAGGAAATGCCAAACTCATGAACAAGTGGTCTCTTGAGCCCAGATGTTTATGATATAACCTGAGACAGAGTTCCTTTTGCTAGTAGGTCTTCCGTAGTTGTATTTTGCCAATGTACCAGATGGCAATGAAACTTTGGAATTTTGAACCATATTTCTGTGTGTGGTAGGGGAGTAGAAATATGGCAAAGGAGGCAAATCAGAGGCTCTTCTGAGGACGAGGAAAGGAGAAACACTTCCATGCTGGCAGAACACTGAGTATTTGCGTTTCCTGTCCAAAATCCACATCTGGCGCATGATGTCAATACCTCTGATACAGGAGCCAGTACTGGTTATTAGAAGTGGAGAATCTCTTTTTTGTTAATGTAAAGGGGCAAGGAAGCACCTGTTCGTTTATCAGAATGAGCTCTGTAGTTAAGATGCTCAGAATTGAGCACTCAATTTTGAACAACTTTGCTTCATAAGGTGGGATTAGGTGAGTGTTGCTTCAGGTGCAGAGCTTGGTTGGTGTCTAGTTTGTGTCTTCCAACTAGTGTAACTGATCACCTCAGAGTTCGTATTTCCCCTGACATCTGTTTCTACTATGGGTGCGACAACTAGTTCACGTGGGCTTTAAGCAACTTTGCACAGGTACAACTATACAGCATCTTGCTCAGGTGTGCGCCACACACCTCCTGCATTCGTTGTGGGGTTTCTCTGACCCTGTGACGCAGGGTGACTGTCGGAGCCTCTTGGCATCCTGGAGGCCTGGGAGTTAATGCTCCTGAGGGTAAGCCTTGGCCAATGGGAGTTGAGAGCCAGGGGATAAATGCTTCCTCTTCTAACCCCGCAGGTGGACACTTCCAAGGCACATTTCAGAGGCTGCTCAGTAGGTCCTCAGGGATCAGGCGTCACGGTGCCACGGTTGGGGCCAACCTTATTGCATGTCTTTGCGTTGGCTTCCCCCCCTTGCCTGTCTCCACCTCCTGCCCCAGGTGTCCATTTGCCAGAGAAACCACCTGCATGCAAAGTTTGTCTCAGGCCATCTTTTGAGGAAACCTGTCCTAAGATACATTCTATTCATAGACCTCTCCTGCCTTCTGCAGAAGTGTGTAATTTTAGACTAAATTCAGTCTGACTGCTATTGGGACATTATTAGTGAATATGAAAGATCCCACTCACTTTTCCATTTCCAATATGGTTTTAGCACCAGGGGCCAGTGGACTGAAATGATCCCATTAAAATGGTCAATGACCATATTTTTCCCTTTTAGTATAGAAGAGGTTCTTTTAATGTGTGTTTCTAGTCCACTGTACTGCTCCTTTGTGAGTCGTGTTATAAAGCCTTGGCCTTAGGAAAGAAATGAAAGTACAGGGCCATTTCATGGTATTTGCCTTCGTTCTCTGTATGCTTTTTGATCTTTGTAAAGTATAAACCGTCTGGGGAGAGTGCTGATGAGGAAGCCAGCACCAGCTGTAGCCTCGGTCCCCGCATGGGCTGATCAGCCTTGCGTGGCGGAGAACCACCACACAGCCTGAAATTGCGTTCTGAATTCTGGTGGAACACGGTGTAAGTGTTTGCTCTTGGTTAACCCAGGTGGCAGATGACAACACACATTTCACCCTCCCGCCTGAGCACCAACACAAGTGCCTGTGACAGTGATTCAGAAGTGCAGTGTTGCCTGGGATGCCTGGGATGAGAGCACCTTTATGTAACAGGACATTTTTAGCTGGCTGAGCAGGGCCCAGATGAGACTCCTGTAGGCAATGCCCTTCGAGGCACAGGTGCCCAGGTGTGGCAGGGACCAGGCTCTCTACTCTGCATGACACCTCTGCTGCATTAGGGGGGTTGGTTCCCTGCTGAGAAGGTACAGCCACCTAGACACTGGTGTTTGTGTGTGTGTGGAAGGGCACGAGGGCCAGGCTAAGACAACTGGAATCCGCCACACTGCTGAATACTCTAACACCCACGAGCTTATGGTGTGTTCGCTGTGGCGCTTTCTCCCTTGCCCCGAATGACGTGACTCTGCTGCCGTATTTCTAATGGCAACGAGTCATATGGCAGCTCAGGAGGCTGCTACTGTCCTCGAATTTCAGAGAATGCCCGTTGGCTCCCCAGCACGACCGCAGCATGGCAGAGACTTTGTTAAAAGTCGAACTGATTCTCTAGAGTAAAGCATGCTTGAATTTAGTTTTGTGGTCCAGGAATGCGGGGTGTTCTTTCTTGGAGGAGAAATTCATACAACATAAAGTTAACCATTTTAAGGTGTACAAAACAGTGGCATTTGGTACATTCTCACTGTTGTAGGACCATCATCCATCTAGTTCCAAAACACTTGCATCACTCCCAAATGAGACCGCATATGAGAGTGGTAACGAGGTTTTAATGCCTGGCTACACCAATAATTGCCTTTTTATGAGGAGGGGAAAAAAATATAAGAACAAATCTTATATTTATGCCTTTGAATTTTGTTCTATTTTTTAATGACATATCCTTTTTGGCTCCTTCAAATTTATAAAGGCAATATATTTTCAATGTAGAAAACTAAATAAATCATGAAAATCAGAAGGAAAGAAGTACCAAACAAAAAACAAAGTAGCTGCAAGGCCAGTTTGGACAAAGTTGTGTCAGAGTCCTTGGCTAAAGGGACGTGCTCTCCTCTCTCCCCTGTGTCTGGGTGGAGGTGGGGACTTGTGTATAAGTATCCCCTGAAAGAATTTGGACAAGTGTTTTTATCAGTCTCCAGTGGGATTTTACTTAGTCTCTTTTAGTGTGTCTGAGAATTACTGGTTCAACAGCAGGGGTGGGTTAGAATCAGGTCAGACCCGAGGTAAAAATCTGAGCCCTGCTACTCTCTAGCTGTGTGACCTTGGGTAAGATAGGTAAAATTTTTCTGAGCCTTGCTTTTCTCCCCTGTAAAATGGGATTCACATCTGCTTCGTGAGGCTATTTTGAAAGGGAAATGCCTTGCACACAGTGCTGAATAAATGACAGCTTTTGAAAAAGAAGCAAGAAGGATAAAATCAGACAGAGAGGCAGATGTTCGGGGGCTCGCTTGACCCAAACCCCAGGCAAGTGCCCTTCTCAGGCATTTCATCTACACAGCAGGTTTGATTTAAGCTCATGCCTCCACAAACAGAGTCAAACTCCCACATATTGAAGCTGGAATGCCAGACATCCACTGTCATCTACTGCCAGAGACCATCTCCTGATTTAAAGCAACATGACTTTGGGTAGCAAGTGATGCTCTGGCACTGGCCCAAGAGAGAACAATCGGAGACAGTGCCGAGCCGCGCAGGAGGGTCGTGTGCTCTGCGGCAGGCTAGCTCAGTTGCAGGGAGGGCTTTGGAACCAGCCCCTCCCAAGGCTGTAAGTGACACTCTTTGACAAGTAGGGCCCTGGCTGCCTGGATGGGGTGTTGAATTCAAGTAGCTGAGAGGAAGTCACATACCCTACTCCTGAGGGCTGGTTTTGTGCAGGGCCTGAGTGCCCCATTTTTTGTGGCCCAGCTATGGAGTGAAATTTCGAATCCCACTACCTTTGCCTGGGTGACATGTCCAGCCTCTTCAATTTGTAATTTATTTAGCAAATTGTCAGACACCTATGTGTTAGACGCCATTCAAGGTGTTGACATCTGGAAGTAAGAAGACGTGGTCCTGGCCATCGTGGGAGTCCCCGTCTAGTGTGGCCATTCCCCAGAGTACCCTACAGGTCTCTCCTCTCACAAGGTAGCCCATCCGTGGCCATACAGGTTTGAGTAACAGTGTATAGGACATGACTGTTGGAGAGTCCCAGCACACATCAGCATTTAAAACCTCTAAGATGCCCCACGGTAACGACAAAAAGAAAAATTAACTCTAACTTGATGTTGGCTATGCTTATTTAAACGTGAACTCTTTTTGCCACTTAACAATGCTTAACATCTCCGGGAACCAGTGTTCCCTGCCGGTCTAGAAGAAATCTGCCACAACATAATATAAGTTTTACAGACTGAGATTCATAAGCAAAACTATCCAACGATTATACTTCACATATAGATGCAGCTTTTTGGAGTGCCTTCAGAACCTTTGAGATCTGATTCCATTTCAGAAACTTCCTAAAAGAGAGATTGCAAACCACAGCGTTGCCAGGTCCTGCATGTCACAGAGGCTGGCAGGGGTAGGGGTGGGGGAATGTGTCTGCACCCACTGGCAAATTCTTGGCACCCTGGGGACCTGGACACTCACATCCCTCAGTCACTGCTGTTTGCTGGGAATGTGGGTCAGACCCCTGAGAGCTTTAAGTTTCTTAGGAGAACCTGGAAATCAATATTTTTTCAATATGAAATTTCACAACGTTCATTTGTCTTCAAATTTATAAAACATCGTGCTGGCCAAGCACCAAAAAACCCACAACAAAATTCCACAGGCCAGTCCTATAGATGAGCTGCCAGGCTGTGACCTTGCCCTGGGGAGGTGGGGTTGTGGCCTATTTTCAGATTAATAAGAAGCAGAAAATCAAAGGGTCTGTGAGGTAGATGCCATGCCGACATAATTACATTGGTGAGCAGACCCTCCGTGCGCTGACGGTTTTTCACATTCATCTATCTTGACTTGTCAGTCAGTAGCCTTCTTCCTTCCTGATATAGTTTCTGCAGCTAGCTTCCAGGACAGCACAACCTCCTCCATTTCCTTTGTTCTTTCTTTCTTCCCCAGTGCTGGAAATGTTGGAAGCACCAGGGCATAGTCCTTGACCCTGATTTCTCTTTTATTTGCACAGACTCCTTTAGAGATCTCACATAGCCTAATGGTGTTACGTGCCATCTCCATGCCGAGAACATGCGTATTTATATTTCCAGCCCAGTTTTCCTTCCTAAACTCCAGACTTGTATATCCAAGTCTCTTGTCATCGCCAGTCTAGTAGCTCTTGAACCCAGCAGAACCAAAGCAGACATCCTGGTCTCCCCATCCCCACAAATCTCCTCCACACACAGCCTCTCCATCTCGATCAGGGTCTGGGCACTGGTTGCAGTGGGTTTGTGGGGTTAATTCTCTCACCCCCTTCCAAGCTTGAATTAAATGTTCCCTTCTCAGGGGGGCCAACCCTGGCCACCCTGGTTTAGATTATATACCCCACCCTTGGTACCTCTGATGTCTCCTGTCCTGATTTATCTTTTTTCCATAGCACTTATCTTCTAGCCTACAACCTATTTGTATTTACTCTGTTTATTGTTCAGCATCCGCCTCATCATACTAGCATGTAAATTCCACAAGGGTGGGGAAAGCTGTCTTATTACTGTTTTATTTATTCTTGTACCCTTAGATTCAATATCAGGGACATAATAGAGGCTCAATGTGTATTTGTTGAATGAGTAAATGCCAGTTGTCACTTGGCAAAGAATTCAGGAGAAGATATATTTATAAAAGCTCAAGCTTTATAAAAGTTCAAGTGTTACTTGTCCACTAATTGTGTTGAACTGCAAACGATTAGTGTAGTTTGAACCACAAACCATCTGAATGTCTTCAAAGAGTCATGGGCATATACACACTAACAAACGCAGTAAGGTAGATAGCTAGTGGGAAGCAGCCGCATGGCACAGGGATATTGGCTCGGTGCTTTGTGACAGCCTGGAGGGGTGGGATGGGGAGGGTGGGAGGGAGGGAGACGCAACAGGGAAGACATATGGGAACATATGTTTATGTATGACTGATTCACTTTGTTATAAAGCAGAAACTAACACACCATTGTAAAGCAATTATACCCCAATAAAGATGTTAAAAAAAATGTATTTGGTAGATCAGATAACTATTATAGTAGGGGCAGGTTTTAAGAAATAATATATATTATATATTAATAAGTGTATATACATATATATGTAATATTTAAACATTTTTTTCCTGATCAGGAATTTGACATCTTGTTCTATTGACCAAAGATTCTAATGGACATCTGACTGTTTAAGCATTCTAATAGCTTTCTGCTAGGGTTCCAAACTTCAAATTAAAAGAAAAAAAAATACTGCAGACTTCTCCCTCAACTGAATAGCTCATTTCCCAGTGTGTTGCTAATCTCCAGTTTTGCCCCAAAGATAGTATTTTAAAAACTTTCACACTGAGTTCCTTTGTGTATCAAAGATAAAGTTATTATCAAAATTATTACTCATGTTCTTTGTCATGCAAAAAAGCATAAGTAATGTTTTTAATAATGCAAGTGGATGGGCTGAATTCATTGTGTCTGTTTCTAACCCATTTGGGGAAAGAATTTTTCTCTGCACAAAGGTGTAATCCCTTGATGCCTGCATGATTCTTTTCCCCTTATTTTTTGATGCAGAGTTGAACATGTATTTCATTCATAGATTCAGAACCAAAGCTGCAACTTTTCAAGCCCCTTTCTTTTCAAGATGGAAAGGTTTTGAAAGAGACAGGTTCACTGTGAGGAACAACTTTCTTTGGAAAGAATTGCTTTGGAAGAAAATAAATGTTCAGGAATTTTTTAAAAGTTTGACTGATATTCCTTTGTTCCAAATGGTTTAGGGGGTAGGTCCATCAGACAGGTGATATTTTAGGAGTTCAGATTCCCTTCAGGGTTGAGGTCATATTATCACTGGCAAGCTTGGAAATAATCCCATGGTACATGGAGAGCAGAGCCCTGGCCCCTGTGCCCCCATTCCCCTATGTGATGTCCAAGCAGACGTCACTGACATCAGGGAGTCTCGCCATCTTTTTTAAACATGGTGGTCCATGTAGCTACCACCAGTCAATTTGAGTTGGCATGTGAAATTATAGTAATGGATAAAATTAAGTAAGTAGTGAGAAAATATTTTTGAAAGATGGATGGTAATGTCAGGTGAACTAACACTCATGAAGTCTGCAGTCAGTGCCAAACTTTGGGTGCCTCTGCTGCTATCTCAGTACCTTCCCAGATTCTAAAATGCAAGTTCCCATACAGCCTTTTGACCAATACCTGGTGGCCCTTTCTGGGACGTCTCAAGCCTTCATAAAGGGCTCTGGAGCAAGAGACATGGTTAGAAGAGCTTCGTCTTGGCTTATCATCCCAATGTACTTTGCACATCGTGGCTGCACACAGCCAGCACCTCTGCTCCACACTCCTTAAATTACTTGATATACAGATATGACATATTCTGAGCTTCCTTCAGTAGAATCAGGTGGCCTGTAACTTTCCTTCCTTCTACAAATAGCAGTCTTTGTTCTAGTTAAGCAGAGTCCCAGCCTATAAAGCAGTTATATAACAGGGGATGAGGAAAGAAGGCCTGGAAACAGAATAGCTCCCCAGAGAGAGGAAAACACATTGTAACTTTCTCAAACCCCAAACCTGTAGTGCTTCTCTGTGGTTGGAAGAATTTGATGTTTATTTTTCCTTCTCATTTTCAGAAAAGAAATGTGAAAGAATCAAAAGAATGGATTTGCCTAGATGTCAGTGTGGCCTGATTAGGTTGCAATTAGCCTTTTTCTCTCTTCACTGAGAGAAGCAGAGACCATCTGCGGAAATTATTTAAATTCGTGTGCCTTCCAGGGAAGCCGTTTTATTTGCCACTGCATTTATTGTATCGCTGGGGAGCTTGACAGTTATTCCAAACTTTTGCTTCAATAGCACTAGTGTTGCCGGTGGCCATTAGATTAACAAAAGGAAAAATTTAACTTTCCTCCAGCTGAAAATTAACACCTTAGATTAATTAAAAAGCAAATGCAATCAAGGCCCCTGGAGTTTTCTCCAAAGGTCCTTCCTGTGGGGTAGGGCCTCAGGACTGCAGTGAGGCTTCTTGGCTTGTGGGGAGGGAAGAGTTGAATGTTTTATCAGGATTAATTTATAATGTAATTTGCCCAACGTGAATAGAGTGGAAACCAGTGGGAGTCTACAGCCTCTCTTACTGCATACAGAAGAGATTGTCAGTGCTGGGTTTCCTTTTCTTTCCATTTTTTTTTTCTTTCTTTCTTTTTTTTTTTTTTTTTTTTTGGTAGAGAGAGAGGAGGGACATAAGGACACGTGGGGCTGCATGATGCATTTTGGAGTCAGGCTGCTTTCTGTCCCCAGCCCAGGTGCCCCGTTACTGTCCGTGGGACCTTGGGCAAGCTACTTCATCTCTCAGAAACTCTGTTGCCTTATCACCAAAATGGGGATAAATAATAGAACTCACAAGCCACAAAACCCTAAGTACGTTAGAAGTGCTCATTAGATGGTGGTCATTACGGGTAGCATCTTCATGGAGGAAGATGAATGGTTAGAGGTGCTTTCGCACTTAGTAATAGTCATTGATCTTACACACACACACAGTATTGGCAGAATTATCCATATTACTTGGTCTTTGGGACTAACACTCATGTTCTAAGACACTTGTTTTGATTATGCTTTTGCTGAATATAATTTCATTTGGAGGGACTTGATTTGACAAAGGATGTATCAGAGTCCAGTAAATAATGTAATAGCAAATTTCCTTCTATACATTTTTACTAATTTTTTTCTTTTGAAGATATCTCCATGCTTTAGAAATGTTGTGTTTCTTTATAATTCCTCTAACTAAAAATTTGGCTTCTTCTGTACCCTTTTGCATAGTGTTTAAAACGTTTCACTGTCTTGACCCAGTCAGCTTTTCCTACCTTAGCCCATGGACAGCACTGAAATATACCCTAGCCACACTGAAATTCTTGCCATGTTTTAAACCATCATGGATCTTCATACTCTCTGCTTTGGCTCATAAGAGTTCCTCTGTCCTTGAAAACTTTTCTCCCTTGTGAATCTGGAAAATGCCTCTTTTCTTTTCATACCCATGTCAAATCTTTCTCTCTTCCTCTTTGAAGATTTTCTCTACTCTTATTTCACATCCTGGTCCCATCCTTCTTTGCAGGAACAATTCATTTCTCCTTACGTTGTATTGCCTTTTAACTTTGTGTATGACAATAACAATACCATCAAAGTATTGTTAATTTAGGGGACAAAATCATTACCTACAATTTCTAGAACATTACAGTATTCCAGGCATCGCGTGAAGAATGTACTTGCTCATTCAAGCTTTAAAACAGCTTAATTAAGAGGTGAAAACTATGATTTTCGGCATTTGGCAAATGAGGAAACAGGCTCAGAAGTGCTTGCGCAGTCCCACAGCCAGTATGTGGGACAGCGAAGGCTAGAACGTGGGCCAGTCTGTCTTTAAAGTTCATATTCCAAAACACATGCTGTCCTTCCGAGCTGTTGCCAGAACGAATTCCATCTTATTGTAATTTATGCACATGTCCGTCTCTCCTTTTTCAACTGTCAGTCCTCTGAGGTCCAGGACTATGGCTCATTTGTCACACTATTCCCCACAACTAGCACAGAGCCTGCTACCTGGTGGGGTCGCAGATTGTGTTAGAATATTTGGATCCATGCAGGCAGAGGCTGGCAAAGGTAAGAGTTGAGGACAGTGGCCCCCTACTCTCTGAAATATGACACAGTCCCATAAATGACATCAGTTTGTGTGCCCCTCAGACAATGACAAATGATTCTCAGTCTCCTTGAGCACATTAAGACACAATTACATTCCGTTAGCTCAGCTCTCCTGCCTTCCAAATTAGAGTAGTGAGCACGGCTTTTCTGCTCTAGTCACGTTTTGCTGCAGCAGATTCCATTCAACCTCCTGACACCAATTTGTGTGATATTTCAGCGTTTAGCGCGCAGACGGGAAAATGGTATTCCCGCCTGTGTCCTCCAGGCAAACAGCCCACTCGCAGATTTGGCTGTGTGATTTGCACTTCCCCAAGTCTGGTTGACTCTATTGAAATTCTCCTCCTGAAATTCACTCATTAAACTCTCCCATGATCCATCACTGTGAAACTGATTATCACAGTGTTGTCTTTTGCCATTATTAATCTTTGGAGATTGATGCTCTCTGGTGCTTCTGACTGACTCACATGATTTGAGCTATTAATCTTTATCTCAATCAAATTATTTACTGTTTTAACTTGGAACGTCTTGATGCCTCTGGGGTTGAATCTCATCAGCTCTGATGGCTTCCCAGTGAAAGCTATTTTTTAAAAAGTCCCACAAACTTTTTGGTTCACAAATAAATCCTACCCACAAGAATTCCTGGACGATGAGGTTATTTTCTTGAGCCCCTTTCCAAATGCTGTATATTCTCTCCCTTTCTTTCCTCTTCCATCATAGGGCCAATTAAGTGTGGTACCTGAGAAGTGACCCACAAAAATTCTCCAATTAGATGTCCAATGCACAGGAGACTACTGTGGTGGACATACAAATGCTCCTTGCAGAGCTCCTACTGCAAAAAGCATAACTGATTGAGGGTCCCAGCTACTGCCATTTGAAAGCTACCCTCGGTTCCTAACAAGACTTCTCCTCCTACAGACTACTTCTAGCTAATAACTGAAAGTGTTGGGGATCCTAAGGCAGGCCCATTCCTGGGAGAAGAGACTTAGTTGTTTAGCAGTTTTGGCTCTAAGACTCCCCTGTGACTTTGCTGAACCTGCCTTATGCTGCAGGGCCTCCTCTCTCTCTCTCTCTCTCTCTCTCTCTCTCTCTCTCTCTCTCTCTCTCTCTCTCTCTCTCTCTCTCTAGCTCACTTGGGGTCAGATTGCAGCATGATTGGATGGCTCTCCATATTTTTAAAACTAAAGTCCCAGCTTCCTCTCAAAGACCTAAATTAATCCAACTCACTTTCTACCTCTGTCCAGATAAAGACCTGGCTACACATGGAGAATTTAACTTTAAAGAAAAATGATATTGGGAGGATGAGAGAAATAGGCAAATCAGAAACCTATATCCTCTCAAGGAGAAAACGGAGCTAGTAAAATTATTAATGGCATGAAATTGAAATAGCTGGTTTCTAAGTTAGAGCATGTGGCATTTGTTATTTCACGGACTCACTGCCTAATTAACCTAATTAAGATTCAATATATTCATTAGGATGTATTCACATACTTCTCAAACAATTGGAGGTCAAAGGTCGGGAAGAGTCATGACAAATAAAACAGGGAAGGTGCAGTTACGTACTCTGAATCATCCTACAGATAATCATGTGTTTTTGACTCTGTAACTGGAATGTGGTGATCTTTTTTTTTAATAGTGTAAACTAGTTTCAGGCATGTGTGATAATAAAGGAGATGTAAAGAGATGGAGATGGTAGTCATTAAGAAGACTAAGTTTCAGGAGACAGAAACCAACCCCAATTCATGATCTCTTTAGACAGCTTATTTCTAGGAGAGTGGATATTTTTCTTCCTCCCTCCCTCTTTTTTTGGATAAATTCACTAAACTATATAGGTGCATGTTTTCAAAAATTGTTTGGGTTTAAAAGTAAAAAATCATTATTGGAAAATGTAAGTACTGGAAAACCAGAACTAAAAGACTAATAGTACTCATAATGATGACTTAGATATATAATTATTGGAGTTTACAAAACGCTATTACACAGTTGTCACATTTACCCCGCTTTGTGTGATCCTATCTCCCCTAACAGCATCATGCTGGAAAATGTAGCAATAGCTTCCCATTTCACAGATGAGGAAATTGAGACTTACAGAAATTACAACTTACCCCAAATCAAACAGCTCATAGGTGGTGCCAAAACCGGATGGGACCCCATGGTTGTGATTATTCCTTGGACCAGTGTCCCTGCTATGACCTTCCCAAGATGAAGTGTGACAAGCGCAGGGTGTAGATTCTGACACATCTTGGCTGTGTGATTTGAGGAAGCTGATGACTCTCGGGACCTCAGTCTCCTTGTCTTTTCTACCTTTTCCTGAGCATGTGAGAATGGTAGGTGGCAGAATCACAGTAGAGAGAAATCAGAAAAGCAGGTCATTTTATTGTTGTTACAAACCAATAGGAAGTTGATTTCAAATGCTTACCTTATATTTCTTCCCAATGAGTAGATTATGTTTGTGTCTTTTAAAGAGACATATAACATCCCTAGTAAACATGAATTCCATTCTACAAGTGTTTATGGGGCAACCTCTCCATGATAAACATTGGGCTAAATGTTGTGGATAAATTAGATGTTGCCAGCCTCCCTGGAACTCATGGTCTAGGTAAAATGTTTCTCAGACTGTCTCCCTTAATCATTTGGGGGAGCTAGTTAAAAATACAGATTCATGGGGCCCATCACAGTCTGACTAAATCAGAATCACTGGGGTGGGGAGGGGGGCCCAGAAATGTATATTCTGAAAACATAGACGTAGGTGCTTCTGCTCTAACTCACAACCATACAGTTCAAAAGCACCATACCAGCTAATCCATTTTCCCCACTTAGGTAATTTACATTAATTAATTAAACAAATTACTTGGGCATATGTGGCCATGACCTAGGAGGAGGGAACTAACTCAACATAAAACGAAAAAAGTCACAATGTAATGGTTCCTTCCATGCAAGTAGGAGTTACATTCTTCTCCCCTTGCTCTGCTTATTCAGGACTAGCTGAATGAAAGGTTGATCTGATGGAGCCCTGACCTAGGAGGAAGGAAACCTGGAACTTAATCCCCCATCAGCCAATAAGACATGCCTGCTCTCTAGCTCTGTCTCCTAATTGGTTCAGTTAGGTGGGATGGGCACCGTGACAATGACATGCCCTTCCAGTGAATATGCAGAATCTAGCAGAGAACCTAACTCACTGACTTTTGAAGGTTTTGGTTGATGAGTAGTGTTTCTTGCCTAGAAAGCCAAACATCACAGAATGATTCCAGAAGGTTCAAAATGAGTAAAATTCCAGATACCCACATGTTGGCCAGTTAAGTATATAGAAAGGGAATTTAAGGTAGGGCAAAATCCCAGTTGCCTGCCAGAAAGTGTGGATGTCATGGAATTATTTATTCAAATCTATGGAGTTTCTGCTATATTTCAGGCATTGTGCTAGGTGTCAGCATTGTTTGGGGGTGGACTCTTTTGCTGTTATTCTGCAGATGAGCCCAAATCACCTGTTAGGTAATACCCTGGTATTCTTCCTCTTTCCTGTCAAAGCAGAAAGAGATGGTTTGACTAAGTGGAGTAGTGGCGGAGAATCAATTGAGCTCTTCTCTGCATGAAGCCCACACCTTCAAAGGTGGAACTCACTTCCTCTCAGAAGAATGAAGTGTATACGGATCCAAACTAAAAGCTTTCTATCACGTTGCCTTTTAACGTTTCTTGCTGCTTTTAGAAAAGGGAGAGAGAATCAGATTCGGTGACACCACTTCTAATGGAGTCTTTACCTTTGATGGTTTTTGAAGGAAAAATCACTGTATGCGCTCTCTGTGAGATGCTTTCTGTCTTGCAATGTCAGTTTGCTTTCTTCCAGTCACAGACAGGGATTCACATGTGGCACTGTGATCCTGGGGTGTGGAGCAGATGAGCTGGTAGCTCCAAGGAGGTCATCTGGGGCAGACACTGTCTACGCACTGAAAATGTCAGGGGATGGTTCCCTTCTTGGGGTGGCCTGTGTCTGAATCGGGCCCTCTTAAGCCCTGGATTTGATCAGGCTGGCATCTCGCTACCTTCCTGCCTCTTCCAGGCAATAGTGTGTTACAGGAAAGTCAGGCCGTGGTCCTCACTATGATGGAATTAACCTAGGACGCAAGTAACTCACTGTCCTTACAGCTGAGCTGATTCTCTCTCCAGCCATCCAGAACCCTCCTGCCCCATACCAAGTCCCTGGGAGAGTGGTCAGCTTTGCCTGTTTCCATATTATTTTTTGAAGTTAACATTTAATACATTTATTAATATTGATTACAGAATTATTTCAGGCTTTCTGAAAGAAGTTAGAAAATATAGGAAAGTACAAAGAAGAAAAACAACATTCCTTTGTTCATCTTTCTGTTGTAAATATTATATATGTGAAATATATATTAGAAATATATATAAATAAGCAGAAAATATGAAATAAATAAATAAAAATAAATAAGTAAATATATATATATATTTCTTTTTTTCTGGATCACAGGTCATATTGCACACATTGTACTGTTATTACTTTTCACTCAACATTGTATTTGGAATATTGCCTCGTCTTTGAATCTTCTTTTACAAGATGAGATTAGAACCAAAAGTTATTCCATAGGATTCATGTGCCAAACCCTATTTAACGATAGTCTATTATTAGATATTTGGAGGGTTTTTTTTTTTCCCTTTTTAACTTTGTCTACTATTCTATCAGAACTATACTTGCATTCAGCTCTCTTTGAACATCTGTGATATTTTTTCCCTCAGGATAAAATCTTCAAAGTGGAATTTTGCCCATTTATTTGAAAATTTTTAGGGGCTTACGTCATCCACCACTGATCCAGGAGGACCCTTGGATTAAATTCACCAGCACACTGCAGGTGGAGTGGTGGTTTATAATCTTGGTTAATTTGATAGATCAAAATTGGTATCTAATTTTTATAAAATTTTTCACTATTTTGATAACTATGCATTTTCAAGTGTTCAACCTATTAGGTTGACTGGATTTTTGTGTGTTTGCCTTTAATATTTTTTCTACTTTATGTTTATTAGTGTCATTTTATGTATAGTCCACTGTAATTAAGGTATCTTTTTATTATCTTACTCTTACTTAACATAACAGATAGTTCAAAGGCTTTTGACTGACTTTTATATTTTAATGATAAAGTTTTAATTTAATTTTCATGTGGCCAAATATTTCTAAAATCTTTTTCATGGTCTCTTCTTTTGCTTTCTGATTACCTCACACTGAAAGTGAATAAATTAGAGGGAAGTATAAACTACATTCCCCTTTAGTTATTATAGGATTCAATTTTTTTAACTTGTTTAAGTCACCTGGAATTAATTGTGATGTATAAGGGGAGTATATATTTAACTTTTTTTTTTGTGGGAGGGAGGAATCTAGCCACCATTTATGAAATATCTCCTCCACTGATTTAAATGCCTCCTTTTACCTATATTGACTGTGTACATATTTTAAGATTTAATTAGCTTCTATTTTTTTCCACCTGTCTACTCTTGGGGTAAGGCAACTGTTTTAGTTACTATAAATTTTAAATACATCTTAATATCTAGCATTTTGCATTTCCTGGATTTTTCTTTTTAATTTGGAAATTATCTCAATTTCTACTTTTCAGTCTGATTTTTAATATGTGAGTTTTCCCCTTTGATTACATAGATGAACTATTGTAGTAAAAGTTCCTTGGGTGTTTAAACTGACCTTTTCAGCTAACTTTCAGATTTCCCTCCTTCACTGCCATATATAATAAAAGGCTCCCATCTTAGACCGCAAATCTCTGTTGAGTGCTAGTTAATACCTTCTAACACCAGACACCAGTAATTATTAATAATCATTGCTCTTACCATTTTCTTTTACCCCTCCCAGTCTCTCTAATTGTATAATAATTGTCTCTCAATCTGTGCAGTTAAAAAGCTCAAACTTTAGGGGAAGTTATAGTACTTTTTTTGCCTGTATTTCTTTTTTTTCATCCTGTGGGATTTGGAAAGTACCAACACGTTCTCAAACTCTCTCTAGAGACCTGAAAAACATCAATGTGAGTAGTAATCTCAGATTTGCTGTGCAATTCCATTTGATCTCCGTGGAAAGAAAGGAATACTATTTGTCCCAAGGTTTGCTTCCCTGACAACAGCTCAGTGATCCATGTTAGAAACTATCATCTCCTTGACCGCAGGCATCGAGAGGTGGAAACTGTATGTCTTTTTCTTTCCTCCACAAGTTGAATGATAGGTGTTATATCAAAATCTAATGTACTACTGTGTACCATTGTTGAGGCCTTGTATAAATGAAGTTAGCATACATGTTTTGCAAGTAAATTTTCCATCCCATTATTTTCTCATTTCCCTGTCACTTGCTCTTTTTAGGTGACCCAGGGTGTCTGTCACTGTTTGGTCTTTTCTAGATGCTTTGAGTTCATGTCGACATCTTCTAAGAGGCAGTATAGCATCATGGGCAAGAGCAAGAGTTGGTGCCCTTTTCTACAGGAGGCAGATAGTACCCACTTTTGGATTTATGAGCCGCTGGTCTCTGCTGCAGCTACGCAACTCTGTCGTCGTAGCGAAAAGCAGTCGCGGACAGGATGTAAATGAATGAGTGCGGCTGTGTTCCGGTAGAACTTCAAACATAGGTGGCAAGCTGGGTTTGGCCTGCAGGACACGGTGTGCTGACCCCTGGTTAAGACTATAGGTTCTGGAGCCAGGTTGCTTGGAAATGAATATCTGTTCCTCACTTTCTAGGCGTGCGATCTAGGATAAGTTTCTTAATCTCCTGCGCCACAGAATAAGGGTGTCCATAAAACGAGGATGATTATAGAATCTACTTTAAAGGGTCATTTGGGGGATTGAAGGAATTAGTACAGATAAAGCTTTAGAATGTATGTCCCTGGAACATAATAAGCCCTAAACTAAGGGTCAAATGTTGTATTAGGGCTTCCCTGGTGGCACAGTGGTTGAGAGTCTGCCTGCCGGTGCAGGGGACACGGGTTCGTGCCCCGGTCCGGGAAGATCCCACATGCCGCGGAGCGGCTATGCTCGTGAGCCATGGCCGCTGAGCCTGTGCGTCCGGAGCCTGTGCTCCGCAACGGGAGAGGCCACAACAGTGAGAGGCCCGCGTACCGCAAAAAAAAAAAAAAAAAATGTTGTATTAGTTTGAGGTCAGTATACCACACAGATCATTGATGAATTCATCACTGCAAGAACATTTTCAGCTAGTTTTCAACATGTTGTTAATATACATTTTCCTTTCTCTTAATTTCTATTGTTTAGGCCTGGGGTCCTCCTTCATCCCACCCCAGTGTAACATCTTTAAGGAAATGCCAATGGAAAAGTGTATCTGCTACAGGCTCTTTTGTTTTATTTCCTGAAGGGCAGATTTCAGTGGCACCAGCCTCATCCCAGGATACTTTGTAACACAAAACAAGGTCTGCTTTGTTACAGCTACAGAGAAGCTCATTGCTTGTATTTCTTTTCACACTGTTTGCCAGTTACTCCGTGGTTTCTTGGCTAATTCTTTCCAGCATGGCACTGATTGAGTTGTTAATAAGGTGTGAAGGTGCCTCGAAGATACTTTCTGAGTCTTAAACAAGCCATCTACATCTCAAGCTGAAAACTGCTGTGTCCTCCAATCCCCCTAATATTTGGGCAATAGCATCTCCAATTGTAAAATTAATCAAACTTCTCTCAGTGACAGAAATGTTAAGTTAAAATTTTTGTCACAATTACTGGGAGTGTTACTGCAGCTTCTGACTTGTAATTAATTTCTCCTTCCCTTTCTCCATCACTGGGTTCTACTCCTTTGTAATAGTGATAAATGAAATAGCTGCTTGACCTTCTTTCATTTAAAATAAATTACTTTACAAGAAAAAAAATACCTCTAGGTAATCAACACCTTTAGGTAAACAGGGGAACACAGGACATTAGGTACTTTATTGTTTCTTTCTCTCTCTCTCTCTTTTTAATTTGTGTGTCTTCAATGATTGAAATGAGGAATGGGGAAAGAGTGAAGTGAGTCTACTTTTATGGCTGTGTTCTCATGTGGAACTAATTTGGGTTGCGGTGTTGGTTTTTATGGGGACTGGGGAACACCAGCAAAATCAGAGTGTGTTATGGAGGAGAGACTGCAAATGAGAATACAAGAAACCCACAGGGGGAAAAAAGGAAACAAGATGTTATGTTTACTTGAGCAATCACTAGGAAGTTTAGTGCCCTCTCATGTGAATCAGCCCCTTACTACTCCAAGTGTGGGCGACAGACCAGATGCATGGTGACAGCTGGGAGCTTGCTAGAAATGCAGAATCTCAGGCCCTGCCCCAGTCCCACGGAGTTCAGGAAGATCCTCATGTAACTTGCATATGTACTGGAGTTTGGAAACTCTGGAGCCCAAACTTAGAGATGAGGTGCCCAGTGGGGGACATTACAAGTGAGGTTTATAAGCGAACAGAAGAGGTCATGGTACATCACCACTGCTTGTGCAAAGAATGAAGAATAAGACATTCAAGGGGAATATTTGAATTGCAGAAAGTGGACAATGCAAGGTCTAGGAATGAAAAGACATACTTACAAACAGGAATTGCTTTCCTAGTTCCCCTGCAGGTGGCCCTGCTTTGGTGTGACTGTCAGAATTGTCAGCCTTTGAAGGGCAGGGACCATTTGGCTCTATCACAGTACAAGGTCACCAAACATCTGAGTGCTGTGAGTGAGTGGAAAGGGTAATGGAATTAACCAGCCCCGACTGTAAAAATTCAAAGCTGTTGGTGTAAGGATGTAAAAAGCTTTTGCAGAGCAAGTGGGTTTGTTTGTGTGTTTAGCGAGAGTGATTGTGAGAGAATGAATAAAGATTTCTTACCTCTTGAGATCGAATGACAGAGGATGGGAAAATATTACCTGGCTGAGATACTGGAGACTGAGAACAATATGTAAGTGCAGCAACACTTACTGGGGGCTCACGACACGCCAGCCCCATGCTGGGCATGGGAAGTGCAGCCATGCAGATAGTAGGGGCTCCACTCAGGAGGAACTCAGAGAGTCTGAATGTGGTGGGGCAACAGACTCAGTGTCTCTCTGGGGCTCGGGTTTATTACTTTCTTTGGAATACGTTACTTTTCCCATGAATCCAGTCGGTGGCTCTATATTTAGCTTCCATTTTTGCCTCCAGATCTTATCGCAAGTAAAGCTCATGAACAGTGGTGACCTCTGGGGCCACGTTCACACCAGCTGGGACGGTTTGAGTGCCACTTCCTGATGTCACTGGGAACGTGCTTATTTGTTGCTGTTGTTTTAGTAATCAAGGGAGTTAAAGAGGATGCCTTTTAAAACCTCCATCGTCAGCAGAAGGTTCTGCAAATAAAGATTCCATACACAGTGCTTTTCTGGGAAAAATAAGACTGGCTTGGGATCTTTGTTGTGAAACCCTCTGTCAGAATTAATTAAGGGAATCCTGTAATTACAATGTATGCATCTAGATGGCCCCCAATGGCTTGTTTCTTAATATTGGATTAGTTTTGAAACACATGAAATAGCAATGAAAAGACTAAATGACCCCCTCCCCCCCTTTTTTATAAACCTTAAAGGAGCTAAAATATCTTTGATTTAGTTATATCTTAATGACAGTATGGTTAGGATGGGACTGTTCCCTCCCCCTTTAAACCTGCTTGCATTCAGTATAAATCCTCAGATTCAGGGGCCAGGGGTTTAGCCCCTACAGACAAATTGGTGTTATTATTATTTTTTTTAACTTATTTATTTATTTTTTTTTTTGCGGTACACGGGCCTCTCACTGTTGTGGCCTCTCCCGTTGCAGAGCACAGGCTCCGGACGCGCAGGCTCAGCGGCCGTGGCTCACGGGCCCAGCCGCTCCGCGGCATGTGGGATCTTCCCGGACCGGGGCACGAACCCGTGTCCCCTGCATCGGCAGGCAGACTCTCAACCACTGCGCCACCAGAGAAGCCCTTGGTATTATTTTTTTAAAGCCAGGCCACATCGCAAACAAACCTTGCAGGTAGCAAGGCTGGTAGGAGATAATTGTCAGCCCCCGGGTTCAGAGAGAGGCATGCACCTCCAGACTGGGCTCCCCTGGCCCTTGAGAAACCGAGTTATCACTAACACACACGTGCTGCTGAATATATTATTTCATTCACCAAGTGGAGATTTAAAATGACTTTGTAACATGCCAAGTTAGGTTAATTATCTTTTAAGAGTGTTTTGGAAAAACTCTAAATGTTCTGTAATAATGCTGCAGGGCACGTGGTGTGAGCTGGCCTTTCTTATTTAAGAATCGTGCATTTTTGGTGCCCACTTTCATTATTGCTCCCTACCTCGAGGGACACCCAGCGAGTGTCCCTTCAGGTACCTTCTTCCTCTGCCAGCCCAGAGTCGCTTTCATGGAGGCCAAGGTCCTATGGGAGGCCTCCCCTCCCAGATTTGCTATTCTTATCCCACTCTGTGCCCCTGGGAGGCTGTCGTGAATGAGCCATGACTGCACTCAGTTCTGGTTCTTAAAGGCCCCCACCCATTTCTGTCATCTTGATACTTTGGCAAAGACATCTCAGTTCAGCAGGGATGGAGCCTCATGAGGGCAGAGGCAGGGCCTTATTCACCAGAGAATCCTAGCACTGGGCATACGCTTGAGAAGCAGGCACTGAGAGGTGGGTGTCTAATGGATACTGCTGACATGATCCTGCCACCAGAATGTGGTTGGCCCTCAGAGCTGGTGGAATGCGTGAACTGTGTGACTTCTCAGCTTAACATTTCTCCAGTCTCTGCTTTCTATGGGATGGAGTCAAAACCCTCTAACATCACCTTCAAGGTCCTCTACCAGGAGGCCCTTTCAGACCGCTTCTCATCCTCTACCCTAGAGGTTCACTCCACTCCGATTTTGAAGACCCAGAAGGCGTCACATCCCCTGTTGACACTGGATGTCCAGCATGCTCTTTCCTTTCCCTGGAGTAGTCTTCTCCCCTCCTTTGCTACCCTTCACATTCCGTTGCTGGTTATCTCCTGTTCCTCTTTAGCTCCCAGTTTGGTATTACTTCCCTGGAAAGCCTCTCTGAGCCCTCACCCCTGGTTCAGGCGCATGTCTGCTTCCATAGCATCTCATGCGCCCCCATACCCCCACACTGCGCAGGAGGTTCACCTTCTAGACTGTGAACTCATTGAGGACAGCTGCCACACCTGTCAATCACGGCTTGACCCCCGCCCCCAGCACAGGGCCCTGCACAGACCAGCCTCTCAGTGACTTTGTGTCAAAGGAATAAACTGTCTGTGCTTGGTCATGGGCAAGCTGGTTGTCATGAGCATGGAGAGCAAGGCTCCAGATCTGGTGGCATCACTAAGAGTGGAAGATTAGGGCTTCCCTGGTGGCGCAGTGGTTGAGAGTCCGCCTGCCGATGCAGGGGACACGGGTTCGTGCCCCGGTCCGGGAGGATCCCACATGCCGTGGAGCGGCTGGGCCCGTGAGCCATGGCCGCTGAGCCTGCGCATTCGGAAGCCTGTGCTACGCAACGGGAGAGGCCACAGCAGTGAGAGGCCCGCGTACCGCAAAATAAAAAAAAAAAGTGGAAGGTTAACTTGGGAAGAACCTCCAGAGAAAGACTGGAGATGTGTATGGCTTGTAAGGATTCTGCCGTTGTCCCGTGGGAGCAGCAGTATGCCCAGGAGGCCCCCCAGAGGAGTGGATATTGGTAGGTGAGGACCCCTAGGCAATCTGATTTAAACAGCACTCTAGTACCCAAAGGCAGAGGCTATTTGAAGTGCGTGAACTCCTGGAATTGAATCAAAATCTTATGTGTGTTTTTTTAAGGAACCTCCATACTGTTCTCCATAGTGGCTGTACCAATTCACATTCCCACCAGCAGTGCAAGAGTGTTCCCTTTTCTCCACACCATATGACCCAGCAATCTCACTACTGGGCATATACCCTGAGAAAACCATAATTCAAAAAGAGTCATGTACCACAATGTTCATTGCAGCACTATTTACAATAGCCAGGAGATGGAAGCAACCTAAGAGTGCATCATCGGATGAATGAATAAAGAAGACATGGCACACATATACGATGGAATATTACTCAGCCATAAAAAGAAACGAAATTGAGCTATTTGTAATGAGGTGGATAGACCTAGAGTCTGTCAAACAGAGTGAAGTAAGTCAGAAAGAGAAAGACAAATACCGTATGCTAACACATATATATGGAATCTAAGAAAAAATAATGTCATGAAGAACCTAGGGGTAAGACGGGAATAAAGACACAGACCTACTAGAGAATGGACTTGAGGATACGGGGAGGGGGAAGGGTAAGCTGGGACAAAGTGAGAGAGTGGCATGGACATATATACACTACCAAACGTACAATAGATAGCTAGTGGGAAGCAGCCGCATAGCACAGGGAGATCAGCTCAGTGCTTTGTGACTGCCTGGAGGGGTGGGATAGGGAGGGTGGGAGGGAGGGAGACGCAAGAGGGAAGAGATATGGGCACATATGTATATGTATAACTGATTCACTTTGTTATACAGCAGAAACTAACACAACATTGTAAAGCAATTATACTCCAATAAAGATGTAAAAAAAAATCGTATGTGTGACTGATAGAAGTTGTTATTCATCTGTGACTGTCTCGCCACTCTTCCTCCCCAACTCCCAGTTAAATAGGACTGCATTTCCCCTGCTCATCCCTACTCACCTTTTTTTTTTTTTTTTTTTTTTTTTTGCGGTACGCAGGCCTCTCACTGTTGTGGCCTCTCCCGTTGCGGAGCACAGGCTCCAGATGTGCAGGCTCAGCGGCCGTGGCTCACCGGCCCAGCCGCTCCGCGGCATGCGGGATCCTCCCGGACCGGGGCACGAACCCGCGTCCCCTGCATCGGCAGGAGGACTCTCAACCACTGCGCCACCAGGGAAGACCCCTACTCACCTTTTATATGGCACAAGATACAAGATGTTGCTTAAGTAACTGTTGGTAAAAGGGATTCTGAATGCTTTTGTCTCAGAGGTCTTCAGAGTATATAGAATATTTCACTTCATTTCACCCTTTGGCATTACTACCAAATTCTTCCTTGCTAGGTAGATATGAGAACTCCTTTCAGTCTGTGTGTCAAGGGATATCTCTAAGCTTGTAGAATGGCCTGGAAGATAAGAATCACAGCAGTCGCTGCCATTCCGTGGGCCTTTCCGATGTTCTACGTACTGAGTTGCATGCTTTGAAGGATTGTATCACCTTTTAATACTCATGGCGGCGTACTATTATTGTCCCTGCTCTATCAATGAGGAAATTGAGGCCCAGGGAGAGAGAGGCTTGTCCAGCTTGCCCTCAGCATGTGGCTAGTAAGAGGCAAAGTCAAACCTAAGCAGTTTGTTTGCAGAACCCATGTTCTTCCTCAGTGTGTATTGTAGCTGATCTTTGGGCCTCATTTCACAGGTAAGCAAAGTGTGGTTCAGAGAAGTGATTTACCCAAGGTCACCCTGTCCTCATGGTTAGCAGAGCAAGGCTTGAAACAAGCTTTGATTCCCAAGTCAGTGCTGCGGACCCCCAGGCTGTTCTGTTTCCTGATGGTGCTTCTAGTTTGGAAGCAGTTTCTTAGAGAACATTCTAGGGATTCTACTGATAACTTCCTGCTTTAGCTGTACAAATGCTTCAGCATGGAACAGCTCCTACCTGGGAGCCACTTTCATTCCCCGTTCTCCATGAAGCAGACACACTGGTTACTTACTTCGCAGCCCCACTGCAGCTGTGTCACTCTCAGTGGGTGTTCTGATGGCAGCGGTGTTGGTAAATTGTCTTGAATGGAGCTGGTGTGATATATTGGGTTGACTTTAAGATCTTACGGAAAAACCCCAACGAACTTTTTGGCCAACCCAATACATTATCACCAGCTATGAATGTCAGTGGAAGCGTTACCAGAGCCTCTGGAAGTATTTTGTCTTGAACACTCTGTGCATGGAATAACTCTTTGTTCTTCACTATTATTAAGTGCAATGTTGCAAAGCTGTAAAATGAGCTATCACATTGGACCGAGGATCTTTAAAAAAGTAGTTTTAATGATGTACCATTCAAAGTGTTCCTTCTTTCGACAAGATCTGTTTGCCAGATCACTGAATTTGTAGGCCCAAAGTGGGTATGGTTCAGCTGAGTTTGGTATGTCTGAATCCATCAGCCACCTACTGTAGGGTACTCTTGTTTCGTGCTGACCTTCTTGACAAGACTTCTTTGCCTGTGTGTGATAGACAACACTGCTTGCTTTCATTCAATAATTATTCACTGCAGGTCAACAATGTGCCAGGCATGGAGATACAGGCTAAATAAGACAGCCAAGACTCTGACCTTGGGGGAGCTGGAGAATCACCAGAGAAAAGAGCAGTCAAAGACATAGCTGCGCAGTGAACTAAGTGCTCTGAAGGTCATAAAGGGGGAGAGCGATCATGATAGGATGGGTGGACCTAAATGCCAAGGACCATTCGGGGTGGCCTCTTTGAAGAGGTTATATTTATATTAAACCTGAAAGATGAGAGAAAGCCACAAGAGGAGAAGTGTTCCAGGCAGCAGAAATCACATATATAAAAACCCCAAGGTGGAAAAAAGTTTGACAGTTTCTAGAAACTGAAAGCAAAGCATGCTGGCTGGAGAGTGGGGAATGAGGGATAGTTTTCACTGGGATACTGGTGGAGAAGTAGGTGCAGGGTCTGGGTGGAACAGGGCCTCATGGGTGTTGGTGCGTTTACAACACCCGCATGGTCCTGTGTTGCTAAACCACTGCGGTGCTTTAGGCAGAGAAGTTATATGATTTCATTGACAAGTTTAAAAGCTCCCTCTAGCTACTCTGCCAAGATTGAATTGGGCTGACAACTACGAAATATAGCTGAAAGAAATTTGAAAAGATATGAATAAATGGAAAGACATCCCATGTCCAAGGAGTGAAAGACTTACGAGTGTTAAGGTGATTTATTTTAACTAGTCCCACCCTAATCCATAACATCGCCTTCTCTTACCTTAGCCCCTGCCCCAAATTCTTTCTTATTGCTGTGCTGGTTCACACTCTTTCCCTTCTTCCAATCCAAGGTTTTCTTTTTAATAGTGGCAAAATATACCTAACACAAAATTTACAATTTTAACAATAAAGAAAAGGGTTATTGTGGGTGTGCGTGATTGATAGGGATGGAAAGTCACCCGTTAGTTTTTTGGTTTGCTTGTTTGTTTGTTAATCTTGAGTCAAAGTAAGAGTACCTCTGACTGCACCATAGTTTACTTTGAGTGAGCAATAAGAGTTGTTCAGCGAAAAGAGAAGCTCTTTAAAGAGAGCTTTGGTCCTGGGTAAACCAGACTTCAGAAAACTTGATATAAGGCCATCCGAAATGAGCAAATAGAAGACATCTTTTAGATGTTGACTCCATTGTACTTAGGTGTTTACTTGGATAGCATTTATCTCCAGAGAGAGGCTGGGATCAGAAAACCTGGAGTTTGAATGTTAAGTAGTAAACTATCTAAGACAGCCTATTTATATAACTAATAGAACAATGGGACCCATTTTGCAGACCCATAATCTAGCATGAGTTTTCAAGAATTCATGTTGTAAAGCAAGATAAATCTTTTTCCTCTTTTTTTCATCCAATCAAGAATCTCTCAATCCATTCATTGCCTTCAGAATGATACATAAGCTTTAGAACGAGAGCTGGAAGGGAGCTGAGAAGAGACGGAATCCACCCCCCTCATTTTACAAATGAGGAAAATCTGACTAACTCATTTGTCCAAGGTCACACACCTGTTAATGGCAGGCTCAGGACTAAAACCCAGATATCCTGAGTCCCAGGAACTATAGACTTTGCTTCCAGTCTTATAAAGGGGTCATTGCTTCCATCATTTGAAATTGAGATGTGTGTAAATACTGCTGGGTTCATTCTCATCCCAATATGGATGTGTAATTGTCTAAGGCATCATCTGTTATTCTGCCAAAGATTCAACACACTACTCAGTGGGAAACCAGTTCTAATTTAAGTCAGGGCAAATGACGTGTTTTCTTTTTTTTTTCTGCTGTGGGACATGACAAGTTTCAGAAATAATGAGCTCCACTCACCAGACTTCTCTTTGGCTTGGGTATTGTGCTCTAGAATCATTCTAACGAATATCCTCTAAGGAGCTGAAGGGTTATACATGGGTTCTCAGAGCTATGTTTTATTATAGAGATCATTCTTATCAGTTATGCATAAGCACATACCGACAGAAAGAGGACTTTGCAGTATTATGGGTGTGTGTTTAGCTGAATGTGGAATGGTGTACGGAGGTTTGAGATCATTAAGGTGCAGGTCTCATTTTTATGTAAGCCCTCTCTGGCCTGAGGCACTTTTCTCATTACAACCCTCCCTGCTACAATCTCCTGCCATAAATGGAGTTTATGGTCATGACTGGGTATTTTTCAACTCACTGAAAAATATCAAAAGGCAGATAGTTTATTAATGTCAAGCATTTGAACAGCTGGTTGAAATGGAGGAGTGGGAACAAATGCTCCTTAGAAGCTCTTCCATCTCTGGGAAGAGGCAGCACCTTTTGTGTTATCCAAGCCCCACACTGCTACACAAATGCCACCCCCTACCCAAAACTTCTCTTTGTGTGTGCTGTGTGACCTAAATAATGTTTCTTCACCCTTTCAAGGCACAGGCTCTGTGGCACACCTGACGAAAACCATGGACTTCCTCCCCTACCCCCAGCCCCTATGCACATGGAAACACACACCCAATGTTGCTCATAATTTCAGAGGGCTTATTGACCCTCTGGAATACACTGAGGGGCCCCGAGCTAAGAAACCCTGGTTAGCATGCTAACTTTCTTTATCCTAGAATTCAGGACTTATAAGCTTTGGGGAAATTGTCTTTGATTTCTTACTTGAAGTTTAAACCATGAACACTGATCAATATCTGGCCATAGTCCATAGTAATTGAAATAAATTTCTTATCCAACATTCTCTTAATGTGTACTAGGTGTATCAGGCCAGGTAACCTGCAAGTGCCTGAGATACCCTTACTCGGAATTACAGTCTAGTTATGGACAAAGTCAGACTAGCCCATAGCATGGTTGGTTGATCACGAAGTAGCAAACTCCACCAGGTAAGGCTCAGAAGGCAGAGATCTCCTTGGGTCAAAGTGACGAAAAGGTCTTTCCGGGGGGGTAGGAAATGATCTATTACTTGAAGCAGGAATAAGTTTAGGTAGAAAGAGGAAAGATATAGGGGTAGGAGAAGGATATTTTAAGCAAGGGGGCAATGCATGAGCAAAGCTAATGGGGAGAGTGTCAAATCAAATAAGCAAGAGTGTGAATAGCAATGCATACATGCAATAAAATTTTTCTATTCCTGGAATCACCTAACATAAATCTTCAAAGCTGGTGGTTCTATTGACCTAATTCTGATGTGGAGGAGTGGTTATTTAACCAAAGTAAATTGGCCTCAGTATGGAGTTAGACATACATAAATAACATCATTTATTAAGTGATGTTTTGTGTTCTCAGCTAAAAGGTCTGTTCATTTTAATCCTTTCTGTGTAATTCCTTTCAATTCAATGGTATTTTCTAGGTGTCAGCAGCTCTTAATAGGAGACTCAATTGGCTTCAATTTCTGGTGCAATCTTGTTGTTTTATTCTTTTTTCCTATGGTTACTAAAAATAAAAGATTTTTGTGTATTTGAGTATGTATGTCCATGCATTTGCATGTCCATATACACTTGCATATGTGCAAAAATGCTTGCATGTGTGCCAAAAAAATAGGAAAGGACTCTGAAGGCTTTCTTCTAAAGCATTGGCAGTGGTTTCCTCTGGGGACTAGGGTTGGAAGGTGGTGATGGTAAGAGGGAAACTTTATTTTACTCTACCTACTTCTGTATTATTTCAACTTTTTACAAAAAGCATATATTACTTTTGTAATTAAAGAAAAAGAGAAAAAAGAAAGAAATTGAATTTGATACACCTTGAAGTAATATGAAGCCTTTTGGAGGTACAAAGGAAAACAATTGTGCCTCAAGGAACATTTATCAGAACCTGTATTTTTTTTTTCTTTTTTAATGTGATGAAGCATCTTGCCCTGGATTTCCAGTGGGCCTGCTTTGTTTAAATGTGCAGATCTCTGCTAACAATTTATAGTACCTGGAAGTGGAATTTGTTAGACTGGCTTCTCGTCCACACACTCGCGTGCACATGTGCTTAGCTGATGTTGGTTCCTCTCTCTTTTTATGTGAAATTGGGACTTTTGAAGCTGATGTGCCGGTTTTCCCATAATCTCTCTCTCCTCCACCCTGTTCCTGGGGCTGTTTCCTGCACTGCACCCCTGGCCTCAGGGTGAGCTGAAGAACCATGACTACAGTGTACCTGGCAGAGCTCCAACCCTTCTTCTGCGTCCTAACCTCTCAGTCGTACCCAGAATTGAATGCACATTCTTGCTGTAATGTGAGCTAACGAGCCACACAGAGCCTGCCACTCGGGGTAGGGGGCATAGTGGACCTACATAAACAGATGGAAAGTACAAAAGGATGACTGGTAATTAACGTGTGAAGATCAAAAACATTTGAGGGAATAGAATTTTTCTTGCGGGATTATGCTATAATGTGATGGGGCAAAAGAGAAAACAAAATGGCATATCTAAGCTAATGACTACTTGTAAAGTCACACCGTTAATGAAAAAAGTAATGGCAGGAGTACATGGAAACACTTTAAGATGCTGTATGAAGAAGGCAGGAACATGGATGTTCTCTAGTTTTGAGAGCATCAAATTGCTTCAGGAAGTAGAAAAAGAATGGTAAGGAACAACCATATGCCTTTTGGGATGAGTATGATAACTGGAAGTAATAGTATAGAGGCAGCATGGCATGGTAGTTAAGAGCATGGCCAATAGAGGTCTGAATTCTGGCTTCTCCACTTATGAGCTGTGTGACCTTGGACAAGTTACTTAACCTCTCTGTGCTTGAGTTGCCTCATCTGTAAAATGAAGTTGGTTATAATGACTACTTCTTGGGATTGTTAAGAATTTTAAAGGAGCTCATATTTACACAGCATTTAGAATGGTGCCTAGTCCACAGAAGTTGTGATGGAAAACTAAATTAAGAAATATATGAAGCATATATCGAGCTCTTAATGCTTGCCAGACCCAGAACTGAGTGGGTTGTATATGCTCCAGTTTATTCCTCAGAACCTTGTAAGAGGTTTTATGATTGCTTGCATTTCATAGATGAGGACAGTGAAGCTCAGAGTAAATGAGTATTTGTTAAAGATGGTGCCAGGAGCAGAATTTAAATACAGGCAGTCAGATTTCAGAGCTCATGCCTTCAGCTATGATCATGTACTGGAGACAAGAAGGGAGGAGTTAAAGAAATTCTGATCCGAAACTAAGCATTCAATCCCTGGTTTAAGATGTTGTAGGCACAGCAGGCACAGGGTTTTCTTTGGGGTGATGGGAAACTTTTGGAACTAGACGGTGCTGACGGTTGCACAACATTGCGAATGTGATTAATGCCACTGACTTGTTCACTTTAAAATGGTTAAAATGGTAAATTTTACATTATGTGTATTTTACCACAATACTCAAAAAGATTGGAAGTGCAAGGAGAAGTAGCTCCCACAGAAAGAATATATTAACTGTTAATTGTTAGTTGTTGTCACCAACTACTGTAACCAGGGTGCACTAGAACAATGGTCCATCTTCTCCTTAAGGCTGATAGCTCTTCCAGAAACAGGGATGCTGCTCACTTTATTAAAAAAGACATTGAATGCAAATTCTGGGTGTGATGAAATCTCCCTGTGGCAAGCACATAACAACTCTCCCTCCCATCACTTGAGAGGTGTAATTGTATTTTCCTTCCTGATAATAAAGTTCCTTGCATATTTTAAGTCCTGAATTAAGAAAGTAGAAAAGCAAAGAGTCCAGGAGGGATTTTGCTTTCTGTGAATAATAATTTTATAAGATTAAAGGCAACACGAAGAGGAATGAAATTAAGGGGAAATATTAAGAAATAAAAATTAAGCATAATTTGTTTTTAACTTTTGTTTTTACTGAAGTCCGTGTAGAGCCCATTGTCTAGTTGGTGGATAAGAAAAATTGATTTTGAAATTCTTCATGGTTGCTTGGTACCAAAGCTTTGGAAAGATCTAATCCTTTAGTGAAGAGGGTAACAATCGACAGTATGTTGTGGTCATGTGGTTTAATTATTAAACAGAACATATTTGTTGACCACTCAATTAACTGGTAGTAATAAGGAGACTATTAAGAGTAGCCTAAGCTGGGTTGATTCTTTAAGAGCTAGTTTGTCTTATTTATTCTGTTTAATCTATTTAAGCCCAAACAGGGATACCAGACTAAGTCATAGAATTTATATCTACAACATGAATCACAACATTGTAAAAGAGCCCTGTGTGCCTTGTTTCCTTATTTTGGCCATTAAGATGAGGGTGAAGGTCTCTGTCTTATTTAAAGAACTGGTCTCATTAACAGATACCTTGAGACAGTTAAAAGAATTTTTATCTTGTGGGAAACCAAAGCAAATGCAGCGTGCAAAACCAGATTCTGATATAATGTCTAAAATGTGTGCTACTTTTGCTGACAAACAAAAGAAAGAGGCCAAAACAATGGAACAGACTGTTGCTATAAATGAAAGCTTGGTCATGGAGCCCCCAGACACGGCTAACACCTGAGGAAATTCAACACCAGATCCTCGCCATTTCTCTCCAAACTGTATTTTATTCCTTAATAACTCACCAGAGGAGACTCATGGGGTGATGCTCTCAGCTCTTCTGTTCTCTGGTTTCAGGACATTGGGTTCTATACTTGGGAAACATGATACTGCTCTTGTTGAATTTGAAAATGGTGGGTTGGCTGGAGATGTCAGGTGGGCTGGCTAAACCTTCCGAGGGATTTACACTCACACTGCCCCATGCCATAAAGATCGTGAAGCTAAGAAGTAACGTTTGGATATGCTCCTTTTAAGATGTGGCGTGCTTTATAGTGTTTACTCTTACAACACTTGGTCAGTTCACTTCGCTAATTTTGGGGGTGGGGAATAAAGAAACTAAACATTGAATACTTTTGTGAAGGAGTTAAAATAAATTGGTTAGAGATTTTGTTGCTGCCGTTATTGTCAGCCTCAGTAGATTTAGAAAATTCAGGCTTTTACCTTTCTATGATAAAATTGATTTGTATTCTAAAAACAAGCAAACAAACAACCCTGGCACTGCCTTTATCAAGTCAGCATCCCTGTTTTTGTAGCTAGTGAAAGACAAAATGAACGTGTGGGCCCTCCCCACCTCCCAAGAAAAAAGGCAAAGAAAAGCTGATTTCCTCCCTAGAAAGGTGAGCTCCAGAGGGCAATTTCTTGAGAACGGCTTATGGCTTCATCCCTCATGTCTCCCTTTCCTGGAGCTGCTTCCTGTCCATTTCAGAAGTGAAGAAGCACAGCATATGGGGAAATATGGAAGGGTTTCAGGCTGGATGTTCATAATTGTTTTATTCTATTTCACAGTTCTGTGATAGGAAGAGATGGCAGATTCAGTAGTCCAGCTGCTTGGATGGTCTTGGACTCAGGTAAATAGTAACATTTCTTTACATTTACTGATAAGAAACCAAGAACCCAGTTTTCCCCAAATTGAATGATGTAGGTGACAAAATAATCCGTGCTAAAGAGTGGTTACTATTTGATTTATTCTGAAAAACACACATGCGGAACAGAGTTCTTATTTTGACTTACTTGGTCTCACTCATTCCCAGGATGATAAATGTTCTGCTTGTGCGATAATATTTTATGCTTTGGAAGGTTGGAATCATTGAATTCTACTTAAGTGTTGCAAGATGTATTGCTTCTCAAAATTCCTCTGATATTAGTGTGATTTGGGTCTTAATCTTATGGTCTGGAATGGTTCACTGGTCCAAGATGCCAGTCTCTTTTGGAAACATGGTATCATATTCCCTAGTCTGTCATTAGTCACGCATTTAGTGGTATTGGGATTCATGGTTTTTGTTTAGATAGCATTAGACATATCAGCATCAGAGTGTTACCATAATCTTTTATTATAGGTATTGGGAATGGTGTTTGTTAAAAGGTGAAACATTGTCACCTCTTGTCCTGATTTCTGTTTTTATAAATAATATTTGGTGTTATAGACTCTCTGGTGATCCAAAGTATCTTTTCTATGTTAATCTGGAATGGTATCTTGCTTATTTAGGGTAATATGGAAATACCCAGAAGACAAAAATCTTGTAAAATAAAAAAAAAAAAAAAAAAAGAGAGAGCGAGCGAGAGAAGCGTTATGTCTTTCCCAAGAAAATAGAACTATGTCCTGGGGCTAAACTTAGGTTGTCTTTTCATTGCTCTCTGATTTTGTTATCTATTCTTTGGGGATAAGAGGTTAGATTCTGGTCATGAAGCAGCTGTTTAATTGTCTCCTAGATGGTGAAATGGATTTTGAAAAACCTACCTTCCTATGTGCCCTAGGTCCTTGGTTTGTGGTATTGGTACCTTGGACAGTTTCCCCTTTGTCCCCTCTTAAGATAATGATCCTGAATTTCGTGGTCTCAGATGCCTTACACTTATAAATTATGGCAGACTCCAGAGGGCTTTGTTTACATATTTACTATGTTATAAATTGAAACTACAAGAAAAATTAATTTATGTATTTATCTACTTTAAAAATAACAGTAATAAACCCATTATATAGTAACTAAATGCTTTTATGAACAATAGCTACATTTTCCAAAACAAAAAAAAATTAGTGAAAAGAGAGGCATTATTTTACAGTTTTGCAAAACTTTTAAATGTATAGCTTCATAGAAGACAGATGGAGTCTCTTATCTGTTTCTACATTCAACTTGTTTTGATATGTTTGTTTCGTTTGAGGTGTAAAGGAAATCTGGTCTCACACAGATGTGTAGCTGTAAAAGAGATGGATATCTTAATGTCCTCTTTTAGATAATTGTGGGTATTCTTCTTTGACAATATACCCAAACTTGACAAGTGGTAGTCTTTCTAAAGCTAGTTGCAGTATGAAATCTGAAACCAAAAGAATTAATGTTTTATGTTTTGTTACGTTACAATCTATTGATCTTTCTTTTACTTTAAATGGGTCTTTTACCCATGAAAGATTTTGTAACATCATTCACTGATTATTTGGAAAATATTGGTTCAGATCTTCCAAATGTTGACACATTTCAATGTACAATATTTTAAAATTATATTCATTAATATCACCATTTATCTTATCAGAAAAAAAATCTTTATGTATTGGAGATCTTTTAAGTTTACAGATACAATTTTTCCAAAAATCTGAATTTTGCTTAGAAGCTCACATTTTATCATTGGCAACCTATGCTGCAAGTTGTTCTGTGGAAATGACAGTTGTGCTTTATTTAATTTAGAAAAAACGTCTGCCAAATACTCAAGTGTCAGTACTATTGCTTGTCCATTGTTCTTTCAAATAAAAATTGTGTTCCACCAAGAAAAATGGTTAGTTCCGCTCTCCACTCAGAGTCATGCAAATGCTTTTCCTTGAGACAACCATTCTGCTTCTGTGATAACAGAAGGGTTTTATGCCACTTTCTCATTTTGTCATACAGAATATTAAAAAGATGTGTACTCAAGGGCCGCAGTTTATTAGACTTAATTTTTAAAAACTCCCTTAGCAGGGACATTTTAAAACGTAACCTCCTCTTCCTGTTTTTCCTCTTCCTCCTTCTACTTGTGCATGTGTGTGTGTGTGTGAGAGAGAGAGAGAGAGAGAGAAGGAGGGAGGGAGAGAAAGGGAGAGAAGTGGGGAGGGGAATGAAAGAGAGAAAGAGACAAAGACAGAGAGATTGCCTTGTTCTGTGTTAAGCCACTTAGCAGTTTTACCACGTTTACTTTCGTGCCATCAGTGTATAGGTTAAGAGAGAAAGAGGCAATAACGTCTTAGGTTTATCATGACAATAGTTCTGACCTGTTCGCTTCCCTAAAAGGCTCTTTGCACCCCAAGCCTTCCACCCCACCCAAGGGTTCTGTGGACCACACTTTGAGAATTGCTGCTCTAGAGTAACTGTTTATTCTGGATGGCAATCCTTTATGAAACTTCGTTCCTTGCTTTCTTTTGTTGTTAACTTTCTGAACTTAACTAAGTTATCAGCTGTACTGTGACTCCTATCCTGAGTGCTTTACCTGTGTGAAATACTTATCTCTAAGTGAATGGCTTAGCAGACATTCCCACTGAAAAATAAGTAAAGACAGAGCTTGTCTGTGAAGAAAAAATATTAAAAAGCATTGATCCAAACCTTTAGTGACTAGGTAATATTACTGTGATCTAATCACAGTGGCAGAATATTCCTCAAACATCGAAACGAACAGCTCCGTAATTTTCACACTGTGTTACATGACAGATGGCAAAAACTGTTTTGATTTTCCCCAGTATCTGAGGAGCAGCAGGCAGAGCCTGTGCCTCCCACTTTACTCTCGTTCTGTGTCATCTCTGGTCGGCCTGACAGCACACCGATTTTTACCTCTGTGATCTGTTCTCTGGATGACTATGTTTTCAATAGCTACTTAGTGTTTCAATACTACTAAGTATAAAAATAAGATGTGCAGGTCCCATCAAATAAACTAATTAAGGCTTAGGAAGTGTCAAAATCCAAAAGCCAGGAGGAACAGATTAGGCATTGAGTATAAGAGACACAGAGACCTGACAATTAATGTGTTGCCATGGCAACAGGAGAATCGGTATCCTTCAACTGGGCAGACAGTTGACAGGAATTTTTGCTAGGTCAGAGAATTGGAGAGACAGAGAACCACTTTGTGCTGTGCAAAGAATTGCTCTCTCCTTTGTAACCAAAAAGCTTCTGAAGGATTTGGAAATACCTGTAGTACCCATGGTACAATTCCAGCCAAGTCTAGGAGAAGGTGGTCTTCATGGTCTTGGAGAAGGTCCTTACCACGTGAAAGGGGGTTCTGTTAACTGCTGCATTTTCTCACGATGCCCACATTGTCTTCTCCAGAATCCAAGTGTAAAGACATGTGTCTCTTATGCATAGTGTTTTCTATAAATTAGCACCTCATATATGTCCAAAATCTGGCATGTTTTATCTTTTTCTTCTGTTTCTGATTAAACATAAAAACAGGCAAAGAGGCAAAGAACGGCGTGTGATTTTCATTACTGTCCTGTCACATGTGAAGTTAATATTTTCTTGGATGTGGTGGGTTGGGGAGGGGGAAATTTCTCCCTCTATCCCTCTTGAGTTTTTGTGGCTAGACTATACACGACCGATTAACAGGAGAAAAAGAAACAAATTTTAATTGTGCATACAGAGGTCTCATAGAAATGAGACCTAAGTGGCTGACACAGGCAGCTTTTATACTTTTTCAACCAAGAAACAATACATTTAAGAGGAACTGACAGGACAAAGAAACTTAGGTGTTGGGTGCCCAATTAGTGAAGAATCGAAACAGAGTTTGGGCTTGGGGTAGTGAATTAGAGTAACAAGGTCTATTTATACAGGCTTCTTGGCTTCTGAATCCCCTGTCTCTGGAGATAAGGGTGTCCTTTTTTGCCTCCAGACGCAGGGAGTGTACCTTTCACATAAGAAATTTATTTCCTGCTTTCAGGCAGACAGAAAAGAGGGTCAGAGTCTCCCTCTTGCGCTGGCCGTGTCTTAAGTAACTTTAATTCAAAAAATTCAATATGCCACTGAGGCACATGTTGGGGCAGCCCGCCCTGAACCCCAACAGGTGTCACAGATGCCCTGACACCCCATCATGACTACTGAACAGATTGGAACAGACCTTACTTCATGCTTTGTGGAAGTTTGTCATTTAGCAGGAAGGGGGCCTCAATGTTAACATCTATTTTCCCAAACAGGATGCTCAGGCACAGCAGGATTCTGAGTTGGTTGGTGCATAACAATATCTGACCCAGTAGAACAAGAGATTTCATATTATTCATTTTAAAAAAATGAGGCAGTGCCGAATGGAATGGATGATAAATTGCAGCATGAAGAACAAATATATTGTTACTCCCTCTTTTTCAGGAGTTCCTACTCTAAGGGTCCACGTGTTCCTTTTTCCCTCCCTCCCTCCCTCCCTCCCTTCCTTCTTTCTTCTTTCAACATAGTCTTAATGAAACTATTTTGAAACACTGACCAAGAGTCAGTACACAACTTAGTCACATAAAGTTCCATAATGTCTTTTCGGTAACGGTTCTTGATGGCTCTCTCTTATTAAGAGCCACGATGTGATATTATGGCAAAATTAAAGTATGGGCCTGCAGTTTTAATACAAGGGCATTAACAGAAATGTCATCCCTAACAAATTAGGCACCGGGAAATCTTCCCTGTAGCCAGAGAACCACGCTCATTTTTGCCTTTTGCTATAACTTATAGAAACAAACCTCACGATGTAAATGCCTGTGAGTTACATTTCCAGTTGAGAGGCAGGAGACAGGCATCAGTGGGGAAATGGTGAGAGGCAGAATGTTTGTTCGTTTGTTGCAGACAAAGGGTTTCTGGCCTGGGGCGATCCAGCTGCAGCTGCTGTCAGTATTGAGGCAATGGGACTCTTTCTAACTAGATCAAAGAGAGGAAATTCTGACTGTGATCCACTGTATCAGAGAGAAATGGGGGGTGGGGGAGCGAAGGAGAAAAAGGAGGGAAGAGGAAGAGGCGTAAAGAAACAGAAAGGGTGTTAGTTCTTGTGGAAATTATTTGCTGAGCTGCCACTTTGAAATTAGAACTATATCTGGATCCATTTGCAAGATAGGAGCCTAAAGGAAGGAGGAAAGTCACGTGATTCTCTGTTGTAGAAGTGAGAGGAGGTGGTGGGATCTGTGTCTTTTGAGAGAGAGCTGCAAACCTCACGTGTGACTAATTCAGATCAGGTTTATGAAGAACATGCCTGGTTTCTTATTTGCCAATTACATCGAGTCCTAGTTTTTCCTTCCTTGGCATTCCCATGGTATTGTTTGGAGAGAACACGCCTTTGGGGCCAGCCAGCTGTCTGTTCTTGCTGGTAGCTGGGTGAAAGTAACACCGGCCAGAGGGATCTGTGCCCACTCCAACCGCCTTTGGTGCTTGGACATGGTGAGAATCTGGACCTCGCCTGGGCCTGTGCTCTCTTAGTCTCTTGTTACTGACCTTATCGTTTGGGCTACTCTATCTGAGAAACTTGAATATCTGGGAAAATTAGTCCTTTTAATTGTACAACCTGCCTTTCCCCATCCATCCTTTTTATGTTTCAGTTGAGAAAATAAGTACAGTGAGTAGGAAAAGAAAATGAGAAAAATAAATAAACCTGAGTAGTTGAACAGAACGACTCTACAGGATTTATTTGTGCATTCAAACAATATTACTGAGTGCCTTCTCCATGCCAGCAGTGTCCGGTTCCTGGAGATAAACATACCGTAGAGCTAGCAGACACGGTCTCTGCCCTCGAAGGCCACAGCCCATTGAATCAATAAGACACCTATTCTGGTTCATTTTGTTATTTTGGTTGAACAGATCCTTGGGAATTAGCTTAAGTTATTGCCTTTCTTATTGTTTTTAAAGACGTTTGAGTTTTGTATGCAGAGTTCATCAACAAAATGAATTAGAGAAATGGTAAATGATTTTATTGGAAATTTTATCCACGTTATCTGTTTTCGTAACATATATCATATTCTATACCCAGGAAAAACATTATTAAGGTTAATAATGGTAATTTCCAGGCTGCATAGGCGTGGTTAAGTAGCTCACAAAAATACCAAGCTCGGGCTCAGGGTAGCTCCTTCTCTTTGAGTCAGATTCGCTCTTGGGAATAGCTGTGTACCCTTCAGTGGCCTGAGGGGGTTGTCCTAAAACTGCTCCAATATGTCAGCCAATACTACATGTGGCTATTTAAATTTAAACTAATTAAAATTAAGTTAAATTTAAAATTTGGTTTCTCATTCGCACTAGCCGTGTTCCAATTGCTCAGTAGCCACATCTGGCTAGTGGCTACCACGTTGGACAGAACCTCATCCAGATCCGTTCCATCATCCCAGAAAGTTCTGTTGGACAGTGCTGCTCTAGAACACATGCAGCCGGCCTTTCCTGTGCATCTAGTATGTGCTAGGAATTGTCCTGGTAACATCAATACACAGTCTCTGCCCTCAGGGGCATTTGGTCCAGTACAGAAGCAGATTATAAATAAGACAGGCAGAGGCTGTGATAACATCAGTGAAGGGTAGGAACAGGGTTGCTGGGATGGGCAGTAGTAGAGATAAGTTATAGAACAGAATAGCGAGGAAAGACCCTTTTAAGGAGCAGGCATTGAGCTGAAAGCTGACGCATGAGAAGGAGCCAGCCTTGTGGAAGCCAGAACAATAATGTTTTGGCACCAGGAACAGTATGAGCAAAGCCACTGTGGGGGAAAGAGCTAGGCTTTTCTGTAGTTCCTCCTCATGTATAGAGAACTTTGCCGGATGCGGTGGAGTGAGGGTGACTGAGAGAGTGGCATTCCTTTCCCTGAGTCACTACCCCAGTTCACAGGGATGCTTCCTTTTCCTCGTACCTGGGCTCTCTTCCAATCCATAATATAGCATTTTCTCTGCTGTGACAGGAGGCCTAGTCCCCCTGGCCTCAGGATAAAGCTGGGGAGACACTGAAAAAAGCACATGTAGCTTTTATTAAAGATACTTATGTTTCAGGGACCTGACATATTCTGACTGGGGTTAACAATGAACTGGGGAGGCTTCTCTGTGCTAATGTTTGTTTTATCTTTACCTGCAAAATTTCTTCTCAATTCAGACCTATGGAAGCTTCTCTAGGAAGGTGGGTGGCTGTTTCTGAGGCGTTTCCTATTCTCTGAGCAGAGCTTTGAGTGCCCAGCTTGACTGAATACATCTTCCAAGTTTAGAGCATCGGGGCCTTTGAACCTGGGAGAGGTTCACATGTTCTCCTATGCTGGCCTCTGAGAATTTGCAAGAGCTCGCTATGGAGCACTCCTACCCCTGTGGTACATGCACCAGGCCACAGCTTGCATTGACACTGGCTAATGGCCTATATTTAGAACTCTCTGTGATCTCCAGAAAACCTGGTCCAGCTCTTGGAGGAGGGGAAGCAGTACGCAGTTGGACTAGTAACAAGACTTAGCAAAATTCTTGCTGCATCCACCTCCTGTAGACCAACAATAAGAGCAAGGCTTGGGAAGTAGGGCTTAAACAATTAAATCTTTTATTTTCACTAGGACACTGAGAACTGGGGCTGTAACTGTTGCTTGCTGAGGAAATCAAGTGGTAATGAAATTAATGAGGCATTAAAAGGGGTACATAAAAATGTCGCAGTGTTGAGAGTGCAAACTGGAAGGTCTTCTGAGAAAGTTCCCCACTCATCAGAAAAGTTACCTGGAAATAAAACCCCAACTGAGCAAGAAAATAATCCCTGAGCCTATTCTGTGAAGGTTATTCTTAGTCATTGTTCTTTCTGGCTTCCCAGATGCATAGTTTGAATCTAACTACAAAACGTGCAAAAGAAAGGCAAGGAGCATCTTTGCAAGTAGGAGATGGATTGTACCACTTTCTATATTATGTCTCTAATGACCATACACATCTTTTGTATTCAGGTGTATACTACTGTCTATATCATATATGATTTTCAACTGGAGAGAGTTAGTCAAATGTGATTGAAAGGGTGTTTTATAAAACTAAAACCAAACATTATTTAAGGAGATGATTCTTTTCTTCTTAAGCGAACATAACAAAAGCAACCGCAAAAATGTTTTCTCTCAATACTTACACTGAGAGTACTGTGGGTGAGAGGGAGTGCCAGGGACTCGGAAGGAGCTCCAGTGATGTTTACAAACCGATGTCCACTGATGGATCTTCAGGGCAGAATTAACCGTCATACAAATTCTTAAAATGTTTCATTAATAGGATCCACGGCAGGTATAGAAAAGAATTGTGTTGTGGAAGGGTTTTATTTTCCTAGTAGCTTTGCTGGGATTAGGAGAAAATGACAGAAGGGAAGTTAGTCAGAGGGTTTGTTTGGATTTGGTTATTCTTTATGGGAAAAGCCTATGGCTCTGTGTGTGTGTGTGTGTGTGGTGTGTGTGTGTGTGTGTGTGTGTGAAGGGGAGGAGGACGGGAGAGAGAGAGAGAGAGAGAGCGTGCGTGCTGCGCGTTGCCTGAGAATTGAAGGGTGTACGTAATGAGGTGGCGCCTGGCTACCTACAGACTGAGGCAACACGCCTTCAAGAGAAGTGAACTCTGTGAGGTTATTTTGTCTGTACATCACTAAGAAGCTTTTCTCCTCAACTTGATTGATTTTTTTATTGAACTGAATTGTATTTTCTTTGCATTTGTACACAGAAGCTCATGCTAAAGCATCTCAAATTTGTAGTGATATACTCACCACATATATTTACTTGGTGGGTATGTGAAAAAAATATACATCTATGCTGAGATGAACGTCATGGGAGAGGCTATCAGAAGTGTGTTTTTCTTCTGGAGAGACTAGGAAATTTTTTTCAGAGCTAATCTAAAATTAGAACCTGTTGAATGAAATTGTCTTCACCATGAATCAACTTCATTCTTTGGAATCAAGATGGATTCTCTGTGCTCATTGAAGACATATTTTCTTTTTGCATGTTCGAGTATTTAGAGGGGACCTGGTGCATAAGGAAATCTGAGAAGATGATACTATCTTGGTTTACTAGCTAGTAAAATCATCCAGGATTATTAATAATTATACGGATCCTGTGACTCTTCATGTAATAAGCTAGTGCTTCCCCTTTCACCACTCAACCCCAATTCTGAAAAGTTTTTAGTTTTATGTCTTTCTTCTGTAGAAATCTGAGAAGAAATTGTATTTTCTACATATTCAAATATGGGGTTTTGAAAGCTTACATGACTGACTTTACTTTCCACCAAAATTGCTTTACTCTTTGGCCTCACAAAACAGCATGATAATAAATCGATTCTTAGGGCAAGTGAATCAGGTTCTATATATGAACCCCAGACTTGATTTGGCCCGTTTAAGGAAAACAAATCCTTATTAGTCTTTTCTGAGTAGATTTGGTTGATCTCCATGCAATCAATGGGATGTTGGGGAAAAAAGACTTTGGAAAAGGTGTTAGTTGAATTTGTGACCTCCCAAAATGTATATGTTGAAGCCCTAGCCCCCAGTACCTCAGAATGTGACCTTATTTAGAGATCAGATCATTGTAGATGTAATATGTTGAGGTCATACTGGTGTATGGTGGGTCCCTAATCCAATATGACTGATGACCTTGTAAGAAGGGGAAATTTGGAAGGCATACACACAGGGAGAATGCCACGTGAAAATGAAGGCAGAAATCAGGGCTATGCTGCTGTGAGCCAAGGACTGTCAAAGCTTACCGGCATACCACCAAAAGCTAGGTAAGGGACATGGAATCGATTCTCCCTCACGGCCCCTAGAAGGAACCAGCCCTGCCAATACCTTGATCTCAGACTTTTAGTCTCCGGAACTGTGAGATAATGTGTTTTTGTTCTTAAGCTACTCAGTTTGTAGTACGTTGTTATGGCAGCCCTAGGAAACTAATACAGACTGCAAATGGAAACACAACACAGTTGGGATCACCAAGGCCACTCATCATTTCCACACAGTGGTGGTATGTTACCAGGCTAGAAAAAGAAGGCTTACCAAAAAACAGATACTGGCAGTATTGGACTATTTACCAATATCATCATAAAGAAGCAGTTACTAAAGGATCTGCAATCACTGGGAAATTCAGCCCATGACGCTGATGGATGGAACTTGGCTTTTCCTTTCTGCCAAAGCTGCTGACTGGATAAATGTTTTATTCATGAGGCCCAGAGCAGGAAGGGATGCCAAAGGTTTAAGAATATTTTAAGAAACTCTTTGAGATGTCAAGCAAGTTGTCAGGAGGCGTTAAGCAAGGAAGCTGAGGTACTACATCAACCCAGCTGGGCAATAAACCCCTTGCAAAGGCTAGAAGCGACGCTGTGGTCTTGGGAAGCCACTCCATTGTTTTGTGTGTGTTGTATTTTGTATTGACTTGCATTCTTGGTCGCAGCTCAAAGAAGCAGAAGTTCCTGCTATGGTTTGAGGGTCCCTCTGTCTCACCGAGGATCCAAGCTAACCCAATTTGGAGGATAGTCCGAGGCCTTAAAGTTCTACCTGCCCATGGATCCAGTTTCAGGATCTTTCCCCTGGATTGGCAACTGCCTGAGCAGAGAGAGTCATTTAAATGACAGTGTGTAGCTTTAGCTGAAAGTCTCAGGAGGCCCCTTAGCTACACATTTTAATTACCTATTAACGAAATGGTATTTCAAATTATTTAGCACAACAGACTATTTTCTGCTATGAGGAGAGAGGGCAGCTTAAGTGTGGACAAGATACAAATGTGACTCTCATCTTCTCTCTCTAAAGAAAAGCAGGTTCTAGTAAATAATGTTTGTACTTATTTAGACAGCAGTAATGATGGAAATTCTGGGTACATGTAATGAATTTCATGAAAATTCCCTGTGTCCTTTAACTGTCTACTGAGGCCAGATAATTTTAGTAATTTATAACATACATTAATAAAGTTTTAAAATCACTTGGAATTATATGAGAATAAAGTGTGGCTGTGACACAGTTGTCAACCCAAACGTTTTCTTATTGCCAAGGAAGCATGCACCCAAGTCCAAGCGAATCTTTCCAAATTTTAAAACTCTTTTGAAACTATACCAGGTTAAAATGAAGAGTTAAAATATAAAATTCATCAGTGGATGAAAAACAGACAAGTTCCAGGTCTCTGCTGCCCTTTGCTCTTGGGGCGTTTCAGTATTAAAGACCCTAAGAACTTTCCCTGGGGTCCTAGGTAGAAAAAAATCAAAGAGCAGAAACTGACAGGGACAGCCATTCTGAACCATGCTGTCAAGATGCATCAGAATATGCAACAATATCCTCCCCTTTCTATCTGTCAAAGCCATTGATTATTTTCAATAAAGAAAGCCAGTCACAGTTGCTGGAATAGTAGAACTCAGCCTAGCAACTAGGTGACGTCTGTCACTCTCTAAGTAGACAAGGTAAGAAAAAGAATTTACTCACTGCATCAGAAGCATATTTTTGGAAGCATGGTTACATATGGTTTCATAAAGGATAAAAATGGAACATAGAAAAAGCAAGTATCTATTAGACCCCAAGACTCTTCCTGGGCTTATTGGGTGTTTTCCATGAAACTGTTTATTTTATGTCCCTCTCTCAAAACAAAACAAACAACAGGTTAAGAACTTGTGAATTTCCCAACATCCTTTCAATAAATTCCTATTCTGCTTCTATCAGCCGGAGTCTACTTTTAATTCTCTTTTTCCTTGCAACTAAGAAACGTGACTGATGAAATATTGTGACGTCATTTTCCTTGCAAAACCTCAGAGGGCTCAAAATGCAGTCAGGTTAGAACAAAGCTGTTAACCAGAACCTACTATAGGAATATAAGGTGGTATTTGGTGGTTTTTCTCTGTGTCGAGTTCAATTACCTCAACGTGCTCAACCAATAGTAGAGAAAAATAAAAGCTTATTCACAGTAATACAAAATTAATAGTAAAAACAGTGGCAGGCAGTAGCAACTAACATTTATTGCGATCTTATGCTGTGCCAGACACTGCTAAAAGCCTCTGTAAATTTTTTATTGAATCATCCCAATAAACTGAAGCCGGAAGTACTGTTATCATTACCATCCTATTTATGTAGAAACTGAGGCACAGAGAGGTTATGTAACTCGCAGAGTAGTGCACAGCTAGGGGATGTGAAACGGGTTTGAATCAAAGAGCTGTCTGATTTGTAAGTTGTGATCCTAACCTTGCGTACACTTAATCATTCTACTTTTGACGCTTGAAAAGCCATACAGGGGCTTCCCTGGTGGTGCAGTGGTTATGAATCCACCTGCCAATGCAGGGGACACGGGTTCGAGCCCTGGTCTGGGAAGATGCCACATGCTGCGGAGCAGCTAAGCCCGTGTGCCACAACTACTGAGCCTGTACTCTACAGCCCGCTAGCCACAACTATTGAGCCCGCGTGCCACAGCTACTGAAGCCTACGCGCCTAGAGCCCGCGCACCGTAACGAAGAGTAGCCCACTGCTCGCTGCAACTAGAGAAAGCCCGTGTGCAGCAATGAAGTCCCAACACAGCCAAAAATTAAATAAATAAATTTATTTTTTTTAAAGCCATATAATTTCAAGATAGCCCTACTGAGACCTTAAAAGAAAATAGGTCTGCAAGTTATCTTCAATGAATTATATGTAAGATAACCCCAGAAACATCATAATTTCGCAAGTTTAAACATGTGTTTTTTGTTTGTTTGTTTTACATCTTTATTGGAGTATAATTGCTTTACAATGGTGTGTTAGTTTCTGCTTTATAACAAAGTGAATCAGTTATACATATACATATGTGCCCATATCTCTTCCCTCTTACGTCTCCCTTCCTCTCACCCTCTCTATCCCACCCCTCTAGGTGGTCACAAAGCACACGAGCTGATCTCCCTGTGCTATGTGGCTGCTTCCCACTAGCTATCTCTTTTATGTTTAGTAGTGTATATATGTCCATGCCACTCTCTCACTTTGTCCCAGGTTACCCTTCCCCCTCCCCATATCCTCAAGTCCATTCTCTAGTAGGTCTGTGTCTTTATTCCCGTCTTACCCCTAGGTTCTTCATGACCTTTTTTTCCCTTAGATTCCATATATATGTGTTAGCATACAGTGTTTGTCTTTCTCTTTCTGACTTACTTCACTCTGTATGACAGACTCTAGGTCCATCCACCTCACCACAAATAACTCAATTTCATTTCTTTTTATGGCTGAGTAATATTCCATTGTATATATGTGCCACTTCTTCTTTATCCATTCATCCGAGGATGGACACTTAGGTCGCTTCCATGTCCTGGCTATTGTAAATAGAGCTGCAATGAACATTGTGGTACATGACTCTTTTTGAATTATGGTTTTCTCAGGGTATATGCCCAGTAGTGGGATTGCTGGGTCATATGATAGTTCTATTTGTAGATTTTAAGGAACCTCCATACTGTTCTCCATAGTGGCTGTACCAATTCACATTCCCACCAGCAGTGCAAGAGTGTCCTCTTTTCTCCACACCCTCTCCAGCATTTATTGTTTCTAGATTTTTTGATGATAGTCATTCGGACTGGTGTGAGATGATATCTCATTGTAGTTTTGATTTGCATTTCTCTAATGATTAATGATGTTGAGCATTCTTTCATGTGTTTGTTGGCAATCTGTATATCTTCTTTGGAGAAATGTCTATTTATAACTTCTGCCCATTTTTGGATTGGGTTGTTTGTTTTTTTGTTATTGAGCTGCATGAGCTGCTTGTAAATTTTGGAGATTAATCCTCTGTCAGTTGCTTCATTTGCAAATATTTTCTCCCATTCTGAGGGTTGTCTTTTGGTCTTGTTTATGGTTTCCTTTGCTGTGCAAAAGCTTTGAAGTTTCATTAGGTCCCATTTGTTTATTCTTGTTTTTATTTCCATTCCTCTAGGAGGTGGGTCAAAAAGGATCTTACTGTGATTTATGTCATTGAGTGTTCTGCCTATGTTTTCCTCCAAGAGTTTGATAGTTTCTGGCCTTACATTTAGGTCTTTAATCCATTTTGAGCTTATTTTTTTGTGTGGTGTTAGGGAGTGTTCTAATCTCATACTTTTACATATACCTGTCCAGTTTTCCCAGCACCACTTATTGAAGAGGCTGTCCTTTCGCCACTGTACATTGCTGCCTCCTTTATCAAAGATAAGGTGACCATATGTGCGTGGGTTTATCTCTGGGCTTTCTATCCTGTTCCATTGATCTATCTTTCTATTTTTGTGCCAGTACCATACTGGCTTGATTACTGTAGCTTTGTAGTATAGTCTGAAGTGAGGGAGCCTGATTGCTCCAGCTCCATTTTTCGTTCTCAAGATTGCTTTGGCTATTCGGGGTCTTTTGTGTTTCCATACGAATTGTGAAATTTTTTGTTCTAGTTCTGTGAAAAATGCCAGTGGTAGTTTGATAGGGATTGCATTGAATCTATAGATTGCTTTGGGAAGTAGAGTCACTTTCAATATGTTGATTCTTCCAATCCAGGAACATGGTATATCTCTCCATCTATTTGTATCATCTTTAATTTCTTTCATCAGTGTCTTATAATTTTCTGCATACAGGTCTTTTGTCTCCTTAGGTAGGTTTATTCCTAGATATTTTATTCTTTTTGTTGCAGTGGTAAATGGGAGTGTTTTCTTGATTTCATTTTCAGATTTTTCATCATTAGTGTATAGGAATGCCAGAGATTTCTGTGCATTAATTTTGTATCCTGCTACTTTACCAAATTCATTGATTAGCTCTAGTAGTTTTCTGGTTGCATCTTCAGGATTCTCTATGTATAGTATCATATCATCTGCAAACAGTGACAGCTTTACTTCTTCTTTTACGATTTGGATTCCTTTTATTTCCTTTTCTTCTCTGATTGTTGTGGCTAAAACTTCCAAAACTATGTTGAATAAGAGTGGTGAGAGTGGGCAACCTTGTATTGTTCCTGATCTTAGTGGAAATGCTTTCAGTTTTTCACCATTGAGGACGATGTTGGCTGTGGGTTGGTCATATATGGCCTTTATTATTTTGTGGAGAGTTGCCTCTATGCCTACTTTCTGGAGGGCTTTTATCATAAATGGGTGTTGAATTTTGTCGAAAGCTTTCTCTGCCTCTATTGAGATGACCATATGGTTTTTCTCCTTCACTTTGTTAATATGGTGTATCACATTGATTGATTTGCGTATATTGAAGAATCCTTGCATTCCTGGAATAAACCCCACCTGATCATGGTGTATGATCCTCTTAATGTGCTGTTGGATTCTGTTTGCTAGTATTTTGTTGAGGATTTTTGCATCTGTGTTCATCAGTGATATTGGCCTGTAGTTTTCTTTCTTTGTGACATCCTTGGTGGCCTCGAAGAATGAGTTTGGGAGTGTTCCTCCCTCTGCTATATTTTGGAAGAGTTTGAGAAGGATAGGTGTTAGCTCTTCTCTAAATGTTTGATAGAATTCACCTGTGAAGCCATCTGGTCCTGGGCTTTTGTTTGTTGGAAGATTTTAAATCAGAGTTTCAATTTCAGTGCTTGTGATTCATCTGTTCATATTTTCTATTTCTTCCTGATTCAGTCTTGGCAGGTTGTGCATTTCTAACAATTTGTCCATTTCTTCCAGGTTGTCCTTTTTATTTGCATAGTGTTGCTTGTAGTAATCTCTCATGATCTTTTGTATTTCTGCAGTGTCAGTTATTACTTCTCCTTTTTCATTTCTAATTCTATTGATTTGAGTCTTCTCCCTTTTTTTCTTGATGAGTCTGGCTAATGCTTTATCTATTTTGTTTATCTTCTCAAAGAACCAGCTTTTAGTTTTATTGATCTTTGCTATCATTTCCTTCATTTCTTTTTCATTTATTTCTGATCTGCTCTTTATGATTTCTTTCCTTCTGCTAACTTTGGGGTTTTTTTGTTCTTCCTTCTCTAATTGCTTTAGGTGCAAGGTTAGGTTGTTTATTCGAGATGTTTCCTGTTTCTTAAGGTAGGATAGTATTGCTATAAACTTCCCTCTTAGAACTGCTTTTGCTGCATCCCATATGTTTTGGGTCGTCGTGTCTCCATTGTCATTTGTGTCTAGGTATTTTTTTATTTCCTCTTTGATTTCTTCAGTGATCACTTCATTATTAAGTATTGTATTGTTTAGCCTCCATGTGTTTGTATTTTTTACAGATCTTTTCCTGTAATTGATATCTAGTCTCATAGCATTGTGGTCAGAAAAGATAGTTGATAAAATTTCAGTTTTCTTAAATTTACCAAGGCTTGATTTGTGACCCAAGATATGATCTATCCTGGAGAATGTTCCATGAACAATTGAGAAAAATGTGCATGCTGTTCTTTTTGGATGGAATGTCCTATAAATATCAGTTAAGTCCATCTTGTTTTATGTATCATTTAAAGCTTGTGTTTCCTTATTTATTTTCATTTTGGATGATCTGTCCATTGGTGAAAGCGGGGTGTTAAAGTCCCCTACTATGAATGTGTCACTGTTGATTTCCCCTTTTATGGCTGTTAGTATTTGCCTTATGTATTGAGGTGCTCCTATGTTGTGTGCATAAATATTTACAATTGTTTTATCTTCTTCTTGGATTGATCCCTTGATCATTATGTAGCGTCCTTCTTTGTGTCTTGTAATAGTCTTTATTTTAAAGTCTCTTTTGTCTGATATGAGAATTGCTACTCCAGCTTTCTTTTGATTTCCATTTGCGTGGAATATCTTTTTCCATCCCCTCACTTTCAGTCTGTATGTGTCTCTAGGTCTGAAGTGGGTCTCTTGTAGACAGCATATATATGGGTTTTGTTTTTTTTATCCCTTCAGCCAGTCTGTGTCTTTTAGTGGGAGCATTTAATCCATTTACATTTAAGGTAGTTATCGATATGTATGTTCCTATTCCCATTTTCTTAATTGTTTTGGGTTTGTTATTGTAGGTCTTTTCCTTCTCTTGTGTTTCTTGCCTAGAGAAGATCCTTTAGCGTTTGTTGTAAAGCTGGTTTGGTGGTGCTGAACTCTCTCAGCTTTTGCTTGTCTGTAAAGGTTTTAATTTCTCCATCAAATCTGAATGAGATCTTCCTGGGTAGAGTAATCTTTGTTGTAGGGTTTTCTCCTTCATCACTTTAAATATGTCCTGCCAGTCCCTTCTGGCTTGCAGAGTTTATGCAGAAATTTCAGCTGTTAACCTTATGGGGATTCCCTTGTGTGTTATTTGTTGTTTTTCCCTTGCTGCTTTTAATATGTTTTCTTTGTATTTAATTTTTGACAGTTTGATTAATATGTGTCTTGGTGTGTTTCTCCTTGTATTTATCCTGTATGGGACTCTCTGTGCTTCCTGGACTTGATTAACTATTTCCTTTCTCATATCAGGGAAGTTTTCAACTATAATCTCTTCAAATATTTTCTCAGTCCCTTTCTTTTTTCTCTTCTTCTTCTGGAACCCCTATAATCCGAATGTTAGTGCGTTTAATGTTGTCCCAGAGGTCTCTGAGACTGCCCTCAGTTCTTTTCATTCTTTTTTCTTTATTCTGCTCTGCAGTAGTTATTTCCACTATTTTATCTTCCAGGTCACTTATCCGTTCTTCTGCCTCAGTTATTCTGCTATTGATCCCTTCTAGAGTATTTTTAATTTCATTTATTGTGTTGTTCATCGTTGCTTGTTTCATGTTTAGTTCTTCCTATCCTTGTTAAATATTTCTTGCCTTTTGTCTATTCTATTTCCAGGATTTTGGATCATCTTTACTATCATTATTCTGAATTCTTTTTCAGGTAGACTGCCTGTTTCCTCTTCATTTGTTAGGCCTGGTGTGTTTTTATCTTGCTCCTTCATCTGCTGTGTGTTTTTCTGTCTTCTCAGTTTGCTTATCTTACTGTGTTTGGGGTCTCCTTTTTCTAGGCTGCAGGTTCGTAGTTCCTGTTGTTTTTGGTGTCTTCCCCCAGTGGCTAAGGTTGGTTCAGTGGGTTGTGTAGGCTTCCTGGTGGAGGGGACTAGTGCCTGTGTTCTGGTGGATGAGGCTGGATCTTGTCTTTCTGGTGGGCAGGTCCCTGTCTGGTGATGTGTTTTGGGGTGTCTGTGGACTTATTATGATTTTAGGCAGCCTCTCTGCTCATGTGTGGGGTTGTATTCGTGTCTTGCTAGTTGTTTGGCATAGGATGTCCAGCACTGTATCTTGTTAGTCGTTGAGTAAAGCTGGGTGTTGGTGTTGAGATGGAGATCTCTGGGAGATTTTCACCATTTGATATTACGTGGAGCTGGGAGGTCTCTTGTGGACCAGTGTCCTGAAGTTGGCTCTCCCACCTCAGAGGCACAGCACTGGCTGCAGCATCAAGAGGCTTTCATCCACACGGCTGAGAATAAAAGGTAGAAAAAGTAGAAAGAGAGGAAGAAGATAAAAGAAATAAAATAAAGGAAGATAAAATAAAATAAAGTTATTAAAATAGAAAATAATTATTAAAAACAATTTTTTTAAGTAAAAAAACAAACATAAAAACAGACGGATAGAACCCTAGGACAAATGGTGAAAGCAAAGCTATGCAGACAAAATCTCACACGAAGCATACACATACGCACTCACAAAAAGAGGAAAAGGGGAAAAAATCATAAATCTTGCTCTCAAAGTCCACCTCCTCAATTTGGGATGATTCATTGTCTATTCAGGTATTCCACAGATGCAGGGTACATCAAGTTGATTATGGAGATTTAATCCGCTGCTCCTGAGGCTGCTGGGAGAGATTTCCCTTTTTCTTATTTGTTAGCACAACTCCTGGGGCTCAGCATTGGATTTGGCCCTGCCTCAGCGTGTAGGTCGCCTGATGGCGTCTGTTCTTTGCTCAGACAGGACGGGGTTAAAGGAGCCGCTGATTCAGGGGTTCTGGCTTACTCAGGCCGTGGGGAAGGAGGGGTACAGAGTGTGGGGCGAGCCTACAGCGGCAGAGGCCAGCGTGACATTGCACCAGCCTGAGACGCGCCGTGCGTTCTCCCAGGGAAGTTGTCCCTGGATCCCGGGATCCTGGCAGTGGCGGGCTGCACAGTCTCCCTGGAAGGGGGGTGTGGATAGTGACCTGTGCTCGCACACAGGCTTCTTGGTGGCGGCAGCAGCAGCCTTAGCGTCTCATGCCCGTCTCTGGGGTCCGCGCTTTTAGCCGCTGCTCGCGCCCGTCTCTGGAGCTCCTTTAAGCAGCGCTTTTAATCCCCTCTCCTCGTGCACCAGGAAACAAAGAGGGAAGAAAAAGTCTCTTGCCTCTTCAGCAGCTCCAGACTCTTCCCTGGACTCCCTCCTGGCCAGCCGTGGAGAACTAACCCCCTGCAGGCTGTGTTCATGCCGCCAACCCCAGTCCTCTCCCTACGCTCTGACCGAAGTCCGAGCCTCAGCTCCCAGCCCCGCCCGCCCCGGCGGGTGAGCAGACAAGCCTCTCGGGCTGGTGAGTGCTGGTCGGCACCGATCCTCTGTGCGGGAATCTCTCCGCTTTGCCTTCCGCACCCCTGTTGTGCTCTCCTCCGCGGCGCCGAAGTTTTGCCGCTCCGCCACCTGCAGTCTCCGCCCGCGAAGGGGCTTCCTGGTGTGTGGAAACCTTTCCTCCTTCACGGCTCCCTCCCACTGGTGCAGGTCCCATCCCTATTCTTTTGTCTCTGTTTATTCTTGTTTCTTTTGCCCTACCCAGGTACATGGCGGGGGGGGGGTGGTTTCTTGCCTTTTGGGAGGTCTGAGGTCTTCTGCCAGCGTTCAGTAGGTGTTCTGTAGGAGTTGTTCCACGTGTAGATGTATTGCTGATGTATCTGTTGGGAGGAAGGTGATCTCCGCGTTTTACTGTTCCGCCATCTTCCCCCCTCTCCTTAAACATGTGTTTGAATGGAAGACATACTGGCTTGCCTTTTTATGATACAAAAGAAGGTAGTGATCTTTGGCAAGGTGGGTGAGGACAGGGCTGGGGAAAAAGGGGATATGGTTTATAGTCCTTAAACGTTTAAGTCTTCAAGTTTTATTAGCTGCCATCACCCAAAGTTCTGTCTGCAGCCAGCTAGAGGCATACTCTGAGCACTATGTTTTTTTGAGATCAGTGCATTGGTTTCAGGAAAAACAAAAAACAAAACCTAACACAGTGAAGATATTTGCCTGGTACACTCTGCTGAAGTCTCATTTGCAAAACACGGTATCCCAGGGTTCCACACACCCTATTCTGCCATTAGCTGCATGCATAAGCAACTGCATTACGGGAGACATTTAAAATATATAAACATTAACTTATCTACTTGAAATTCATAGCAATATGCCCTGCTTAAAAGTATAATTTAAAGATCTTCAGAACAAAGATGTAAAGGATTAACAGTGCTTAGATCAGGAATAAGTATATTGAAACATATTGGTTGGCATGCTCTGATGGGCATTGTCAAAGAATCTCCTAATGCTTGTTTGGGGAGAATGCTGTCTGGTTTACTTATAACATTTTAAAATTTTATAAAATTAAAACATGGAACCCTTGGAGATTTTCTATCTTCAGCTAAGCAAAAATGTTTTTTGAAAGTTCCCTTAAAATATTTAAAAACAAATCTATTATAGAAATGTCAAGAAAAGTTTCCCAGGGAAGAACCACCTTATATTCTAAGAGTAAATGTAAAATATACCCATCTCTGAAATACATGATATACATTAATTTAAATGTCATATATAATACATAAAATGAATTAGGTAAAAATGAAATATATCTACACACAATATGCAAATACATATGTATTCTACAAAATATTCATACAGTAAAAAATTGGTACGATTATAGTAGATTAGAACTGGTTTATACTCTTGTTTGTTGCTTTTCTCTTGGTGTAACTAATTCTGCATGCCTTTGGATCACATTATACCATTAAATCTTGTGATAATTTGAAAGACGTATTGCTCCCAGCTGCTACTGCATAAGCAAACCAATAGAATAGTGTAAACTGGCATGAGAAGAACGTATCATACAAGCTTCATTAGTAAGAATTCCCTTTTCTGCACTCACATTTGCATGCTGTTGTTTGAGGTTTAGTAAAGACAAAATCCCTAAAAGGCTAATAGAATGGGGCAATAATGATTGTGTATCGTCGCTGATACACAAATGCCAGAGTTTGTGTGTGTGAACTAGTTGTGTCTGATTTGCCTTCTAAGAGTGCTTTTACTTCACTGGTACATTTTCTCTCCAGTCTCCATTATTTCTTCCTTCATGTTGCTGTGGAACTAAAAAACTTTCTGTATTACTTTTACCTGGATGAAAGAGAGTGAAGGAATATCATTGCAAATATTTTAGCTTTAAACACGATAGGCTTGAAAGAAGGATGTTAAAACAAATAACTCAGACTCTACACAGTATGATATAACCTAATGGAATTTGTGAGCCCAGAAATGTAATTTTTTTTTAAAGAGAAAGTCCTGCAGAAAACTGGGTAAACACTTGGAAGGTTGATCTATAATGAGTTACCAAGCAACTTGGTAGTAACTTGGAGCTGTTGGGGGAACTTTGACTTCATGAATACAAACTATACCCCTCATCAGAAAAAGAATGACTTCCTGGGTAGATAATTAGTCTGACTTGATTTACTTCATTTATTCATGAAATATTTATTGAATGTCTACTATATGCCAGGCTTTGTTCTTGACAGTTAGTGTGTGATGAATGATACAGCCACGTTCCCGGGCTGAATAGAGCTTAACTTTGGTAGGTGAGAGTGATTATGATATTGTGATTATGATGTTATGTGTTGAATGTAATGGCAGAGCAAGTAGAGGATGCCAGTCGCAAGGATCTGGGGATGTTTCCAGGAGGAAGGGATTAAGCTGGGGTTTAAGGGATTGAGAAATTAGCAGGGAAGTAAGGGTTAGAGGGCAAGAGTGTTCCACACCAAGAGGGAGCATGTGCAGGTGCTCAGACGTGAGGGAGATCCTGGGATACCTGAAGATACAAAGAAGTTCCTGACACTGCAGCTGGTCCAAGATTAGTAAACTAGACATACATTACAGTGGAGTGATGAGAAGTGTGAAAACCCACAGCACTGGACCATAACAAATGCCTTCAATAACCAATAAAGGAAAGCAAAAGCAAGTGAAATGAAGCCAAGCAACTCGGCTAAATTTCAAGACTAAATGAAAAACTCCGTGTGAATGCTGAGGCAGATGGACTGCACATCACGGAGAGGGATTTACCATAGTGGACATAGGAAGGCTGGCAGTGATAGACAATGTTGCAGGAAATGGCTGAGAGCGTTTTGAAGCACCATTCATTCAGGAATGGGCCTCAGCAGGCTGACATGGTTGATGATGATGAACATGGAAAAAGTATTGTTTTGAAGATAAATGGGGGTGAGTGTGTATAAAACATGACTTTCCTTTTGGAGGAAATTAGGTAGGTTTTCTAGAGAATCGTTATCAGTTCCCAACAGTTTCTACTCAACGTAACTCTGGGGGTCATGATTAGTTATCCATTATTGGGCCATCTACATTAATAAAGCTACTTAGTTTTAGAAAATTCTTTTTAAAAATTAAATTAAATGCTTCAATGATACCAAAGAGTGTGGAGAATTACATAGTAAACACCTATGTGCCTTCCACCCAGCTTTATCAAATATGACTTTTGCCAAATTTGCATAGGATATTTTTAAGAAATAAAACCTTACAGATATGTTGGTTTTCCATGTACACCAGTCTCCAGTCCCATTCCCCTCTTTCCTTCCAAAGGGAACAAGTATCTTGAATTTGGTGTTTATCACTCGTATGTATGTATGTATTTTAATAATTTTACTACATTTGTGTCTATCCTTAAAGAATACACAGGATTGATATTTTTATAACTATAAATGGCATTGTGCTATAAATATATATAATTCTGCATTACTTTTTACTCAGCATTATGCTTTGGTGGTTTATCCATGTTGATACAGGAAGCTATAGTTGATACTTTTTAACTATTCAGTAGTATTTCATTCTGTGAGCATACTGTATTTTAACACTTTCTTCTGTTAATAGATATTTATGTATATTTTTAAAATTTTACTACTGTAAATAATGGTGTAGTATCATTTTACTCACTTTCTTGTGAAAATGAGAGAAAGTATCAATAGGGTATGTATTAGCGATTGCTAAGCTGCAGGAAACACCCATTTCCAATTTTACTAAATGTTGCCACCTTCTTTCCAAAGTGGTCTCATCAATTTACATTTCCACTAGCTGTATATGGAGGTTCATATTGCTCTATATCTTCATCAGCACATAGTATTGTCAGACATTTCAGTTTGTGTCAATCTAATGAGTGTGAAATGGTCAAAGTCCCACCAGGAACACTCTAGGTTTTTCAGTAGAGGAAATTTAATACAAGGACTTGACTAGACAGCTGATGGAACAGCTGAGAAGCTAAATAGTATGGTGACAAAGCACCCACAACAGTAGGAAGCCACTGTCAACCCTAGGGCTGGAGAGAGACATGGTGAAGGTGGTGTTACCAGAGACTAGAGGCTGGGTGCCCTACCGGAAACTAAAACTGGGGTGGGAGACAGGACCTGGGAGTCTCCAGAGGCTCACAGAGGCTGCCAGAGCTCCTACAGGAAGCAGAGGGAAGAAGAGAGAAATGCCAGGCTCTCTCTCCTCCTGTCCTCTAATCTCCCCCTAGTGCCTCTCACTGGCTAAACTTACCTGGAAGCCACGAGTTACTTGTCCTATAAAAAGAGTAGAGGAAGAGAGGAAAATAGATCTGAAAGCAGATAGTTGACTAGAGCAAATGTTATTGCATTATGTATTTAGCTTGCGTGTCTCTTATTTCAAGTGAGCATTTTTTTAAATGTTTATTGGTCATTTTGTTTTCTGTGATTTTTTAAATTCATATATTTTCTACTGGCTCTTCATTTCTAATTTATATTTAGGGATTCTTTATATAGTCTGAAAATTATTCAGTTATATGTATTGCAAATGTTAGTCATAGTCTGTGGCTAATTTTCCGCTTTGCTTATGGTACAGAAGTTTAAAAATCTAATATACAAACTTGTCGGTCCTTACCTTTAAGGTTAACACTGTGTTTTGTTCGAGTCCTTCCCTATCCTGACCCATATTCCTCTATATTCTCTTTTAAAAGTTAATTTCAGTTTTCGTATTCGTCTTTAATGCTCTGGGGGCTTATTTTGTTTATAGTGTGATCTATGTCTTAAAATTTTCTTCCATAAAGATAACCAATCGTCTCAGCCCATTTTTAAATACTCTCTTAATTTTTTATTGCCATATATATGTATATACATATATATGTATTTCCATATATATGTGTGTGTGTTGGTTCCTTCTGGTATGAATCTATTTCCAGGATATCTACTCTGTGTCATTGGTCTAGTTTATATCCATGAACAACTTACTATCTTAGTACAGCTTTAAAATAAGACCTGGCTTTTAGTAAGACTAGTGCATTCACCTACTTTTATTTCAGATTTGGCTAGGGTATGTCAGACTTTTTGATGCTTTAGACGAATTTTAAGAGCCTTTTTTCAAGTACCATTAAAACCTGTTAAAATTTTCATTCATGTTATGCTGAATTTATAGATTACTAGGAGCAAAGTGATCACTTTTGTAATTGTATCTTCCCATTAATTAATTTTATATATGTTTCCTGTTATTTAGGTCATCTTTTATATATTTTTTTGTTTTTAATATAAAAAACATTTTATATATATTTTCTAATTTCCTCCACAAAGTTATCACACACTTTTGATTGATTTTTTTCTTGATATGTTATAGTTCGGATTATCATTAAAAATGACATTTCAAAAAATAACCTTTTAATGCATTGCTGCTAGTGCAAAAGAACGTAAATAATTCTATGTATCCAATTAACATCCAGAAAATTTGCTCAACCTCCTCATCGATTCTCTTGGATTTTCATGAACACAAAATCATACTAGTATGAATATGGTAAATTTATTTCTTCCTCCCCAACCTTTATGCCTTTCACTGACCTTGTGTGTCTTACTGCACTGGCCTGAATACATTGAACAGACGTGTTGACAGCTGCTTGTTCCTAACTTTGAAAGGTATTCTAATGTTTCGCCATTAAATAGACTTTTCACTGTAGGATTTTTGTTGATTTCTCTTTTCAGCTTAAATCACTTTTCTTCCTAGTTTGCTGAAAGTTTTTTTTTTTTAATTTAATGAAATAAGAGATACTGTTTTGTATCAGGTGCTTTTCCTGCATCTATTGAGATGATCTTTTCTGAAGACTTCTTTGAAGACTAATGCTCTGGTGGGGTAAAATCTAAACTTGAAAAACACAAAAATCAATACTGTGTATTTCCTATGAACATAGGTAGATGTGAAAACATTTTTTTTAAAGAACTGTAAGACTACATACAAAAGTGATTATAGCTGGTCCTTTTGGAGGGGGGAGAAAAAAATTGAAAGGAGATGGGGTAATAGGACTGAGGATGGTGGGAAAAGAGCAATTAGCTTTTCCTGTAATGTTCTAAGGTTTCTTTTAAAGGGGAGTGTGTTCGCATCTAACTTTCATAACTTTTAACAATGTGTGCCTAGAATAAGCAGGTGTATGAAATTAATGATAAATTTTGAGTCATAGAAATATGGGTGAATGCTATTCCTTTCTCTGCCGTATTTTGCTATAACTTTCTAATTTACAAGAACAAGAACAACAACAGAAAACCAGTGAGAACGTATTATTCCTCTTGATTATGGGTGACATATGATTTAAATTGTTCAAATTCAAGTTTGGTCTTAATATTTGGAATCAGAAAATTGAAAGTATGAACTTGGTTTCTTCATGCACATCATCAGTCAGTTAAAACTCACATATTTAAGTACCTAATTGAGTACGGGTTGGGCAAGATAATTATATATGCCTATCATCTAATAATATGGATGGAAAATATAGACAGACTTTTCAAAGAAGCATTAAACCAACATGTGAATGGAAAGTGAAATATTGCTATCTCTTACAGACCAATAGTAATAGTGTTTCTTGGCTGGATGTAACAATATTTCAGGCAGCCAATTCCTATTCTTTGTATATTTTTAAACAGTGTACTTTTCTCTGGGAAGGTCTATTTTCCTTTAGGTTTTATGTTTTCCTAATTTTGGGAACCAGGAACTTGAAAAATCAAACTTTTCCCTCATTTATGACATACAGTTAAACGTTCCAGCATAAGCTTCTGAGTACCCACTACTGGGTTTTCCAACTAGCAGATTGTCAGTTTGAGCATAGACTTAGCCTGCCAGCAGAACATATATAGATAGGTAGACAGACAGATACACACATAGTACATACTTGTGTGTATATATACATACACACATACACATGTGTATACCTATATATATACATCCAAGTATATTTAAATGTGTGATACTTCAAGTAAAAGAGTGAAAGTAATCAGAAAAATTGGAGTTTAATTTATGTTACTTTATCCTCTGGTATTGATTTAACTTGGGATGACATGTGAGGAAGGGATGAATGGGGGAGTGAGTATCATAATCCTTTCAGTGCTTGAGCAGCTAAACATCTAAATCTGGCCTTGTGAGCACATCTCCTAGTGAGCAAAACAAAAAAGAGGGGGGCTTTGGGAGAGTTTTTGTATTTTCAGGCAGGTAATCCAGATGTTTACAAAAGACCTGAAAACTGGATCAGGCAGGACGTACATAGAGTGAAGATGGAGTGGGGCATAGCTAAAGAGGTTTGTGTGTGTAAAATACAGATTTAATCTTGAACAAGGTGAAAAAATAATCAAATCTTCTATGATTAAATGTCAAATGGCTTCAAAGAAAAATGTTTTCCCAAATGGTAATAGAGGATTAGCCTACGCAGGTGAAATCAAAAGCTGGACTCTGAGCATGTGGGGATTGGGGGTCACGTTTGCTACTGTGAAGAAGGGCATCTAGGGAGAAAAGATGGACAAGGGCATGACGAATACGCCGGATGGTATCCACTCTGAGTCTTTCTCATGTGACAGCCATGCTTGATGCCCTGCCCTGAACTTGTTCATGCTTCTTAAAACCTCATCCCTTATGATGTTTCCCAACTCCAGAATCCATCCTGGTGTGGTCAAAATAAGCCCAGGGGAGAGAGAGCTTCATGCCCAGGCTATTAATAACTCCACATATCACCGTTAGATACGAGCATGATGGGCAAATGGCTTTATTTTTTCCTGGATATGCTCAGAGCTTCTGGGTATGTTTTTCACACTTTATCATACTGTTTCTGGTTACAAGCAAAAAGAAAAGAAATTAGAAGTTGTTAGGCTTGAATAGTGTCAGGTAGGATATTTTATTGAAATAGCAAGTCTGAAGACATTAGAGACCTAGATTCATCTTAATCTTTGCTCTTAGGACCATTATTGTACTAAACATCAATGTAATAATATTTCCAAAATACCAGCAAAGGTTGCTTCATGTGGTTTCAAAAAGATGGACACGTGGGCAAATCCTGTGCCTGGAGCCAGGTTTGAAACCCGGAGCTTCACTGAGTGACCTTGGACAAGTTGCTTAATCACCCTGAGCTTCAATTTTCTCATCTGTAAAATGTGGTAACAATACCTCCCTCATAAGTTTCCTATGAGGAATAAATTATACAATGTAAGAAAATTTAGCATAATGCCTTGCACAGTGCCAAGTACTCAGGAAATAGTGACAGTGGTGTAGAGGTGGTGATTCTTCAACACTGAATTTATCAGTGCTATATTTTGTGTTTTTATGGCAGTGGTACTGTAAGCAGTGGCATGTACCCACATTCAACTTCAGTGGCTTAACTAAATGGTGGTGTATTTTTCTCACGTACAAGGAGAGGTACCCCAGCATTCATATGGCTGATGGAGTAAATCCGGAAGCACCCAAGCCCCTTCCATTTTCTGTTCTGCCACCCTTTACAAATGACCCTAATCTTCACAGGTGCAACATTCTCCTGCCCCTTCAGAAATCATGCCCAGTCTCCAGTAGAAAGAGAGACAGGGCAAATGGCAGAAGATGTAGGGCAGCTGAATCTGTCCTTTTTCCATCAGGAAAGCAAAGACCTTCTTGAAGGTCTACCCAGTGGACTTCCTCTTATACCTCATTGGTTGGAATTTATTCACATGAGCATCCCTGGTACAAGGGAGCCTGGGAAATTGTCTCCTTTAGTTAGGAAATTTGCTGCCCCAAGCAGAATTGTGGTTCTGATAGGAAGAAAAGAAGGGAGAATGGACATTGAATAGGCAACCAGAAGTGTCTGTCATAGTTTGACATTAAGACTTATTTGCTGCCTGTCCCTCCAAATGTCCAAGGTCTTAGTAGTGAGAGGGAGGGAGGGAAGGGGGGAGAAGGAGAGAGAGAGAATAGGAGACATATCTTATGGCCTGGTTTAATGGAGGAGCTGGACTGTGCATGGCAAAGTCCGATATCTCTTTAGGAGTAAGCAAACATTAAATGCTAAGCAAGAATTTTTAGCTCCTCCTAAATATTCTCCTGTCATAGAGGACATCATGCTGTATTGGTTAAGAACAAGGTTCAGAAATGAAGTAGTCATGACTTAGAATTCTGGCCGTGTCCCTATTTGAGTGTGTGCCTTTGGGCAAGTTATTTAATCTCTCTAAAACATAAACTCCTATGAGGGCTTTGTCAGTTTTGTCACTACTGCATCCCATCCCCGAAGAGAGAGCTTTGTTATAAAAGGCTCTCAGATATTTGTTGGGTGGATGGATGGATGGATGAACTTCTTTGAACTCTAGATTCCTTAGCAGTGAAAGGCATTAATAGACACCATCTTTAGAGGCCATCATGAGGATTAAATGAGAAAATGTTTTGTAGAACACTCCGTTGACTGTATTGTTAGAGAAATACAGTTTCACTTGAGCTCCAAGGCTCCCTGAACCTGGGAATCTCTGTGGGCTTTTTTTCCCTAGCAATCAGCATGGGAGTTTTGACCTGCTCCATTTCTGACCTGGGCTGATTCACCCCTCCTTAGAGAACCTGGTGGTTCCCTGCTGCCAGGAGTTCACCACATTGAGGCCGAAATTAGTGTGGATGCCCAATCGGCATAATGCACTACAGCCCAGAACTCCTGGGCTCCAGCTATCCTCCTGCCTCAGCCTCCCTTCCGAGTTGCTGGGACTATGGACGTTTGCTGGGCTTAGGGCTTTTTTCCTAAGCCAGCTGTTGATCTCCAAGTCTGTTGGCTTCTTAAATGAGATGCACTATTATGGTGACACCTAAGTTTAGTACTAATGTATTTAAAGCGAATATCCGTGTAGTGTATTTCCAAAACGTATTGGATGGCAAGTTGAAGGTATGTGGGCATGCATCTGTGTGCATGTCTGCATACACACTTGCATTTGTGGCTTAGTTTCGGATAAAAGTTTAATGAGCTTTCAATATCAGCTATTTCAAACCAGGCTTGTTGCTAATTAAGGGTTAGCACACTAAATTAGCAGTAAATTAATACTCATTTCTGTTCTAGCACACTAGAGTGGCAGGGAAATTACCTAAATTAGACTCAGGTAGTGATACTCATCACAGCCAAGAATAATGGAATGTAAAAGGATTTTCTGTGAAACACTAAGAGTGAGGGATATCCATAAAACCAAAAATTCTGGTGTCCTTATTTAGTTACTTACAGTCCATGGGTCTTTAAAAGTGGTGATTTAAAAGAAAGTTTCCCAGAGCAGCATGTGGCATAGCACTTAGCATAGAGGCCAGTTTATAAGGTTTATAGGGAAATTAAGGCTCAGAATGGCCTCATGCTGACAAAGTGGAGATTGCCAAACTGGGCTGCAATGCAAGCAAATCCAACACCAGCCGTCCATCAAAAGCCAAACGATTCTGTCACATTCGCGAGCCATTTCACGAGAGTTCGCAATCATCAACTCCTCTCCGTTTTACGTAGCAGGGTTTCGGCGCCAGTGCCAAAGCTGGGATATCTTCTTTGGGGTTAGCAGTCCTTGCTTATGCTTTCTAATTTGAATTATCTATTGAATGGGTGTGTTCTCCTCTGACAAAGTAGACAGTGCCACCAAATGCAAAAGTAACTGCAGCCAGCTTGATGCCACGTTTCTTTGGAGAAGAATGATTCACTCCCGTATAGAAGTCTGCAGTTTACAGAGGGTGCTCATATGCATTGTGTCATTGTGAAAAGACATAATTTCCAACTCCTTGGAACACAGACTGCAGGGAAGCATCAGACCATGCCTGGCATGCCTCTGAGCTCAGTGGTTCCCGAGGCCCTCTCTGGCCAACTCGGACGTCTGGGCCCAGGGGTATATGTCTGCTTTGTGTTTCTACCCCAGCCGTTCACCCTGCTCTCGCTCATCATGAGAGTATCGACTAGCAATTGGCTAGGTCTCGACAGGCCAGCTTTGCAGTAATTATGAATTAAAGATGTCAGTGGCAAAGCATCTCATTCCAGATATTTCTACACATAGTTGATATCAGCTTTCATAAGTGTGACAACTCCAAATGGCTTGCAGTCATAAGGGAATGACCAGTTGAATAGCTATTATTTCATCCAATTGATGCTGTGCTTTTTGTGCACAGGGAAACAAGAATTTTTTTCCTGGTTTTTGCTTTCAATAGCTGCTGAAAAATATTAGCTATTCTCCCTAGGAAGCCAGCTCCTGTGGAAATGCTGTATGTTGCAAGTGGAAACCCATGTTAATTTTCAGCAAATGTTACCAAAAAATAGAAATTTCTACCTGAACTTAATCATTAATGCACTCACTCCCAACAGAAAAAATGACTATTTATTTCATGGAATCTCTTGAATCCTGCTCTACCAGTAAAATAAGGCTGAGAAAATAATCCAGATTAAAACACAGTATCTTATTGGTCTTATCCAAGGTCCATGAGTCCAGGCAAGGGCAAAAATAAAGGCTTCCATCTCATGGCAGGCTCCTGGGTACTCTGAGATCCAGTCTATGTTCAAAGAGAAGAGATTCTCTCTCTGTTTTTTTCTTAATTGAAGTATAGTTGATTTACAATGTTGTATTAGTTTCTGGTGTACAGCAAAGTGATTCAGTTATACATATATGTATGTATTCTTTTTCACATTCTTTTCCATTATGGTTTGTTACAGAATGTTGAATCTAGTTTCCTGTGCTATATAGTAGGGCCTTGTTGTTTATCAGTTTTGTAGTAGTTTGTATCTGCTAATTCAAAACTCCTAATTTATCTCTCCCCTACCCCTTTTCCCCTTTGGTAACCATAAGTTTGTTTTCTATGTCTGTGAGTCTGTTTCCATTCCGTGAGTAAGTTCATTTTGTCATATCTTATGATAGATTCCACACATACGTGATATTGTATGGTATTTCTCTTTCTCTTTCTGACTTACTTCACTTAGTATGATAATCTCTAATTTGAAAAGATACATACACTCCAACGTTTATGGAGCAGTATTTATAATAGCCAAGACACAGAAGCAACCTAATGTCCATCAACAGAGGAATGGATAAAGAAGATGTGGTATATATATACAGTGGAATGCTACTCATCTATAAAATACAATGAAATAATGCCATTTGCAGCAACATAGGGATCTCTTTTTTGTTTACATTATAGATGCCACTGTATGCCAGAGCCTCTTTACATTTTTATGATTTCTATCCAAATATTTACAGAGATATTTTTCATTTGCTCACAATTATCTTGGCAATAGACTTAATCATTTTAACAAAGAGTGAGAACGGTTAGTTAGTTGGTACCTTTCAAAGCAACATTTCCTAACTACTGTAATGTTCAGAAAATGACAGATTGAGGGAGCAAAATTGGAGGGTGGTGGAAATACACATCAGGTGGTTACAACTGCCACAAGAACACACAGCTAATAAGTGGCAAAGCCAGGAATTGACTCCATAGCTGACACTTCTAATCACTGTGCTCTATAGTGTCTCCACTACAGGCTTCTGATGGCAGTAAGAAGAGTTAATAGTAGCGGTGGTATAGAAGTTATGGTGATAATAGTAGCATCAGCCATCATTGGTTGCATTCCTACTTATGAACCAGACATTGAGATATTGTAGTAAGCATTTTCATGGAGTATCTTTTTTATTCTCAAAACAATCCTATGAGATAAATGCTATTATCATCCCCATTTTTCAGAGGAGGAAACTGAAGATCAGAGAACTTATTTACTCAGGTACAAGATATTAGGTGGCTGAGCTGGGATTTCAACCTAAGAGTTAGAGTTTATTGCTTGTGCTCTAACTGCTACTGTATCCTACCTCCCTGGAGAAAGGAGATGTCAGATATGTTAACATCAAAGAAGGACCAAACACTGGACATGGGGGGCATTTGAGGCTTGGAATGACACAGACAAGTCAGATTTCAGATCAAATTTGGTTTGCCTTCTCCGTTCAGGCAAACCCTGAGACCAGGAGCCACATGGGCCTGTTTGAAACAAGCATGGGATTCCTGGGCTCCTCAGACAGGAACTTGACCCACAGGAATAGAGATAATGGTGTGCTGAAGTGTGTACTTCTTGTGAGGCAGTGTGCTCAGTTCTGTAGCATAAGTATCTCCAACCACCCTATGATGTAAGTGTTGAAACTTCTTCCTACAGATGAAGAAGCTAAAGCTCAGACACGCTAGGTAACCCTCACACATTTCCCTGCCGTGAGTGACAAACGAGAGCAGGTGGTGCACAGATCTGTCTGACTCCAGGGTCTGTGGTCCTAGGGACCAGAACTTTGGAAAGGGGACTGTGTGTCTGTGATCCTCATTCTCATCTCCACAGCTGGGCTGCATCCTGCATGCGTCATTTCATTTGCCGGTACTCGGACCCTTCTGGGGAGAGGGACTCTGCTCTCTCCCATGATGGTGCATTGCTTTCCTTTACACGTTACTTTACTTTTTGCTCTCTCTCCATGACAGTGACTTTAAGGATTCCTCAGTGAGGTTGGTACTGATCCCAAGAGGCCATGTTGGAAACCTGTGATTATTGCAGTGATTGTAGGTGCAGTGACTTGCATTTAGTAGGTGGGAGTCTGGAGTGCTAACTGTCCTGAATACCCTGGACAGCCCCATGCACTGAAAAGTCCCAGTTCCTATAAGACTTCCAGACGTCATTCAGAATTTCATGTAAGTGCAAACACCGTTTATACATATCCATGCTTTGAACTTGACTCCAGTCTACATATAAAGCATGAAATATTCTCCTCAAGGGTTTAATATGCTCTGTATTTTTTAGGAAAGCAGCTGCTAGGTAAATGCAAAAGAAAAGTGTAAATTTGTTTTGGTACAAGAAAAGCCTCCACCAGCGTCTCTTTAGGTTTTCCAAAGCCCTTGGGATCTGCATCTGTATATGGGATCTGTATTCGTTTTCTATTGCTGCATAACAAATTACTACAAACTTAAAACAATATGCATTTATTACCTCGCAGTTTCTTTAGGCCAGAAATCTGGCATAGCTTAGTTGGGGCTTCAGGATCTCTCACAGACTGTGATCAAGGTGTAGCCAGGGCTGGAGTCTCATCTGAAAGCTCAACTGGGGAAGAATCCACTTTCAAGCTCACTCAGCTTGTTGGAAGAATTCACACTCACTGTTTGACCCAGAAGCCTCAGTTCCTTGCTGGCTGTCAGCTAGAGGGTGCCCTCACTTCCTTGACATGTCGCTCCCTCCATAAGACAGCTTACTTCATCCATGCAAGCAAGGAGAGTCTACTGGCAATATGGGAGGGACAGTCTTAAGTAACCTAATCCTGGAAGTGATATCCCATCACCTTTTCCATATTCTATTGATTAGCAGCAAGTCCTGCTCAGGACTCAGTGGGAGGGTTTACAAAAGTGCATGAATACCGCATTCCTAAGACTCTAAAATGACCTCCGTCTTAGAGTCTGCCCATCACAAGGGCCCGAGGATGAGTTCTGCAGCCTTGCATCAATGTTTGGGAGTAGAACATTACATGGTACCTTGCATCAGAGGGAAGTTTTGGTGTAGACTTGGTGAGTTAGCTGCTGTTGGAAGTTCTTCTACATTTATTTGGGTCATAAACAAAGGCTCAGAGAAACCAGTACAATGCTATTTCCTTAATTAAGCAGATTAACGAGAGTTGCATTCAGCAGAGTGGGCTTTAAGCAAGAAGGCTAATTTAGGATTGTCCTTAGGAGGGGACTTGGCAGTCTCTTCTCCTCTTCCTCTCTGCCACACTCATTTCTTCTGCTATTACCTTTCTATTCAATGCCTCCTTGAATTTTTCATCTCAGATTTTTCTGCATCAGTATGATGAGGTGTGTGTGTGTGTGTGAAATACTCATTTTTAATTACACAGGCTTGGTAATAGGTGTGTAGTCATGTTGGATCAGCCTCGGATGCAAAAATCCTTATTTTCAGCTGATTATATCTTGAAAGGATTTGTGGCCTCGGGCACCTGGAAATTGGAATGCATCATTGTTCACTAGTTGAACATCAAAGGACAGAAATTAAAGGAGACGGGAGGACTTTGGCAGTAATGGTCCTTAAATCAGCCAAGATGAAGGTGGACTGATTGAAACACGACAACTTGGGGGCACGGGGTGGGTCCACATGTCCACCTCATGATTGCGTGAAGTGACGGGCCACAGCCAAAGGTACCGTAGGTCCTTCCCACAGGCAAGGGTTAAGAAGTAGGTCAAGCATAACGGGTTAGTTTCTAATGGGATGCAGCAGGCAGGACCAGGTAGGGAAGACAGAACTTCCCAGGGCCGTGATGAGATAAGAGCAGAGTACACAGCTCACAGATCACAGAGGCCTGAGGCCCCCTTTTGCATCTTGACTCCTGCGGTGTGACCATGTGGCAGTGAGAGAGATCCTTGTCTCTGAAGCTGCAAAGGTAGAAGACCTGGAAATCAGATGCTTAGACCACTGGGGTAGAGAAGAGCTCAGAGTCATTGTATCTTAGACCCGGAAGGAACTCTTAAAGAGCCCCCTCTCTATCTAACGCATTCATTCGGCAGACGGGGAGACTCAATCTAGAGGGATTTGCACGAGTTCCCACAGATGGAGCCCCATGAAGGCACATGAGGCCCTCTATACCTTTTGCCCCTTTTAAGTAAACATCCCCAAATGCTGGAACCTCTACAAGCTTCGCCAACTTGGAATGGCTCGTAGCCACTTCTCCTAGCTGTCATAGACTGTATAGCTATCCCATCATGTTTTCCAATGGCCCTCCTAGTGAGAGATGTATACATCTCTGCCCCATTTAACTCCAGTAATTCACGTGACTGTTTAGGCCAATGCAATGTGAGTAAAAGTAAAACGTTAAGAGGCTGCTCAAGGTTCATTATGTATTTTTCTCTGCGGTGAGAGGGGCGATGTTCCAGACAGAGGCTGACCTGTCAGCCTGGATCCCAGAGTGGACATGATGCCGGGCAGAGTCATAGCCAGCTGGTGATGGACAGGCAGTGTGAGCCACCTTTGTTATGGGGGTTAATTCAGGTTGTCGCCGTGGCAGGACCTGGCCCATCCTGTCTGACTCAGCATGGTGGGCGGACTGCGTACGCTCGTGCCTGTATGTACGCTCACTTCCCAGTATACAGTCTTCCCCCAGGTGCATGTGCGGTCATCACTGCTTCCTCCTCCTCCCTCCAGCCAGTCACCACGCGCCTCACATTTCCCCATCCCCACTGCTTCTGCCTCTCATTGCCACCTCAGCTCCACCTTCTCCCTCAGGCCGTTCCCCATAAGCAGCCAAAGGGAGCAAAGATCAGATTTAATGTGGCCGACAAAGTCCTTCCAGCAACGGCCCCGCTTATCTCTCCCTGTGTTCCTCCTCGGACCCTCCTCTTCACTCTTGTCCAAATTCTCTCTCTCTCTCTGTTTTATTTAATTAATTTATTTTTTGGTTGTTTTAATTTACCTCCCACCTGCACCACTCAGCCACCAGATGTCCTCGTGCATCTCCCTTCTGCCCAGCCCCATTGACCTGGTAACTCCTACTTACTCTTTGAACCTCAGTGTGGAGTCACCTCCTCTGGGAAGCCTTCCCTGATCACTGGAGTGTGACTTGGGTGTGAGTCCTCTCGTTCACAGCACCCTGTGCTTCCCTCATCACTGCTCCGCATGACGCTGTACTTTGATTGTCTGACACGTGACTGTTCCCCAGTAGACGGTATCCACTGCTGGGTCCTCAACACTTTGTAAAGCAGTATCTGGCACCTAGTAGATGCCCCTTGAGTATTTGCTACTGAATGTTGGTTTTTCATCCTGAAGGCAAAGGAAAATAATGTCCATACATTGGAATAAAAGTCTTTATCTTGAAAATACTATTTTTTTTTTTTTTTTTTGGATACCAAGTGTTTCTGTTTCATGTGGGAAAGATAAAGCTGTTGGAAGGAACTAGAACTTCCAAAAATACATGGAATGAGCTACATATATTGTAAAATATGGGTCATAGTTCTGTCTGTTTTGAGGGTACAAAAAAATCACAAAATTTTTATCAAGATAAATATTTAAAAGCACCCATGGGTGCTTGGAGAGTTTGGCTAGGAGTGTGAGGTGAGGCAGGAACAGGGGATGAATAAGGAATTGTTTGGTTCTGTGGGTCCTGGTGGATTCAGTGGGGGGTTTGTGTGCATGAGAACAGTGTTTTATTTTTAAAAATACTTCCTCGAGAGACTGTTCACCGGGGAGTCCAACCTTTCCCTCCCTATTCTGTGATGCAAACACAACCCGATTCAGGAAACAGCGTTGGAAGAGATACTAAGAAACAAGAATCAAGGGAGTCAGTGAGGAGAAGGGAGGTGGGGGCCAAGTGTCTGGCAGACCTTGTGGTCCATGAGTGTGTCCTGGTGGTTGTGGTCTATTTGCTGGGCAGAGAAATTCGACTGGTTGACGGTTTTCATCTCAGTGACTCTTAGGGGATGATTCCGAGCGCGTGTTGATGCGCAGAAGAATTATGGGTCAGTTTCTATGGCTAGAGTGTCCCCACTTCTGGTCAGTCCAGAACGTAAGGCAGCTTGGGAGCATCGAGTTCCTCAAGTAAGAGAACCCTGAGGTATGGGTTGCCATCTCCTAACTCTGAATGGTCATGGGCCCTCATGTGTATTGATTATAGGAATCCACTTGGGCATAGCTACAAGATAAAAAGACTTTGTCAGCAGGTAGGTAAGTAGGTAGATATGTACGTAGACAGGGTGACTGACAGACAGATGGATGGACAGATGGATGGATGGTAAGATGAAACTCTCCAGGGGGATATACAGGTAGATAAAGGAAGACTTCATAAGGAGCACAATCATGGAAATATAATCTTCCACGACACATATTTGCGATTCATTAAAAGTCAATACATAAAGTCTAAATAAATATGAAGTCCTACCAGAGACTTAATTAAATTAATCCAACCTTTAAAACATCTTTAATTGATTTGTATATTCAAAGCATGATTAATACGTCATTTAGAATGAGGTATCACCAAGGACAGGTTGATAAATTTAAAAACCGCTCTGTCCAGGCATAAGAGAATTTCTCAAGAAACAAGAGAGCTTATTTCTTTTGTAATAACACAATTGCTCTCCACTCACAAAAAGACATAAGCAGCATAATGAACAGATTAGGCACAGAATCACCAACAAGGTAATGGACCTGCTAAAGCAATTAGCCCTGTGAGCTGTCCTCCCGGGAGAAGCAGTCCCAGGTTACATACAAACCGCAAGGACCATACCTGAGCTAAGCTTTGTCCACAGCAACATAGCTGCAGTTTGGCTGATTTCAAAGAACGTGAGGGAGGACGTGGATTCGATATGGCTTTTTCCCCAGAACCAGCGATCCTTCCTTTCCACCTGCAGTGGCCCTGCATGCTATGTCAGCCCTACACACCTTGCCCTTCTTCAGAACGCAGCTCCCCTTTCTCTTTAGGGAGCCATTGCAATCACTAGAACCAACTCTGTGGTTCTAATGCAGGCTGCTAATCACAGGACCCAGACTCAGAAGTGGGCACACGGTGATGCAGATGAACTAGTCACAAAAACCCAGGCCATAAGTCAAGCCAGTCAGAATTCTTCACTGGGACTTTTTTAAGGGGATGATGATCCTTCTTCTGTAGTTGTAAAGCCATGAGGATTGGCCATTTGGGGAAACAAAGCCAACATGCAGAAAGGAAAATAAGTAAGAAACGGCCAGGAAAGGAGGGCATCAGCTTCCAGATGACATTTTTGAGTCCCTGAAATCTCTCCAGTTTCTCTGATTCTTGCCTTCCTGAGACATGCTTCCTCGAGCATGTCCAGAGCTGTGAGCTTCCTCCAGTGTACTTTCAGTAAATACCAATTTTCTTAGGTTAGTTTGATCTAGGTTTGTGTCGTTTGCAACGAAATGAGTCCTAAAGAGCTTCCTTCCTTTCACACCCATTGCTGAATACCTACATTATGGGTAAAGAATGCCCCAGATTTGCCCTAAAGAGCCTCACGCTCCATGGAGGGCATAGAAAGAGGCAGCGGTGACCCCTTTTGTTTAGGAGGGTGATCGGTGTTTCATGGAATGTAAAAACTTCTGTGCAAATATGAAAATCCAGTTCAGGTAGTAATATGGTGAATTTTCCTAAAATGATTCTGAGGTTAGATACTTGTGTTTCGCAGTGTGAACTGGTATCTTAATTAAAATATTTTTTAAAAGTCTAAAAGTTCTCTGAGTCAAAGCAGTATGGGAAATACCCAGTTATACAAAAGCATGCTGCAGGAATTCTCAGCCTGTAAGACTAGTGTGTTTTGGAGTATCGAAGAGCGGAACTGAGTGTGCAGAAAAGGAATGCAGATTTCCAGCACACGGCTGGAGAGGCTGAGATTAAACACCGGTGGCAGGCAGCAGAGCTTCCTGTTGGCCCCAAAGTTTACCTCTGCTGGCTCCACGGACACGGGGGAATTGAAACTTGGAGAATAGAGACCTTTCTGTGACACTCAGCCCAGTACCTTGGGGCAAGATATCAGAACGCAGTCTCCACTTTTAAGGAAGTGGGAGCCCAAGTTGTCCATTTATATTCTGGTTTAGTCTCTTAGTTTGGTGTATTTTTACGCTTTTGCTGTTTATTGATTTGACCAACGTGATTCACTCTTCAGCAAACAGGGCCACATTAATGCGTTAAAAGCTCATTATGAGGATAACGGACACGAAGTAAAACGGAATCACGTGATGTGAGTGTAAAAGCTTTTTCCCTAGACAGCTGAAAATAAATTGAAAACAAATTCAATTAAAATAGCATTCAACCTTTTTACTCCTTCCCTGGTGTAATTCCTCTAAGGGGAGGGGGGGCGGTCCAAAGCCAACACATTGATTTGAATGGCCGCTTGTCCTGCACCGGGCAGACCCGAGAAGGGTGTGTGCTGACCGGGGGACTGCCTTGGGGAGCTGTGCTTTCAAGGCACATGTCCCTGCCTCCCCCGCGCATCTCTGCCTCTGTTTACTTGACCTGTTCTGCTTTCTCTCTGAGGCAAGGTAGATTTCCCATCATCTCATACCCTTCCTTCATCTCAACCTTAGGTCCCAGCCCGAAATCTTGGCCCGTCCCAGCCTGTGCCCACAGCCACGTGAACGCATCCTGCCGCTGCTTCAGCTTCCCTCAAACGTTATCATGATACCTCTACCCACAGGGATTTTCAAGCCAGACCTGGGAGTCTTTCACTTTTTCTTTCCTTGTTTACTTTTCCACTCTTTTGTTTTTATCATAAAAATAATACTTTCTCTACTGACAAGAGAAACGAGGTAGTTGTGTATTTTCAAAGAGAATATCCTTCTTCCCTTCATTCCCTCTAATCAGACCCCTTCCACCCTGGCCTGCCAGAGGTCACCAGTGTTACTACTTTGGTGTGTGTCATCCATGCTGACGTCTCCCCTTTCCCTCACTTTGCTATATCCAACCAGCCCATCAGAAGTTCTTTTGATTCTACCTTCAAATTGTTTTCCAAATCAATGCATCTTTTCCCAGGTCAGTTATGTATTGTCCTTGCCATTGTCACCCTTACAAGGCCTGTTAGTTTCCCAAGGCTACTGTAACAAAGGGCTAGAAACTAGGTGTCTGAACCAACAGAAATGTATTGTCTCACAGTTCTAGAAGCTAGAAGTCTAAAAATCAAAGTGTTGACAGGGCCAGGCTCCCTTTGAAACCTGCAGGGGAATCCTTCCTGACCTCTTCCTGGCTCCTGGAGGTTTGCTGACAATCCTTGGCATTCCCTGGCTTGCAGCTGCATAACTCAGTCTCTGCCTTGGTCGTCCCATGGCATTCCCCCTGTGTCTCTGTCTTCGCGTGGCCATCTTCTTATAAGGACACTAGTTGTATTGGATGGGGTCTCACCCTCCTCCAGTATGACTCCATCTAAACTAATTATATCTGCAGTGACCCTGTTTCCAAATAAGGTCACATCCTAAAGTACTGGGGGTGAGAACTTCAGCATATCTGGGGAGTAAGGGGAGACACACTGCAAGCCATCACATGAGGCTACCGTTGACTGGCCTTCCCCCTTGTACCTCTTGCTTCCCCAAAGCAGACTGTGCACAGCAGTCAAAAGAGTTCTTCTAGGTTTGAATCAGATCCTGGTACTCCTTTGCTTAGAGCCCCTGAAAGCCTTTCCTTGGAACTAAGATAAAACCCAAGCTCCGGGATGTGGGCGAGGCCCTGTGTGATCAGGAGTCCTCCCAGCTCTGCTGCCCACGGCCCTGACCTGCGGCCCTTTTCCTGAGGGGTCTTCCTGTCCCACCCCAGCCCCCGCTCCCCCATCCTGCCTGTTTTTTTTTTTTTCCTTCATCAAAACCTCCTTCATCAAATTACACTGTAGCTGTTTCTTCTTCTAAGAGGCTTTCCCAAACCCCCTCAAAATCATCCCCCAGTGTAGATTGTTTTTCTCCCTCTCCTATAGGCTTATAACATCTGTACTTATGTGATTATCAGGGCGTTTGTTTGTCTGTCTTAAGACGGGTTGGCAAACTGTGGCTTGTGGGCTAAATTTGGCCTGTGGCCTATTTTGAAAGATCCTTGAGATAAGAATGATTTTTACAATTTTAAGGACTGGGGAAAAGAAGACAAAGAGAAATACGTGACAGAGTCTGCATGTGGTCTGCACAGCCTCAGATATTTACTCCCTGGCTCTTTATAGAAAGTTTGTTGGCCCCTGGTCTCACCCACTGTCAGCTCCCGAGAGCCAGGATGTTGTGTTACTTACTGCTCTATCTGGAAAACCTTATGAGGTGCCGGATACCTAGTAGGTCCCCAGTAGATATGTGGTAGTAGAATAAGTAAATTGTTCAATGAATGGTTGACTCCCCATGACTGTTGGTTGACCTAAGAGAAAAAAATCTTCTAATAACTGTCAAAGGGAATTCTGTGGCAGTAGATACACATTTTGATAATCTGGTAATTCAGTCATTTAATAAATACTTCGTGAGGACGGGTAATGTTTCAGACAGTGGGTCATGCTGGGAAGGAGAGTGATAAAGCATTTCCCTTGGGAACTCAACTAGAAGGGAAGAGACGCAGAGTGTAAGGAAGGTTTTAAGCAGAGAGACTTGGTAAAGGGGTAAGAAATTGTCATAGTGGATTGCTGAAAGCTCAACTCCGCCTCTGTGGTGGGGAAGAGGAAGTAGTTAAACAAAGGGAGGACCTGCTCTAATTTTATTTTCTCAACACGCAGACACCTTCCCCCAGTGACAGACAGGTCCTCCCCAAATGCCCAAATTGCTGCTTTGCCTCTGGCCCAAACAGGACCATGTCTCCTGAGTCAGTCCCCGGGTTCCTTGTCGTCAAGGGGCAGCCGTAATGGACAAACCAAATGTTGAGCATCCTCAACCCCAGCCTAAGAGAGAAGGTTTTTTGTCTTGTGCCATCCATGGAAACTCTTGAGCAAATAGCTGGAGGCCACAGCAACCAGTGGACAAAGGGCTCAGCCCTTGGTCGACCACCAGCCACCATCTCTCCCCACAGGGCAGGTCGTGAAGGCTGTCGTGAGCAATTCTGCCTCAACTTGTATTTTTCTTTCTGGATCGCTACAGTTTTAATGCCTATTTTCAGAAGCAGGGTGAATCTGACATGCACAGTTTGACCTAGCTTCTTATGATTCAGTGATTCATTTCCAGATTTTTCTCCTGAGCCTCAAGGAATCAAGCTGAAGGGTAGCGTTAAGCTGTATGGGAGGTCTTTGTTTTCCCCACTTTTGGCTAAATTGGAATCAGTTTGTCTTGGACTTAACTCAGAGCCTTCTTACCGGAACTTACCAGGATCGTATCTTTTATTTCCTCACTGTATTTAAATTTTCTTTTTTTCTTTTTTTGCGGTACGCGGGTCTCTCACTGTTGTGGCCTCTCCCGTTGCGGAGCACAGGCTCCGGATGCGCAGGCTCAGCGGCCATGGCTCACGGGCCCAGCCGCTCCGCGGCATGTGGGATCCTCCTGGACCAGGGCACGAACCCGTGTCCCCTGCATCGGCAGGCAGACTCTCAACCACTGCGCCACCAGGGAAGCCCTAAATTTTCTTTTTAACATAAGTCCTGAAGCAATGCCTTTGTCCTGGAATGTGCAGTAGTGTTAACGCACAGCTGGCAGAGCTCTTCCTCCCTCTGCCTCTCCTGGCCCTTAAATGCTCTTCCTGCAGGCCTCACCTTTGAAGCCATGCCCCCATCCCGGGGCTCTTATTAGTTCAGCATGAGATGCTGGGCCTGGCTGTTTTTGGCTCTCAGACAGCAACCCCCCACAAATGAAATGCCAAATCCAGTGTCCAGATTTCAGAATATTTAAAATATTTAAATTATATTATTTATGCATAACAACATAAAATACACTAAAACCCCAATTAATTTATTCACAAGATGATGGAGAATTTATCTTGTAAAAAGAATGTGTAGCATTCTGTGGTTTGGTGGAGGCCCCCGATTAGAGTTGCATGAGGGGATCGTCATCTATTCCGGTCAGTTTCATTCTGTGCCTCTGTGGGTATCCTCACCTGGAGGTGTCATCAGCATTGGCCATCTGAGGCCCATTGAAATGAGGGCTGTGGCTAAACTCCCCTGGCCGTCTTCTCTGCGGCCAATAGGTCTTTGTCCTCCTTATTGTTCTCCAGTACAGTGTCCTGCTTATTTTCTTTAGCGCATGTTTTCTGATGTGTAACTATCTTGTTTAATTTGCCTGCTTGCACTCTGTCTACTCCTCCAACAGAATGTAAACTCGAGAGCGGGGTGCATGTAGTGCCAGTCACCCCAGTATCCTCAGTGCCCAGCCTCCAGTAGACTGAATAAGGGAGTGAGTACCGTGCCTGTCTAGTGAGGGAGATGGGTGTCTGTGAGCACAAGGCGTGGAGGACGGTGCACCAGCCCACGTGGAACAGCAGCTCAACACCAAAGCCAAGCACCTGGTCTGGCGATCGAACCTCCATGCGTTTCCTCAGCAACACCTGTGCTCAGCTCTTCTCAGCTACTTGGGTGCATGGCTGAGCTAAGCTTGTTTACTTTTAAGGTTTTGAACGTGAAGAATTTTGGAAGTCTTTTGTACCTCATCTTTGTTTTCTTCCTGTTCTCTTTCCTTCGTATTCTATAATTTACTGCAGTCACTCATCTCAGGTTCTCCCTGGATTCTGCTGTCATCCTATTTCCTGAATCCCTCTTCCTTTACTCCAGCCATGACGATTGATCCTTTCTCTCTCATGTTGGGTCCCTGTTGTCAGTACGGGGAAGCCAGTTACCTGGGACTCCTCGACCAGTGATTTTGGGCTCCATCATTCCATGGCCTCTCTCTCTGGTTGCATTATTTGGTCTTCAGTGTTAATTAAGTATCTAAATCAAATTTAGAGAATAGAAGTGTGACTTCTGGAGGCAGGCAGCCTGGGCTTGAATCCCAGCGCATCGTTAACCAGCTGTACAAGCTGCTTAGCTTTTCTGTGCCTCAGTTTCCACACCTGTAAAATACAGTAATAGTATCTTTCTCATAGAGTTGCTGTGAGGATTAAATACATTCAAATGTGAAGCTCGTGACACAACACCTGGCATATAGTAGGTGCTGAGTACTGGTCAGCTTCTTTGTCATTCACATGTTTGCATATTCGACTCAGGAACTGTCTCTTACGGAGGCCTGTGCTAGGTGCTGGGAGCCTTCCATCATGTGGGAGGCTATCTGTGCGCAAGTGCAATTGTTGGTTTAAATGAGGGCTTGGCCCGAGCTGCTGCCTGTGGAGGAGAGCTAGGGCCTTTGGTAGCAGCCTCTGGGATGGTCAGCATCTCTCTCCACCTGTCTCACTGGGGTGGTGCCCTGGCCATGATGCTCCGTGTACCTCTCTTCCTGACGGGCCATGGTGCCTGACAGATGGCTGAGGCCCTAGGGAGAGGAAAGGAAAGAGCAGAGGTGACCTGCAGCCCACGCCACGGCTTGGAGGCAACAGGCTGTGATGAATTACTGGGCCAGGAATGGGACAAAGTGCCAAGGAGCAGCGTGATTAGTACATCAGGCCTGCTCCCTGCTGAATCGTCATCTGCTTCACGAGTTGCAAAGGCAGGTGCTGTCTTGAGAGATGGGCCAGTGCCAGATGCCACATGTCCAGCTGCGTGGCACTGGGACTCAAGCTGTGCCCGTTCAGAGACCCTCAGTGACAGCTGAGCCCTCCATGCCCCTTGGATCTCAAACCACTGGGCAGAGGACTCATTGCAGCTTTACCTCCCAGAGTATTTTATGTGGCTGTGGGCAGCTTCCCCCAGCAGTTCTCACAAGCGGCCGGCAGATGGCGCAGTTTCCCCTGTGTTCCAGCCAGAGGTTTTCAACTGGCAGAGTTTTCACAGCTGAGAACCAGGGATAGTAAACACCCGTAATATTTTGAATATAAAATGTAAGAGGTAAAAGACACTGGAGCCCACACGTTGGGATGGCTTTTAAAATTTTTCTTCATTTTACAGACGGAAGATGGAATAATCAATTTACAAAACACTTTCACATTCATTACCTTGCACAAGAGACAGAGACAGAAGGAGAGAGAGAGAGAGAGGTCAAAATAGATTTTAACTCCCCTTTTGAAAAATAGGTAAGCTGCATCTGAGTCCTCCATCTGCATTTGGTTGTAAGATTTTAAATTGGATCATTCAACCCTAGATTATGTGGCGATATCATCATCGCTGTAATAATATTGATGATGATAATTACAGAAATAATAGCTATTATTTATTAAATGCTACTACAGACTAAACATTTTAAATGAGTTATCTTGTTTAATCCACAGAACAAGAACATGAGGCAGGAATCACATAGTGGTTTTTTTTGACAAATCTTGAGAATAAGTCTGTATTCATGCTCACTGTCTCAGAAATAACCAGGAGAATCTTTAAAACCTTACAACAATATTACTGGGCAGGAACTCTTTAATCATCATGTCACTGATGAGGGGAATGAGGCTCAGAGAGGTTTAGTAATGCTTCTAAAGTCACAGAGCTAGCAAGCAGCAGTTAACTCCAGAGCACGCTCTCCTCCAACAGCCATTGAGTTAATGGCCCTCAAATCTTAATTGCCTGAGTGAGTTTGCCTCTGTTTAGTTCCTGGTTTCGCAGCAGCTTCTTCACTAGCCTGAGATTTTGCCTATAAGAGCATTTTCTCAGTGCTCTGTTCCCTGCCTCTGCGGGATTTGTTGAGGTGGGTTTTGCCTCTGAGCTTCCGTCCTCACGGCTACTGAACCAAACGTCCAGCTCCAGTTGGCTGGTCCAGATTGGTGTTTGGAACACACTCAATAGCCCAGGATGATCCCATATTTCTGAATTATTGGAGGGATTTGACTGTTTGGAAGAGCAAATGGGCATGTGAGATGTTTGCCCCAGCAGAGTTTTTTCATGTCCTTTGTGAGTGTCTCTCAGCCTCAGATGCAGAGGACCCTGCTCCCTGCCTCAGTAGTTGTTTGAGAGCCAGCACAGGGCTGAGTGGAACATTCCTGCCGTCCTAACTTTGGGCTGTCCTTCGTTCTATCTCCTTTCTCTTCTCTCTCTCTCTCTCCACCCCACTTTCCTTCATTGCTTGTGCACTTCATTTCCAGACACACATTTGGGTGCCCCATTCAGATGAGAAGGGGCTGGTTAGGTGTGCCTTTCCTGTGTCGTAGGGCTGTTTCTTTTTAGAATTTGTGTTTTGAAAGTGCCTCACTGGTATATAGGATGGAACATCAGAAGGGCTTATTTTCAGGACTACTGAAAATTTCTGTCTGAAGAAGACAGCTGTCTCTTAATAATTCAGTGACTCGTGCCCAATGCTCGGTTAGCTCTGCAAATGGGGCTGTTGGTGGCATCTCGATTACCAGCCCTCCCTCAGCCTTCATCATTGGCTCCATCCTAGTCTCTAAAAGTCTCAGTTCCTAAGGCTCAGACGGACCACTTCTCTTCTGCCAGAGTAAGAATGTCCTATGCCCAGAAAGATGTCCTGTTTCAGAGGTTGCCCTTCAAGGGGGGAGCAACAGAGCATGTCCCGGAGCTGAGGGAGCCCTGAGGAGGCAGGAAGGCCAGGCGACCTGCTTCCTCCTCAGCCCGTGTGGCCAGAGGAACATTCCCCAAAGTGTTCTGCGGAATAATATTGGGTGCCACATGTGCACTTGTGTACGCACGCGTGTGCGAACACACACACACGGAAGCAAAATGGTTCCTCGTCAAGTAAATTTTGGGAGCATTGGGTCAAAATGCTTTCTCTCAGAGCCCTTAATTCTAAAACGGGGCTTTAGCTTGGAGGGGTTCCACATTTTATAGGCCAAGGAATCTCTTCTGGCAGTGTTTCATGGGGCTAGTAGTCTGTGGAGCACATGCTTAAGTATTAAGGGGTTAAGGGGCATGAAGTATGCCGCCTACTCTCAAATGGTTCATAAAAAACACGTTTTAATGTGGATGTGTAAAAACTAAATGTTAAAAATTGGTGAATCTGCGTAAAGATTATATAGGAGTTCTCCATATTTTTTGTTGCACTTTTTAGTAACTTTGAAATTATTTCAAAATACTGTCCATGAAGGTGGCTGTTTAGAGAGAAGATTCACCTCGGTGATATAAAACAAGAAAACACACACCACAAACACTGAGGACCTGTGGAAATGGGGTTGCATATTTGCCTCTGGTTCCCCGGCCTGGGAGCCTTGGTGCTCCACGTGGCCTCTTTCCGGAGCTGGACAGAAAGCTAGCCATCCTCAGCAGGTCATGTTCCTCCTGCAGGACATTAAAGAGGAGCACTTCTGCTCCAGACAAGTTGGAACTGGGACTGAAAGTGGCAGAGAAAGAAAACAGAGATATCACAGCACAGCAGCTCCTTCGGTGGGATTTGGGGAGAGCCTTTTCCTTACCTAGAGACTTCTGAATGTTTTGATGAATGCTAATCTCATGACAAAGTTTATGAATTCCAACCCAACATTTTTAATCTCCTGATTCTACGATCATGACACACGAGCGTAAATGATCGAATTCTATGACCGTTTGTGTTCCCGTAATTAGAAATTGGCCATCCAGATACTTCCCCCACAGCGTGCCTCACATCTGCTCCTAGACAGATCTGTGAGCTGCTGTCCCAACATCTGTCTCCCCTGTCCTGGATCTGCCTTCCCGGTTCCAGCTCTCCACGTCCATTAGTGCCAGACCGCTGGGTGGAAACTTCCAGCCAGCAGGGTCGACCTTGAGAACCCCAACGGGGCTGACTCTGTGTGCTCTCAGTCCAAGGTGTCCAAGGCTCTCGGTCCTGGGTGCCGAGTGTGGCGGGCACCAGGCAATGGTGAAAAGAGGCTCTCTTCCCAAAGCCCATCATATTTTGTCTCTTGGACCTCAAGACCACCCTAATCATGCCCAGAGCTTCTCCACTGATTTCAGGAACAGTGATTCTGCTTTGAGCTAGAATTTTGCCAAGCTTCACATGTGAAACACTAAGTACGCAAATAAATAAAAGTAAAACAGACAAAAGACCAAAGGATTTTGTCTGTCTGTCTCTCCTCTGACAGTACAGTCTCAAACTCAGCCCATTATCCCAGCTGGGGACAAACCCAACACTTGCTACTTCCTCCCCTCTTATTTTTCCCGCCCCCAAACTCAGCTCCCAGACACAACACCTGCTATATAAACAGCCATGTTAAACAGCACTCAGGAGATGGTGATAAAGTGGAAATAGTACCAGGAGTTGTGGTCGCCCCACTCAGAGAGCCCCTTTTTGTGTGTCTGGCTCAGTGCTGATTGCTTTATGTGACTTATCTCATTCAGCCCTTCCAACCTCTCAGTTCTAGTGTGATTCCCATCTTTCAGATGAGAAAACTGGGAGGGTAGATAACTTGCTCAGGATCTCACAGTTCACAAGCGCTGGGACTTGAGCAACTATCCAGAGATGTTGGACCCCAGAGCCTGTGTCCTTAGCCCGCTTTATAATTTTGCTCTCCTCCCCGAAACCGCAGAATTGATGGGGGTGTTGTCTTCCGGCATCTAGGCTCTGGGGAAGGCTGCCCCCAATGACCTGCTCCCTACATCATTCCCATCAGGAGTGGCTGTAGGACCTTTCTGAGTCATATTTACCCACGCTAATGACCGTGTTACAAATCTTAAGGATGAAGTTTTTTTTTTGTTTTTGTTTTTTTTTTGCGGTACGCGGGCCTCTCACTGTTTGTGGCCTCTCCCGTTGCGGAGCACAGGCTCCGGACGCACAGGCTCAGCGGCCATAGCTCACGGGCCTAGCCGCTCCGCGGCATGTGGGATCTTCCCGGACCGGGGCACGAACCCGTGTCCCCTGCATCGGCAGGCAAACTCTCAACCACCGCGCCACCAGGGGAGCCCAAGGATGAAGTTTTTAAAGCTACTTAACTCTTAATAGTCTAATAGAAGCCAGCAAAACACCTAATTTATCCACCTTTTATATTTGACCTTGGAATACATTGAGGATTTGGGGAACAGCAGACTCTCGTCCTTGGTCTTGTTGGCCCTGGGTGGTATTAAACTGAGTTTGCCGTCCCAGGGTGCCACTGAGTCCAAAGAAACATGAATAGCTCAAGTGTGTTGAGTCCCTGGAAAAGTTGGCTTGGGAGTTGAACATCTATAATAGAACACCGACCATGTGATCATTGGAAAGAAGATGATATAGATTGCATGTGCTCCTTGCTAAATGGGTTTCAGGTGAGAAACTTGTTGCTTCTCTGTGTAGTTGAGTTCCCAATCCATGGTAGAAAATATAGGTAAAATTTCTGCTCTGACAGACACTCACTTATCCTCAGTTTTGTACCCATAATCTACACTTGTCTTAATTTCCTCGAAATTATTCTCAGACATTAACTAATACTGACTACAACCAAAAATAATTATTGCTATCTGTTCCTTTTGTAAATATAACTCCAGCACAGAGCTGGAAGAATAATGGCATATTTACAGAAGGCAGCTAATTAAATGCTGAGTTCCAATTGCTTTCACTTTGCCAGAAGGAGCCATTTTCACAGCAAAAACTGGGTGGGTGCCTTTATGCTTACCGGGAACAACTCAAGGTAACATAATTCAGGGTTCCCTAGACAAAAATTTAGCACGAGACAAATTTACAACTCTCATTAAGGAAGATGTGAAGATCTTTTTACTGCAGCCCAGCAGTCTAAAAGGGGTATCATTCTGGTGCGTTTATTTAAGGAATAATATATATTTCATTGTTTCCTAATGGAAGTAATTGCAAGGGACTCTTAGGCAATCTTTGAAGAACACTTTTATTTTTGAATCTTTCTTTTCCAGTTTATGAAAATACTTCACCATTCTTGATCTCATCATTTCTAAAGTTCCTAACGAATCTGAGCATTGTTGAGCCCAATATCAAAAGCTATGGAAGTTGGACCACCCACCCTTTCTGCTTCTGTTTATTTCAGAAATTTGGTCTTAAACACATCTTGACCTTTCACATGGGAGAACGGATGCTGCAGTGGTACGATTCCTGGAGTTTTCATTAGAAACAGTCACCTGAAGGAATTTCTCTGACAAATCTGGGTTTGAAAGTACACCTTAAGTTTGCCTTTTCTTTTGGGTTCGTTCAAACTCAAACCAAACACGAACCACAGCTTCCCAAAACGATGACAAGCTGCACCCGGCATTGTAAAGATGCTGGATTCCATCCCTGTAAAGTAGAGTGTTTTCCTTGTCCTGGCTTCAGGGGAGAAACGCAGGAGTGTACTGGTGCTTACACACTGCTCCACTTACAAAACCCTTTCAATGGTACCACTTCACTATGTTTCTGGATGCCGTGCTGATTTTTCTTCCTTCCTGCACAAAATTCCTAAATTTGTTTCCATCTACTGGAAGTAGCGATTTGGCAGACATCGGCACTTTTTCCATGTTTAATTAATTCCTCTAATTTTGTGGTAAATGAGAATAATAGGGCTTAATTTTGCTATTTATGTAAAATTGATGGGTAATTACGGAGAGCATGGGGGATTTGGCTTTACAAAGGAAAATGAAGTGACCCCTCCATCACGGTGCCTTGGCACGCCTCCTTCCCTCATCGGGAAAGAGCAGAAATGGCAGCAAAGCAGATGCTGAGTGGGAAATGAATGTAGGTTTTGTGACCTTTTGCAGAAATTGATATACGGAAGTTTGCTGGATCTTGTTTCAAGGTTTGAATGAGCTGAGACTAGAATCATCTAGAAGATAACATGTGCAGACACAAACCTGTTTGACTGGGCTTTATCATCTCATATTTGGTATGGTTTGGTCACTTTAATTCCAATATATTCTCATCTATTGTGCTCTGACCAAAGCAGGGGTGGATGCGGGAGAGAAGGGTTTCTTCCTGGAGGTGCTTTATGTTAAAAGGAGATCTCATAGAAGGTGGTCTCAGGATGGAGGATTTTAGAATTTTCTCTCTTTTGAAACTTTGCATAACAGCTCCAGATGATTGCTGATTGTCAGTAAATGATACTCACATTGTAAGTAATAAGAAATAGGTATAGATAGATATTTAAGTATAATTGTCTATATCTACGTGGTTGTATCTATCTCTGTAAGTCAGTCAGTCAGTCAGTCTCTCTCTCTCTCTCTCTCTCTCTCTCTCTCTCTCTCTCTCTCTCTCTCTCTCTCGGCTTTCTATCCAAGAAGGCTTAAGTACTTGACTGTAACAATGAAAATTATTATTATCGTGAAGTACCAGGACTTAGTTGTACATCCATGATGGGATTTATTTTATTTTTTAAAGAAATAAGGCCAAAGGAGTTGGTTTTTCTTCCTTTTGGCACCATCAAAACTCAGTTCCTTGCTGGGCAGCATTCAAAGTATGGCCAGATGGCAAGCAGGACTGGAAGAGACATGCACAAAAAGATGAGGCAAATAAGATACCTTCTCCCTGATATGTGGCGTGGAAATTCTCAGGTGAGACAGAAAAGATGTTGAATCCTGGAAGCTGATGCCCAACCACAAAAATCTGCTGGAATGGACTCGTATTGTTTAGCCACATAGAGCTATTGAAAATTATTGACAGTGTCTTAATTAGTTGACACTAATTACTCTACATCTTGTACATCTTTCAGTTTGGGAGCCCTGAGAATTATAGCTTAAATTTTAAAATTATTACTTTTGAAATAGTAAGATGCTTTTATCAGTACCGTCTTTCATGTGCTTGTCTGATTTTGTACTACAATGGAATAGACAGAAATATCTGGCAGTATTATTTTCCCCTAAGTAAATTTTTTTCCTCCAATAAAGTAATTCACCCTACCTGTATGTTGTAAGTCAACACAGAATTATGGGAAGATTTGCATTTAAGAAAACCTCTGCTCCTAGTTGAAAACAAGAACAGAGTGCCCAGAACACAGACACTGCCAAACAGGATCTGCCCTGGTTTGGTAATTTGCTGGCTGTGGTCCATTTAGAGTCAGATCATCAGGGGTCAGGCTCAACCTTCTAAGTGCTTTAGAACATCCCATCCATTGAGGTTTAAGGTGGAAAATAGAGTTGAGAAAACAGAAAGTCCTACGGGATCAATTGCAAATATCACTGCATAATTAAAGATATTTCCTTTTTTTTTTTTTATTGATTTCACACCTGTGGTCTCCCAATATAGTTTTTTGTTTTGTTTTGTTTTGTTGGCTGCACTGTGACTTCGTTGCTGCACACAGCCTTTCCCTAGTTACTGTGAGCAGAGGCTACTCTTCATTGTGGTGCGCAGACTTCTCGTTGTGGTAGCTTCTCTTGTCGCAGAGCACGGGCTCTAGGCGTGCAGTCTTCAGTAGTTGTGGCACGTGGGCTCAGTAGTTGTGGCTCACTGGCTCTAGAGTGCAGGCTCAGTAGTTGTGGTGCACGGGCTTAGTTGCTCCGCGGCATGTGGGATCTTCTCGGACCAGGGCTTGAACCTGTGTCCCCTGCATTGGCAGGCAGATTCTTAACCACTGTGCCACCAGGGAAGCCCCCAATATAGTTTTGATAACATTCAAATTCAGGAACTAGCATTGCCCTCCTGAAAAACAAATTTAAAGTACTCAGACAAAAACCCAAATTCACTTGTCCAGATACACTTTCTTCCTTTCAGAAATCTTCTTTATGGTAAATCAAATCAAATGATAATTTTTGCTTGTTAAAACTACTGAATCAGGGGACTAGGGGAAGATGGACAGTGGAAGTGAAATGTTTGGATCTGCTCAAATCATCACATAAAATCAGACCGGGAAACTAGTTAGCTAAATGAAAATTCATGAAAAAAATTTGAAGGAAAACAACGTGACAAGTTTTACCACAATCCACAGAATACAGGTAGGTGTCAGCAACATCTGTCTGGGAAAACAAAGAACAAAAAAACAGAGGAAAGCAATGGGGCATCTGACAGACCTGAGAACAGGAGGAAGAGCCCCCAAAAGATCCAACAGATACTAATGGAAATGCACGCAGGCCAGTGTTTTAAGTGGCAGCTAAAACTGGGAGTGGTTTTGCTGCATCCTATAACAGGGAGTATCTGCTAAGTATGAAGGAGCTGGAGCAATCTTTTCTGTATCAAAACTGACCCAAACAGGTTCTTTTCATGACAGGGCTCTACACCAAGGAGAGACTGCTGGAAGTGGAATCAAAATTGAACAGGACAGGGTCAATAGATACAAAAGAAAGAGAAGGTCCAGATTAAAATGTGAGACAGGGACAGAGACAGAAAATCTCAAAAAAGCAGGTCACCAATACTATATTCAGTAGTGGTTGAAAGTACTTAATACTACATAAGTAGTAGTTCAGTTGAACTTCCCAATTTAACTGTGAACTTAAAAAAAAAAAAAAATCTTCCCTGAACCAAGCTTCCTTATAAAAGTTCAAGGAAACTAATTTCACATAGAAATGAGCCATCTTAAAATATCCAGGTTAAATATCATACAAAGTTGTTAAAAGAGAAAAAGAGAATAAGTAGTAGAATATATCCTTGTAAAGTATGAAAGGGTGACAGAAAAGTATGATCAGAAAACAGATCAAAATTGTGACATTCTATTTCAAAACAAGTTAAGACGTTAAGAAAATTATATGACATGAAAAAAACAACAAAAATCAAAATTAGAAAAATTCAATGTAGATGACAGAACTCAAGGAAGGAATAGAACTAAAAAGAAAAAAACAGATTTTATAAATAGTAGCTAAAGTAAAAGAACCAAAAGAGTTAATAAACACAAATAATGCCATAAGAAAATAGAATATGAAAAGTAAGACATTTTTAAAAATCAAACAAAACATAAAGAGATAAGAGGATTTGCATGAAATTGACAAATACTGAAGACAGGCAAAGAAGATCCAATATACGAATAATAAGAGTTACTGAGAAAGAAAACTGAAGCAGAGGAGCTGAGCAAATACCAAAAAATATAATTAAAATTTTTTCTGCATTTCAAAAAAATTGAAAAGGCATACTTTTCAATATTAACCAACAGCAAGATATATTCCAAAAGAATGTCTGGAATTTAAAAAAAAACAGGAAAGGAAAAAAAGATACTTTTGGACATCTAGGTAAAAGAAAAATCTGATTTGCAAAGGAAAGGGAAGGAATATTAGATTTCATCAGACTTTTTTTTTAGTGCTCCTGTATAAATTTACTTTTAGCATTAAATTCAGAATTACATGAAATTGATTGGTTTTAAGAGTTAAATCACTTCTAGAAAAATTGTTCCACTAGAGACATCAGCTCTGGATTTGCTAGAATTTATATTTCAAACTAATTTATCAGATATTTATCCTATGCTTTTGCAGCGTATAAAATACTCTTAAGAGCTCTAGTATCAGTTGCATCAACAGAAATAATCTCAAAATTAAAAATTATCATAAATTTTGTTTACAATCTTGTATTTCCCAACAGCAACTGACATCGCTTTCAATTATATTAACTGAAATTAAATTGCCAAAATGATAATTTTTTATTTCTTAATAAATTAATTTTCAGAAAAGCAAGCCAGAAAAATCTTATTACTGTCAAGATATAATACTAATAAAGAATTACTAGTTATTAAATTATATAAAATTATGATCCAAAAGTATTTTTTGTAACTTTGTTATTATTTAATATATCATTATAAAACCTATTGTGCTTTTTTTGAATTTTATTTTTTTATACAGCAGGTTCTTATTGGTCATCTATTTTATATACATCAGTGTATACATGTCAATCCCAATCTCCCAGTTCATCACACCACCACTCCCACTCCCCACCACTTTCCCCCCTTGGTGTCCATACATTTGTTCTCTACTTCTGTGTCTCAATTTCTGCCCTGCAAACTGGTTCATCTGTACCAGTTTTCAGGGTTCCACATATATGTGTTAATATATGATATTTGTTTTTCTCTTTCTGACTTACTTCATTCTGTATGACAGTCTCTAGATCCATCCACGTCTCTAAAAATGACCCAATTTTGTTCCTTTTTATGGCTGAGTAATATTCATTGTATATATGTACCACATCTTCTTTAACCATTTGTCTGTCGATGGGCATTGAGGTTGCTCCATGTCCTGGCTATTGTAAATAGTGCTGCAGTGAACACCGGGGTGCATGTGTCTTTTGAACTATGGTTTTTGCTGGGTATATGCCCAGTAGTGGGATTGCTGGGTCATATGGTAATTCTATTTCTAGTTTTTTAAGGAACCTCCATACTGTTCTCCATAGTGGCTGTATCAATTTACTTTCCCACCAACAGTGCAAGAGGGTTCCCTTTCCTCCACACCCTCTCCAGAATTTGTAGTTTGTAGATTTTCTGATGATGCCCATTCTAACTGGTGTGAGGTGATACCTCAAGGTAGTTTTGATTTGAATTTCTCTAAGGATTAGTGATGCTGAACAGCTTTTCATGTGTTTCTTGGCCATCTGTATGTCTCCTTTGGAGAAATGTCTATTTAGGTCTTCTGCCCATTTTTGGATTGGGTTGTTTGTTTTTTTAATATTGAGCTGCATGACCTGTTTATATATATTGGAGATTAATCCTTTGTCCATTGATTCATGTGCACATATTTTCTCCCATTCTCAGGGCTGTCTTTTCGTCTTGTTTATGGTTTCCTTTGCTGTGCAAGAGCTTTTAAGTTTCATTAGATCCCATTTGTTTATTTTCATTCCCATTACTCTAGGAGGTGGCTCAAAAAAGATCTTTCTGTGATTTATGTCACAGAGTGTTCTGCCTATGTTTTCCTCTAAGAGTTTTAAAGTGTCTGGTCTTACATTTAGGTCTCTAATCCATTTTGAGTTTATTTTTGTATATGGTGTTGGGGAGTGTTCTAATTTCATTCTTTTACATGTAGCTGTCCAGTTTTCCCAGCACCATTTATTGAAGAGACTGTCTTTTCTCCATTGTATATCCTTGCCTCCTTTGTCATAGATTAGTTGACCATAGGTGCGTGGGTTTATCTCTGGGCTTTCTATCTTGTTCATTGATCTATATTTCTGTTTTTGTGACAGTACCATATTGTCTTGATTACTGTAGCTTTGTAGTATAGTCTGAAGTCAGGGAGTCTGATTCCTCCCATTTCGTGTTTTTCCCTCAAGACTGCTTTGGCTCTTTGGGGTCTTTTGTGTCTCCATACAAATTTTAAGATTTTTTGTTCTAGTTCCATAAAAAATGCTATTGGTAATTTGGTAGGGATTGCATTGAATCTGTAGATTGCTTTGGGTAGTATAGTCATTTTCACAATATTGATTCTTCCAATCCAAGAACATGGTATATCTCTCCATCTGTTGGTATCATCTTTAATTTCTTTCAGCAGTGCCTTATAGTTTTCTGCAAACAGGTCTTTTGTCTCCCTAGGTAGGTTTATTCCTAGGTATTTTATTCTTTTTGTTGCAATGGTAAATGGGAGTGTTTCCTTAATTTCCCTTTCAGATTTTTCATCATTAGTGTATAGGAATACAAGAGATTTCTGTGCATTAATTTTGTATTCTGCAACTTTACCAATTTCATTGATTAGCTCTAGTAGTTTTCTGATGGCATCTTTAGGATTCTCTATGTGTAGTATCATGTCATCTGCAAAAAGTGACAGTTTTACTTCTTCTTTTCCAATTTGTATTCCTTTTATTTCTTTTTCTTCTCTGATTGCTGTGGCTAGGACTTCCAAAACTATGTTGAATAAGAGTGGTGAGAGTGAACATCCTTGTCTTGTTCCTGATCTTAGAGGAAATGCTTTCAGTTTTCCATCATTGAGAATGACGTTTGCTGCGGGTTTGTCATATGTGGCCTTTATTATGTTGAGGCAGATTCCCTCTAAGCCCACTTTCTGAAGAGCTTTTATCATAAATCAGTGTTAAATTTTGTCAACAGCTTTCTCTGCATCTATTGAGATGATCATATGGTTTTTCTTCTTCAATTAATTGATATGGTGTATCACATTGATTGATTTGTGTGTATTGAAGAATCCTTGCACCCCTGGGATAAATCCCACTTGATCATGGTGTATGATCCTTTTAATGTATTGTTGGATTCCGTTTGCTAGTATTTTGTTGAGGATTTTTGCATCTATATTCATCAGTGATACTGGTCTTTAATTTTCTTCTTTTGTACTATCTTTGTCTGGTTTTGGTATCAGGGTGATGGTGGCCTCTTAGAATGAGTTTGGGAGTGTTCCTTCCTCTGCAGTTTTTTCAAAGAGTTTGAGAAGGATGGGTGTTAGCTCTTCTCTAAATGTTTGATACAATTCACCTTTGAAGCCATCTGGTCCTGGACTTTCGTTTGTTGGAAGATTTTAAATCACAGTTTCAATTTCATTACTTGTTATTGGTCTGTTCATATTTTCTATTTCTTCCTGTTTAGTCTTGGAAGGTTATACCTTTATAAGAATTTATCCATTTCTTCCAGGTTGTCCATTTTATTGGCATAGAGTTGCTTGTAGTAGTCTCTTAGGATGCTTTGTATTTCTGCGGTGTCTGTTGTAACTTCTCCTTTTTCATTTCTAATTTTATTGATTTGAGTCCTCTCCCTCTTTTTCTTGATGAATCTGGCTAATGGTTTATCAAGTTTGTTTATCTTCTCAAAAAAACAGCTTTTAGTTTTATTGACCTTTGCAATTTTTTTCTTTGTTTCCATTTCATTCATTTCTGCTCTGATCTTTATGATTTCTTTCCTTCTACTAACTTTGGGTTTTGTTTGTTCTTCTTTCCTTAGTTCCTTTAGGTGTAAGCTTAGATTATTCATTTGAGATTTTTCTTGCTTCTTGAGATAGGCTTGTGTTGCTGTAAACTTCCTTCTTAGAACTGCTTTTGCTGCATCCCATAGGTTTTGGATCATCGTGTTTTCATTGTCATTTGTCTCTAGGTATTTTTTGATTTCTTTCCTCTTTGATTTCTTCAGTGATCTCTTTGTTTTCTAGTAACGTACTGTTTAGCCTCCATGTGTTTGTGTTTTTTACGTTATTTTCCCTGTAATTGATTGTAATCTCATAGTGTTGTTGTCAGAAAAGATACTTGATATGATTTCAGTTTTCTTAAAATTACTGAGGCTTGTTTTGTGACCCAAGCTGGGATCTATCATGGAGAATCTTCCATGCGCACTTGACAAGAAAGTGTAATCTGCTGTTTTTTGATGTACTATAAATGTCAATGTCCTATAAATATCAATTAAATCTATCTTGTCTATTGTATCATTTAATGTTTGTGTTTCCTTATTAATTTTCTGTCTGGATGATCTGTCTATTGGTGTAAGTGAAGTGTTAAAGTCCCCCACTATTATTGTGTTACTTTGGTTTTCTCCTTTATAGCTGTTAGCAGTTGCTTTATGTATTGAGGTGCTCCTATGTTGGGTGAATATATATTTATAATTGTTATATCTTCTTCTTGGATTGATCCCTTGATCATTATGTAGTGTCCTTCCTTGTCTCTTGTAACATTCTTTATTTTAAACTCTATTTTGTCTGATATGAGTATTGCTACTCCAGCTTTCTTTTGATTTCCATTTGCATGGAATATCTTTTTCCATCCCCTCACTTTCAGTCTATATGTGTCCCTAGGTCTGAAGTGGGTCTCTTGTAGACAGCATATATATGGGTTTTGTTTTTGTATCCATTCAGCAAGTCTGTGTCTTTTGGTTGGGGCATTTAATCCATTTACATCTAAGATAATTATTGATATGTATGTTCTTATTACCATGTTCTTAATTGTTTGGTGTTTGTTTTTGTAGGTCCTTTTCTTCTCTTGTGTTTCTCACGTAGTGAAGTTCCTTTAGCGTTTGTTGTAGAGCTGGTTTGGTGGTGTTGAATTCTCTTGGCTTTTGCCTGTCTGTAAAGCTTTTGATTTCTCCATCGAATCTGAATGAGATCCTTGCCAGGTAGAGTAATCTTTGTTGTAGGTTCTTCCCTTTCATCACTTTAAGTATATCATGCCAATCCCTTCATGCTTGTAGAGTTTTGCTGAGAAATCAGCTTTTAACCTTATGGTGGTTCCCTTGTATGTTATTTGTCGTTTTTCCCTGCTGCTTTCAATAATTTTTCTTTGTCTTTAATTTTTGCCAATTTGATTACTATGTGTCCCGGTGTGTTTTTCCTTGGGTTTATCCTATATGGGTTCTCTGTGCTTCTTGGACTTGGGTGGCTACTTCCTTTCTCACGTTCAGGAAGTTTTTGACTGTAATCTCTTCAAATATTTTCTCTGGTTCTTTCTCTCTCTCTTCTCTTTCTGGGACCCCTATAATGCGAATGTTGTTGCATTTAATGTTTTCCCAAAGGTCTCTTAGGCTGTCTTCATTTCTTTTCATTCTTTTTTCTTTATTCTGTTCCGCAGCAGTGAATTCCACCATTCTATCTTCCAGGTAACTTATCCGTTCCTCTGCCTCAGTTATTCTGCTATTGATTCCTTCTAGTGTATTTTTCATTTCTGTTATTGTATTGTTTATCTCTGTTTATTTGTTCTTTAATTCTTCTAGATCTTTGTTAAACATTTCTTGTATCTTCTTGATCTTTGCCTCCGTTTTTTTTCCGAGGTCCTGGATCATCTTCACTATCATTATTCTGAATTCTTTTTCTGGAAGGTTGACTATCTCCACTTCATTTAGTTGTTTTTCTCAGGTTTTATCTTGTTCCTTCGTCTGGTACATAGCCCTCTGCCTTTTCATCTTGCCTATCTTCTGTGAATGTGGTTTTTGTTCCACAGGCTCCTGGATTGTAGTTCTCTTTCCTCCTGCTGTCTGCCCTCTGGTGGATGAGGCTATCTAAGGGGCTTTTGCAAGTTTCCTGATGGGAGGGACTGGTGGTGGGTAGAGCTGGATGTTGCTCTGGTGGACAGAGCTCAGTAAAACTTTAGTCCACTTCTCTGCTGATGGGTGGGGCTGGGTTCCCTCCCTTTTGGTTGTTTGGCCTGAGGCGACCCAACACTGGAGCCTACTTGGGCTCTTTGGTGGAGCTAATGGCGGACTCTGGGAGGGTTCATGCCAAGGAGTAGTTTCCAGAACTTCTGCTGCCAGTGTCCTTGTCCCCCTGTTGAGAGAGATCCACCCCCCGCCTCTGCAGGAGACCCTCCAACACTAGCAGGTAGGTCTGGTTCAGTCTTCTATGGGGTCACTGCTCCTTCCCCTAGCTCCCAATGCGCACACTACTTTGTGTGTGCCCTCCAAGAGTGGAGTCTCTGTTTCCCCCAGTCCTGTCAAAGTCTTGCAATCAAATCCCACTAGTGTTCAAAATCTGATTCTCTAGTAATTCCTCCTCCTGTTGCCGGACCCCCACGTTCAGAAGCCTGATGTGGGGCTCAGAACCTTCACTCCAGTGGGTGGACTTTTGTGGTATAAGTGTTCTCCAGTTTGTGAGTCACCCACCTAGCAGTGATGGGGTTTGATTTTATTGTAATTGTGCCCTCGTATTGTCTCATTTTGGCTTCTCCTTTGTCTTTGGATGTGAGGTATCTTTTTTGGTGAGTTCCAGTGTCTTCCTATCGATGATTGTTCAGCAGTTAGTTGTGATTCCGGTGTTCTTGCAAGAAGGAGTGAGAGCATGTCCTTCTACTCCACCATCTTGAACCAATATCCTCATCAGACTTTTTGACAACATTTTAATTCAGAGGAAAGTGAAAGAAAGAAGACATAAGGGAAGAGTTAACGTCTACCCAAAATAACCTTCATAAAGGGCACAGATAATTACAACACGTGAAAATTCACGGAATATCATCCTGTGAATTTTTGTTTGTTTTAAAGGATTCTCTTAGATTATCTGCTTTTGGTCAGTTAAATGACTATAAACATCAATATAGAAGTCAGCAGTGGACATTAAATGTATTGTAACTTCTATATCTTTGACTAAAAAGGAGGAAGATGATGCTAAGTAGTGGCTCTGTGACCTGACAATGCAGACACAGTACAACCATAAAATGTGGGAGGGATGTGATTATAGGATGTATGTAAAAAAAAAAAAGTTTTAACTATTTTCAGGAATAGTAATTGGTAGTGTTAATATTGCTGTTCCAAGGCTTACACATATATGTTTACTTATATATATATAAGTAAAATTCCTGTAGTCCTGAATTTGAATTTCATGGTCCTGAATCATTATAAATTCATGAGATATTCAGGCATTGAGAATTAATGACTGCTAACATCAAAAAAGAGTAAAACTACAACACAACATGTCTCCAGGAAAAACAACACACTACCACCATTAGTTTTGCTAAAGGAATCAAGCCTGATCTGATCAGACCTCTGGGTTTGACTGTCAATTTTCAAGAAATACCAAGGACAGAGGAGTGTGTTCAAATGCCCTGAATGTGCAACCGACAAAACTCCAGACAGTAGGAAACTCCATAGCTCAAATGGTGCAGGTTCTTCAGCAGATACATACTGAAGGAAAGAAATGGATGGAGGTGATAATCTCAACTAGGAGCCCCTCTCCATCTTGCTTGTATATTGGAAATAGTAGAAGTATTTAAGAATTAACACTTCTGGAGTTACTTAAAACTTTGGTTGCAGGATAAGAAAATTTAGGAAAGATTTGAGGATTCAGTTCATTGACACTGATAGAAATAGCTATTATTAATGGAAAGCATATCATGTGACTGTACTATAACTAATAACCTTAGATGTATTCTCTCTAATCTTCACAATGACTGTGAAATAGTGACTCTTATCCCCATTTTATAGCTGAGGAATAGAGACACTGACAGGTTAAATAAATTGCTCAAGTGCTTAACTAATGTTTAGCTGAGTTGATATATAGTTAACCTAGGCCTACAGACTCCATAGCCGTAATTTGCAACTACATCGTGTAAAAATTATGTTTAAAATCCATATTAAGAAGCCTGTATTGTAACCTTAATTCTATCATTTAGGAATTTTAAAAGGCTATTTGCATTTTAAAAATATCTCTTGTTACTATCCAGGCATAAAGCTAAAAAAACTGGTGTGGGAGTACTACTTTAATCTTAAAAAAATGGTACTGGGATCGAATTGCCAACATATCAGAAAGAACTTATATTGGATATTAATTTTTGTCTCACTAGAAATGTCATATTTTTTAACTCTTATTCTGTGCTTCGAGAATTGTCAACCACAGCTTCTAAACATTTTATCACTTTAAATCTTATTTTGCACCTTTCATTTTATGGAGATTTTTGTTTAGCTACTTGCTTAAAATCTTGGTTTCTGACAGAATCAGAACAAGATGATTTTGCTGATTCCCCTGAAGGCAAAGTGAGAAATCATTAAACTGTTCTCAGTATTCTGTAACCGGTCCCTTGTACTAGGGAGCTAAGCTTGAACAAAATAACTGCTGAGATGCTGACCCTGTATAACTGGTTCTCTGCTTAGCACAGGCCAAACTTTTCATGCCTGGTAAACAAGGAGTAGTGTCATAAAATGACACTGATTTCAGGAAATTTCTCATTCTGGTTGGGTGGCATATAAATTCACAATCTGTTCTACCTCATAATGTCAGATGTCACCATGAGAAGCAGCATGATCTGAGAGCATCATGGACCACCCCAGAGATTTCTGGAGGGGATTGAAATATTAATACTTCAGTTTGCTATAAGGCCAGGAGTTTCATCCGTAGAACCTTTCTCTTCCTTTCTGTTTCCTTTCCTGCCCAACTCATTTGTGCTCAGCTTAAAGCCCATCTTGAAATGGTGTTACATCTAATACCACTCTCAGATTTCATCAGTCTTTGAAGTTGGCCAGGGCTACATAGAGTAAAAAGGCAAGCAAAAATGGACCTCTATAAATTACAGATTGGAAAGTATTTATTAGAACACCCAGGTTCTGACGAAATTTTGCCCTCCAATATACAGGGCTTGAAAATTGAACTGGTTTTCTCCTCTGAAATGACTCAAAGAATTTAAAAATCTCCTTTGTAGTGGTTTGTGATTCCTTGTGTGTCCATTGCTCACACTACCTCAGTTCCTTGATTTTCGATTTAAAAGTAGAGGTGGTAACTTTTGCTGCATTACAGATTTACCAGAATTCCATGTTTCCCCATGATCTGCATGTTGCTGATTTAGTCCCTGTCCTGAAGGCTTTCGGGTCCTACAGAAAAGATGTAAATGAACTTGGACTCCTGCCCAGAAATACAGAGAGCCACTAGGCAGCATTTCGCATTGAAGGTCAGTGCATGTTTAAGAATATAGAGAAAAATGATTAGCCATGGATTTGTTTCAGATCCAGGAAAGGGAAGTCAGAGAAAACCATCCCTTCCCCCTTAGGAGATTTTGTGGAGGAAGGGGATTTTTAGGAGCTGTTTAAATGATGGATGAAAGACAACTAACTTCACAAGGATTCTGTATTGGTGAATAAAATAGCTTCAGATCACTAAGGTATTATGAGGAGAGTGCTATAAAAATACACAGCAAGATCTAGGCTAGACGTGGCCCTTAAAATCTGATCACCCACCTATTCTTTAGGTAATCTAATTCCTCTTCTGAATGTCATTGTGTATTTGTGCTTTTGTGTGTGGAGAATACAACTTTGGTTGATATGGGCAATAATTTTAAGGATGATATAAAACAGATCCGTAGGACCATTGCAAAATGTAATAAACTTGCACAGTGAAGTGCCTTTGGGATTGATTAGGACTGTTTTGCATGGCTTAGTAAAGGTGAAGTGTTATCTCTCTTCTCTTCAGAAGAATGAGTTTAGTTATCTCAGTGAAAGATTTTTATGGAAAATGATCATATGCTTTTCTAGTATAAACCTTCAGACTATAACTTTTATAGTGGTCAGGTCTTCTTTTTTATATTTTATTTGAAATTTCAACTTTTCTTTCAATTCTTAAGAAGAAGTAAGTCACTTATCTTCAGGCTTCAGCCTTCCCCTTTGTCCAAAATCTAACACGTCTTCCACCCAAAACTTATTCTCCCAAATGTCAAACGGATAGAGAAATGAATAGATGCATCAGTGGTGCATGGATGGATGGATGGATGGGAGCATGGACGGATGCACGGCTGGGTTTGTGGATTGCTGCATGGGTGAGTGCATAGATGAATGCAGGTTGATGAATGCATGGGTGGATTCAGGAATTAAAGGATAATGGGAAGGAAGGATAGAAGGACACAAAATAAAATACTTTTATAAAAATGAATTGAATTCAATAGAAGAAAAATGTATTGTAATACAATTGGAGGAACTGCTAAAATTTACTTAAAGGTTTCTTCTATCCCCAAAGACACTATAGTGCCTAAAATATTTTAAAATAATTTTTAAAAATTTATTTGTGCCAATCCCCATGCTAGATGTTTTGTATGTTTTCATTTATAAGAGACCTCTGCAGTTTATATGGCTGGAACTTCACAGTGAGAACCCTCCATCGTTATAACAAGACCTTTGCAGTTAACCACCTCTTAGTATTTGTCTTACGATACAGTCCTGTTCATCGCCAGATCTATAAAGAGGGATACTAAACGCTAGTCTGAAGGGTTCCTCAGTCCATCTAGAGCCCCACGGTATACATAAAGCCAACCAGGAGAGCTACTGTTGTGTTAATTTGTTTTGTTAGATTAATGATTCTTCTGTTAATATTTAACCTTTTGTCAAATTGTGATGCATAGGGTTTTACATCTAGATCAATACAAATGAATAATGGGACAGGCATACTTTTTCATCTCATTTCTTTTCCCACTAGTACACAACACTCTGTTTTCTTGGCAGTGTGTTTTAAATGGTCCATAATTAATTAAACAGAGAATGACGTATCTTTTCACCATGTGAAAAGAAGCACTGATGTGCAGACTACTAAGTCCTCATTCTTTCTGTGAAGCAAACTGGGGCTGATTTACTTATGTTTTCTAAGTTGTATCTCTCTTTAATCTTTCCTGAGGATTTGGAATATTGAAGGTGTCTCTCTGAGGTCTGGATTGAGGGGAGAGGTGTGGTATGCTTCACGGAGTGCGTGCAGATCAGGTGCTATGTGCCTGGCGGAGCAAAGCTTCTATGTGTCTTGGTGATTAGCATCTAGGCTTCTATGTGTCTTGGTGATTAGCATCTAGGACATTATTGGCAATGGTGCTAAATAAGAAGTGGATAGTACTTGGGAATTCTAATAGCATGGTCTAAAATTATAAAGCTTTCTCCCCAAACAGGAAAAGTACAGGTCGATCCCTCACAATATCATTTTGCCAGTTCTTAATTTTAAAGGCATTCTTGTTTATTCATTCTCTTAACAAAATTTGTCAGGGAGAAGTTCTCACTCCACAGAGCACCCAGGCTACACAGCTTAATGCCATGGTATACACTGAATGATCTCCGCTGCTATATTCTTGCTGACCAGTTGTTTCTCTTCTTCTTGAAGAGAGGCCATTACCTTGCGTTGCTGTAATTCAGAGCTTCTTAGTCATCCCTTCCATGGTAGGCTCCTGAGACTGGATGAATGAGTAGAGAACTTGTAGAACAGCAGTGTTTTGCTTCCATGATCATTTCTTCCAGGAATAACATGGCCACTGTCCAGTGCTGTTAATTCCCTTAAAAAATGATTTTACACTAAAAAGCATGCCTGACCATGAGCTCTCATGTGGGATTTAGCTATGTAAACTCTGCCAGGTTTGAGAAGCTCAACTTAGGAACTGTCTCCCAAGACAGCAATTTGCCGTGAACATCAGTCTTGTAGGACACATTTGTTTCCTCTGACTTGGGACTGTAACCGTAGGCTGCATTCCTATTATTTCCAGCTTGAGGGTGCACCATTGCCCTTTCCTTCTGTGTCGCCAGTCTGAAACACAGGAGCCATGGGGTCTTAATGTTGAAGGGCAATCACATCTACCCCTGTCTGTTTCCACGGACCTGTGAGTTCATGCTTCCCGCCTGAAGGCTGACCTAGAATCCTAATGAGCTGAATTCAAGCTGAACTTGCTTCTCTGGTTGATGCTTTGGCCATCTGTTGACCTTCTGTAGCTGAGGCAAGAGTTTTTAGCCCTGGCAGCGTAGATACAACCCATGTATCTGCCAACTTTCCTATGTTTTTTGCACTCTTTCCTGTGTTTTTTCCTTTTTTCACGTCCCAAATTAGTAAGAAGCAAGTTTAAGCCGCCTAAAGCATTCACTATTTGCATATGTGGTGCACTTAGCTATTTCTCTCTTCAGACTGTAGGGCCAAGGTGATTCAGGTCTCATGGGGTTCTACACAACAATGTTGGTGGAATAAATGAAGTGATCGATGAATGAATAAATGGTATTCAGATGAATTAAAGATGGTTCTGCACCCATAGTTACTGACGAGGTCAAGGATTTTACACAACATGGATGAACCAACTCTGATCCTGTAGTCTGATCTAACTTATCTTCTCTGAACATAACGCCATGAACCACATTAGTAGGACAACAGCTTTGAGTTCTTCCGATTGGTGGTGAGAGAACCAATCAACACAAAATCACTGTTATAATAATTAGCATATGATTATTATGAGCACATGTAAATGGCTTCCTGGTCCCTGTTAAGACTAGTAGCACATTTACATAATGACCTCTGCCCCTACCCTGTGCTTTTAATTCTAGCTCCCCTCTCCCCAGCCTCCCACTCCCCACACCTGGCTGCTGCCTCTGGAGTGTACACACCGTGCTCCAGGTACCCAGTGTCATCCTGGACACTGGGCCCTCTCCCCTTGCTCAGGTTTCTTTTGAACCTGTTCCAGTGCTCACACAATGCTCGCCTGCTCTACCTTGACAACTTGTGTGGCTTCTCCATAACTGACCCTTAGCTTCGCTGCTCTTCAGGTAAGATCAGTGAGGTAATTATCTCAGGTAATTAATCCTCCAGCCCTTCAGGTCAGTATTCCGGAGCTTGGCCTGTCCCTTAAAGAGGAAGATCCAACAGGCCCACACCTAAGGGAAAAGATAATTCTGTGACTCTAGGAAAGAAGCATGGACTTGAACGGATGACCAGAGGGTACCAGTTACACAGAGCTGTCATGCAAACAGCAACATGAGCCTAAACCATTTGTGTCGCGGTGTTCCTGGGACTCTTCTTTAGGAAAGGAACTGTTTCCTAACACACTGTAAACTTTTGTACAACAGTAGCTATTACAATTACTAAAAGCTAACATATTGTGCACTTTCTATGTCCCAGGCTCTCAATTCATCCTCATAAAACATTGGCATGGTAAATTCTATTACATCAATTTAAGAGCTAGGAAAGTGAAGTTCAAAGAAGTTATATATCTTGACCAAGAACACAAAGCTAGTGAATGAAGGAGCCAAGATCTGGCCCTAATCTGGTGTCCTTAATGACCATTGCCACCTCCCTGCAATAAAGGAACCTCTCTGGGCAAAAATGTCTTTCCATTTATGAAATAAAGAACTAGCATTATAGCATTTCAGGTCCCCAGAACCATTGCAAATATCAGGAAATACAATTTTTGTCAAGCACTTTGCATATAGGAAATGCTAAATCAAGCTAAATTAAATTCAGTAGAGTTCTAGACAGTTAACAAGCCTTTATTAAACCCCTGCTGTGCTGGGCACCCAGCCGTGACTTGCGTTAAACCTAATACTACTTAATTTATGAAAATGCTGCTATAATTATTTTGTTTCTTAAATTTAGGTGCCCTTAAGAAGAAAGTAAAATTTTAAATTAAATATAAATTATTTATCCCAATTCTCTGATTTCCATTCCATTTAACATACCTTTAGTAGGTACCTAGTTGTAGTAGACATTTTAGAGGGTCTGCCTAGGTCACAATTACTGCCTTTTTCCCACAATTACCCCTCCCTTGACACCCTGTGGAGGTGGGTTACTTACAGCTATGTTGGACCATCTGTTCTAAGTAGGGCCAATCAGGTTCATTCTTCTGTGACTTTGGAATTGAAACTTAGAATTTACTCATCAGTCTTTGCATGCGGCTGACATGTACCATGTGAACCTGGAAAGAGTAGAGTATCTATGTGCCATTTAGACAGAGTCACAGGGGACCAGACTACAAAAGGGGAGAGGAGAGCACAGTAAATTTGTAGGAGAGAAGCAAAGATGAGAAAAATATGCATCTAGAGAGACAGACAGACGGACTGACCAAAGCAAGAGAGCTCAGAGCCATGATGAGAAATGTGGATTTGAAAATGGAAATTCCCAGCATAATCCGTATGTGGTGGTGAAGCTCGCCACTCTTAATACTGCACTTCGTAGAGTGAGGACTTTGCCTGATAAAATGTAACGAGAGCATGGATAAACAAGGATGTCTTTAAAATGAAAAACTGGCAAAGTAATATTTTAAGAAACTAAGGAAACCTGTACTTTATTATTCTTTTCTGTTCTCGGACAGAGCCTTGACATTTTATGTCATGGAATCAGAGGAGTTGCCGGGTTATATTTCACTTCTTTAAAAGCACCGTTGCCAGTAATGGCCTAGGTATTACTAAAGGCCGCTATTAGGACTGACCATTAATTATTGCTTTGCTTGCTCCTCACTCCTCTACGTATCCCTCAGATATCAAGACTGGCTTTCTGGTTGGACTACTATTTCTTCCTTGCAAAATGTGCTGCTCTGTATGAGGAGCTCCTGGTCAAGGCAGATCTGTGTCACCCAGGTAGAGGTAGGTAGGGAAGTGATGATGAGCTACGCGCCCTTCCCGTCACAGCTGAGATGTCACAGCATGGCCTCACCTGGTTTGGTAAACCCCTGCTACTTCACCTTCACCCCCTTGAACTTCTGACCTTCTGTGTTGTCTTTTGAAAATTTTCTCCCAAAATTTCTAACTGCATTCTTGATGTACTGAGTGCTCTGATCTGGGCCATTTCTGGTCTTGACAGTCATTGCAGGACATTTCTGGAGGCCCCGGAGAAGGAGCTGGGGATAGGCCCCTGGCTTTGTAGTGCTGATGGTGTGTAGAAGAGACAAAGAGGGAGACACACCCATACCGCAGTGCCTGACAACTGCCGTATTGGGCTGTCTGAGACATTAGAGGGTGCCCCTCTCAGAGACATAGAATGTCTAAGAAGGCTCCCTAGCAGAAGCAGCTCCTGCACTGAGGCCCCAAAGCTGTGTTGGATTGAGCTGGGTAAATGGTGTGTGGATGGATGATGTTCAAGGGTCAGGAGCCGCCTGTACAAAGACCCACAGTTAGGAAGTGCATGGTGTGCTGCTCGGACTGAACATGGTTGATCAAACTGGGGCCTCAGTGCTGCAGGAGAGGGAGGTTGAGAGGCAGGTGGTCAGATCACGAAAGGACTTACAAGCCTTGTAAAAGGGCTTTTGACTTGAAAGAATTCAAGAGTGGCGGGAGAGTTTTGAGCAGGGAGAGTCACACGTTTTGATTTGAATTTTCCAAAGATCCAAGTGGTTGAATTGAGTCCACAGCTACTGGTCAACTGAACTTACTAGACAACAGATGTGTTTGCCTTTGTTGCAGGAACTATTTTTTTTTTTAACCCCAAGAGTCAGAGGTCCCAAGAAATTAAACATAAGAGGTATTTTCATTTCAGTCTTGTTACCTCAGCTCACCAGAGGAATCGGTAATGTTGTTTTTGACCTGTGAATGCCTCTCTGAGTTTTCATTTCCGTGGCAGTATCTGGAGAGGCCATCAGAAAGGTGGACAAGCAGGGTTCGTGAGGCACGGTCGCTGGAGCAACTTTATTGTTGTCTTACACAGGCCACTGAAGATTCACTCAGTGGAAGGCATTCTTCCAGCGTTCCTAGTCGAAAGTTCAGCCAGTCTCCGAATTTTCTAATCTGCCTAGGCACGGTGGTCACTTTAAAATTTCACAAATAAGTTTAGTTACTTAAATGTTTCCGTCTCTGGGGAACAACTTGCCGCTCCATTCAAGGCCACAGTCTGGGAAGGGACACAGCAGGCTTTTAATATCTTACCTTCTCTGCCACCTGAGAGCTGCTGCCTTCACTGTGGCCCCGAGGCTTGGAACCTAGGAAGGGAGGAGGCCTGGGGGTGGGGCACGGAAGAAAGTGTCTCACTTGGGTGGCACCACTAGAAGATGGCAGGGTGGCGTCCCAGCGTGACATATTTAAAGCTGACTCTTTCTCCTGTGAGACCTTTGCTTCACCTGGGCCCCCTGGGCCATAAGCAGTTCATTCTGTCCCTCCGGCTGCCACTCCCCCTCAGCCCCGGAGTTGTGCCGTCATCCTCTTCACACGGCGACTCTCGGGGGGAGCTTCCTTTGCTCTTTCAGACAGGCTCCTGAGAAGGAGGTAAAGTGGCTCCCAGGTCAGCCCTCATCTTCAATCCTGTGTAATCCACATCTGATTCCTAGAAAAGAGTCACGCTTCCTTAACCTTGACGTGTTCTGGGAGTGGAGGCCAATCCCAATCCCAATGAGGCCATCTCTGTGTAAGTCCCACCTGCTCGCTCTCTCAGGCAGGAGTCGGAGCCCAGTCTCCTGGGCGCCTTGGCCGTGGAGCACACGTAGCAAACTCTCCCTTGAAGCCTTTCTCCTGGAACTGGGCCTCATTCCTTCCCCATGGCGGGCAGGGTGTGGTGGGGACTTAGAGCACACCGACAGCTCTCTCCACAAACACCCTCTCTATAGTTTCTGACTGCCCGGCCCTCGGATAGCCTCATCAGAGGCAAGGGACTCAAGTCAGGAAAGCGCTTTCTAGACATTTCCTTTGACCATGTTGCTTATGGCATCTCTTTGAATCTGATCTTTCTCACGTCTCGGCACCACATTCAGAACTTCCAAGGTAACATTCTGCTACTAGACTTGTAAGCACACTGCAGTGTGTTGGGGAGAACAGGCAAAAAGGAAAGGAATGCCCCTCATCCTCCTTGCTTATGAAACGTGAGTATGTGCGAGAGAGAGGGCAGAGAGGCATCCGCTGGCAAAAGCTAGGAAGAGCCTGAGGAGGAAGACGAATGAAACAGACAAGGGAGAGATCATAACAAAAGTGGACTTTCAATGGAGCATTTGAGAAACACTCATTGAGAAGATGAGTCATTGCTCTGGTTAGAAGTCATATCAATAACTGATCAAATACGTATGCTTAGTTGGAACCCCAGTCGATAGCCTAGAGCTGTTGTTTTGGTTTTAGGGAAGCATCCCAGAGAATCTTGAGAACATACAATTTATGAAAGAGCCTTTGGGTTTGTAAGAATATGGTCTCACTTATTCCAGGAATCCTGCTGTTTCCTCAGCAGTCAGACAGACCATTAGTTCCTTCCATCTCCAACAACTCTATTCGTATTATGTTATAAACCAACTCATTGAAGGCCAGACGGCAGGCCTAACACTCAACTCTGCAATTTTTGTTGGAAAGCATTTGTAGTTTTGCTTCCGCATTTTTGTTTTTCTCCCTCGCATGCGTGATATTTGGGGACTTCTGATCAGAAACATCTGGGCAAAGCTGAGTCATCTTGTGTCTACACTAAGGTGTCTCCTGGAATACGTGCCATGTGGTCCCAGAAAAGGCCGTGAAGTCTCCACTCTCACCCTGGGTGATGATGAAGAGCCACGGTCCGCCCTCCAGGACTGGCAGAGCAGCTCTACTGTGCCTGGCCTGAAGAGCACAGCAAAGTCCACACTGTAACTCTCCAGGTCTGGGCTGCTGAGTAGACTTTTTTTTATGAGTGTCGAGATCTCAGTGGTGAACATTTTGACACTCAAATTACCAACTGCATCATCCCACTCAGAAAACAAATAGCTTATGTGGATGAAAACTGCAAGCTCAATTTTAATTCATCTCATATAACTCTCATTGAGTAGACCATTCTAGTTATCTTTTTCAATAACTACTCCTATATTCTTCCAAAAGGTAATGAACACCTTTTAGGGTATCCTTCCAGGTCACTTGAACAAGTCTCACTGTCAAAAGCAACAGAGCTCCTCCCCAGCAACCGTCCTGTACAGTGTGACCCTGTGCCCCAGCTTCATCAGCTTAGACCAACCTTGGGTACCATCTTACCCCAGCTGAACCAATCAGAGCTACACCCTTGTGATTTGGAATCGAGATCAACAGAAATCAAGGAGATTGTCTTCAGGTAGCCGGACATGTAGCAGCTGTGCTCAGGAACCCTGGTAAAGCTGTCTTCAGCTAGCAGCCTGGAGCAAAGTGAGCAGCCAACAGGGTGGGGAAAGAATGATGTAGATTCAGAGAGAAACAGTCAAGAGATGGGAAGAGAGCACTGTATGGGTTCCTTGCAGCATCCCGTGCCCAGCATCAACCTTTCCTGAGGCCTGGCTGCCTTTCTGGCCTTGGTCTTCATGTAGGGTGACAGCAGGATTTGGTTTTTCCAGTTCAGTTATATGAGTGCTTCCTTTCACTGTTTGGACAGTGAAGTCCACAGATACCCTATTTCTCTGAGACCTTCATTTTATCCTTGTAAGAGAATCCCTTTTTGCCCAAGTTGGCTCAAGCTGGTTTTTCTTACTTACATTAGGACCAATGCATATAGCAGCCTTAACAAATAGACATTTTAGAGAGTTATCTCCATTTTGCAGATGAGAAAACTGAAGCTCTGTGGAGTTAGGCAAGTCATCCAAAATCAAACATCTAATAAGTGATGAAGCTGGGATTTGAACCAGATCTGGCCACCTCTAAGTCCTATACATTTTCCATCGGGCTTCAGTGTTTCTCAAGGACACAGACTTGGGTTGTTTTTGTAGGCAATAGCAATTTTGTCTGTCTTGAAACCTCTGAAGACAGATTGGGTGTCCAAAAAATGAATCTCAAACTTTTCTGATTAAATATCTGCTTTCCAATTGCTCTTTGAAATATGACATAGAAAATGGCAATGCTGATGAAGATGAAATGAACTCGGGCAGAAGCCTGAGCTGAATTTGGGAAAGTTGATTAGTGAATTGAGTGCTGGTGAGAAACAAAGAGGTTGTTTGCCTTTTTCCTGTTATCCATGTGTTACTGAAAAGACAGACTCATTCCCATCTGAGAGCGCTCTAATTAAAAGGTCTTTTGGGTAAGGAACCAAATGCAACAGAGGGACAATAAATTAAAGTATATGTGTTCTTTGTACTGTTCTGGTTTCATTAGCCACTGGGCCACATCTTTTTCTATTACACATCAGGGATCATTACATAGAAGGGCAGTGAAGGCCCGTTAGACATTGATTCTTAGACTTTCTTCTTCCCAGGTAAAGTCACATCTTTCAGAAATGAGAGTCATATGTATTTATATATATATATTTTTTAATTTATTTAATTTATTTATTTTTGGCTGCGTTGGGTCTTCATTGCTGAGCATGGGCTTTCTCTAGTTGTGGCGAGCGGGGGCTACTCTTTGTTGCGGTGCACGGGCTTCTCATTGAGGTGGCTTCTCTTGTTGCAGAGCATGGGCTCTAGGCACGTGGGCTTCAGTAGTTGTGGTATGTAGGCTCGTAGTTGTGGCTCGCGGGCTCTAGAGCACAGGCTCAGTAGTTGTGGCACACGGGCTTAGTTGCTCTGTGGCATGTGGGATCTTCCCAGACCAGGGCTCGAACCCATGTCCCCTGCACTGGCAGGCAGATTCTTAACCACTGCACCACCAGGGAAGCCCTGTATTTTTAATTAACCTTAACTGGGTGCTGGTTTTTTCACATAGGTCAGCTCTAACACAATGAGTATAATGTGGCTGGATTGTCTCTTTAGAGATGACCTGGCTCTGGTTAGAACCGCAAAAAGGGTTTTGGACTAGACTTCCCTAACACAAGCAGGGGCTCCTCCCCAGGGATGGGCACAAACTCCCACCAGAGGGAATCCTACCCTGTGACCACCACCCACAAAATCCCACCACCTTTCCGGATACACCCATTGTTAGCACAGATCGGGGATCCTGGAAGCTAAAAAATCCCAAGCCCAAGAGGATGGCTGTTGGATACTTTTCTGAGTAAAGTGCTTGTATTTTCCCCTGCATTTCACCCTGTCCTCTTAATGGCAAAGGAAGTGGCACTAACTTTACTGGTCAGCAATCGAAAGAGATCAATAAGAGAGCAGAAGTGCTAATTTGTAAGAGAGGTGTTATTTTTAAACAGCCTGCCGAACTCCAAAATTGCATTGAGTTTTAAGAGCAAAAAAAATGACAAACCAGGTTTAACAACTTTTTCTTCTTTCTTGTTTCCAATATGTTATCATTGTTTTGTTTGTTAATGTAATTTGCTTTCCCTGTTGCCAGAGGAGAAGGGTGGTGGGAAGGAAGAAAAAGAAAGATGTAGGGGTGGAGGGGAGATGCAGGGAACTGGGAAAGCGTCATAAATGATCAGGGCCCAGAGGATGACATAATACCTACTAGTAACTTTAAATTGTCTGGCAGTGTATGCATTGCTGACTCTTTTATTGGTTGGTCCGCACTGAGAAATATCATTTAACGCAAATTCGTCATTTCATTACAATTCTCCAGCTAGTGTAAATGGGATTTCAACATTTGCTCAACATTGAGCCTACAGCCTCAGAGAGCAGATACGGTTCAATGCCTGGGGTAATTTCTTCTCCATCAGGTTCCTTTCCCTGAATAAAGTTGTCCAATTTTGCTGTTCTACTGATCAGGCTTTAAGAAAGAGGTCCCAGACCCATTGAGCATCTTCTGTATTTATATGGTCCACCCTGGATGTGGAATAAATTGTACTGGGGGGTCTGATTCTGAAGGAGAACAGTATAGAGTAAGCAAGATAATTCTTGATCTGCCAGTTGGTAAACCAAAGCTCATTATCCCCATTGATGGGAAATACACCAATAAAGGGGCCTCTGGGACTAGTAAAAGAAACATTTGGTTTTTCAGAATATTTCTTCACATTTCAGTTTGGAGGAACATATATACCTTCTGTGCTTTTGCTACTAGATATTCCAGAAAGGGGGGTGGGGGGCAGGTTATTTATTTTTTTTTAACAATTGTCTAAAATTGGAATAAGGGGCAAATTGTGCTTTGTTCACATTTGAAGGGAAAGAGCACATGAACAGACCACTCAGAGTAAGTAATTCCCAAATGATTCTTTTCCTTCAGCTTAAGATATTTCTATGTGGTGAGAGTCACACATTCTCAAATGTATTTACAACTAAATTACTGTACCAACATTTAGATCATTCCCAAGTAACAGTGTGAAACCAGCAGCCTCAGAAGTATTTATAACTGAGACGCGTGATTGGTGGCAAAGAAATTGTTTTATAAAATACTGCACCTATCATTTTCGTTTGCTGACTTAGGTGAAGGATCTGTATACAAATATAAATTGTTTGTGTTAAGGAAATAGTGATTAAATGTGGGCTTTGTGTATTAGTCATTAATCTTTCCATTTAAATGCAAATTCTTCATTTCAACCACTACCTGAAGATACATCTAATAGGAAACAAGTTGGATCTTCTGATTTATTATTTCAGACGAGGCTTTTAAAATATGCATTTTCTTGTCATGGGGAAGGCTGTGTTCTATTTACATTTTTTAAAAAATGCACTCCTAAAAATCCAGCCAACCAAATATTACTTGAAACTCAAATATAAACTTTATATTTTTTCTTTATGAGCATGGGGTGTGTGTTTGAGAGAGGGGTGTGGTGGTGGATATCCCCTGTCCCTCAGAAATTCCCAAATCATGGTGTAATGGGAGTCTTGGAGTTACTATTGGAGTTTACTAACACTTGTCCCCACCAGGCATCATCTTAAGAGTCAAAAAATAAATATGGGACTTCCCTGGTGGCGCAGTGGTTGAGAGTCCACCTGCCGATGCAGGGGACACGGGTTCGTGCCCCGGTCCGGGAAGATCCCACATGCCGCGGTGCGGCTGGGCCTGTGAGCCATGGCCGCTGAGCCTGCGCGTCCGGAGCCTGTGCTGCGCAACGGGAGAGGCCACAGGAGTGGGAGGCCTGCGTACTGCAAAAAAAAAAATAAATAAAATAAAATAAATAAATAAATATGTCTGGCCTACATATTTTAATAGTAATTAATAGCATTATATGGTAGAAGACACCATATCAAACTCTCAACTAGACTCGCTCATTAAATCTCACAATAACCCAGTGATGTGAGTGTTATTTTTTACGCCCAGTTTACAGGTCGGGGTGAGACCCAGAGGTTAAGGAGCTGGACTAAGATTACATGGATGTTTAAGGAGCCAGTGCTCAAACCCAGGTCAGCTGACAGCCTGTGAATTCACCTCGAGGCCCTGCTGACTTCCCAGATTAAATTTTATTTAAAGGAATTTTGGGCTAATTATTTTTTTAAATCACTGTTTAAAAAATGAATATGGTTCTCAAGTATGAGAAGCCCGGGAGCCCTGCTCTAACTGAATGAGGGCCTGCAGTTAACTGAGTTGGGTGTTGTCCTGCTTCCTGACACTAGGAGGTCAAGGTAAGGTGGGGGAGGGAGCAGGTGAGGGTGAGCAGCCCATTCGTTAGCTAACTCACCTGCTGCTCAGAGCACGTGACACAGACTTCACGGCAGGTGCTCGGGTGCCCTTTGGAGAGAGTGCTAACTACTAATGAACGATTCTGTGAATATAGCTCTCGTGTTTCTTATCAGATGACCAGGGCAAGATGGCCCCAAAGAAGAAATCAGGAGGTGATGTGAAACATAGTTAGAAAATGGAGCTGCTGAGGTGTATTTCCCCCTCCAAAAATACTGGGGGGGAAAAGCTTTCTGTTACCTGCCACCTTGGGGAAAAAACGTTAGTAGTATCATCTAGTAATGTCTGGTTCGATTACTCCGTGATGCCCCTACCTGAGGCATCCATAGAATGGACATACTTTTTTTTTTTTTTAACCCAGTGATTTTAGAGGCAGGTGGAATAGAAGAAAGAGCGCTGGACCAGTGATTTGTAAAATTCTTAAAGCAGCAAGGCGTGGCAGAATTCACTCGGGCTGTTGTCTTGTAGGGGCTGGGAGTTCTGAAATAGGCCACAGGAAATAGGGGATTGGATTCAAAACCTTTTGTTGGGAGGTGTGGCACCTGAAACAGTGGGGTCTTTCTCAATACTTCGTGAGTGCTGAGCCCTTCATAAAATCAGCCAGGTAAAGGGAACCCATCAGTTCATACTTAGGAGAAAATCTGTTCCAGGAATACCTGGGGCCCAGCGCTATCTGCCCCTCACCTTCCCTCCACCCTCCCCTTCTTGGGGATGGCTTTGCCCTGGCAGTGTTAGGATGCAGCTTGAAACTGGCCATAATGGGAGCATTTATACCTTGGGAATCGGCAAGTTCTATAAACCAGGGCTGCTGTCACAGCCTCCGCTCTTCCTCCCTCCCCGCCTCTACCCAGATAAATGCATTTATCTGCACAGCCACTGATTCTTGCCTGCCACCACTTGGGTGATTTTTGGCCATGATGTTCCATGCAGAGTACTTCATTTTCCTTGTCTGTAAAGTGAGAATACTAATCTTAGTGCCTAGTCATCTCATTCTGGAGAGACTTAAATGAGATCAAGGTAAAGCATGCTTCAGGGTGCTTGGCACCTTGTAAGTACTTGAGGAGCTGTGGCTCATTCATTCTCATTGCCATTCATTAACCAGGATAAATGTGATCTTTCTAACGTAGATTCTCTCCCCGTTATTTCCCTACTTAAATCCTTCAGTGACCCCACCTAGCCCCCTCCCTGCCCATGGCTCTCAGCATCTAATCACAGCTCCCTAGTGAAGAAAATGAAGCAAATGACCTATTTGGAAGGCAACCCAGTGGCTTTAACCTCTCACTCCAGAGGGAGCATTTCCCCTTTGCTGGTAGTGGCCGCAGAGGCTCTGGTGCTATTTTAAGGCTCTGCCTTTGTAGTTATTGGGGAGTAATAAGGAAGGACAAGAAGGGCTACCATGGCTCGTTTTGTGGGCAAGAATCCCTCCACATGTGCAGTTGCAGAAAGAGGTCAGAAACTGGCAAAGTCTTATTTCAGAGACTCTCACTGGACCCTTAGGTAGCGAAGAAACTACTCCGTTCCACCCCACAGGGCTTCGGCTATGGGGCAAGCTAGGAATCAGAAGGTCTTCACAGTAGAGTCCACTCCACAACCTACTAGCTATGTAACTGTAGACAAGTTTTTTACAACCTTTTTTGAGCCTCAGCTCCTCTTCTATAAAATGGGTAAGTGAATGCCACCTTCATGGACTTGCTGTGAGGACTAAGTGAGAGTAACATTCAGAAAGTCCTTCAGCCCAGTGCCTGCTAGAAGCTCAATCACTGCTAACATACCCACCCTCCCTGGACAAAGTGGTAAATGCAGTGATGGGAAAGGGGAAATTCAACTGTGTTTTTCTTTGTAAGCTCTGATGAGCTTCTCTGTAGGCATGAGCTGACACCACGAAGAACCATTTAGTAGCTGCAGTCAGTGATTAAAACAAAGAGAGTTCATGCGTCTAGTGCCTCTAGAGACCACTCTGTCTCTAAAGACTCTTCAGTCTTCCCCAGGTCATGTGCCAGGCAGCCTGTCCCCTGCCCAGCTCTGAGCACAGCTAACCTGTGGCGAGAGCAGGGAGAGGGCAGCCTCCAAAACACCGATAATTGTAAAGGTTAAAGTCATTCATGGTGTTATAATTAACTGCTCTGTTAGGTGTTTTACAATCTTGACGCCACCCAAGAGAGAAAATGTTTAATCAGAATGGAAAGCACCTCCGAGTTAATCCATTTTCATGGTGGAAATGGCAGGCACAGGAAAAAGGGCCAGCCCATTTTCCTTGCAGGTTGCATGCTCATTGCTGTCTCTCCTGCCACTGGTGAGAACTTCATCTCTCAGAACTTTCTATGCTATAGAGGAACTTTTTGTTATTACAGCGAAATCTATTTATCAGCCCTTCTTGGGGTCAGGATCCTTAACAGTGGTTCCCCCGTCATAGTTCTGTAAGCCATGACCTGTGTGGAAAAGTAGCAGTGTGCAGCCTGGTCAAGCCTGAAACAGGTGACCTTACCTCCCCTCTTGGACTTAGACCTCTGACCCTTCTCTGCAAGGGCACGGATGGTCACCTGTCCCCCTACCCCCAGCCAGCACTGCCTGACAAGGGGAAGGTAGGTGCTGAAAACGTTCAAAGCTGGCTGAGCCCTGGTCTCCAGTGGCTGCAGGCTCTGTCATCCCATACATATGGCCCTGAGCATAGCTGGTGCAAAACTGACCTTCTGCCAGTGGTTAGTATTTTTCTTACAGGCTGCACTGCTCTGCTACTGGGCTGGGACAAATCACTTAACTGCTCCACATTCTCATTTCTTTACTGTAAAAATGATTTTGTGGGACTGTTGTAAGAAACAGGACTAACAGAAGACACCTAGGATATAGTATGTACCCGCAAACGGAAGCCGCTAGCTGCCCCCTGCTGCAGTGATGAATGAACTGTGTTCTGCAGCAGAGAATGCTTATTGTGGGCGCCGTTATTACTGTAACAGCTATTTTGATCAACTTTGTCCTATGGAGAATACAAAGGCCACCCTATTTATCTAATAACACTATTCGTGTCCTCAGACAAATATATTTGCTGATTTCAAAACCTCTTAGCTTTTGCACAGGCAAAAATAAATAAATAAATATGTAAAATAAAATTTTTAACACGCTATTATTTTTTAAGTCACACCCCAGTCTTTATTTTAAGAATAGGATGTCTTGTCCTTGGTGGTATAAGGAGCCATTTGGACAGCCTGTACCCATTCCACAAACCGTAGATTTCTGCCTCTCACTGCCCAGCTGATGGGCAATTTCAAATTGGTTTCTAGTACCTGTGCAATGCAGAGCTTCCTGTGCAAACACTTTACTGTCTCCTGATGGGAAACAGCCAGGCCTCTGATACATTCAGGCCTGGAGGGCGCCAGGTAATCTCTTTGTACAGCGTGTCTGTCCCTATCTTCAGAAGGTGTTTATTTTTAGCTCTTCACACTGTTTCTAGCACCATCCCTCCTTTGGAGGCCGACAGCTTGTTCAAGGGATCTTAAACAAGCTGTTAAAAGCAAGAAACTCTGAAAGCAGAGAGGCAGCCGAGAAGGTGATTAGAACAGAGTTCACCTTTGGTGTTAGAGGCAGAAGGCAGCTTGGGTGGAGTGTCAAGCAAGTTGGCCAACAAACTTTTAAAAGTTGGCCTTGGTGACACTCGCCTGGAGCTTTAAAGAAACAATGCTTGAAAGAACCCGAGAGCCTGAAGGCAGCTGGGTACAGAGGTTCGTGCTGGATGTGCGACTTCTCACAAGTAGCAGGAAGCCAGACTCCTGAGCTCAGACTGCAAACGCCAAGGGCAGAAGCAGGAAGAGAAATCCAGGGTCGGTGACCTTTCCACAGGGCCAGCTGGTTGGTGCCTTTTCAGGCTAATTCGAGGTGGCGGGAGGTCTGTGCTTGAGATCACACCCGGAATTGTGATGCTTAGCGTCAGAAGCCTGACACCACCCAGACAGTCCCTGGACACCTGTGGGGGACAGAGCGCCGAGGTTAAGGAAGTCAGCAAGGACAGAATCTCTGAGCAAGTTAAGTCCCCCAGGGTCAGATTCTTCGTGGCAAGGAAGGAAGGAGGAGAGGCTGCGAACATTGCCTGTCTGGGTGGTGCCAAGTGTGCTGAGTGCCCTCGATAAATATTAAATAGCACTGGTGACATCATATCCTACCAAGTGTGTCTTCAGGACTCAGGTCAGCCTGGCAGGGTCAGCTCAGTGTGTCAGTCACCAGAGGGCTTGAGCCCAAGAATCTTCAGTGCAGAAGGGACAAATGGGAAGCAAGGCAGTAAACCCCAGAGACTGTAAGAACGGCTGCCCCTCTCAGACCTGCCATGGACGTGCAGGGGTTCATCACCACAGCTACGGAGCAGCAGGCTGTCCGCCTGGCAGACACGAAGGGTGCGAGTGGATTCACAGAGCACCCGGGGAGGCATGGGAGAGGACATTCCTTCTTCACAAAGGTGTGGACTCCCAGGTGGATCTTCGGGACAGGTTCTAAGTCCTAGAGGCAACTGAGAGGAAATGTGGGCTTCCGGCTGCTCAAGAATATCTCAGAAGAATACATACCCCGTGGGTAGATGGTGAGGAAGGGATTCTCCTCAGATAAGGATAGACCTGCAGAAACAGGACACTGACCTCTCAAAATGGCAGAGTGTTTTCCTTTTGAGCCCCTTGCAGTCTCCATTTATGACCATTCTTCCGAGGGTGAAGTGTACACTGACTGTTGACCGACTTATCCGGGTCATGCAGCAGCTAATATGGCTGAACCCAGGTGACTCTCTTGGCTATTAGTGAAAGGTGCTCAACCTTTAAATAAGTGACATAACTGAACATCGAGTCACCTAAAAGCTGGGGGTGGGGGCAGTTGTGAGATGATCATGGCCTTTGAAATCAGAGTGAACCTGGACTCAAACCCCAACTCCACTGTTTCCTAGCTCTGTGACCTTGGCTAATTTGCTCAGCCTCTGAGCCTCAACCTCCACGTCTACAATCTGTGGGGAAAGAATGCAGCTTGGTAAGGCTAAGAAAGCGTGCATGTCAGACACTTGGTAGAATACCTGGCAGAGTTGCCATTCAATTAGTCCTATCAATCTATGTTAAATAATAATAAAAACCAGCAAGAAATTAGAATGAAAACAGCTATCTTTGTGATCAGAATCCACAGATGAGCTAAAACAGGGTAGGAACCTATAGTTATAGATTGTGTTTAAAATTATGTCACAACTACTTAAGTATCCACTGTGGATCATTCTCTAGAGCAATATGTTACAAGCAAATGACACTATCTCCCTGATGTTTACAAGTTAATCAATTTCATAAAAGGAAAAGAGAAAGCAGGGGATTCTGGGCCATCTAGAAGAGCCCTGTGTGGATTTGTGTTTTTCAGCCAAACTGGGAACATAGATAAATCACTCAGCCAGTCAACGATGCCGAGAGACAGGATTCTTCCAGCTATGGGAAGTGGGGATTGGAGAGGAAGAAGGATTTACAGCTGCTCAGATGGGGCAGAAGAAGGGCAGAGAAAGATAGAGACCACCACGTGGAGGGCACCTGAGAGTCAGCACCCACCATACATAGAAATGAGTCTCTGGAGGTAGCCAAGCATTTCTCATGGGTCTTCAGAGCATGATCCCTGGGAAGTGAGAGTCGTGAGTTTGGTGCTAGTTGAACAAGAGCCAACATGGGCAACCAAGCAGTATCCATCAGCTCAAGCTAGAAGCAGGCGACTTGGGGAACACACAGCCTAGTAAATATAAACAACCTATATCATCATCGTAAATATTTTATATGGCTGCATAGAAGAAGGTGCCGTATTTTATACCCTCACTGTAAATCCAAATACTTTATTGTTGCCAATTTTGCCATCGCCCTCAGCTAAAGTGAGCCATTTATTGAGATTTGACAGTATTTGGTTATATCACTAGTGATCATTCCTGTCAGCAATTGGCCTGATAATCTCTCCCAAGAAAATAATTGCCATCCATTGGCAAGCCCTGGAGACTTACGGGTGTGTTTGCTTTAAAGTGATTTCTGAAAGACGTACGACTACATGCATACCACGAGGGAAGGGCTTATCTTCTAGCATATAGAAACTTGAGGAAAATATTATAAAGGAAGTCTTTTCCTGAGCTTTGTTGAGATACATAAAAGGCAAAAAGTTTCTTAATGAAGACCTTGATGTCATTTATATTTTTGCATAAAATTGTGAGTGTGAGTGAAAACACAAATTGTGGTATATCCATAAACTGTAATAGTGTCTCATGACAGAAAGGAATGTTGCGTTCAAACATGCTACAAGGTGGATAAATCTCAGAAGTTTTATGCCAAATGAAAGAAGCAAAAGAATAAATATTGGATGATTCCATTTATGTAGATGTCCAGAATAGGCAAATCCACAGAGACAGAAAGTAGATTAGCGGTTGCCTAAGGCTGGAGATGGGAATGAGGAGTGACTGCTAATGGGCACTGAGATTTCTTCGTGAGGTGGTAGAAATAGTCTAAAATCAAATTGTGGTGAAGGTTGCACAGCTCTGTGAATGTAATAAAATATTATTGAATTGTGCTCTTAAAATGGATGACTTTTATGGCAGGTAAAATTTATCTTAATAAAGCTGTTAAAATGAAAAAAAGGAGCATGACTTTTGCTAGATGCACCTGGAAGACCTCTTTGGAGAAAAGGTATAGATAGAAGTTTTGAAGCTTCCCAGAAGGATGATAAAATAGGGCACAGGCTGAACCATGGACGCTGTTCCTCCTGGTTACAGCAGCATCCTTCACTCCCTGGCAAAGATGTGACCAGTTTCCCTCAAGGTTGGCCAGCTGGCATTTAGACACGTGTCAGTATTTGCTCTGAGACAGACGTGCCAGCTCAAGGGAGAAGGAGAACAGTAAAGCTAGATGAGACCTAGCCTCACAGCGGGGGCAGAGGAGGCAGTAACGCACCAGAAAGGAAGGAAAACTAAATCAGAGGTGACACAATCCCAAGATAAGAGGGATTCAGGAAGAGTCAGAAGCCCAAACTGAGTGCAAGCCAGAGACAGTTGTATTACAAGCAGCACTTGAATCCTGTTAGCAGCACGGAGCAGAGGTGACGGGGTTCACTGCCCAGCGCTATTAAAGGTGCCTCACGCAGCATCCTCCTGTCAGTGTGACATCCTGCCAGAAGCAGCAGTCCAGCTTCTTATTCATAAATGTGATTGGGAACCACACTTGAGTATTTTTCCCCATCTGTCTAATTAAGTGTAAGTCCCAAAAGGCAGAGACCAACGTGAGCTCTAGTTCATGCTCTCAGCATAGTTTTCGGTGCTGGATAAATATTAAACAATAGTCTAGTAATAAAAGGCTAGCATTTTCCACAGGACTTTTGTATCTGAAATGGAAAGAAACCCTTTGAATGGAGTAGCAGGAGTTTCTCCTGGTTTTCATATTTCTCAGCAAGAGGCTCACTCTCTATTGTCGATCACATTTTTCATACCTGGTAAACCAAGCTGACTGAGGATTATAAATGAAGCAGTTTTATGTTGGAGGATAGCTTTGTAAGACCTCAGGTGATAACTAGTTCTTGTTAGAGCTAGGAAGCAACTGAGGAGTCAGTTCGTCATGTTAGTTCCTCTGAAAGGGGTTGATTTGGCTCAACCTAACGCTGGATGGGTGCTGTCTAATGGAACTTTTTGTGACAGTGGAAATGTCCTATTATATAAAAGTAATATGCAGCCAGTAGCTACCATATTGGATAATCGAGCACTAGAGGCTCTTAAGTGGGAAAGAACCCACAACTTTTTCATAACCCACATCAAAGTTCATTTGTAAACAGCAATGAAAATTTTTCAATAGAAATAATCATCATGGTGATCTCTCCTGTCGATTCAACAAATATTTACTGTGAGTTTTCTGAGTGTCAGGCCCTCCTCTAGATTCTGGAGACATTTCAGTTAAAAACAAAAAAAAGAAAAAATAATTGAAGAAGAAAAACCATATGATCACCTCAATAGATGCAGAAAAAGCTTTTGACAAAATTCAACACCCATTTATGATAAAAATCTCTCCAGAAAGTGGGCAGAGAGAACCTACCTCAAAATAATAAAGGCCATATATGACAAACCCACAGCAAACACCATTCTCAACGGTGAAGAACTGAAAGCATTTCCTCTAAGATCAGGAATAAGACAAGGATGTCCACTCTCACCACTACTATTCAACATAGTTTTGGAAGTCCTAGCACAGCAATCAGAGAAGAAAAAAAATAAAAGGAATACAAATTGGAAAAGAAGAAGTAAAACTGTCACTGTTTGCAGATGACATGACACTATACATAGAGAATCCTAAAGATGCCACCAGAAAACTGCTAGAGCTCATCAATGAATTTGGTAAAGTTGCAGGATACATTATTAATGCACAGAAATCTCTTGCATTCCTATACACTAATGATGAAAAATCTGAAAGAGAAATTAAGGAAACTCTCCCATTTACCATTGCAACAAAAAGAATAAAACACCTAGGAATAAACCTACCTAGGGATACAAAAGACCTGTATACAGAAAACTATAAGGCACTGCTGAAAGAAATTAAAGATGATACCAACAGTTGGAGAGATATACCATGTTCTTGGATTGGAAGAATCAATATTGTGAAAATGTCTATACTACCCAAAGCAATCTACAGATTCAATGCAATCCCTATCAAATTACCAATGGCATTTTTAAGGGAACTAGAACAAAAAATCTTAAAATTTGTATGGAGACACAAAAGACCCCGAATAGCCAAAGCAGTCTTGAGGAAAAAAAAACGGAGCTGGAGGAATCAGGCTCCCTGACTTCAGACTATACTACAAAGCTACAGTAATCAAGACAGTATGGTACTGGCACAAAAACAGAGATATAGATCAATGGAACAGGATAGAAAGTCCAGAGATAAACCCATGCACCTATGGTCAACTAATCTATGACAAAGGAGGCAAGGATGTACAATGAAGAAAAGACAGTCTCTTCAGTAAGTGGTGCTGGGAAAACTGGACAGCTACACGTAAAAGAATGAAATTAGAACACTCCCGAACACCATACACAAAAATAAACTCAAAATGGATTAGCGGGCTTCCCTGGTGGTGCAGTGGTTGAGAGTCCGCCTGCCGATGCAGGGGACACGGGTTCGTGCCCCGGTCCAGGAAGACCTCACATGCTGCGGAGTGGCTGGGCCCGTGAGCCATGGCCGCTGGGCCTGCGCGTCTGGAGCCTGTGCTCCGCAATGGGAGAGGCCACAACAGTGAGAGGCCCGCGTACTGCAAAAAAAAAAAAAAAAAAAAAAAAAAAAAGGATTAGAGACCTAAATGTAAGACCAGGCACTATAAAGCTCTTAGAGGAAAACATAGGAAGAACACTCTTTGACATAAATCACAGCAAGATATTTTTTGATCCATCTCCTAGAGTAATGGAAATAAAAACAAAAATAAACAAATATAACCTAATGAAACTTCAAAGCTTTTGTACAGCAAAGGAAACCATAAACAAGACAAAAAGACAACCCTCAGAATGGGAGAAAATATTTGCAAACAAATCAACAGACAAAGGATTAATCTCCAAAATATATAAACAGCTCATGCAGCTCAATATTAAAAAAAAACCAAACAACCCAATCCAAAAATGGGCAGAAGACCTAAACAGACATTTCTCCAAAGAAGACATACAGATGGCCAAGAAGCACATGAAAACTGCTCAACATCACTAATTATTAGAGAAATGCAAATCAAAACTACAGTGAGGTAGCACCTCACACCAGTTAGAATGGGCATCATCAGAAAATCTACAAACAACCAATGCTGGGGAGGGTGTGGAGAAAAGGGAACCTTCTTGCACTGTTGTTGGGAAAGTAAATTGATACAGCCACTATGGAGAACAGTATGGAGGTTCCTTAAAAAACTAGAAATAGAATTACCATATGACCCAGCAATCCCACTACTGGGCATATACCCAGAGAAAACCATAATTCAAAAGGACACATGCACCCTATGTTCATTGCAGCACTATTTACAATAGCCAGGTCATGGAAGCAACCTAAATGCCCATCGACAGATGAATGGAAAAAGAAGTTGTGGTAATATATACAATGGAATATTACTCAGCCATAAAAAGGAACGAAATTGGGTCATTTGTAGAGACGTGGATGGATCTAGAGACTGTCATACAGAGTGAAGTAAGTCAGAAAGAGAAAAACAAATATTGTATATTAATGCATATATGTGGAACCTAGAAAATGGTATAGATGAACCAGTTTGCAGAGCAGAAATTGAGATACAGAAGTAGAGAAAAAACATATGGACACCAAGGGGGGAAAGCCGTGGGGGGTTGGAGGGAGTGGTGTGATGAATTGGGAGATTGGGATTGACAGGTGTACACTGATGTGTATAAAATTGATGACTAATAAGAACCTGCAGTAAAAAAAAAAGAAAATTTTAAATCATAATCTTAAAAAAAAATACGTGGCGAGGTCCCTGCTCTTAAGGAGTTTATAATCTAAAGTGTAGAAACAAACAAAACAGAAAGGGAAGAGGAAAATAAATGAATGATTAAAAAGAATAACCAGTGTTTTCAAGAAGCACACAAAGTGGTGAGATAGATCCTTAGCTGCTTTATACAGATCAGGGTGGGTGTCTTTGAGAGGTGGGATGCAGGCTCTAGTGGGAAGAGAAATGGGAGGGAAAGATTGTTCCAAGAAGAGCAAATATCCTACAATGAAACCCCAAGGGGGAAAGAGCTTGATGCATGTGAGGATCTAAGTGAAGGTGGCTGGACATGGTGAGTGAAGAGGAGAAAGGAACAGATCATGTTGGTGATATAAGGCAGGAGTCAAAGCATACGTGGCTCTATACACTGTTGAAATGCATTGGAAAGTCTTGGGAGGATTTCAGGTAGGAGAATGACATCAACAAGGTATAATGTAAAAGTTTATTCTGACTGCAGAGTGGAGGGCAACTTGGAGGAGGGCAGAAGACAGAGTGGGGACAGCAGTTAGGAGGCTGCTGTGGTCAAAAAGAGATAGGCACGTGGCGATGTTGTAGCAAGGGTATGAGCTTGGACATGAAGGGCGGGGATGGATCTGAGAAATGATTTGGGGAAATTGACAGCACTGACTGATGGATGGGACCTTAGAGCAAGAAGAAAATGGAGGAATCAAAGATCATTCCCAGGTTTTTAGGTGGAGAAACTGGTGGACCTCTGGCATCGCTGGCAGTATTGGAAATGGAATAGAGAGCTCTCTTCCCACTCTAACTCTGTATTGGCTTTGCATATCCACTAGTTTTTACTGATATGCAAGGTTGGGTGATAAGAGGGATTGAACGGGATCATCCCATTTAGTGCTGATGCATTTCTGTTCCCAGACCTCTCCCTTCAAAGTGCCTTTTATATCATGGCTGCAATTAACTCTAAAATCTATTATGTTGTAGAACTATAAGAAGCATCTAGACCATTTGCCCCGTTGGTTCCCAGCCTTTTAAAACATGGGACCCCTCTGTAACAACAAAGTGTGGATCTCTATATGATGGCAATAATATTAGCTGTCTGCTTCCTTTAAATGTGGGATATGGGCTGAAAGAAAGAAGCCAAACACACAGCCTCTGTAGAATTAGATTAGACTTTCAATGTAGCCAGCCAAGAATGTGGAAACCTACTGAAACAAGGTGACATACAAGACGAAGTTGCAGCAATTAGAATCCCTTTGGAGTCAGGAAAATAGTGGGATTTTTGCAATACCATTGCCCTCCAGGGCTTATACAACCAGCCCTCAAACTATGTCCCAGAACTACCTAAGCACTTAAATTTAACGGAGTATTTAAAAAAATCATACTCCGCTACTTTTGGGCTCACACTTGGCATCCCTCTCCAGTGGGGAGAAGGCAGAGTGTGTGGTCAGATGGGGTAATATCTTCCTCTCCTTCTCCTGTATCCTGGAAAGCCCGTTTCTCCTCTGTGCTTTATAGAACTTACCCAGGGCCAGGCAGGGCCTGCATTGAGCCCTTTTGTGCGTTATCTCACATGATCTTCACAAAAATCCCATGAGATAGACTTCATGTTTTATGCTATTAACAGATGAGGGTGCTGAGGCTTCAACAGATAAAAAGTAACCTTATTTTGGGTATCTATTGATTAAGAAAATATATAGCAACAAAATTGCTATAAATTCAGTAGTGATTTTGGATAAATGTATCTCATTCATTGCAACACCACCTATCTACTTTGGAAAATTAGTTGCAATGTCATTCACTTAATATTTAAACAGTGTTTAGAATGTCAAGGATTTGAGACCCTCTTGCAATTATCAGGCTCCTCCCAGGGGTCCTGTAGTCATGACTGACGTCTTCTGATCAAACCCATATTACTTGTTCTAGATTAGAACATTGAAGTTTAAAGAGGGCCAGTTATTTGGCCAAGGGCAAAGGACTTGCTCATCACAGAGTGGAGGCGCAGACCTGGTCCTTCCACTTTTCTGTTCAAAATTTTTACTACTGTATCTTGTTCCCTTGTAAGGGAAATAGGTCGTCTGTCCGAAGACCCCAGAAAAGGAAAGTGATTAAATCAGGATCTCCAGGAGAGGTGAAAATCCTACTGGTAGGAGTTGCCTGGAGAGCATTGTAGAGAAGGATCAAGAGGCCCCATCTGAATTTACTGGAAAACAATGTACTAATTGATTAATGATGTCTGCCATGAGTACATGACTAGGAGTTAAGTCACTTGTGCCATGTATTTTGATGTGAACTGGTCATGCCTTGGTGGCTTTTAGGTGAATTTAGGCTGGTTGTCCATGGTGTGGAGCTGAGCTCCACATTCTTTGTGTCTCTAAGTGCCAGGTCAAGTGCCTTTAAAAAAAAAGAGCTACAGAACTGCACTAGCTCTGGGCACTGGAGGAAGTGTTCCATCTCCTTTCTGTCCCACTCACAAGCTTATGATTTTTTTTTTCTTACAAGCAGACACTAGCTATAAAAAAGTTCCAAGCCTAGTGCACAGAAACCTTCCCTGAGAGGGAAACAGAGGTAAGGCTGAACTGAGAGAAACCGGATCATGATAACTAGGGGTCACCCTTGACATTTATTCTGAAAGTTAAGTCGAAAAACTAAAGAGTAGCATTTAAAAATTTCTCTGCTCCCATTTACCTCCAAACCAGCAATTGTACATCTGTGTACACAGCTGAGTTTGGAAGTAGCATTGGGAAAGCAGAATTTTCAGTAGAAAGCCTGAATCCACACACAGGGGTATTGACCAGAAATGTAAGGGCAAACTAATTCAATTACTTTCAGTGGAGTTTAACCTATAATCTTCACCCAAGCACAGGGGTACCTCAGACAAAGAGAAAGAACTCTTAAAATTGCTGGTTACCCCGAGAAAGAGCGAGCAGGAAGCTAGCCTTGTGTGCCTGAGGTTTCTTGGAGGGCCAGAAATCTGTTTCTGTCAGCACAGGAAAAACCATCATGGAGCAAGGAAAGAAATGGAAATCAAAGCGAAAGTCACATACTCTTTTTCACATGACCTGGTATAATTATTAAAATGCTGAATTGCTTCTTTTAAAGGTTTTTCCGCCAGAGGAAAGAATGTCAGAACCACTCCCCTAAACCTACTCCCTTCTTTCAAAAACATCTGTGAGAGAAAATAAAACGAAATACATATTTATATACTTTTTTTTCTTACAAGGGACTGGTAAGCAATTTGATCTCTTTTATCTGAAAGTTTTGCCAATGTTTTCATCAGTTCCTGCGGAGATAGCTGTGATTCCACTTTTTCTTTGAACAAAAAATAAATTGGGTTTCTTTGCAGTGAAAAACAGAAGGCTTGCTAAAAGCACTGACTTCAAAATTGTGCTTATCATACATTTGTGGAGAGCATACTGAAGAAACCATGCCTGGCACCGCATGTGCTGAGAAGCCCACTTTGGCTTCTTCTGGAAAAAAGCCTGAGAGATGTGCTCAGCTAGAGAGTGTTGGTATTTCCCTTTGACTCTCTTTCTGATTCATTCACTTGTGTCTCCATTAGCAATTTGTTTTTAATTCAGTGTTCTATGGATAAAGCATCGTGCTGGAAAACAGGCACATTTTACGTGCATACGCCTGACATTTTAAAAAATGAATGTAATGGAACTCCATGCTCAAAATAAACAGGCTGTCTTTCCCTTTCCCCACCAAACAATATTTATAAACCTCCAGGATAAATGAATTTTCTGCCATCGGTACATCCTTTGAAAGAACTCAGTTCTGCCCTGAACACCCAGGTGCAGGAGTCACTGGCCGTCAGGAAGGCTGACCTGGATTCAGGAGAGCAGTGCTTCAAAGCTAATCTAAGAAACTTCTTGTAGTTTACATGTTCCTAATGGACAGCCTTGTTTATTTTGCTTCATCGTAATGATCTACTTCCTCTGTGTTCTACACGTTCAGTAATAAACTCATCGATCAGTTGGCATCAAGCTTATCTGTGATGAGTCCCAGTTCCACTATTCCCTGAGACCCTGGGCAAGAGCCTTAACTTCTCCAAGGCAGGTTACTCATCTAGTTTAAAATCTGTGTTTAAATATATATGTATAGTGATGTTGAGCATCTTTTCATGTGCCTCTGAGAAATGCAAATCAAAACTACAATGAGATTCACTTTGTTATAAAACAGAAACTAACACACCATTGTAAAGCAATTATACTCCAATAAAGATGTTGAAAAAAAAAAACTACAATGAGGTATCACCTCATGGTGGTCAGAATGGCCATTATCAAAAAATCTAGGAACAATAAATGCTGGAAAGGGTGTGGGGAAAAGGGAACCCTCCTGCACTGTTTGTGGGAATGTAAATAGATATAGCCACTATGGAGAACAGTATGGAGGTTCCTTAAAAAACTAAAAATAGAACTACCATATGACCCAGCAATCCCATTACTGGGCATATACCCAGAGAAAACCATACTTCAAAAGAGACATGTACCACAGTGTTCATTGCAGCACTATTTACAATAGCCAGGACATGGAAGCAACCTAAGTGTCCATCGACAGATGAATGGATAAAGATGTGGCACATGTATACAATGGAATATTACTGAGCCATAAACAGAAATGAAATTGAGTTATTTGTAGTGAGGTGGATGGACCTAGAGTCTGTCATACAGAGTGAAGTAAGTCAGAAAGAGAAAAGCAAATACCGTATCCTAACGCATATATATGGAATCTAAAAAAAAAAAAAAAAAAAGGTACTGATGAGCTTACTTGCAGGGCAGGAATAAAGATGTAGACATACAGAATGGGTTTGAGGACACGGGATGGGAGGGGGATGTTGGGGTGAAGTGAGAGCAGCATTGACATATGTACTACCGAATGTAAAATAGATAGCTAGTGGGAAGCAGCAGCGTAGCACAGGGAGATCAGCTCGGTGCTTTGTGACCGCCTGGAGGGGTGGGATAGGGAGGGTGGGAGGCAGGCTCAAGAGGGAGGGGATATGGAGACATATGTATGCATATGGCTGATTCACTTTATCGTACAACAGAAACTAACACAGTATTGTGAAGCAATTATACTCCAATAAAGATCTATTAAAAATATATATGTATACACACACTTATCTTAAAAGGCTATTGTAAGGATTAAATGAGAAAATGCTTGTAAAGTGCTTAGCACAGAGCTGGGCATATTCATAATTATTAGTTGCTAAACCAATGATTAGATAACATTATTGACATTTACAAATAGCTTTGCGTTTTACAAAGGTACTATCTTGAACAACATCCGAAAAGCAATTTGGTGTCCACATTAATATCTCTCTTTCCATGTGATTGTAATACTTTAGGTGATTTGTCTGGGCTGGATTTCTTAGCCCAGGTTAAAATAGTTTGACTACAACTGAGCCTGCTTCCTCCAGGGCCCTGACCAACTGGGCAGTCGTCATGTTCTAAAGAAAATGATCTCTGCTACAGACTGGGCTTGGGTTGAGTGTTAGGGACTCAATCAACTGCAAATATATATATATATATTTTTTTTTCTAATAATTAAAAAAAGTCTGCTAAGCAAAAAAAAAGAAAGAAATTATTCATACATTCTCAAACTGAGTGATAGTGTCTCTTCATACATTCTTCTTCTGGAGCTTCTATGAAACATTGATTTGGAATCTGTCCCTGTTGTCTCCTAACTGCTTTTATGTCATCTCTCTATCTGTGCTGTATTCTGAGTGGTCTCCTTAGTTCCAGTTCACCAATTCTTTTATTCAGGTGTATCTGATATGACCTGAAACTTGCTGATTATGGTCTTAAAGTTAACAACTACAGTATGTTCTGCAAATATTATATTTGGTTCTCTTTTGAATCTTCATGATCCTTTAACAATAATGTCCTGTTCTTTCTCTACAGTTTCTATGCCTTCTTTATTTTTAATATTGAACACATTTATTTTAGAGTTTCAATCAGATGATTGTCTTCAGTTCTAGAGGCGTGAATTCTCCAACTTACTGTATCAGCTGATTCTCCCTCGTGGTTCTCGTGCAGATCATCTTTTTTTTTTTAATCATTGGGCTTATCACTGGTGTTGGGGTGAGGTGGGGTGGAGACTTTTTTGGAAGTCCTTTATGTCCTGGATTATAGAATTATCACCATGGAGTAGTTAAACATGGGATTCTCCTATAATTATCTTTATGTTTGTTTCTCAGCTGGGGGATCCCATGCCACATGTCAGTTTGGACCTATACCTGATCATCATGTGATGTAGGCTGTGGGTTCTGATGTCTTTGTGTGTAACTGTTTCTCCCACCTGTAACTCCGGTAGATTGCAGTTTTATATGCAGTAACCCTAGACGAACAGAGGAGTTTTTCTAGTCTTCCTCTCAGAGAAAAAAAAGTGTTTAAAGGCTCCACTATTTCTGTTGTGGGCTGAAGTCCAGCTCCCAGGCTCTCATTATCCAAAAGGTCCCCATGGCATCAGGTCTGTTCAGATTTTGCGGCCCTCTTTCTTTCTGGGGATTGCCTTTTGCTTGCAAGCGCTGATATGTATGTACTTATATTTTTTGTTCTTTCTATGTTTTGTTCTTCCGTTCTTTGTGTTTTTAATAGGAGGATCCCCTTCTGTGCCCGTTTGGTGTTCTGGGTTGCCCCAATATCTTTTCTTAGAGAGCACTGCTCAGGCCTGGGTTAACTCATGAAAAGTGTCTACGCAAAGCATTGAGCCCAGAACTAATTCAGTGCTTTGATTACAACTTTGGACCTTTTGTTAAAGCTATGACACCCATTTTATTTAATTAGTCATCTTGAAATCTAGTGTGTGTGTGTGTGTGTGTGTGTGTGTGTGTGTGTGTGTAAAAGCCCTAGGCATTTAATCATTAAAAGATACAAGGAGCAACTTCTCATGAGGATACCTCCTTACCTAAAGAATGGACTAGGAAACATTCCTTTGTATAAACCAGCCCCAGATTGTCTCAAAATCTAAAAGGGTAAATGAAGGCAGTTTGTTTTTCCCCTAGTACAGCCAGCCAGTGATTGTATTTTCAGCAGTAAATAGATCAAGCCACTGGTGGGCTAATGTTTTCAAAGAGTGTCTAAGCGATATGTAAGGTATAAAATTTTTATGAAAACTTTGGCTAAAAAGACCAACACCCTTTCTTATTGACTTGGTGTTTTATTGACCCAGGCATCTCCATAGTTCTTAACCTGTAGAAACATAATTTGGGTTCTAGAAATGTTCTATTGTAACAACAATAACCAAATGGTTTGTTCGTACAGACTCTTCTCCTCTCTTTTAAAATCATTTCCTATGGTGTAAAATAGCCACATTTCCCTGGGGTGGAACAAGCATGAAGAACAAAAATCAGGACCTAAGGGATGGGGGTGGGGAGTAGAGGAAGAACATATGGGCCTTTCTTGCTAGCTGCTAGGACAGTAGGGCCAGAGCTGGGTCAGGAAGGTGAGATATTTACCTCGGGCACAAAATTTAGGGAGACTCCAAGAAGCTCAGTAATTAAGGTAAATTATCATTTTTATGCAATATATTAAAAAATTAAAATTGGCCAACTATGAGCCCTGGGCCATGGCCTGCTTTGGTAAATAAGGTTTTATTGGAATCAGCTCTAGGATTAGGGTGACGTGAGTGAGACGTAGTTGTCTAAGTGCAGGGTCAGATACTACTCTTATTTAAAATGTTAAGATTTTGCCTATCATTTTTTGCATTCATTTTTAGTTTTAAGATATTGCCTTAAAATATTATTTATCTTTATTACCCCTTTTATTTATTATTCAAGGGGAGTGCCTCACTTATGTCATCGTGGGCCTGGCTCTTAAATGGAAAGCTATCATAGAGAAATGGTAATGGCCGAGTGGTTACATTCGCATAGCTACTGATAAAACCACCAAATCAACCCTCTGGGAGGCATGATCTTCATGATGTTTTACCCTCAGTTTTGTCCTCTGCAAAATGGTGGCAACAACAGTACTTCCTTTATAGGATTACAGTGAGTATCAATGTAGGCTGTTCAAGACAGTGCCCAGCACATGGGATCAGTGAGCAGAGTAGCAGTGATGGTGAAAAATAAAAGATAAGTTTAGTAATTTCTAAACAAAGGCAGATTGTTTAGGGCCTTGGTTGTCTTCCTAAGGACTTTTTTATTGGGGTAAAACATATATAATGTACGATATACCATTTTACCCGTATTTCAGCAGACAGCTCTGTGGCATTAAGTGCGTTCACATTATTCTGCGGCCATCCCCAGAGCTTCTAAAGGGTTTGAACTCTATCCTACAAGCTCGAAAGGACCTTTGAAGGCTTTGGAGCAGGACGTTGCCCTAAGGGAGCATGTGGGGAAAATGAATCTGGGAAGAGAACCTACAGTGATGTAGAGGAAGAAGAAAAACAGGAAACAGGAGGGTTCTGCAGTGGACCAAATGTGAAGTGGCCAAGGCACTGACTGAGGTGACAACAGGAGTAATAAGAAAGGGCAGAGAAAGAGGTTGGTGAACCTCATTAGACAATGAGAGAAGGGTGGAAAGGCTCTAACGGGTGAGGCGAGATTTTGAAAGAAGATACAGCTCATCGTAAGGTTCCTTTAGGCATAAAACAGTAGAACTGTGGGTCAGACAGATGCCTGGCTCCCAAGGCGGTGTGCTGTAATCAGCTCCTAGTGGCAGAGCCAATTCTTCAATCTTCAGGAATTTTATGAGCCAGTTGTTAAATACAACCTTAATTAAAAATTAAATAGAAATGTACAATTAAATAAATTACATTAGAAACAAAGGTTATAAAGATTCAACACCCATCACTTCCTAATTATTTTACTACATTTTAGTACTGTCGCTGCTTTTGAGGTTATTTATTCTATCTGCACAGTAAAATACTGTATAATGGTATGCCACTAAAACAGCTTTTCTCAATTCCACTTTCACTGCCATTCTGTTAGTAGCTAGAAACTGACCTCGGTGAGAGTATTTACACCAGGAAATTAGCAAAAGCTACAAACTGTGACTGGATTCATTGTTGTGTTGATTGTCTAGATCTAAGAAGGTGATGGAAAAATGTTAATAATGCAGATTACACTTAATAGTGTGTTGCGTCAGTAGCCATTATGTTAGAAATATATTTTAAATCAAGGTTGAATGGCTATGAATATAAGACTTCAGCAAATATCGAAAAAGCATTCTATAACAATCAATTGGAATTTTAAAGAAGGAATATTGTATGTTTTATTGTTACTTGTAAATTGTGTGCTGCGTATCTTTTGTATCAGTAAAACTTATAATAAAATTATATTTTTATCTATGCATAATTATTTTTGGCACATCAGTTGTTGGACATTTACCAGCACACTGCTAACCATAATCTTCTCTGATAAAGAGATTTATTTGTATAACATGTGGTAATCATTCTCTCAACCTTAAGCGTGTTTTTTCGAAGGACAAATGACTTGTTCGCCAGTCAAAAGGGAAAACCGGACACATCCTGTACCTAGTACGCACCGAAATGGTTTTTCTCCAGGCAAACCACACTATTTCAGCATCTTAATTTTATACTCTGACCTCCAGCAACAGTTACCATTGTTTGAGCACCGCAGTCTACCAGCCACTATGCAATGTGCTTTATTCACATTTCCATCCTCCCTTACCTCTTCAAAGTAGGTCCTAGTGTTATCCCCATTTTATAGACAGAAAGACCAAGGTAGCTTTACTCTCCTAAGTTTGTATAATTAGTAAGTATTGAGGGAGAGATTTGAATGCAGACCTTTCTGGTTCTTTCCAGTCTCTTGATTCTGATACCTTTGCTGCCATATTGCCTCCAAAAATTGACACGGAGATAAACGTTTCCTCTTCAACACAGATATTCTTGGCAATGGTTACTGATCACTTACTATGTCCCCCCTGAAGTGCTGGGCACCAGGAAATTCACATGAGAAGCCTATGAAGTGGCTTCTGACTCCCAGGAGTTCATCCCGTTTACCAGCTCTTATGCGAGCCAGTGTCCCGTTGTCCTCAGCAGCTCCCGCAGTTTTACAGTCAGAGGAGTCTCTTCCCAAACAAGCTGTACTCTCGTCACATCTGATTCTAGTTTGGCTTCATTTGCTCCAAGGCCGACACATTCATTTCTTACACCTCTTCTGCTCATCTCCTAAATCGCCCTTGAAGAATTCACTTGCTGCTTCTCCCTCTCGGTGCTTTTTGAGGTAGTTGCATGCTGATGCAGAAATCCAGCAGTAGGCACCTCCAGCCAGGAGGTCCACGCGGATGGTACAATTATCTTTAGTTACAGGGCCTAAGACGAGTCTCCTATCAGAACTGCGTGCTGCTGTGCATGCTCTCAGCTCCGCTACCTAAGATGTGTCCAAAATAAGAAATTTCAAGGGTTGTTGAGCACTCTCATTTCCCAAGTGGATCAGTACAAAGAGCGTTCGACATTGGAGGCCTAGCATTTGAGATACAGTGGAAGAACTTTTCAGCACTGGGTGTCCCTTTCCCCCATATTCCGAGGCTGGTCTGAGTTCACGAACACCTCAAGATTCTGGTTCTTTCCCCTTATTTCCTCTTTCTCTGTGTCTTCACTTACCAAGACATTTCCCTTGCTTTCTGCTTTGAAACTAGGCCACTAATTGAGAGAGAAGTCAGAAATCATGTTGATATTGTATCTGTGATGCAAAAGGAAGCAAGGCGGAAACAAGGTCTGCTAAAGACAGAAAAGCAATCCTTCTGTTCCCCAGTGATTGAAACATAAAGATTCTAAAACATTAACAATATAAATAAACCAAACATAAGCAAACATATATATTGATATTCATATAAATGTTTAAGCATGCCCACATATCATATAATGGCATTTATTCTTTTTTTTTTCTCAGGAGGAAAAAGAGAGGGTCATTCGTGAACAGGAGGGCCCACTGTCTAAGTGTCCGTGTGGGTGTGCCCTGTGTTTTGAATCATATAAGCATAGATCCTTGTCCTTGAGGGGTCTAGAGGATACATTTCCAACACTGGAAAGTACACGCTGCTTTGTGCAAGGCCTAGCATCACCAGCAGTCATTGTTTTCTTGTGCACCTACTGGCGTGTATGTGCCAGGCACAGAGTAAGTGCTTCCGGCGCGTGGTCTGATCTGTTCCCTGTACCCATCAACACCTGAGGCGGAGGCCATCATTTCACACTCCAGGAATGGGAGGTGGAGAGCGCTTATGCTGTGCGTTCACTGTTACAGAGATGGTAATGCGGTGAGGCTAGAATTGAAATCCAAGTCATCTGATCTGGAGGCTTGGCCCTTAGCCTCAGTGAGGGGCGGGCCCAGAGACCGCACAGACCTGGGTTCAAAGCCCACCGTGCCTCCTCCTACCTTAATGTTGGGGGGGGGGGCGGGGCAGATTTACTTTTCCTTCCCGAGCCTCAGCTTCCTCCGCAGCAAATAGAACCAACCTTGAGGGGTATTGTGAGGATGGGAGAGAATGTGAAGGGGGAGCTTCAAACGGGGCCTGGCCAGCAGCTGACAGTAATTAGTAACCGATTTGGGTGACTAATTCTGTTGGGAAATACTGCCCAATCTTCAACAGGTAAACAGATGTGAGTAAATAGAGAATTATTGTGAAAACCCAGTTCATCTGATGTTGATTCACTCTGTTTATTCCTTTGTTCATCCATTCAACAAATATTTATTAAGCATCTACTCTGGTGTGAAACATTTTCTTCAGTCCTTTATGTGTAACTTAAAAAATAATGCAACCTGAAAACCACACTGGGCAGGAGATATAGTTTCTGAGGAATCTTTCGGCATTCACCAATCCAACCTTTTTTTTTTTTTGCGGTATGCGGGCCTCTCACTGCCGTGGCCTCTCCCATTGAGGAGCACAGGCTCCGGACGCGCAGGCTCAGCGGCCATGGCTCACGGGCCCAGCTGCTCCGCGGCATGTGGGATCCTCCCAGACCAGGGTACGAACCCATGTCCCCTGCATCAGCAGGCAGACTCTCAACCACTGCGCCACCAGGGAAGCCCACCAATCCAACCTTTTACATCACCTGTCATATTGCAGGTACCAGGCTCAGCTCAAGGGTGGACTGGATACACTCCCAGCCATGTCGGGGTGAGTGTTCCTGGTCTAGCCTGAGAGCCAGCATGCCACATTTTCGGGGTGAAAACAGAGAATTCTGAGTGCAGAGCAGAGGCAGGGATTCAGGGTCTGGAAGACTTCACCTCTAAGACAACTTTTGAGGGTGTTGGGATGGGAGGGAGGATGCAGGCCTGGGGAGCAGTGAGAAAACCAATACGGTTGAAGCATTAGGTGCAAGGCGGCTTGCAGGTGGAACATCCATTTACCCTTTGGAATACAGTCTTCCTGTTGGCATGGCAACTGCTGCAAAATTAATTCAAGGTGGTACTTCAGATGATGCCTTGGAGACTGTCCAGGAGTCATTTAAATTGCTTGTTTGTTATGTGTAAGAATTTGCCTAACCTCCAACCTGCAGTTGCAGCTTGGCAATCTCTTGTTTATTGTGCTGATATTGTTTCTTGGGTCATTATCTTCCTTAAACCATTTTTTTGCATTTTATTCTGCCCATCTCGAAAATATGCCCAGGCATGGTGTTGATTTTCCCAAGCTCCCTTGAGATCCCCTCGGCCTTGCCTCTCTTGCTCTGATGGAAATGCTGCCAGGGTGGTGTTTACAGTCTTATTTCTCAGCCCCGGATCCCCACACTCAGCTGTGGTGGATGCCACGGGGCACTCAGCCCGTTCCCTACCGCCCACCCCCCCGCCATGGGGTTTGTGGAATGGTCTGGAATTCAGGATCCTCATAAGAGGACAGAGGTTCTCCTTCCTGGCTGAGGAATGGCAGTCAGTGCTGACACTATAAAAGTCTGCTAGATGCAGAGCTGCCCTACAGACCAAAGCCACGTGTCTGCTGTCCCTGACCAATTCTAAAAGCAGAGTAAAACAGAGTTCATGAAAAGCAAATAAATGATGTAGGGTGTTCTTCCGACTGGGGTTCTAAAACCAACAAAAGTCTTCAGCTTCTTAGATCAGTGGCGGATTTGCCAAAGCAAAATAAACGTCTAAATCTCCTCTTCCTGCTTCTCCTAGGTGTGTGTGTGTGTGAGAGAGAGAGAGAGACAGACAGACAGACAGACGCATCACAAGGACACAGGGCCGGGGAGGGTGGCATTGGAAGGAGCTGGTGTGGCTTCGCCTTGTGCTGGGAGTGTTGATCAGCGCGCCTTTCCAGGAGAAACTGAATATAAGATCCTTAGGCACAGAAAGAACCTCTCATATGCGGACTCTCTGGGGATTCAATTCACACTCTTCCCACTTTCTTTCTCACTGTCTCTTTTGAAATTCAGGGGAAAGCATTTCCCTAACTCTCAGCTAATAAAGAGAGAGAACTAAGGGGCTTAAAGGTCAAGATTTGTAAAACTGAGCAAACTGGTCTCACAAGGTTTGGATCTGGAGTGATGGATCTGGGTCAGGCTTGGTGACAGTGACGGGAGAGGGGTCAAGCAGGCAGTACACACCGCAGACACTTCTTTAGCCTTTGGTTCCAGGCACTGTTCTGAGAGCTCTGCATGCATTAGTCGTCTTAGTCTCTCAACGATCTTACGAGGCAATAACGTTATCGTTAGTGTTGTTTGTGTGTCCTTTCTGCAGATGGGGAGACTGATGTCTGCTAGATAAGTAATGTGCCCAAGGCCTCACAGATAATAAGCGTGAGCGCCAGGATCTGAACCTCTGCATCCAACTATAGACCAGCGGTTTTCAAACTGGGGGCACTTTTGCCCCCCATGGGATGTTTGGCCATGTCTGGAAGTCATATCTTGGTGGGGGACTGTCACTGGCATCTAGAGGATGGGAGTGAGGGATGCTGCTAAACACCCTGCCCCCCCCCAACAAAAATTTACCAACCCCCAGTGTCCCGAGGGCTGAGGCTAAGGACCCCTGCTCTGGATATGCCGCATCTTACAGTTCTAGTACTGAGCAAGATGATGGAGGCTGAGGACCAAATATAAAGCTTGAGATCAGACGCTCAAGCTGTGAGTCGTCTGAATCCGCCCTGGCCAGCCCAGACGCCCCACTTCTGAGTTCTCTGGTACAGGAAGCAAGGTTCTCCCGAATGACCTTCTGCTTGGCTTCTGGCTGAGTTTGGCGGGGAGCTGCTGGCTTTTTGCCTGAGTCATCACAGGAGACCTGGCTTTGGAATCTCAAGACCACATAGTAGGGAATGAGAAGAAAGCGCTCGCGGCAGTTATTTTCCGTTCCTCGCCCGCCCCCCTGGAGTCTTCCGTATGAGAATTTTTCGAAGTGGGGTCGTTAGGAAATCTAGTCTGTGATTTTACAGGAAACACCTGCAGGAGAATGGTGACCTATGAAATCCTCTGCTGGGGGATCTTTTAAGAGCATCATCATTGCAGTTTGGTTTCAGCCTTCTAGGAATCAAGCTTCCTCCCTGGGTTCCCCAAAGGTTTGCTTCCCTTGACCCAGAAAGGGTTAGTTTTAAGATGACCGTCAGGTTTGCTACGTTCAGTCTGAATTTCCCATGTACTTTTGGTGAGGTGTGGTCCTTGAACCAGGGGTCATGGCATCACCTGGGAGCTTGCTAGAAAAGCATCACTTTGGGCCATGCCCCAGATCTACTGAATTAGAATGTATAGTGTAACAAGGCCCCAACTTACTCATATACACTGGTCTGTAGAATTTTGGTTTTCACTCTGAAAATTGTTCTAAGAATTGTGGGTCCAAATAAATGGGAACTCTCCTCTCTTAAGCCTTGGATTCCACAATTATAGAATGTTTGTCAGACAGGCTCCAGGGCCCTGCTGCAGCTCAAAAATGCTACGATGTCCCAGATTCATGCAATCATGCCGTTGTTTCCAAACAATTCCACAAATGAATCAATGCAGAAATGTTTGAGCTACTTCACCAGTTATATTTCATATACTTTCAGTTGACCTCGGGGCTCTTTGCAGGAACCCCTCCCACCAAGAAGGAATATTTCCTATTAACAGCCACTCTTTTTGGTTGTGACAGGTGATAACTTATTTGATCTGACTTCTTCCATTATCAGCAGTTTCTTAGTCCAGTTGCCATGTCGCTAAAGGGATATGAGTCAGTCTACTTCCCAGTCCTCTGTCAATGCAGCCCCCTCCCCGTCGGACTGACATTATTTCAACATGCTCTTAAAAGTGATCCCAACTTTTTAGGTTAAGGTCTAGTTTTAAAAACCTCATTCTAGGGTTCCTAAGCCCATGTATCTACCCATCCATCTGAACGTGTGCACGTTTCCCAACTACTGTCGTGTTGGGCTTGCTCTCTTCCCTCTCAATTAAGCCACAAGGCTGTAGGCTCTGTCCCTATCAGCCGAACAGACGGCTTTGTCACAGAGATCTTAACCAAGATGGCTGCTGCCCTGGTGAGAGGTTGGGTATTCAGTGGAGACGGGGTCACAAAAGCAGTGTCTGCAGGGACCATAAAAGTGAAGGGGCAGTGCCTGTTACCACAGTGCCTGGGGAGATTCTGATAACCTGTGGGGCAAGTGGAGAGGTGACGAGTGACACATGTACAGTCCCAGCTGGTTGTTTCCAGGCAGAAGGGCATCAGGGCCTTTATATGATCTGATATGTTTTTTTCAAGAGACAACACAAATTTACCTTCTGACATCTTCATATTTTTAAATATTGGTTATAATTCAGTCTCTTTTTTTTTCTAAAAACACTGGGTGGACAGAGAGAAGTAAACACATCTACAGACTTTTTTTTATTATTTTTATTGGAGTATGGTTGCTTTACAATGTTGTGTTAGCCTCCACTGCACAACACAATGAATCAGCCATACACACAGATATCCCCTCCCTTTTGGACTTCCCTCCCATTTAGGTCACCACACTGCATTAGGTAGAGTTCCCTGAGCCATACAGTATGTTCCCATCAGTTGTCTATTTTATACAGAGTATCAATAATGTATATATGTCAATCCCAGTCTCCCAATTCCTCCCACCCCACCCCTTTCCCCCTTGGTATCCATAGAGTTGTTCTCTACGTCTGTGTCTCTATTTCTGCTTTGCACATAAGGTCATCGATACCATTTTTCTAGATTCCACATATATGTGTTATTATACAATACTTGCTTTTCTCTTTCTGACTTACTTCACTCTGTATGACACTCTCTAGGTCCATCCATGTCTCTACAAATGACCCAATTTCGTTCCTTTTTATGGCTGAGTAATATTCCATTGTATATATGTACCACATCTTCTTTATCCATTCCTCTATTACACATCTGCAGATTTGAGTCAGACCTCAGGCTCCCAGTTGTAACCCTCTGGTGGAGATGAGTCACTTTTTAAATCTTCAAACTAATCCTGTGAAGAATGGTGTACTACGATCACCCCCATTTTATAGGTGAGAAAATTGAGGCACACAGAGGTGAGGAAACTTGCCCAAGGCTATACAGCTCGTAAGTGTTGAGAGCCAGAATTTGGTGCTGGTGAGCTGGGTCATGGGGTTGTAAAGCTCAAAGCCCAGCCAGGGTCAGATACAAGGTCAGCACTTGGAAATGGAGCAGGGAGGAGACTGGCCTTCATTTGGTATGCAAATCCCAGAGCTGTGCTCTTACCACCCTTTACTTCTCAAGCCCAACTAGGAACAGCTCGGAGTATGATAGCCCAAAGCGCTGGCAATAAGTTACATGGACTTCTCCTCTCCTTCCTCCCCTCCCCAGTACTGGTTCTGGAAACCAGTTGACCGAAGAATTACCGAAGGGCCAAAGAGAAGGGACCCTCAGATAGGCAGAAATTCTTGAACGTTCCCCTGAGAAATGGCAGTGCTTTGCCCGTGAGCTCACTGTGCATATTTGCTGCTCTCTGGATGGGTCCCAGTTGGGCCAACTTCTGTTCCTGGCTGTTGGAATGTATCCTGGCAGCTCAGAGGTGTAATTTCTCCAAATGCCACATTTCTGCTGAGCCCGCGGGATGAATTGTGCAATTTCAGGTGAACGCATCTTTAAACCTTAGCAAGGGTCGTAGTTTCTCCCCTCCTGCTTTCACTGCAGGCCCCGCTTGGAGACTGAGGGCCTGTGGGGATGCCGGGCCCGGGACTACGGCAGGTGAGATGCTGGGTGGAGGGCAAGGAGGGCAGGAAGACGTCTGTGGGGCAGCACTGGCGGCCCAGGCAGATGCCGGGCCCCCACTCTGAGAATTGGGGTCATTAATTTTCTGGAGTGTTCATCCATTCATCCATTCACTTGTAATAAATCTTTTCGGAGTATCTGCTGTGAGCCAGATACTGCTGAGTCTGGGGAATCTTAACTATTAGGAAGGCAAGTCCACCTTATTATGAGCATGTACATTGGGAAGGAGTGTTGGCTCAGTCAAAGAGGCCAGGGACACCATCTTGGAAGAACATGGGACTGGACAGCGCTAGGAAGGTCAGAAGTGGTTAATATGATAAAGAGAAGAGGGGAGAGTCTGAGGCAGAGGGAACAGCCTGTAGAAAGTCTCGGGGGCAGGTGGGAGGGCCCCTGAGTGTATGACGAGCCCACAGAAGGCCCAACTGCTCCCTGCCCCGTTGCTGAGCGCTGACTGAATGCCAGCCCTGGGGCGGCAGGCTTTGCAAATGTGTCAATGGCAATTTAGAAGGGACTTGTCTCTGCTTGTTTAATGGAGTCTCTTTGTTCTGCACAGACCCACTGACCTCCAGAGGTTGGGAACTGAAGGGCTTGAGGGTCAGTACTTTGCAGAGGTCCACACTTTTTGCAAATGGGGACATTGAGGTACGGGGAGAAGAAGTTTAGCCGGGGAGACATGGTCATTAGCCTAGATTGAAAGTCTGTCTCTTCCTTCTCTCTCCCTCCCTTCCTAGCAGTTTGGTTCTCTTTACATATCAGACACTGTGCCAGGTGCTTTCCTGCATTATCTCTGTTAATTCCTGCCAGTCACCTGTGAGGCGGGTTTTATCTTGAGTGCTCTTTTACGGGTAAGGAAGGTGAGGCTCAGAGAGGCTAAATGACTTGCCCAGAGTCTCCCAACCAGTAAGCTGTTGAACCACGTCCTCTCTCCCCCTTGAGGCTCTACAGCCTTGATGGCGGGTGGCAGGTTCTCATTCGCACAGAGAATCCTGAGGAAGAACAGGCCCCGCTCCTCCCACAGACGAAGTCAGCAGTCAGTCAGCCTGGGCACAGCAGTGCCGAGCCCAGGGTATGACATGTCCTGCCCGAGGGCGTCAGCCAGCTGTGGGCAGACCAGCCCAGGTCCTCACACACCGGGCTCTCCTTGCAGCATCTGCTGGGGGTGCCACACATGCTCACTGAAGGCCTCCTGGGAACCCGTGGAGCAGGGAGCACAGCATGGGTTTGAGGCCAGGGCTTTGTATCAGATCAAATCCCAGCTGGGCCCCTTAGAAGCAGCATCTTGGCACAAGTTTCATAATCTCTCTGCTTCTTACTTTCTTTGTCTCTAAAATGGGTATCATAACAGAACTTAGTTCGTAGGTTCCAGTGAGTATTTAAATAAGGTGATCTGTACAAAACAGCACACACAGTACCTACCACTGAGGAGTGCCTTCACAAATGGTAGTTTCTTCTAATAGTATCATCTTCATCATTATCAATCATCATCATCACAGACCACATGGGAATAGGCCTTCGACAGCCCCTTAGGAAGTCACCACAGGCATGCAGTGGAGGGCTGGGGTGGCCTCACTGTGATGCTGGAGGGCTGTGGTGACGGTAGACCCTTGCTACAGAAGAATGGCACTCAGCTTAAGCTCATAAGGTGCGCTTTATACCAGAATAATTAACCAAAGGCGAAGAATAAACACAGAAGGGAATGGGCACTTCCAGGATTTCCCCACAGAGAGCTCACTTGCTTATTTTTTGTCTCCACCACCAAAAGGGAAGCTTTATGAGAAAAGGAACATTGTCTTATGTCCTTCTTTATCCTGTTCTGCTAGAACAGTTTCTGAGTCATTGTAGTTACTTAATATTTCCTGAATGAATGAAGTCCTCTCTGGCCTGGTTCAAAGGTCATTTTGCTAGAGGGTCAGGAAATGGAAATGATCAATTACCCAAGAACAGCCTGAGCTTCAAATCTGCAAACTGAAATACTCAATAATACTACTTAATAAGCAAATACTTAAATAAATACTTAACACATAAATAATACTTAATAAATTATTAATAAAGGTAATTAATAATACTTAGTAATCATTGCAATTTATGGCAAGCTATGCCTGTGTACAGATGATGTACTAAGTGCTTAATGTGAATTATCTCACAATACTCAACACCTGTGATGAGGTAGGCATTATTGTCATCCCCACTTTACGGGGAAAATGAGGTTCAGAGAGCTTCAGCCCATTCAAGATCATATGGCTGAGAAGCAGTAGATCCTGGGTTGTTTCCTGGCTCTGATTACAGAGCTTGTACTTCTAAGTACTGCCCTCTCCAGCCTTTCCCATTCCCAGATGAAGATCAAAGAAAATCTTCAATTCAGCCTCACTCTTTTTAGGGCCCAAGGATGCATTTTGGGAACGAGAGACCATGTGATGTTGAGAGTCCATGTTCACTTTTCAGTCCTCTAGCTTGTATAGCTCCTCCAGCCTGCAGCAACCACATGCTCTCTTTGTAGAGCCATGTGCACCACTGCCGTGTCTCTACTCCCTGCCCCAGCTCACGTAGCAAAATGTGTCTGTTCAGTGCCTCATTTCTTCCAAGTTTCTCTGTGCCCTAGTTCTCTTAGCTAATTTGAGCCAAGCTATTAAAGTGTTTCTTTTCAGACAATTCCTCCAATCTCTAGTGCATATCACCAGAAGGAATTGGGGAACCAAGGACAAGGCTCCCAGCCTCCCACCTCTGCCTCATACACAAGGACTCAGCTTCAAACTCATCTCAGTCCTTCCATTTGGCTTCTGCATTTAAACAAAGGATTTTAAGGAGCAAAAAAGTAAATAGATAACTTTAAATACTATTAGCTTAATGTAATCCTTAATTCAATCATTTGGAATTATTTTGGGATGCCTTCTCTGTGTTTGGCACTATTCTCAACATCAGAGGTTAGCAGAGGCAAAGTCCCTAGCCTTGTGGTACTTAAGGTATGGTAGAGAGATGAGAATTAAACTAACAAACAATTTAATACAGAAATAAATGAGAACAATAACAGTAAGTGTTAAACAGAGGGTTAAAAGCCAACGTCTTCCCATGGTGTAGCTGAAAAAAAAAAAGTCTCAGAGATTGATTCAAGATGGCAGGGGAGAAGGATGTGTGCTCACTTCCTCTTGTGAGAGCCTGGGAATCACAACTAACTGCTAAACAGTCATCGACAGGAAGACACTGGAACTCACCAAAAAAGATACCCCACATGCATAGACAAAGGAGAAGCTGCAATGAGATGGTAAGAGGGGCGCAATCACAATAAAATAAAATCCCAAAACTGCTGGGTGGGTGACTCACAAACTGGAGAACAATTACATCATAGAAGTCCACACACTGGAGTGAAAGTTCTGAACCCCATGTCAGGCTTCCCAACCTGGGGGTCTGGCAACGTGAGGAGGAATTCCCAGAGAAACAGACTTTGAAGGCTAGTGGGATTTGATTGCAGGACTTTGACAGGATGGGGGGAAACAGAGACTCCACTAGTGGAGGACACACGTAAAGTAGTGTGCACATCAGGACCCAGGGGGAAGGAGCAGTGACCCCATAAGAGACTGAACCAGACCTACCTGCTAGTGTTGGAGGGTCTCCTGCTGAGGCAGGGGGTGGTTGTGGCTCACCACGGGGACAAGGACACTGGCAGCAGAAATTCTGGGAGGTATTCCTTGACGTGAGCCCTCCCAGAGTCCTCCATTAGCCACAACAAAGAGCTTGTAGCCTCCAGTGCTGGGTAGCCTCAGGCTAAACAACCAAGAGGGAGGGAAGTCAGCCCCACCCATCAGCAGACAAGCAGATTAAAGTTTTACTAGCTCTGCCCACCAGAGGAACAGCCAGCTCTACCCACCACCAGTGCCTCCCATCAGGAAACTTGCACAAGCCTCTTAGATAGCCTCATCCACCAGAGGGAAGACAGCAGAAGCAAGAAGAACTACAGTCCTGCAGTCTGTGGAACAAAAACCACATTCACAGAAAGAGAGACAAAATGAAAAGGCAGAAGACTACGTACCAGATGAAGGAACAAGATAAAACCCCAGAGAAACAACTAAATGAAGTGGAGATAGGCAACCTTCCAGAAAAAGAATTCAGAATAATGAGAGTGAAGATGATCCAGGACCTCGGAAAAAGAATGGAGGCAAAGATCGGGAAGGTGCAAGAAATGTTTAACAAAGACCTAGAAGAATTAAAGAACAAACAAACAGAGATGAACAATACAATAACTGAAATGAAAACTACACTAGAAGGAATTAATAGCAGAATAAGTGAGGTGGAGGAACGGATAAGTGACCTGGAAGACAGAATGGTGGATTTCACTGCTACAGAACACAATAAAGAAAAAAGAATGAAAAGAAATGAAGACAGACTAAGAGACCTCTGGGACAACATTAAATGCACCAACATTCGCGTCATAGGGGTCCCAGAAAGAGAAGAGAGGGAGAAAGGACCTGAGAAAATATTTGAAGAGATTATAGTCAAAAACTTCCCAAGTATGGGAAAGAAATAGCCAGCCAGTCCAGGAAGCACAGAGAGTCCCAGGCAGGAGAAACCCAAGGAGAAACACACTGAGACACATAGTAATCAAATTGACAAAAATTAAAAACAAAGCAAAATCATTAACATCAACAAAAGAAAAACAACAAATAACATGCAAGGGAACTCCCATAGGTTAACAGCTGATTTCGCAGCAGAAGCTCTACAAGCCAGAAGGGAGTGGCATGATATATTTAAAGTGATGAAAGGGAAGAACCTGCAACCAACATTACTCTACCCAGCAAGGATCTCATTCATATTCAATGGAGAAATCAAAAGCTTTACAAACAAGCAAAAGCTAAGAGAATTCAGCATCACCAAACCAGCTCTACAACAAACGCTAAAGGAACTTCTCTAAGTGGGAAACACAAGAGAAGAAAAGGACCTGCAAAAACAAACATAAAACAAATAAGAAAATGGTCATAGGAACATACATATTGGTAATTACCTAAAACATGAATGGATTAAATGCTGCAACCAAAACACACAGGCTCCCTGAATGGATAAAAAAACAAGACCTGTATATGTGCTGTCTACAAGAGACCCACTTCAGACCTAGGGACACATACAGACTGAAAGTGAGGGGAGGGAAAAAAGAGATTCCATGCAAATGGAAATCAAAAGAAAGCTGGAGTAGCAATACTCATATCAGATAAAATAGACTTTAAAATAAAGAATGTTACAAGAGACAAGGAAGGACACTACATAATGATCAAGGGATCAATCCAAGAAGAAGATATAACAATTATAAATATATATACATCCAACATAGGAGCACCTCAATACATAAGGCAAATTGCTAACAGTTATAAAGAGGAAATCGACAGTAACATGATAATAGTGGGGGACTTTAACACTTCACTTACACCAATGGACAGATCATCCAGACAGAAAATTAATAAGGAAACACAAGCATTAAATGACCCAATGTACCAGATAGACTTAATTGATATTTATAGGACATTCCATCTGAAAAGAGCAGATTACGCTTTCTTCTCAAGTGCACACAGAGCATTCTCCAGGAGAGATCACATCTTGGGTCACAAATCAAGCCTCAGAAAATTTTAAAAAAATGAAATCACATCAAGCAACTTTTCCAGCCACAACACTATGAGATTAGAAATCAATTTCAGGGAAAAAAACATAAAAACACAACACGTGTAGGCTAAACAATACGTTACTAAATAACCAAGAGGTCACTGAAGAAATCAAGGAGGAAATAAAAAAAATATCTGGAGACAAATGACAATGAAAACACAATGATCCAAAACCTATGGGATGCAGCAAAAGCAGTTCTAGGACGGACGTTTATAGCAATACAAGCCTATCTCAAGAAATAAGAAAAATCTCAGCTAAACAATCTAACCTTACACCTAAAGGAACTAGAGAAAGAAGAACAAACATAACCCAAAGTTAGTAGAAGGAAAGAAATCATAAAGATCAGAGGAGAAATACATGAAATAGAAACAAAGAAAACAATAGCAAAGATCAATAAAACTAAAAGCTGGTTCTTTGAGAAGATAAACAAAATTGATAAACCTTTAGCCGGACTCATCAAGAAAAAGAGGGAGAGGACTCAATAAAATTAGAAATGAAAAAGGGCAATTTACAATGGACACTACAGAAATAAAAAGCATCATAAGAGACTACTATAAGCAACTCTATGCCAATGAAATGGACAACCTGGAAGAATTGGACAAATTCTTAGAAAGGTATAAGCTTCCAAGACTGAACCAGGAAGAAATAAAAAATATGAACAGACCAATCACAAGTAATGAAGTTGAAACTGTGATTAAAAATCTTCCAACAAACAAAGCCCAGGGCCAGATGGCTTCACAGGTGAATTTTATCAAACATTTAGATGAGAGCTAGCACCCATCCTTCTCAAAGTCGTCCAAAAAATTGCAGAGGAAGCAACACTCCCAAACTCATTCTAGGAGGCTACCATCACCCTGATACCAAAACCAGACAAAGATACTACAAAAAAAGAAAGTTACAGACCAATATCACTGATGAATACAGATGCAAAAATCCTCAACAAAATACTAGCAAACAGAATTCAACAACACATTAAAAGCATCATAAACCACAGTCAAGTGGGATTTATCCCAGGGATGCAAGGATTATTCAGTATACACAAATCAATCAATGTGTTACACCATATTAACAAATTGAGGAATAAAAACCATATGGTCGTCTCAATAAGTCTGGGGTTAAGAGATGAATCTGGGTTGCAGATATAGATTTGGGACCCACTGACATGTAGGTAACTAAACTATGGGACTTGGTGAGATGGCATGGAGAGAAAGTGTAGCTAGAGAGATAAAGGGACCCAAAACAGGACCCTGAGGTACCAAGAGGGAGAGACCAGGATGATGAGGACCCAGAGAGGGAAACTGAGGCAGAATGACAAATACAGTGAGAAGGAAACAAGGAGTGTGAAACCTCAGAAGCCTTTCTCTAAAGAGGGAGTCATCAACCGTATCAAAATAAGTTTTTCTTGCCAGGTAGCAAGAAAACTTGCATTTTGTTGGGGAGTTAGTGTCTTAGTTCCATCCCAATAGGTTTCTCCTGAACTGCCATCTTGTATAATTTGTAGTGGCTCCTTAGAGTTCTGTGATAAGAAGTATTCTGGTGCCTTACTTAGCTTGGCAGGAAAGCCTGCTGTGATCAGTTGGTGATACGTGTGTGAGAAGTTGGGGCGAGAGTTGTGTGTATGTTATGACCCTGCCCAATGCAAAGGAAAGACATGAGTTATGACAATCTTGGGGACTTTTGTAAGTCACAGGAGGTAAACGGTGGCTAGGGCAACCCATCAAATCACATGCCAAAAGTCAAATCCATCTTTATGTAAGAATCGTCCTTCAGTGGAAGCAGGACCGTCTCTGAAAGACGGACACGCAGAGAGCCAGAGACAAGAAGTGGGGACTATAATTTAACCACCAGTGAGGCAGCAGGGGCTTTGGAGTCTGACATCTAGGTTCAGCTCTCAGCTCTGCCACTTGCTATGATGATGTGGGTAAGGTCACCTAAACTTCCTGAGCCTTATTTTCTCATCTACTCAGTGGTATTCATAGAGTTGTGAGGCTAGAGCAGTATATAAGCCCAAGTCCCCGGGGGACTCTAAGGTGAGATCTGTTTGTTGAGGGGCCAGGGTGACATCTTTAATTTGGGTTTTCTATGACAGAGTGAGAAGCCACAGTACCCTCCATATAGAGAGTCTTAGACATGACAAGTTCTCAGTAAATGATCAGACTTGGGTTACAATGTCATTGAGTTCGTGCTATTGTGACATATGTTATCAGATTTTGTTAGATAGCAATCTCTTATTAAAGGTATAACAAAGTGTGTGATGATTTTCCCATACTCTTGGGGTTTTAGGCGGGCACCGTGTTGACACTAGTGGATCACTACCGGCTGTTGGATCTCTGTTGCTCAGATCAGGGTAATGGGTAGAGAGGCTGAGGTGAAGAAGCTTAAAGAAGGGGAGGCGTATTTCTCTGCATGAGGCAGCATACAGAGCAGTACATTGTAGGGGGTGGGGTGTGGAAATTACCTAGAAAGCTGTAGAAGGGGGTTGAAGAGAAGGGGAAAGTGAGAGGTGTGGTCAGCATGGGCTGAACTGCTTGAAGACAGGAGAGATCATTGAACAGCTACCAGGAAGAAAGAGACGCTGGGAAAAGAGATGTCTAAGAAGCTGTTTTAGGAGGATTTTACAGGGTGTGTGGTAGAAATCCTCCTTGCCACCTCAAGTGTTATTCAGCCCAATTGTACATTGCTTTTCAACACTTTTTGGAATTGTCTTTTGTGTGTGCGCGTGTGTGTGTTAATAACTTTGTAGTGAGCCTGTCCTCAAAGCGGCCCAGTTTTGTTTAGGTTTCATGGGTGATAAGGTGCCTTCATACTCACCTTCTGCGTTGACCTTCATATCACACACCTGTGGTAAAAATTCATCAGGTTTTAGTTTTAAATTGTTTCCCATCCGAACAAGGGGAGAGGAAGTCTTGCACTGTGTCATTGAGTTCTTGATTGGCAAGCTGTACGCTACACTCAGGTTTCCTGACTCTCAGACCAGTGGCTCGTCTTCTGCCCTCCTTCCATCCTCCCCTTTTTTCTCTCCTTCTCTTTCCCTTTCTCCCTCTCCTCCTGCCCTCTCCTCTCCCTTTTCTCGCTCTCCATGTGTTAATATTAGCAGTGAACCAAAAGCAAGAGACATTCCCTAACCTGCCTCCAAGCTCTTACTTGAAAGTTTTTAGTCCTGAAGAGTCCAAAGCAGTGTCTTCTGGGAAACAAGAAGGCCTATGTTTGGTGCTTAAAAATGTGACAACCCCAGAGGACTGGCATCCTCAGTGTCCTGGGGAAAGGCTCACGAATACCAGGCAGCCCTGATGGCGGGTGTGCATCTCGGCACTTTGCCTTTGGCAGGAAGAGGATCCAGACCACGTAGGGGTTTGAGAACTCGCCTGGGCCAAGCAGGGTTTGAATAACCCAGAGACACGGAGGCCATCTTACCGGGTCCTGTGCTACCGCCTTACTTCGGATCACGACACCCAGGCCTGGGAGAGTGGCCTGCGCTGTCCCCCGGGCCGCACATGCCTGCTCTCGTCCCCTCTCCTTGAGCTTCTGGAAGAGCCCAGTGGTGTGTACTTTGGCTAAGAAAAATCCTGTTGTCTTCCAAGCGGATGCTTTGTTGTTTCTGTTACACAAACATCTGAAGAATCAGCATTTCCCACTCAGCATTGAGCCAGAATTGACTGCTGTCTCCATGTAATAAAGCAGCATGTTTCGCTCCCCTCTTCTAATTGGAAGACAGAAAGTCTCAACAGACAGAGAGAATGTGTTTATTGATCGAACTTCATCCCAGAAACCAGACTGCACCACAGGGACTGAGCAGAGAGACAGCGAGCGAGCGAAAAGGCTGATTTTTTAAATACTCTGCAAATGCTCCTTAGCTGTATTAATGAGCAGGGGCCGGTGAGGTACATTAAGCCCTCGCGTGAATGGAATGAGCAAAGGCGGAGTGTAGCGTTTCATAATGACCTGCAAATTCCCTGGTATGTGGAAGGGGAAAGAACTATTCATTTCCTGAGTGGCTCATCCTCTCTTGCTGATTTCGAAACGCAATGGTTCCCCAAATGCAGAGTTAATAAAACTCTCATGAATGCAGAAATAAGCCTTGTATGCTTGCAGGGGAAACAGGAATTCTTCAATGCGATCTCGAAAGGCACTGCAGAGGGATGGAATCTGGGGCAGCACATCTGGGAAGAAGCCAAGAGGAGATTTTCCCCTGGCCCTTGACATGAAGCCTGGAAGCAGGAAGGATAAGTCTTTTCCTTATCCTGTCCTGCTCCCTTGCTGTCCTGGTCCTACCTGCTCACTGTTGCAAAGTAGGCCGGCGATTGGCTGGGCCTGGCCTCCGGGCCCCTCTGTGGCCGCTTGGCCATTTCCCCACCCAGAATGAGCTTGCAGAGGCTCGCAGGGGGCTGAGCCTTTGGCAGAGCTCACCACTGTTCCCGTCCAGCAGTTTTTGGAAAGCAGAGGCTGGCTCCTGGCCTGGGGGCTGCCGACTCCCCTCACCTGTAACAGCTGCCATCTTTTTTTTTTTTTTTGTGGTACGCGGGCCTCTCACTGTTGTGGCCTCTCCCGTTGCGGAGCACAGGCTCCGGACGCGCAGGCTCAGCGGCCATGGCTCACGGGCCCAGCCGCTCTGCGGCATGCGGGATCTTCCCGGACCGGGGCACGAACCTGCGTCCCCTGCACCGGCAGGCGGACTCTCAACCACTGCGCCACCGGGGAAGCGCAACAGCTGCCTTTTTATTCGCCGTGCCCGGTACCATCAAGTTGCCATCCTCACAGACAAACCTCTGGGGTCGCTTCTCCAGCTGCAGAACAACTGCGGCAAGATCTGAGCCTTGCTCCCATCGTGAACATGAGCAGCCTTGACTGACCCTGAACTTGTCACACGAATGGTCAGCCATTGTCAAGGAGTGTCTGTCTCCTTCTGAAGCTGTCCCTGGTTCGTGAGAACAGTGTGAGAGCCAAGAATCTAAGAGAATTTGGGGGAGAGAAGGGGGGAAGAAAGAAGAAACAGCCTGAGGCGTGAAGCTGGGGGATGTAGCTTCCAATCCCAGTTTTACTGCTTGCTGCCAGCAAGTTCCCCTGACCTTCCTTAGCCCCATATCCTCAGCCATAGCATGGGGATGATACTGATTCATATCATCAGAGGAAAGATGGACTGGGACAGCACGGAAAGCGTGGACCCTGACATGGACCACATATTAAAATCCGTTTCTTCCATCCACCCCTCACCAGAAATTTTTGATCACTGAGCACTTACTAGGCATTCTATAAGTATCTGAAAAACTGAAAGAAAAGTGATTTGAACAAATCAGTGAATGTGTAATTTAAAGACACTGAGAAATCAGGCTAAATATTATAATGGGTTAAGCCCTGAACCAAAACTCAGAAGCTCTTGTTTTGAGTTCTAGCTCTGAGATTTAGCTGAGGGAAACTGTAGAAGAAATTTGATTATGTAAACATTTATCTAGCTTTCTTTTTCTTGTATTTTTTCTCGTGATATTTTTTATTGTGGCAAAATATATGTAAAGTAGCATTTACCATTTTATTTTATTTCTTCAGCAAAACCAATTGTGATAATTTATTATAAATGAAAAATTCTTTGAATTTTTTAGTCATTGAAAACTTTTGTTTTGCCTTCCAGCACATTTACCATTCTAATCATTTTAAGTGTATAATTTAGTGGCATAAAGTACATTCAGAGTGTTGTACAACCATCATCACCATCTCCTTCTAAAACTTTTTTATCACCCCCAATAGGGACTCCATTAAGCAACAGCTCCCCATTTCCCTCAGGCCCTGGTAACCTCTATTTTCTGTCTCTTTATCTACCTATTCTAGATATTTCATATACATGGAATTGTATAGCATTTGTCCTCTGTGTCTGGCTTATTTCACTTAGCATAATGTTTTCAAGGTTCATCCATGTAGTAGCATGATTCAGAACTTCATTCCTTCTATGGCCGAAGAATATTCCCTTGTGTGTCTAGACCACATTTTGTTTATCCATTCATCTGTTTAGGACACTTTCCATTTTGACTGTTACGAATCATGCTGCATTGAACACTGGTTTACAGGTATCTGCATCCCTGCTTTCAGTTATTTTTGGATATATACGTAGGAATGGAATTCCTGGGTCTTTTGGTAATTCTACAAGTCAACTCAAAGGAGAATTCTCCCCTCTTCACTCTGGTGAGAGGCAGTGGGCTTAGGATCCTCCAGGAGATGTCTGAGGGAGAACAGCAGATACTCACAGACTGGAAGGAAGGGACGTGGAGAGGCCCTGTCCCTGCTGGTCTCCTGCGTCCCCACTCTTAATTCTTTGTACCTAGAAAGAAAATGCTCCAACTTGGGAGGAGAAGAAAAACGAGTACGAAGTTTTTTTTAAAAATCCCCTTGATTAGCTTTAAGGTGAAGCAGCCTTCCTGGCAGAGCAGAAGCACTTTGGGTGTGATCAGTTCAGCGAGCCTCACTCAGTTCAGTGAGGCTGAGTCTTCCGGGTCCCAGATGACAATGACAGCCCTGGTTAGAGGGAGGGGCAGAGCACCTACTCTCACAGGCAGCAGTGGAAAATCCTCTGATTTGGCACCTTTGCAGCCAGGCAGGGGTTTGGTGGTGCAAAGAGGAGGATACGCCCTCTTACCATGACGCTGCATAGCACCAGGCCAAGGGCAGCTAGACGTCCAAAGTCCTAGAGGCAAAGTCAAGAATTTCTCCACCAAGTGCTAAAAAGGAGGCTCAGTTTAGCATGGACCTAGGCTGCTGCTCTGAGGTATCTGTAGGTGGAGGAACCTTCCTGCCAGAAAAGGCCAGAGGCCACTTGCAGTAGAAAATTGTATTTGGTATCTGCAGAAACAATAGAAGAAATTTAAGCATCGGCCTGAGAGCCCATTTGGTGAGCTCTTGGTACCAAGAAAAAGAGAGAGAGAGAGAGAGAGAGAGATGAGAAAGGGTAATGGAAGAGAAGCATTGGATCCCAGTCAGTCCCCTGGCTTAAAGGATGCCGTCTCTTTGCCCAAATGTGACTCCAGGCTGTACGACAGGCTCTGAGTGCCAGGAAGCTGAAGCAGTATGCTGTGTTTTTTTTTACCCCTCTACCTTGCCAGATGTCCTTGAAGGAAGCTCTCCCCTAACCCGTAAACAACCAAGACTAATAGAATAACTCTGGCAAACGTTGTTGGCAGAAATCTCCGCCATCTCAAGTGTCAGGCCGTAAGGAGGGACCCAGTTCCCTTGTTACACAAGCAAAGTGTTGGCAGGCCACAGAGAGGAAAAAAAGCCATGGCAAAAATGTGTACTTTGTGGGGGAAAATCTCCAGTTGAGCCATATTGTTTTTATTGTCTCTGGAAAAATCTTTCTATTCTATGTTTCCAACTGGAAGACATTTGAGACGCTGTTCTTTCTACCAGAAAAACAGGGACAATCAGATCTGCTTCCTGCATGAAGGAAAACATGCTGAGAGCCAGGGAAAGGAAAGGTCGCTCTGCTCAGACCTGATCTTCCCCCAGCATTGCTGTCTGTTGGGAGCAGAGTGTAGGCCGAGCGTGTAAAGACGTCCAGGTCATTCTTTCTCCAGGCGTTGTGTCAACAGCATGTCCTCCCAGCCCTGGCGGAAGCAGTGTTCACTTAATAATGTTGGTGTATCCCCTGCCCTGTGAAGAGCACAAGTCCCTATAGCTGGCATCTAACATTAGCCATGGGGCAGCACAGGACTGTGGGTAGTGGCCCAGGCTCCAGAGGTGGACTGCCTGGGGTTGAGTGGCTCCACTACTCCCTCGCAGTGGGACTTGGGGCAAGTGACTCAACTCGCTGTGCCTTGATTTCCTTCTGCCATGACAGTGTAGCCAAGTAGTTAATAGTGAAGGCTCAGAGCTAGGGTGCCTGGGTTTGAATCCTCCATTTACTGGCTGTGCAACCATGGGCAAAATTTACTTCCTTGCTCTGGGTGACATTTTCTCATCTGTAGGAAAGGGATTGTGATAGGGTGGCTGGGAGCCTCGGATGAGCTAATACTGGCGAGTGCTGAGAATGGTCTACAGCAGAGACTGAGGGGCCAGGGCTCAAGTCCTCCTCGGCTTTGTCCGGCCCCCTCTCTCCCTGCAGTCTGGCTACTCCTGTCTCCTTCCAGCCTTGGAACAGGCTGGGGTTTCTCCTGCCTAAGGACCTTTCCCCAGGCTGTCTGCGACACCTGTCCACTGATTTGCAACTTCACTTTTGCCTTCAGCTCTCAGCTCCCACATCACCAGGAAGGTTTTCCATGAACCCCTGGACAAGATCAGAAGCACTGCCCCCCCCATTTCATGCATTTCGCTTTATCCTGTTTATCACAGTTTTAATCGTTGAATTTGTCAATGGATTGGCCCAGCATCAACGTTAGAATGTAAACTTGCTTCTTCACCTTTACATCTCAGCATCTAGTACATAGCACATGCCAGGCGTTTGTGGAATGACCGTGTGAGTGAGTGAGTGAATGAATGGAGAAATGTACCCTTCCCTTGAGCTGGCCTCCCACCTTCCTGTCTAAGAATGAGAATTAGGTTGTCATGGAGCTAAGTGTAAACCCACTCTGATTGTTTGCAAAGACAAGTGCTAACAATGGAGTTGCTTTGGCATCAGGAAGCAGGCACCAGTGGCGCTCTGAGACACACGTGGTATACTCAGGTGCTCGTGAACCCGCAGGGGACATACGGATGGTCTGGGATTCGAGGGGGCAGTGGGCTGGAGTGACTAAGAGTGCGGGCTCCTCAGTCACACTGCTTGGGCTGGAATCAGCTCCAGCCTCACTAGCTGTGTGATCTTGGTCAAACGTGTGCCTTGATTTTGTTCTCATTGATAAAATGCTTCCTGGGGTCATTGTGAATTAAAAACAAGTTTAGGTATACAAAGCACATGCTATGTCCTCCATAAACGCTAGTGATTTTTTTTTAAATTTAGGTATTATTTTTCAGATAGTCATAACCAAATCCTAGGGACAAAAAAAATCTTACTTTTCTGAATCCTGGTCTCCTTCAATGTGTTAGGGTCCTGACTCTAGCTGAGTGGAAATGTAATCACCGGCGCCATTTAAATTATGTGCTCAGGATAGCTTGGCGATGTTAATCCAGGCCTTCGTGATCCCTTTACGTATGTTTACAGTAGTTACTGGAAAAAATGTAAACATGCACAGTGATTTTGAGAGGCAGGCTTTGGCGTCCACAGCCACACGGAGCAGGCAACTAAAAAGTCAGCCCATCCAGGTGAACGTGCCTGGTGCCTCGAGGGCCTCATTTAAATGCATGCGTACGTCTTCAGACCGCACTTTTCCCTCCAGGGTTGCATAACTAAGCCCATTTCATCGTGATCTGCCTGGACCTTTGGCTAAAGAGTGGATATTTCAAACTGTTGACCACTATGAAAAGGTGTTGTTTTCTTTCTGCCAACATCAACAGTTCTTCAGCCTATTATCAGTGGAATTATTTTCCATTGTTCCTTTACCACCATAGCTGTTTTCTAGAGAGAACAGCCTAATTTACCCAATCTGCTAATGACCTGTGTGCAGCCTAAAGAGGAGGGGCCCTTTCAGTCCCTGACCTCCCAGGAACCCCGCCAGCAATGCGCTTCTTTGAGTGGAGACTGCAGGGCAGCTGGTGGTGTTCTCACCAACTAATTGCACCTCTGAGTCACCTGAGCCAGAAGAGTGTCTGGACGGTGCCTGGAAGACTAATAATGTTCATTACTGTCGTGAGTGTTCCACGTTGGTCTGCCGTTGGTGGTGCGCGATCAGCAGTTTTTGATTAATTGCTCCATAAGGTGCGTCTGTGTATGGATTAAATGCTGTGGCATGGGAAGGCATTTTGATGGAGAAATTACTCCGTTTTCCCAAGCTTGCTTATTCCAAAAATAGGTATCGAGTGTCAACTATGTCCCAGGGACTGTTCTAGTCTCTGATTACTCAGTGATGGACGAGATAAGCCAGATCTCTGCTCCCAAGCAGCCTACACTCTAAACACGGACGGGGATAATAAATAAACTCATTGAAATAAATAAGCCAAAAGATCATTGCAGGTGTGGTACATGCTAAGCATTTGAAGAAACTGGATGACACAATGGGGAACTGCTGAGGTTAGGAGCAACTGCATTGGTGGTGAGAACTATATGGCAGAAAGGAAAAGGAGGATCTGGGGAAAGAGGGTTCTAGGCAGGGGAAGAGCAAGCTCAAAGGCCTTGAAGACAAAAATGAACTTGGCCCTGTGAGAGAGACCAGGAGCCTACCTTTGTGGCTGATGTCTAGTGAACAGAGGGAGGCAGGAAAGAGCTAGGCCATGCAGAGCCTAGTAGGTCCTATTCAGGAGTTGGGATTTAATCATGAAGGTAGGGAAGTATTGTGGGTTTTGAATAAGGATGCAACATGACCTCATTGAAACCTTTAACAGACCACTCTGGCTGCTGTCATGTCCTGACAAGGGGCTCATGCACACATTCAGATCCGTTTTTTCATCCCTTATCATCTTCTAAAGAATGACATAGAAATGAACTACTTTCCCTCTTACTTTGGAATAATTATTTGGTACCCTGATATTACCCAGTCACTATAAAGACCATGTGCTTATGCTTTCAAAGCTGCTGCGTTTTCCTGGCTTAGGTCTAGAAATATATTTGACTTCCTTTATCATTTAAAAGCCACCCCTGGATGTGGGATAATCCCATTAATTCCTGTGGGAATTTGAGGAGTTTTGTGCAAAGCATCAAGTAGAGAAAACTGATACAAGCAGTAAAGGAAAGGTCTACCTAAAATAGATCGTGCCTGCAAAGACATTTCTCAGCTAGTTCATCCTGGTGGTTCTTAGTAGAAAGGAATCAAACAAATGCAGGATCATAGTAGGACGGGTCATGATTTTTCTCTTTCTGGAGCCCGGAGAGAATTGGGTAGAAGACAAGTGGATTTAACTCCCAACAACAAGAATGGTTTCTTATGAATGAGTGTTTTTAGAGATGATGTCTGGATAATGGACATCTGAATGTCCATTAATGGTGTCTGGATAATGGACATCTGAATGTTTGGTCACCCATACGCTGGAAGGTCTGAGCTCCAGTGGCTTTGCCCATCTGGTCCATCACTGTGCCTAGCAGTTATAGGTGCTCAATAAATGCCTACTGAGAATGGATGGATTTCTCTGTATTAAGTAGTTTGGCAGGAGATGATGGCAAGACCATTTGCCCTGCAGTGGTTGGAAAGAACATATATATATGAATCCTCTTCTGCTCACAGGGTCCAAGATATGACCTGTAAGTGACAGACAAATGGCACATAGAAGAGTGGCTCATTGGAGATGAAGATGTTAGACCCTGAGAGGTGGGGGTGTGGATGGCTTGCCACACAAAAAGCAGGGGTTGGACGGAGTGCAAGTCCATGAGTCAGATACCCAAATCTCTGATGCATGAGGAGGAATGACCAGCATACGATAGTGACAAGGTCGGGGTGGAGCGGGAGGGTGGCACAGTCTCGAAGGATCACAGCTTTTTGCAGCTCCTATGGGGTTGAATTGTCATGAGCTGTTTGCCAGGCTTTCTGTCCACTAGACTATAAGCTCCTTGAGGGTAGCGACAGCACCTTATCCACTGTTGCATCCCCTGTGCTTGGAATGTGATAGGCAGTCAATATGACTTTGCTGGACTAAAAAAAAAAAAGTATGCCTTCCTGGTATGCTCTCCTGGAAAACTCCTTCCTGTTTCACCAACTCCTGGTCAACCCTAGCAGTGAGGTGTTCAACTCCGCATTTCTCAGTGCCTCTTTAAACAGCCCTTTCCTCACCATTTGTGGCTGCTTGTTTTTGTGACTCTCCTGTAAAGCAGCAGGCCCTGGGAGCAGGGATACTGTCCCAGTCATCTCTGTAGTCCTGTGCTTAGCCCATTAAGTGGTATTTAGTAGATGCTAAGTACCTTCAGTTAAAAATAAAAGATTTTAAGGACATCCTACATGCTTCCTATCCTCTAAATTGAAAGAGTTAAGTTGACTTAAGAGTTTTTCTCTGAGAGAAAATGCGGTAAACCAATACGAAGGTGATGTAATTAACAGAATAGAAAGACATATGATAAGTTGTGAGACACTACAATGATCAGTATTGGTACAGGAGTCATCCTTACACAGTGTGACCCGACCAATGCGTGTATAGTTCTGAAGTGTTAGGAGAGAGGGAGATCAGAGGGTGTATACAGAACCCATAAATGCAGTGAATGGATGGCGGTGGCAGTCTTGAGCTGACTTTGACAAGTGGAGAAATATGGCAGGAGTATGAGTGTGGACTGAGCTCTCCCTGGGGTTCATTGAGAGTGAATTGAGGGACGTGCTCTGATGGCAGCTGAGAGCCAGGGTTCATCTTGAGTAAATCTTTTCACGGTGCCACCAGGAGATGAAAGAGCCACTAAGATCACGTCTGACTGGTGTCAGTCTCAATAAGCTCACCAGCCTGACACTGAAAGGACATACTCTTCCACTGCTAGTGAATTTGGCTACGTAAACATCCAGCTAAATACATCAGGCACCTGGAAGTACAGCCAAGAAACTGCGAGATGCCCAGGGAGGAAGGGGCTGTTGACCCTGGAGTCAGTCTGATTTCACACTAAACTGACTCCTGCCTGATTCCAATCCCTATACTGGGATTGACAGGTCTAGTTAGGTCAGAGCCCAACCTGGTTTCTACTGGCCACCTCTGAAACTGTTCAAAAGGCCCAGCTGAGATCACCACAGCCCATTCTTACCTACTCTAGGAGATATGCTACCTTCTTTTACTCAGTTAATAAGCACACACTAAACACCCAGTACTAGCTAAGCGTTAGAACTATAGGCATCCTTGCCTGTCCTCATGATGGCGGTGCAGGGTGGGGAGACACCGACAGGTCTAACCAAGTGTCACGGGGCAGCAGTGCATGGTGGTTTTGCATTTTCACTCTGGACTGAGTTAGGCCTGGGTTTCAAATCTCCCCTTCCACCACTTACTAGCTGGGTGATTCCAGGTAATTAAAATACATGCTCAAAGCCTCAGGCTCTCCATCTGTAGAGTGATGATAATTAGTGCCCTCTAAGGACTCAGTAAAATACTGAGCATGAAAGAATTAGCCCAGTGTCTAGTAATAGTAAATGTTCGATACATCTATCTTCGTCTCTTCCTCCCCATTTTATTATGCCCATTACTGCGCCCATCCGTCCTGTAACCATTCTGATTGCTTCTGTTGTTTTACTCCCACTGCACAGAGGTGGAAGCCAAGTAGAAGAGAGAGCCTGGAAGGGTGGGAAGAGAACTCCTAGAAAGCCTTGGGATAGGCAACTATTAATTTCAGACCTCAGAGAATGAATGGAGTTTCCTTAGGAAAGGAAGGACTATGGAGGTCACCTTGGGCAGAAGAATCAGCGGGAGCTACCCACCTCTGCATCCAACCATTCACTTGTTTTTTCATTTATTCTACTCATATTTATCCCATATCTACGTACTGTTATCTGCGCAATATAACCTCCTCAAAGTCCTGCCCCGACACCCTCCAGACAGACAAACCTTATTTGAAAACAGCAGAAGGCACAATTTCTAAGGTCCAGTGCATTATGCATTAAATACGTTCTCAAAAAGTAACCTATCAATTGACTTTTCATAAATTGGACCACATTTCAAATGGTCCAGGAAAGCTTACTACAGAAATTCTACGACAGATCTTCTGGTGAAGTAGAAAGTGCTTACATAATATGAAACATCATCAGTCTTATATTTATTTGCTGCTAAATCTAAATATTGGATCCAGTCTCTCTTCTAATCCAAGGTGTGCTGAGACACACGTTTAGCCAGCTGGTTAGCTGTGCCGTGCCAAGCAGAGGAAAGATACGTTTCTACAAGGAGAATGTTGTGTCGAATATGGGGTTTTGACACTCCTGTCATGCTTTTTAAATTCGGTTGGCAACATTGGTGCCAGTTTCTTAGAGCGGGCCAATGAAGGACATTAATATGGTTCACTGTAGTTTTATAAATCTGGAAGCCTAAAGCTGGGGGAGGTCATGTGGTGCCAGTGGTGCCACACCAGCAGGGATGAACCGTGGTTCACAGCTTCTGATACGCAGCAGCTAGGACCCTGTGTGGGTGCTGTTAGGGCTAAACATTTGGGTTCGTGAAAGTTAACCGCCTGTGCTTGTGAGGAAAGGAGCGTGTGTGTGTGTGTGTGTGTGTGCGTGCGTGCGTGCGTGCGTGCGTGCGTGTGTGTATGCAGCTAATTATAGGTCAGGTTTTCAAAGTTTAATACTGAAGAAAGTGACTAGCTGGGAAAGGATAAATTAAGGGATTTTGAAACATTGAGGAGACTTCTAAAATATTTATTTTGGGCTCATATGTTAGACCATCACATAAACAAAATATAAATATAGTCCAGATATAAATGCATATTTGTCTTTAACATTTCATAGTTTAGATTTCTCATCACTGATGTGTAACGAATATAATCAGAATTTCCATGCAGGAGTATGGAGGGAAGGAGCCCTTTTTGCTGTGTTTCTACTTCGGCCCATAGAAGAATCTTGAGAAAGACAAGGTGATAATTTACCCGTAGGAGTCTTTGGAGAATTTATTAATAAATAGTCATAAAATGGTGTTGATTATCACTTAGACAATAATAGCACATGCCATGATTATTTCAGAGTGTTATGTTTGTGTATTAAAATATTATATTGCAGGTTTCTTGCCCGGTGGGAATAGAGAGTAATCTAGTCTCTCAGGCGGGCTTAACATCTTTAATAATTAGGATACCTCAAAATTACGTGGCCCTTCATGGCTTATACGGGACTTAGAACCATATTATTTTATTTATCCCTCATACCAGTCTGTGGCTGGTTAGTTATTACCGTCATCATTTCATAAGTAAGTCTGAAGCTCACACAGGTTAAACCATCCAATCAAGGTAGCAGGATGATAAGTGGAGCGTTGCTGGCTGAGCTGTGTCCTCGTTTCCAATATCTAAATGGGAAGCTAATTTATGAAAAAAAACCAAAGACATGCCTTATTCACTTCATCCTCAAACTTCAGCCCAACCTGGCATTTCGCTTCTTCTGTGAACCACTTAGATCTTTCTGTGCCTCAGAAGGGGAGCTCTGCTTCTCTTAGACACAGAGCTCTTCCACCAAATTAAAAGTCACTTTGAAAGAGCAAAGCTACAGAGCTGACACATCTGCTGTTACCATGTTACTTCTCTCAGCTTTGAACCTGGTGATGGACGCCTCGCCTGTGTTCCCTCCCGTTCACTGTTAGTCGCTTTCCCTCATTTGTGCGCATTTATTAGTGAAGATTGGAGGCAGCAGCGGATGCCTGTGTTAAATGAGAACAGACTGAGGTTGGGTTTTCATTTTTATTTAAAATCCAAGCCGAGTTTATTAAAGATAATTAGGTTTTTGGAATAGTGAAATTACAATCGCCACAGGCCTCTTGCCAACTTAGGTGAGCACGTTTTTCCAGTTACAAAGAGGCAGTGAGCATCTAAAAGGAACAGGACATCTTCAGCCACGCTGGGCCTCCTCTCTGTTTTCTGAGCACATTAAGTTCCTTCAACTCAGCTGTTCCCTCTGCCTGGAACATTCTCCACCTGGAAATTAAAACAGGCTCTTCCTCGTCAGCCACATCTGGAGTGAAATGTCACCTCAAAGAGAACTTCACTGTCCAAGTAATCTAAAGCAGCCAGCCAGTCATGTTTAAAATCCTATCATGATATAGTAGCATTTGTTGGTTATTTTCGTTGTTGATGTCTTTATTCCTTGTCTTTCCGTCATTAGACAGAGGTCTGTAAAAGTAGGGCCTTCGTCTCTCTTGTTCTTCGCTGTGTCCCCACAACCTCACTTTATGCCTGGCATTAAATGTTGAATGAAGGGAGGACCTTGAGGATATAGGCCAAATCCATCCTCTTTGATTGCCTGATGTGTTAATTATTGAGTTATTAATATGTAACAAACTCCCTGGAAACTCAGTGGCTTAGGAGGACAACCGTTTCTCGTTATTCACGCAGTGTACGGGCTGAGTGTGAGTCAGCTGATCTAGGTTGGGCTCGCCTGGGGCAGCAGCTCTGCTGACACCTGCAGGGCAGCTGGGCTTGGGTGATAGACGCTGGGCCCAGCAGATGCGGCTGTACTTGACACTGTAGGGCTGAGGGTGCAGGTCTGCTGCACAAGTTTCCCATCCAACTTGGATGAGCAGGCTACCTGGGACATGTTTTTCTCAATGTAATGGCAGAGGCACAAGAGAGCAAGCAGAAACATATGAGGCCTCTTGAAGCCAGGCTCAGAACTGGCCCACTGGCACTTTTGCACACATTGCCATTGGTCTGAGCAAGACAGATGGCCATGTGCAAAGTCAAGGGATGGGAAGGTGCACTCTGTCCGTGATGAAGCTATGGCACAGGTATGGATGGAGGGAAGGCTGAAGAATGAGGGCCAGTAATGCAACCCACCACACTCAGAGATACAAAATATCACATGTGCATAATAAAAAAATTTTTTAAAAAACCCACACACAATGGGATTGTGCCTAGTAGAAAAGCCCAATCTCCTCCATTTCACTGGTCCCTGGCATTCTCTTTATCCTCATCTCAGTCTCATTGTGCAACATCTTTCTGTGTGTCTCTTTCCTTTTTCTCTGTCCCGCTTTCATTGCATGTGCTTTTCCTGAACTTTGCTAGCATTTTCTTCTTTCTATCTTCTTAACACTTTTATATCTTCTCAAATAAAATGGTATTTTTATTTTTAATGGTATTTATTGCATAGTTTTAAAGTCCTTGTTACAAAATTTAAGAGATGAGTGAAACAGATACACTAAATTCAGCTACTTTTTATTTAATGTAGCCTTGTATTGTTTTTCTCTATACGTTATTTATACTCTATATAAAACTACCTCTTTATCTGACACAGATACATGCGCCTTAAATAAAATGCTTTTCTTCTTCCATACATTGTCGATGAGAATATAAATTGTAAACCCTCTCAGGTGGGCAATTTGGCAGTCGATGTCAAAATTTAAAACACAGGTACACATGTGCTCTAGGGCGTTCTCGATGAGGACAGACCATCTGGACTGCCCTTGAGAGCTGCACTTTCTGACAAGTGAGCATAGCATGAAGCAAGGACCATGTGACTGGCGCTGAGTGCACAGCACCATCGTGGGTGGCGCATAGCTCATGCCCCTTCGTCTGAGCCTCTCTGCTTGCGGCAGTCCCCCTCTGCTAGGAGAATGGACAGCAGGTGTTGGGACATCCACCTGCCTGGCTCTCATTCTGAGAATCTGGGGCTGAACATCTCGAATAGCTTCCTCATGCTCCCCCTACATACGTACAAATCCCATGCCGGCTCCACATCCCACCTTCCTTGGTTAAGACTCTAGGTTGAACCCACTCCAGAATAATGCAGACAAAAAGGGAAGTTTGGCTTAAGGAAACAGGGTATCTCTGGGAACCTAAGAGCTGAGAGGGATTCGATTTAAGGTGTGGGAAGCTCTGGACCCAAGGCTGACCCTCTCTTTATCTTTAAGACCTTATACACTCTCATCTGTTTACTTCCTGTGTGTTCTCAGTCTTGACCCACTGGCTTCCTTTGTCATCCCCTCAATCTTGAGTTTGCTTGTCTCCCTACAAACAGGTCAGGCTGAGGTTATAATCTATTGATCCAATGCCAAATACGGTACAAGAGATCATCTGATTGGCCCACCTCATGGCAGTCAACTGAGGTCCAGGCCAGTGATCATGTAGCATAAATCTGGCTTCCAGGGACCCAAGCCAGGTGTGTGTGTGTGTGTGTGCGTGTGTGTGTGTGTGTAAAATATTACTCTACCTCAGCGTTTAGCTAGAAAGGGTCAGAAACTGGGCGCTCCACTTTTTAAAACTTGCCAATCTTTAGAAGATTAGATTAATGTCTATAGGCCTTCATGAATGCATGCTTGAATTCCATTTAATTATGTACAGTCTTTGGTATGGACTTTGGCCAACCTACCCCTGGCCCCGGTATAAGCTGAGTGGCAATTAAAAAAAAAAAAAAAAAAAAAAGGAGGCTTCCTCCTCTCTTAAAAAAGGCACAAAAATACAATTTTAAAAGAATGTTTTACTATTTTATTATAGCTTCGATTTGGGGGGCTATAAATTCCTGGTTATCTTCTGGATTTCACATAGACACGTGTGAGATCAACTTGAAATTTTGGAGTTTTTCTCCTAGAATAGGTTTTTAGCCATTTGAACTGTTCTGTTAGTTTTGAGGTTTGAGGACAGTGGAGAAGGCTGGCATTTTTAATTAATCGTTTTCATGATGGCCTAATCCGTCTTCTCGACTGTGAACTCCTTGGGGTCAAGAGTCAGTCCATAGGGCACTGCATCCTGAATATATCAAATAAACACTTAATTGATCAAATGTTAAACAGTCCCTTTAAAAGCCCAACATTTACCTGCAGTTGCAAGTTATGGCAATGCTCTGAGATTAGATGGATTTCTCCTTAAGGAAACTGGCTTGAAAAAGATTCAAGGTTATAAAACTTATTATTTAGACTAATTATTAGATAATGCTGTCCAAATATGATGCAAGCCACATATTGAATTTTAGATATTTTAGTAGTAGCCATATTAGAAAAAGTGAAAAATAAAAAAACAGGGAAAACTGATTTTAATAATATATCTCTGGGGGCTTCCCTGGTGGTTCAGTGGTTGAGAGTCCTCCTGCCGATGCAGGGGACACAGGTTCGTGCCCCGGTCCAGGAGGATCCCACATGCCGCGGAGCGGCTGGGCCCGTGAGCCATGGCTGCTGAGCCTGCGCGTCCGGAGCCTGTGCTCCACAACAGGAGAGGCCACAACAGTGAGAGGCCCACATACCGCAAAAATAATAATAATATATCTCATTTAACTTAGTATATCCCAAATATCATTATTCAATATGTAATCAATATAAAAATTTTAATGAGATATTTTACACACTTTCTGGTGCGTATTTTATTCTTAAAGTGCATCTCAGTCTGGACAAGCTGCATGTCAAGTACTCAGTGGGCACATGTGGGTAGTGGGTACCCCATGAGTCAGTGTAGATGTAGCAGTTGATTGCATTTGAACAATTATTTATCATACGTTTGATAGTGTATATATGTCCATGCCACTCTCTCACTTTGTCCCAGATTACCCTTCCCCCTCCCCGTATCCTCAAGTCCATTCTCTAGTAGGTCTGTGTCTTTATTCCCATCTTGCCCCTAGGTTCTTCATGACAATTTTTTTTTTAGATTCCATATATATGTGTTAGCATACAGTATTTGTTTTTCTCTTTCTGACTTACTTCACTCTGTATGACAGACTCTAGGTCCATCCACCTCACTACAAATAACTCAATTTTGTTTCTTTTTATGGGTGAGTAATATTCCATTGTATATATGTGCCACATCTTCTTTATCCATTCATCTGTTGATGGACACTTAGGTTGCTTCCATGTCCTGGCTATTGTAAATAGAGCTGCAAAGAACATTTTGGTATATGGCTCTTTTTGAATTATGGTTTTCTCTGGGTATATGCCCAGTAGTGGGATTGCTGTGTCATATGGTAGTTCTATTTTTAGGTTTTTAAGGAATCTCCGTACTGTTTTCCACAGTGACTGTATCAATTTACATTCCCACCAACAGTGCAAGAGTGTTCCCTTTTCTCCACACCCTCTCCAGCATTTATTGTTTGTAGATTTTTTGATGATGGCCATTCTGACTGGTGTGAGGTGATACCTCATTGTAGTTTTGATTTGCATTTCTCTAATGCTTAATGATCTTGAGCAGTCTTTCATGTGTTTGTTGGCAATCTGTATATCTTCTTTGGAGAAATGTCTATTTAGGTCTTCTGCCCACTTTTGGATTGGGTTGTTTGTTTTCTTGTTATTGAGCTGCATGAGCTGCTTGTAAATTTTGGAGCTTAATCCTTTGTCAGTTGCTTCATTTGCAAATATTTTCTCGCTTTCTGAGGGTTGTCTTTTGGTCTTGTTTATGGTTTCCTTTGCTGTGCGAAAGCTTTTAAGTTTCATTGAGTCCCATTTGTTTACTTTTGTTTTCATTTCCATTTCTCTAGGAGGTGGGTTAAAAGGATCTTGCTGTGATTTATGTCATAGAGTGTTCTGCCTATGTCTTCCTCTAAGAGTTTAATAGTGTCTGGCCTTATATTTAGGTCTTTTATCCATTTTGAGTTTATTTTTGTGTATGGTGTTAGGGAGTGTTCTAATCTCATTCTTTTACATGTAGCTGTCCAGTTTTCCCAGCACCACTTATCGAAGAGGCTGTCTTTTCTCCACTGTATATTCTTGCCTCCTTTATCAAAGATAAGGTGACCATGGGTGTGTGGGTTTATCTCTGGGCTTTCTATCCTGTTCCATTGATCTATCTTTCTGTTTTTGTGCCAGTACCATACTGTCTTGATTACTGTAGCTTTGTAGTATAGTCTGAAGTCAGGGAGCCTGATTCCTCCAGCTCCATTTTTCTTTCTCAAGATTGCTTTGGCTGTTTGGGGTCCTTTGTGTTTCCGTACAAATTGTGTGGGAAGCAGCCACATAGCACAGGAAGGTCAGCTCGGTGCTTTGTGACCACCTAGAGGGGTGGGATAGGGAGGGTGGGAGGGAGGGAGACACAAGAGGGAAGAGATATGGGGGCATATGTGTATGTATAACTGATTCACTTTGTTATAAAGCAGAAACTGACACACCATTGTAAAGCAATGATACTCCGATGAAGATGTTAAAAAAATTATTTATCATAAGATCCTTCTAAACCAAGTGCTCTTTTAGAGCATTTAAAATAAAATTCAAGTCACAGAGATGAGATTTACATTATAGCCTTTTAGGAATGACTCCATTTCATAGGAGGAGGTAAACTTAAAGTGGAATAATTATGGAATGGAGCTAAAAGCTCACCTTTCGTGTGGATTACTGATAACCACATCGCCTCTGAAGGAAAACTAAATAAAGTATTTTAAACAAGCCTCAGCCATTATGGAGCACTCCCAGGAAACACCTTGCTGGTGGTGAAGTAACATTTCTGAGAACAGAGACCTCGAGGTATGGGGAGAGCTCGGGATCTTTGCAGCACGTGTGTGAGAAGGGTCTGGAACCACGTCTTCTCTGGTGCTGTAATGGGCAGCCTCTCAGCAGCACTTCACCCGCTTCAAAGCCAGAAATGAGACATTTCAAGGGCTGTTGAACACTTAGGGAGTTTTCACAGCAGAGCAGGCAGGGTTATTTAGTGCAGGAGTTGTGTAAATCATCGTGCACCGGGAGAAGTCTCAGTGCCTGGTGGCCTCAGACCCCCCTGCTCGGCGAGTGAGTGGCGAGCAGTGTTCATGTGGTGGGTGGGGACAGGTGGCCCTTGAAACCACCGTTGGCCCCCAGGCTCCCATTCTGCAGTGGACGTTCCCCCACCGTGCAGTGTCATGGCAAGACCTTGGACTTTGAGCTGGAAGAGCTAGCACCAAGCTCTTGCCCTGCCACTCTTACTGTGAGGGCGCAAACAAGCCAGTGAAACTCTCTCCACTTTAGGTGCTGTATTAGTCAGAGATAGAGACAGAGAGATAGAGAGAGATTTGTTATAAGGTATTGGCCCGGGTGATTAAGGAGGCTGAGAAGTCCCCGAGTCTGCCATCTGCAGGCTGGAGACACAGGGAGAGCAGTGGTGTAGCTCGAAGGTCTGAGAGTGGGAGAGCCAGTGAGGTAGATTCCAGTCCGGGTCTGAAGGCCCGAGAGCCAGGCACCGAGGGCAGAAGCTCCATGTCTCAGCTCCACATTCAGGCAGAAAGTGAATTCCAACTTCCTCTGCCTTTTTGTTCTGTTCAGGCCCTCAGTGGACTGGGTGATGCCCACCCAGCTCGGGGAGGGCCATCTGCTTTATACCCAGCCCACCAATTCAAATGCTAACGTCTTCCAGAAACACCCTCACAGACACACCCCAGAATCCTGTTTAATCAGATATCTCTGCATCCTCAGCCTAGTCAAATGGACCCACAAAACTAATCATCACAAGTGCCTTATCTCTAAAACAGAAGGATTGGATGGGATCACCTCCAAGCTCTGGCATTTCCAACATTTTATGATTCTGTGATTCCAAGGGAATTGTGTTAGCACATGTGGGCATTTGAATGTGTGTGTAGCAAAATATGTGAAGTCTTAGCTCCTGATATGAACAAGGAGCAGTTAAACAAAAGGCAAACAACTCAGTTTAGGCAATGATGTAGGTTCAGGAGAGCTCAGAAAAAATTAAAATTCTCTTTTTTGTCTTTTTAAAAATTTATGTTAGTAATATATGAATAATTCTGAATAAATATATATGAATAAATATATGTGAATAAAAATATATATGAATAAAAATATATATGAATAAATATATATGACAAACAATGAAATTTTCCTTCAACTTTTCCTACTTCATCTCTGCTTCCCAGAGGTAACCACTGTCATTGGTTTAGGGTGCATTTTTCCAGTCCCCTTGCTATGCACTTCACCATATATTTAGACATTATCCATACATTCTTTTTGACTATAAATGGCATCATATTATATGTTATCCTGTAACTTGCTTTTATTTCACCAATAGTATGTCTCAGAGATCTTTTTGTCAGTATATATAGGTCTACTTCATTCTTTTGAAGAGATTCCATAGAATTAATGTACCAAAATTTATTTAAACATTCTCCTAAATAATGAGTATGTAGGTTGCTTCCAGGTTTTCCTATTATAACATTACTATGAATACCCCTGGGATCCCATTTTTTATGCACATGTGTACGTATTTCAAGAGATAAAGTTCAAGAGATGGGAATGCTGAGTCTAAGGTCTGTCCATTTTTACTTTTGATGAATACTGCTAAATTACCTTCTACAAAAGCTCCATCCATTTACGCTCTTACCAACAGTGTATTAAAAGGCCTGTTTCTCCACAGAAGAACTAACACACTACACTCAATCTTTTTAGAAAAATTTGCTCATCTTATTGTCTTATTTTACAATTCCCTAACTTCTGGAGAGCTTGGGATCTCTTCAGATATTTTTTGGATTTCTGCATTTTTCTGTGAAATGTTCGTTGATATTCTTCACATGTTTCTAAGGAGTTATTTATCTATTCTTTATTGATTCACAGGAACACTAGTCATATTCTGGACATTAGTGGTGTCCTTTGTCTTTCAAGTATCCTGCATAAATTCTTCCAGTATATATACATATATATATATATATATATATTTTAACTTTATGGTATACTTTGCCATATAGAAATCTTTAATCTTTATATATTTCGTTTTTGGCTCTTGCTAAGTTCAAGATTACTTTGCAGAAATCCTCTCAAACTTTTGAGAAGGTAAACATACATATACTGATGTATATTATGCTGGTGTCAAAATAGCGTTAAAGAGTCTTCAAAATAGGTATTGTTATGGATGTTTCTGAAGATTTCCTGTCGGTGGGAGTGTACTGTTCTTTGCATCCCCTTCCCATCCTTCCTCCACGGGGTATTCCTGGCAGCTTTCTTTCACTGGCACAGAAGAAGCCTGTGCCCAGGATGAACGGACCTGTCAGGGGTTAAAACTCGTTCTCCAGTCCGTTTTCCAGCAGTGTCGGCAGCTGCATTTACTCCAGCTTCTCCTGGCCTTTTGTTTCCATAACCAGCATACGCTAGCTTCCATCTTCCCAAAGACCTTTTCCCCCCTACCTCTGTCCCTCCATTCAACCCTCCTTCTCTTCTTTCCTCTCCCTCTTTCTTTCTTTTCTTTTTTCCTTCACTTCTCTCTCTCTCCTTCCTTCTCCCCCACCCTCCCTCCCTCCCTCTCTCTCTCTCACACACACACATACACATACACACACGCGCGCACACACACGCACTGAGTGAGCATCCTCAGTGTGTTAGGTGCCCCAGGTGCTCTGAGGACACAACAATGAACAAGGCAGGCAAGTCCTGCCCTTGTGGAGCTCACGTTCGGTATTAGCGGTACTACTCTATTTAACAGGCTTGCAGTCTTCAGAGCTCATGTTCGTACACACCACAAAGGTGGTGAAGAGCATGGATTTTGGCGTCTGAGTGACCTGGGTTTAGATTCTGCCTCTTAAAATCTGTGTGACTTTTGTCAAGTTGCTTCAGCTTTTCCTGTCTCAGTTTGCCCTTTGGTGCTATTTGTGCTATATAATGGAACATGTTTAATATGTTATAAAGCCTTATATCAAGATCTTGAACTTTAAGAGTTAAGTACTATTCTTAACCCCCTATTTTACAGATGAGGAAACTGAGGTTCAGAGAAATCAACCTATGTGCTTATGATCATATAGCTACTGAGCGACAGAGCTAAGATTCTAATCTACTTCTGCAGCAATTGTTGTTGGAATGAAAATATCCTGCTGAAGGAAACAGGTGCCTAAGCTGTGCGATGGGCTTTCAGGTTGTGAGCCCTTCCCCCATCCCACACAGAGGCTGAATGACATGTTTCAGAGGCGTGATAGAATCATGATTGATTGGTTAGATGAATTCTAACCCCCTTCCATTTTCAAATCCGTTGAATCTAGTCTTCAGAAGATGCCACCTTCTGTTCTCTCAGTGTGCTAGCGTGAGGGGTGATTCTTCCATGCCCCTGGGGTATTCAGACCATCCCTGCAAAGGTAGCTTACCTTCCTGGCTGAGCCACCGGCCTGGGCTGGTGCACAGCATAAAAGCAGCCCCCGAGAGGCTTTCTCTTCCAACCCGTGGTAGCAGCCGTAGATGCTGGAGGAAAGCAAAAGGACTCTTGAGCCCAAGAGAATTTGGAAGGCCTGGGTAGACTTTTTCTTTTAATTATCCCTTTCAAAGTCCCCTTTATCTTGCTGCCTCCACTCAAATGGGCTTTTGAGGGAAGGGCATTCGTATGTCTTTTCATGCCTAACTGGACCGATAAGAAAACTTTGCCAACCTGGAATGCGGTTGCAGACCGAGTCGGGGGAGAAGTTCTTTAATTTCCCTTCTAATGTTTCCCCCAAGAGCGAGACAGGCCCTGTAAGAGTCCTTGCTGAGGTAATGACATGGAGCATAATTAAAGAATAATTAAAACACTGTTGAATCATTTTTTTATCTCTGCCTGTTCATTCCCTGAAGCAGAGTAGGGGGACCTGCCCTGCATGGTGAGTGAATGGCACTGCCCCGGAGTGCGTGGCCAGGGGAGGTGGCCAGGGCAGCTGGGTGGGCAGAGCCTGTCCAGTCCCGTGCATCGCCCCCTCCATGCAGGCCTCACAGGCCCCTGTGGTGCGTGGGGAGGTGGCGGGCCTCAGAAAAAGAAACCGCGTCTCCCACCTGGCCAGTCTCTTCAAATGATCCTATCCTCTTACTCAGATCAATTCATTTCTTCATCCACTTATATAAAACCCAGTTTTGTGAACAAAATAAGCCCAACAGACATTTGCTTATAAATCCACAATAAGCACAATTCATGTTTCTGTTGAAGGTTTCTAAGCTTTGGAACTCGGTCCTCGTTCCTCATCTGATTTCAGCCCTCCGTGTAACGCTATTCCCGTCTGTTGCTCCTGCTATCCCTTCTTTTTGCTGTGTTTAAGCTTTCTCATTCTTAATCAAGGAGATTATCTTCCAGAATATAGCAAAAAAAAGTGCCTAACAGGTGAGCTAGAGCTATTGCTGTGTGCCTTTGTGCAAACTCACAAAGTATGTCCCTGCCCCTAGACGCAGGAAGCCATGTGCCGGGATCCATGTCTTGAAGAACAGAGGAGGGGGTGGGGCTACAGCCCCCAGCCCTTTTCAGAAGGTACCCTTGTCCAGGGGCAACCAGCATGAGCCCTTGTTTTTTTTTTTATTTATTTATTTTTATTTATTTTTATTTTTTTTCAATACGCGGGCCTCTCACTGTTGTGGCCTCTTCCGTTGCGGAGCACAGGCTCCAGACGCGCAGGCTCAGCGGCCATGGCTCACGGGCCCAGCCGCTCCGCGGCACGTGGGATCTTCCTGGACCGGGGCACGAACCCGTGTCCCCTGCATCGGCAGGCGGACTCTCAACCACTGCGCCACCAGGGAAGCCCTGAGCCCTTGTTTTGATTCATCAAAGGCCCAATAGAACTGAACGAGGATGGGGCCTGGGAGCCCACCTTCTCCACTGAGGGCAAAACTGTTTTCTCAAGTGGGTTCTTTGGTGGTGTAGACATGTAGATTCTAGAGTAGTGCAATGGATTTCAAACTGGCCTTTGAAGATCCCTTCACATTCCAAAGAGAAACCTCAGGGGCTGATATAAGGAATGAGGTAGGAGGTCAAGAGCAAGTCTTTTGAATCAGGGCAGCTCAAACGTTATGACCAGCACAGCATTGAGCGCTGGAATTAAAATGGTGGAGAGAGGGGATCCTGAGGCTAAAAACAGTAGACTGAAGATGATTAGTCTGTACTTGAGATCAAGCTGTCTAGTCAGCGGGAATCTTCTGCATGCGAATTACTTGTGTCTGGGAAAGGCTGTGTGGTCTTATCACTTACACTCAATATAGGTACAGAGCAGGAGATTGTTTACCATCTTATTTTCTGGTCAGGATGGTCATTGGCAAGTTTCCAGGTGTTTCTAGTTGGGGAGGAAGGGAAGAGTTTCTGGATGCTTCCGAGTTTTATGCATCCTGAGGTGGTTTGAGGGCTTGAGTGTATATGGCAGCGGGTCCCCTATCTGGTGTTCATCCAGTGGACCTGGTTATGACCAAGAAGGAGTCATGCCAGAGTCAATCCGGACTCTGAATCAGGGCTGGACTGACTCTACTGCTCGTCACTGCCTGTGTGAGATGTACTGCACGTGCCACCTAATAAAATGTCATCACTGTTAACTATCCCAAGAGCTGGGAAGTGGAACTTGATGCGTATTTGCTTGTCTTCATATGGCAAGTGTCCCAGAGCAAAGAGGTTGCTCCAGAAAGTCCAAAGGTAAAATAGGGGGCCTGGGTCACTCCTCCTGGAATAACAAAGATTCTCTTGGAGCCCAGAGGACAACTCAATTGGGTTCTGTTTTCACAGACAATTGAATTGCACTTCCTGTTCTGAGCACTCAATCTAATCACCGATGACATGTGACTGACTCTGAAAAGGAGACCTAAGCTCCGGTGGGGATGTGCTCTTCTGCCCACTCAGCTGTGGGACATCCATCTTGGCCTTAATCACTCAGCCCACAAGCAGCCCCATGGGGAAAAGCCTGCTGAGCAGCTGAGAGATGAAGGCTGGTTTGTGGCTCAGATTGTCCTGTGTAGAAGCTGTCCTTGGGCTTAACCCAGGTGGAGCTGGAGCTTTCTCAGTTGTACCTGATAAAACGTACAATAATCTCAGTCTACAGTGTTTCAGATTTTATAATTCCTCAGGTTTCTACGAGACCTTTAGACTTACTCTCTTATAAAATTTTGAATACAGAGAAGCTTACTTTCATAGCTTTAGGGTATTATAGACCAGGAAGAAGAGAGGGGAAGAGGAAAAAAGGAGAAATAAAAGACAAGGAAGGAAACTGATTAGTGGGCATGACTTTGCAACTCTTGAGAATGTGTCTCCCTATCCTCTCTAGAAATCATAATAATAGTAAAATCATATCACAACCAACTATTTATTGAGTGTTTACTGTGACTACCTTTTGCAGGGTGCCTCACAAACATTATCTTAATTAATCTAATAATTTATTCATTCAACGAGCTTTGAGTTTATTATAACCTGAGTACTGTGCTAGCAACTGGGGGTTCATAGCATGCAAAAATATCCAGAGTTCCACCTTCATGGAAGTCACATTTCTGGAAGGGAAACTGACAGTCAAATAACTTCTCAAAGATAAAGGAAATTGCAAATCAGGAAGGCACTATAAAAAAAGGGGTGAGGTAGGATTGGAGCTTCATGGGGACACTTATCCTGTTCTTGGGGTGTAGTTGAGCTGGGATCCAAATGGTGAAATGGCCATTAACCAAGGAAGATGATAAGCAAACCACCTGGTGGTTTGTGGGCTCATAGTTAGGAAGCAGCAGAAACAGATGTACTGAAAGCGACACAGGGTAGAACGTGATGAATACTCTGGGATTCAGAAGAGGGGAACATTCTCTTCCAGCTGTATGGGACAGTGAAATTCCCCTGCAGAAGGGGCATCGAAAGGGACCTTGACTGCACAAAGAAAGAGCGGCTCTGCCCATGTGTAACTGCTACATGAGACACTTGGGTGTGCTTCCGCTGTGTATGGGTTTTGGCACCTTGAGCAATCCCACAGTCCCCTAAGGCAGCAGTTCTCAACAGGACAATTTTCTCCCCAGGAGACATTTGGCCAGATCGGAAGGCATTTTTGGTTGTCACATCTGGGGCTGGGGGCAGGTGTCTCTCAAGGCATCAAGTGGGTAGAGGCCAGGGATGCTGCTAAACATCCTATAAGGCAGAGGCCATCTCCCCACAACAGAGTTATTGGACCCAAAATGTCAGTATTGACCAGAGTGGGAAACTCTGCCCAATGACTTTAGCAGGTCATGGGCTGGGCACTTAGGAACTAATGTCCCTGGTCTCTGAAGTACCCCTCAGAGACTTAACCAGTTTCAATATCTTTTCCCCTAGATGCTGCTTTTCTTTATCAGCAACTTTATGTTGATAGTTATTGGAATGTTTGTAACTGAAACCTATATTATTCATCTCTCTAGCCCCTACCATAGGACCTTATATGAGAGAAGAAGGGAATGATAGAACCAGTAAGTGGACGAATGAATGAATGAACCGCTCTTCCTTGTGCTCTTAGAATGTATGTACCTCTTTAGGTTTTCCAAAGACCACTGGAAACATGAAAATCCTGGCCGGAACTCTTTCTTAGCATGGAGGAGTTTCAGATCAACTTCAGGTGGTCTTAGGATCAGCTTAGACACCTCTCTTTCCCTTACTCCCTACATCCAATGTATCAAAAACTCCTGTGGGTTCTATTTAAAAATATATTTCAAATCTGATCACGCAGTATCTCTATCCCCTCTACCCTACCATCTGGTCAGAGCCAACATCCATTCTCACCTGGATTTCCTGTTCCTTTTCTTGCCCCCCTTCCCTACAATGTTTACTTATCTGCCCATTTCTTATCTTCAGCCCTGATTACTCAGCTCCAGACCACTAGCCTCCTTTCTGCTTCTGGAACATACACACCATTGGAAGAAGAATATTTTTTAAAAATCTATAAGCCTCTTGTTCATCATAGAACAAGACAGACCTTCATTGATCTGCACAATCATATGAGAAATGGACAAGCACATTTTGCGTCAGGGGCCATTAGTGGTTTCCAGAACACATTAAGAGCAATATCCTTGAACACGGAGTCAAATAAACATGAAATATCAACGATGGTATTTTACAAGTTTTAAAAACTACTTGGTAGCAGTGGTACTTCCACTTCTACACAAGAGCCTCACTATAAGCTTAAGTGGACAGGAAAGTTTGTGCCCATAATACAAGTCAGGAAACTGAGACCCAAGGAACATTAAATCTCTACGAAAAATAGCAGAGATGAGTTCCTAGTCCTAATTGAGGTGGTCTTTCATTATTTCAATATTCTAGGACTTCCTAAGTAATTTGAACATGAAGATCCCCTTTTAGAGATGAGAAATTTCTGGAAGCCCTGAGCAGGATGATACATAAACATTTTATGTATATTATGAACATACACAATGACAAAAACCCACTGTGAATTCTGTGATGTTTTAAAGTCAGTTTATATTTTGTTAATCATTGCTATGCCTGTGTGCTTAAAAAGTGGTCATGCAAACAAGTCACGATATATGTATTAATTCTGAGGAAAATATTGAATGCATATACGGATTCAAGGATGTCCAGATAATCTAAGGGTCAAGGATCAGAAAGCACAGTTCGAGAACATTTGCAGAGCCTGTGGTTTGTAGTCTTCCTTCAGATTTCCCGCAGAGGCTCTCGGAGAATAGGTGTCATACTCCAGCCTTCCGTGAGGCGTGCCAGGTCACTACTTATTAGCTCTCCAACTCGGTACCGTAGAGAGCTGGTGTTCCCGTCTGCCTCCTGTTCATGCCCCACTGCAAACAGCACCAGATTTCACTTCGAAGAACTCCTTTGCCCTCTTCTTAGCTCACATCATACTATGGGGCTGACTTCACCCCACCTAGGGGCTGCCAAGCAGAATGTTCCATTTCCTGGGCACAGACACAGGTGCAAGTCTGGGCAAAAGAACCAGACTGGGACAAATAATAGTCTTAGGGATTCGTATAAAATAGTTGGGAACTAGTTCTGCTGGGGAGATGTCTTTCTGCTGGGGTTGCTAAGCTGGTAGGACACAGCCTGGAGTTGTAGTGGCCACTCCATAGTGTATGGAAAGAATCTGCTAGGAACAAAGCTAACAAAGAGAAAACAGAGCCCAGACGTGGAGGGCGAGGCTGACAATATCACCCGAGCACCTGGATTCATCCGTGCCTGAAACTAGCACTACCTTTGGACTTACGCAAGTTTATAAATTTCCTTTTTTGCTTAAGCAAGATGTATGTGTTCTTCTGGATTTGCAGCCAAAGAAGTTGCTGGGCATCTGGGGGACCCAAGGTTTTGGAACACATGCCTTCTCAGAAGCATGCCAGTGATGGGCTAGCCTTTGCACTTGCTTTTTCCCCTGCACGCGATGCCCTTGCAGCCTCCCCTCCCTGTTCTGCTGCTTCCTACTCGTCCTCTGAGGCCTGACACATATGCAGACCCTTCTGTGACACCTTCCTCAGGCCTTTCTCCTCCACAGTGCCGCAACTTTTTTGAGCTTGTTCAGGACCTAGAACCGACCTTGAATTCAATCACTGTGTTGTCGCCATGCGTGTGCGTACTTGTCTTCCCACTGGACCGAGAGTGAGGGTAATATGGGTGCCCTACTTACTTCTGGTATATCCCTTGCATATGGCTTCATGCCCGCCGCAGATGAACTGCAATGTAAGGGTGTGTAAAACTAAACAGAAAGACATTAGCCATTCGTAAATGTTGAGTGAATTTTGACGCAACATTTAAGTATCTGCATTTCATTTCTTTCCATAGAGCATTCAGAGCACAACAAAAGGATAAGGAAGTACCAAACAAATCCGTAAGGTTTCATTGCTGTCCACCTTTTATGATGGAGAAAAAACAATAGATGACAACATAGGTACTCACTGAGGTTCTGTAACATGCCCAAGGTCACAGTATGGAACAAATATTTGAACTTGGACTCTGCCTAACTCCAAAAATTGTGCTCTTAATCATGACATTATCCTGTCTCCAGCTTTCTGACCATATTGGGAGACTAAAGCCTTAAGATCTGGAATCTGTTCTGAAAAACACTCCAAGCTGAGTGGGGCAAAAAAGCTCACAGCAACTCATCCATTTTTCACAAGTGCCCTACTGTAAATGGGTTCTCTTTGATGGCTTACAGGGGAAAAAAAGAAACCCATTAGAGAAATTCTAAATGAGATGAGCCATCCCAATCTGCCACGCCTCTTTATGTTGCAAGGGGGTCTTGCTGGAGATGGGTGGGAATAATAGTTTTAAAAGGATGATAAATGTGCCATTCTTTGAATGGACACAAAGCATAAACAAACCCTTTGATCATCAAATCAGCACACATGAAATTAAAATAAAGTAGACTTGGAAATGATAAAGTTATGATACAGATTTTATACAGATTTTAATTAAATCGATATTGACAGTGTTGGAGGCTAAAGTCAAAGGGAAGCTGGCCCCTGCTCCCTGACAGAAGGTAAGGCCACCTTGGGCAGAGTGACATTTGGGATGGGGATACAGCCTGTGGGTGACATGTACCGAGATTGCCAAGTAGGCCCCGACGGCCCTCATACTTTTGCTGTCAGTTAAGGGCAACCACACCTGCGCTCATGCAGAAGCTCAGCAGTCTCACAGCCCCGTGAAGCTTCTTCAGAGATATTCTGACCCATTCCCTTATTTTACTGCCCACTGCCAGACCCGAACTGATGTCTTCCATCTTTCTTATACTTCAGTTTTCTGTTTACTTTTCTCTTACGGGATAACACACAGAAAAGTGAACACATCCTAAGTACACTCTTGATGACTTTTCACAACTGAACACATTTGTATATCTAGCACCCAGTTCAAGAAAGAGAACATCGACTAATCCCCAGAGGCACGCTCTGTGGTCCCTTTTCAGCTATTAACCCCCTCCCAAGGATAAGCTCAACCTGACTTCTAACAGCACAGATATGTTTCATTTGTTTCTTCAGTCCATCTAAATGAACTCATTTTCTGTCTGGTGTCTTTTTGTCAACATCGCATTTGCAAGATTTATCCATTTTGTTGTGTGGAGAGATAGATGGTGCATTTTTTATTGTTGCATAGTATTCCTGTGTGTGCGTATGTGTGTGTGTGTATGTCTGGGTGTATGTGTACATATCTATCACAATCTGTTTTATTCGTGGGTATTTGCATGGTTTCCAGTCTGGGACATTCCCTAAAAACACTGCTATTAATATTCTGTTACTGGTCTCTGGGTTGTACATATGTGCATTTCTTTTTGGCCACAGAGAATGCATAAGCTCAGCTTTAGTAGACACTGCCAACAGTTTTCCAAAGCAGGTGTACCGCTGTGCATTCCCATGCTTGCTGACGTTTGGTGTTTTCTGCCTCTCTAGTTCTAGCCATTCTAGTGGATGTACGTGCTTTTCATTCGCAATTTGCATTGTGGTTTTAATTTGCATTTTCACGTTGAGTAATGAAGTGGAAACAATCTTTCATATGTTTATTGGCCATTTAGACATCCTCTTTTGTGGGCACTTATTCAAATACTTTGCTTATTTTTTATTTGGGTTACTGTCTGTTTTCTATTGGCTTGTGGGTAGTAGTACACCATTTTGCTGTGCCTGTTTCATCAATGGGGAAATTTTTTAAGTTTTAATATTCATTTTTGATATAAAATCATTTAAATAGCTCCCAATCCTCATGTTATTTCATTAATTATCCATTATTAAGACAGAGCATTTATTGAGCACCCTATCTTTGCAAGGACAGTGCTAGCTATTACGTGTACAATGGTGAATAAAACAGATGCTGTCCTCACCCATCTGGCACTTACCACCTAATGGGAGAGAAAGACAGTAAACAAATATATATGTCACTGAAAGTTGTGGCCAGTTACAAAAGTACCATGAAGGATTCCAACAGGGTGGAAGGATAGAATGGATAGGCTTCTTTTCAGTTCCAAAGACTTCTCTGTCATTTAGTCTGAGATCTGAAGGCTAATAAAAATGCAATGTAAAACATAAGGGAAGATTATTCTGGGCAGATAGAAGAGGCTATGCTATTCCCTGAGGAGGGAAAACATTCTGCATGTTCTAAGACGTAAAAGGATGTAGTGTGTCTAGAGCATGGGTCAGCAAACTTCTGTAAAGGGTAAAATAGGAAATACCTTGGACTTTGCAGACCAGATGGTCTCTGTTGCAACTATTCAACTCTGCTGTTGAAGCATAAAAGCAGCTAAAGACAAGATGTAAACAAATGAGCATGGTTGTGTTCCAATAAAACTTTATTTACCAAAAACAGGCAATGAACCAGATTTGATCCATAGGCCATAGTTTGCCACCCCTAGTGTAGACAATGGAGAAAAATGTCAGTCACTTTCCTGGACTACCTTCGTAGGCTCCCAGCTAGCCTTCCAGCTTCTACTCTTACTCCCTTACAATCCACTCCCTGAACAGTATCCAGAGCAAATGTTTGACAGTCTTAAATTAGATGATACTCTTCTCTGATTAAAACTTTCTGGAAGCTTCCTGTTAAACACAGACCAAAATATAAAGCTGAGATGGGCTTGGACTAGATGGGGCAGGGATTTGTAGCCATTGATTCACAGTCGTGATTTTAGAGTGTAACACAAAACCTGGCCTTGCACCTCTGTGCTTGGGATCTGTGGTGACTGTGGGCATGGAAGGGAAGGGAGGGGATGTGATATAATGTATGGTCTCAACTGTTCCTCAGCTCAGAGCAACCTTTCCCTCTTCCAAAAACCCACACATACCTTGCTCTGTGCGCTTCTCATTGTCTACCTTCTATTGTTCATTAATATGAGAAGCCCTCTAGTTGCTGACTTTTGTCCAGTCTGCCTGTATCCACGGTCCAGCAGCAGAAATGTGGTACTTGAATGAATGATGGATATTACTTCTGCTCTAGCCCCTTCATGCATAGTGAATAAATCATTGAATAAAAGAGTGAGTAGATTGGCTTTTGCAGAAGAAAGAAGTACCAAAGATGATCCTGGAGTTTTAGGCCTGAGGGACAGGGATGGGTTGGGTCTGTCATAACCGGAAATCAGGAAGTCAGGTGAAGGTCCTGGTTTGTCAGCTGTCAGACATGATGGATATCTGGTGTGGGCCATCAGCAGTGTCCAGGGGCCAGGTAGAAATGAGGTCTGGAGCTTGGGAGGGAGATCTCGGCCGGATCTATAGGTCAGGAAGAATCTATTTCGGTAAAAGAATTGCATCTAAGACTGTAGTAAATGCTGAGATATAGAAAGAAAAGTGGTCCAGGGACAAAAACTATGTTAAAAGGTAAGAGGTGAAGAATAGAAAATTTTCCATGAATGGTAAAACTGAATGGCTATAATATTTCCAGGCTTCCAAATAATGAAGTTATTCAATAGGAATGAAGAACTGATTAGTCCCTCAAGGTCAATGCTACAATTATTCATTTACTTTGTTATGAAGTTACATTCAAATTCATGAAATAGCAAGAGAAGTCATTAATCTAGATTCTTAACAAGCTACTTTTTTTTTAACATCTTTATTGGAGTATAATTGCTTTACAATGGTGTGTTAGTTTCTGCTGTATAACAAAGTGAAGCAGCTATACGTATACATACGTTCCCATATCTCTTCCCTCTTGCGTCTCCCTCCCTCCCACCCTCCCTATCCCACCCCTCCAGGCGGTCACAAAGCACCCAGCTGATCTCCCTGTGCTATGCGGTTGCTTCCCACTAGCTATCTACCTTACGTTTGGTAGTGTAAATATGTCCATGCCTCTCTCTCGCTTTGTCACAGCTCCCTTTTTTAAATTAAAAAATCAGCCATCTCTTCTTCTTTCTATACTAGAGTACTGTGAAAGAGCACAGAATACTACATTCCTAAAAAAACTAGGTTTACAGTCAAGTGGGGCTTGATCAAGTTCTGACTCTACTACTCACAGCCTACTTGACTTTAAAAAATACCTTCACTGCTTTAAGCTTCAGTTTCTTCTTCTTTAAAGTGGGATGATTATAGTCCTTTCCTCAGAGCATTGGTCGTAAGGGCTGGATGAGATGATCTGTATAAAAGGCCCTGGACCCAGCAAGGCACAAAGAAATAGATGTTAGCAACTGTGACTTAGAATCCATCTTCATCATCATGGTAATGAACTCTGTCTCTGGAAGTTCTTGATTAAAACAGCACGTACAGCGTAAGGGTATCCTTAACAGCTGGGTAACCTGGACACTTAACCTAATCCCTCAGTTTCCCCACCTGTAAATGGAGCAAATAATAGCATTTCCTTCCCAAGAATTAAAGAGTTAATAACATTCAAGTCTCTTAAAATAGTCCCTGTCACATAAAAAGTTCTTAATACGTATTGTTTTATAATCAGTTTCATCATTACTATTATTATTGATAGATATGTAGTCATTTTAAATCAAGACACAATGCAACTTTTATTTAGTTACTATCTGATGTCATCTTAGGAGTACACCCATAAGGGTGGTCATAACATGCAGCATCTGAAACTCAACAAATGATTTCTGACATCTCTTCTTAAAAGTCCATAAATTTGCCCCGAGGTAGCCAGGTTAATAGGAAATCATAACGGACCAGCTGCAGTAGGAAGGAGCTCCCAGGTCTGTGCCTCAGTTCTCATCTCCAGCTTTGGGACCCCCTCTCATCCCCTTCTCTCCACCCCCAGCGTCCCTAGTGGACGCAGCTGCCTTATAGTCTGGGGAGAGATTTGGACCATAGCCCACAGGGAGCTTGTTCTGGTTAGAGCTAAAGATTCCACCCTAGGCAGCAGGGAGCTGGCAGGGCATCACAGGAACAAGGCAGGGCTCATGGGCCAGTAGAACACTGAGGACTGAGGGGACCCAGAAATGAGCCCCCAAATTGAGAGCATTATAAGGAAAAAATTATCTCTGAGCAGGGAGCTTTGTGGATCTCGACAAAAGTAGTCGATGAGGAATTGCAGAGAAGCAGCCTGGGAGGGTGTCAGGAAAGACGAAATCCCACATCCTGCCTGGGAGTGAACTACAGACCCAATTCAGTGATGAGACCACTGAGCCCTGGCAGGGCTGCAGAGCAGCATCGGGGGTCCCAAGATGCCTTCCTGTATCTCACCTGCTGCAGCGAAAATCACAGACAGTCCCAGCTCCAGGCTTGTCTCTGCTGCTTCCCTGCTGTGAAGACGCCTCTGGGCCTCAGTCTTTCACATGTGAATTGGGAATCATAATAGGATCCACCTTAGAGGATGATTGGTGGGCTACATATGTGAAAAGTGTGTAGAAGCGAGCCTGGCACATGTGTTTGCTATCACCATCATCATCACATCATTATTATAAGGGCAAGTCTTCAGGAGAAGCTTTGGTTCTAGAAGAGTCACGTGGCGAGGAGAAGCTTTGGGAAGACAGAACAGTATGTTGGTTTAGAGCAAGGGCCTTGGACTCAGGCAGAGCTGTGCCCAGATCCGGCCTCTCACACTTCTTACCACCTGGATAACACCGGACAGGTTATTTGTCTCTTGAGGCCAGTTTCCTGATCTGAACAATGGAAGTGGTAGTCATCCCTGCCTCACACTATTGAGAGGATTAAATGACAGGAAGCATGAAAAGCACCTAGCACAGGTCCTATGTATATCAAGTGATCCGTAAATAATAGTCATTATAAAAACGGAGACCCAAAACATCATCCCCAGCTGTAATGCGAACTCCAAACGGGAAGGCAGAGGCATGGAGCTGAGCGCGGGTCCCGGAGTCGGACTCACACAAGGCAAGGCTTGGAAAAGGCCGTCCCATGCTGCAGTGGTTTCCAACCATTGCCTCTACTGCAAAAGGCTCTTGGCCCTCCCCTCTGGGCTGTCAAAAGATCAGTAGCTAAAATGAATGTAAGTCCTATGGGGAATCATGTGGGCTGTGGGGGTGCATATTATTGCCACCCGAGGGGAGGGAAAAGAGGGGAGGGCGGGGCAGGGAGAGCAGACTGCTTCCAGGGCCACCCAGGAGGCAGTGGTTATTCTTGGAGGGGGTCATGGCCTCTATCTTTGCCAACACAAAACACTTTGCCTTCACTGCTGGAAAAAAAAAAAAAAAAGAAAGATTCATAAGGGAATTAATGAATAAGCGAAAGAAAATTCTCATCTGCCTTTTAATTATAGAAGAGTGATTGCTATGCTAATCATAATCAGCGTCAAGGTCAAAAGTTTCCACCGCCCCGGAATGAACATTTAGAAAATCAATTAACCAGAATATCAATGCTATTTCTGAACTCCAAGCTCACATGGGTTCGAAATAGAATGCTGTATCTTTTAAGAGGAGCCATGTAACGTTCATACACTGATTGCATAAAAGTCACTCCGAAGCTGCTGCTGCCCAAGGCACAGGGGAACCATTCGAAGGCCGACGAATCAGCATGATGGCTTAGACCGCTAAGGTGAGGGCTGGTAATGTGTTGGTCTGGCTTCACCCTTGGTGGGTGTTACTAGACAATGTGTTGAACATGCTTACATCTCTGGGAGATATGGGTGATGAAATACACATGTGTTTGGAGAATTCTAATTGTTTTTCATTACCCCCTGGATGTTGGTCTCTACAATACAATAAAATAAGCTTTTAATGTCTGTGGTTTTCTAAAGTTAAAGGCCTACCTTACCTCACACACAAAAACAGATTCCGATTGTGAAAGCAAAACAAAAGTTTAAGAATGTTATTGATTCAATGAAATATTATTTAGCCATAAAAAGGAATGGAGTACTGGTAACATGATACAACCTGGATGAACCTTGAAAACATTATGCTGAATAAGAGACGCCAGACCCCTGAGGTCGCACATATATTTACAATTCCATTCACGTGAAACATCCAGAACAGGCAAGTCCATACCCATGTAAAAAGGCAAACAGCAAAAAACCCAGAGCAAGTGCCAGGAGACAGGAAAAGGCGCAATGCGGCCACTCATCAAAAAATTCCTTCAAGTCCGTAAGAAGAAAAGACAAGCCCAGAGAAAAAATTGGAAAATGATACAAATAAGCAGTTCACGGACAGTGACATATAAATGACAATAAACACTTCGAAAGATGTTCAATTCGTAGCCAAGGGAAAACAAAAAGAGAAAGAGTGATAATTTCTCGCCCATCCATTTGGCACAAATTTAAAGAGGAAACTGTGTTTTTGACGATGTAGGGAAAGGGCAAAATCAAACCTTGCTGATAGAGGTGTGACAGGCCAAAACATGCTTGGGAAATAATCTCATAGGATATATACAAATTTATATATGCCTGCCTTTAAGCCAGCAATTCTATTCTTAGAAATCTACTCCAAGAATAAGAATGTAAGTATAGTTTAAAAGATTTTTGTACTATAGCATTATTATTATTTTATTTTTGTGGTACGCGGGCCTCTCACTGTTGTGGCCTCTCCCGTTGCGGAGCACAGGCTCCAGACGCGCAGGCTCAGCGGCCATGGCTCACGGGCCCAGCCGCTCCGCGGCATGTGGGATCTTCCTGGACCGGGGCACGAACCCGTGTCCCCTGCATCGGCAGGCAGACTCAACCACTGCGCCACCAGGGAAGGCCACTATAGCATTATTGATGGTACAATAACAAGAAACTACCTGAATGTCCATCCATCAGTGAACAGTTAAGTAAATCTATACCTACATATATCTATGCCGTGGAATATTAAGCAACTATTAAAAAGAATGTGTTAGAAACATACTTATAGATGTGGAAAGCTGTTATATTGTTAAGTTTAAAAAAAGTAAGTTTCAGAGTAATATTTTTTAAAAATATGAGAAAAAAGAAAATAAATGTGTGTGTGTGTGTGTGTGTGTGTGTGTGTGTGTGTGTGTGTGTGTATATATATATATATATATATATTCTTTTGGTTTTTTTTCCTCTGAAGAAGAGTCCCAGTCTTCCCCACTGGTGTGTTAGAAAATCCAGCAGGTACAATGAATTTCACAGCGTTACAGGGGTACATGGCTACACATTGGTAGCAGGCCAGGCCGTGTGTCCACGCTCACACCCGCTCATATGTGCCTGGATCAAAGAGGGGAGGTAAACATTCCCAGTGGCAGCGGGCAGAGGAAGAGAAGAGTATTCATTTTTTGGTATACACTTCTGTACTCTTTTTTCTGTACTCTGTTTAGCGAGTATGTATTATTTTTGCAATTCAAGCAAAAAAAACCCTCCAAATAATAACTCTGATTTATACCTTCCACAATTATCATTTACAAGCTGCAGACACTTTTAATGGCCAGTATTTACCTGCGATTACTTAGAATTTCTTTAAAAGAACGTAAAAATGGCAAATATTACATTTTACCTAATATTTTCCCCTTGGCCACCAGAGAGAATGGCCTGAATGAAGAAACCGAGGCTCTGGGAGACTTTCCGGTTTAGCTGAGGGCTCAGAGGTCACCCTGCCCCACACCTGACCTGATGCTTAAAGCCCTGCTTCCCTGTCCAGGATCTATGGGATGCGTTCCATCCTGGGAGCTTCTCCCTTCTCCGGATGGCCTGTTGCAGATTTAAAACGCTCTGCCCTCTGGGCGATTCTTTCTTAGGTTGAGTCAGATCTTCCTGCCTTAGGCTCCCCATAGCTGAAGTGGTTTAGAGCACAGGCCTTGCAATCAGGCCCAGGGTTGTGCCCAGGCTCCACCACTTAGCACTGTGTGACCTTGTGCAGGTTGCTTAACTACTCTGTTCCTCCATTTCTTCATGTGTAGAAGAGTGTCACGTGTCCCTCACTGACATAGTCAGGAGGGTTAGATTAGATCTTGTCTGCCAAATGCCCAGCCCAGAGCTTGGCATGTTGTAGGCTTTCAGTAAATGGTGGCTACCCTGGTTAGTCCTGGAACCACAGGTAGAAGATGGCTTCTGTCTGTCTTAACACACGGCTCAGAACTAGCGCTTTCATTCAATAATTCATCTGTTCGTTTGTTCATTCATTCATTCATCAATTCAATAAATACCCAGAGGCCATGCCTACAGGATCCTATACAATCAGGCCGCACACCCTCAATCTCCCTGTTAAACCCCTTACCTCCCACCCTTCTCTCTCCTTGCTCATCCACTTTGGCCACACTGGCCTCCTTGCTGTTCCTTAAACATGTTCAACAGCTCCTGCTTCAGGGCCTTTGCTATGACTGTTGGTTCTTCCTAAAATACTCTTCTCACCTGTCGGTCACTTCATTCACGTATCTGCTCACGTCATTCAAAGAGAGAAGCTGTCCTAGACCACAGCACCACTGCCTGTCATTCTCAGTTCTCCTTGTTCTGCTTTATTTTTCTTCAAAGCACTGACACCTGTCTCTTTGTTTTCGTCTCTCTCCCTCAATTAGAATGTAAGCCCCACAATCATGAGGACACTTTTCTCCTTTGCGTCCCCAATGCCTTTAGGAGAACCTGGCACCTAATAGGCATTCAGTAATAATTGCTGGGTGAATGTGTTTTCCAAAATATGTGAGTACTTCCTGTGAGCCAGACATGCTTGTACAGAGGGGATCAAAAACAGCAAGGTGCTTTCTGCTTCAGTTATAACAATCCTGTCCTGACACAACATGGTTTTAACAAGCCAGCTAGCAGACTGTCATAGTAAATGTTGTTTATGTACAAGGCATCTTTATGCGTAGGGTAATAAAAGAGCGCTGCGGTGCCAACTCCTCAAGTTGAGTGACTGGTGAACTGTTAGACCATAAATAATTTGAGTTGGTGAGAAATATTTTCACTTCAGCATGTGGTGGTACGCTGTCACTTCTCTGGATCCCATCTGACACAGAATATTACAGACTAAACACGCAGCCCGACGTGGACTGTGGCCTAGCATTGTGGGCCTGAGACAAAGGAGGGAGGACCCTGACAAATGAGGGGTTTGGGGCCGTACCCACAGCCAAGCTCACGAGCTGTGTTCACTGTGTGCACTGGTGCAGGCAACGACATGAGACCACAATTTTGTCCCAGTCAGTGGGCCCTGAGGACGCTGGGATGGAAGGGTCAGTGCCTGTCCTCCAGGACTGGAAACAACTCACCGCTCTGTCCTGCTAATACTTGGGCAGCCTCTTTACACCAAGACCATTGACCTGACCATGAATGTTTCATGTACTCAGCACTTTGAGCAGTTCAGAGTTGGAGCACGACAGACCCGGATGTAGGAAATCAGGCTCAGCTAATTTCTAGCCCTGTGACCTTGAGCAAGTTAGTTGACCTTTCTGAGCCTCAGTTTCTACAAGTCTAAAATAGGATGAAAACAATTGTGATTTCATAAGTAAGGAGTGAACATGATACTGCACATCGAGCATTTGGTGGAGTGCCTGGCAGATTGCCAGGGCCCAGCTCTCAGTCATGCTTGTTCACATGAGCTTTAATATCTGATTTAAGAATCTCCTCCCGTCTCCGAAATGAATGGTTGCTTGTATGTCACATAAGACAAGCATGAAACAAACATAAGACAGACATGGAAATGTTTCTCTGACTCCTAACGTCATTGACGGAGTCTCCAAGAGTGTACCCACGGGGCAGAGAATCCCTGTGGGGTAGATATGATTCAGGAATGCCCCAGGTCACATCTGAACCAACCAGTTCATTTAGAGCTTCAACCATGTTAACTTAGTGATTCACATAATGTGTGGACATGTTATAGCAAGAGACACAGCTGAGAGGTTGGGGTAAGGGCTCTATATGACCACTGTATGGCCTTGGGAGGTCCCTTCCCCTGGGAGCCTGCATTTCCTTTTTTTTTTCATAAATTTATTTTATTTATTTTTATTTGTGGCTGCTTTGTGTCTTCATTGTTGTGTGCGGACTTTCTCCAGTTGCGGCAAGAGGGGGCTACTCTTCGTTGCGGTGCGCGGGCTTCTCATTGCGGTGGCTTCTCTTGTTGCGGACCATGGGCTCTAGGCGCGCAGGTTCAGTAGTTGTGGCACAAGGGCTCAGTAGTTGTGGCCCGCAGGCTCTAGAGCGCAGGCTCGGTAGCTGTGGCTCACGGGCTTAGCTGTTCCACGGCATGTGGGATCTTCCTGGACCAGGGCTCAAACACGTGTCCCCTGCATTGGCAGGTGGATTCTTAACCACTGTGCCACCAGGGAAGCCTGAGCCTGGATTTCTTAATTGTGCATTAAAGATGTGTCATCCAGGTTGGTTGTTTGGCCTGAGGCGACCCAACACTGGAGCTTACCCGCCTCTTTGGTAGGGCTGAGGGCGGACTCTGGGAGGGCTCACACCAGGGAGTGCTTCCTGGAACTTCTGCGGCCAGTGTCCTTGTCCTCTCGGTGAGCCACAGCCATCCTCCCGCCTCTGCAGCAGACCCTCCACTAACAGGGCAAGTCTGCTGGTGATGTATCCCCTCAAGGTATTTGTGTGAGAAAGTCTATTTCTCCTGTATTTTTCAAGGACAGCTTCTCTGGACATAGAATTAAAGGTTCTCTCTGGATGCCATGTTGATTAGAGACTGCAGGAGAGCAAGGACAAGCCCCAGAAGCCCAATAGGTGATTCAAAGAAGTGATTTACTCAGACATGTGCCTCCTCCTCAGGACGCAGAGCAGGGATTGGTGAATCATGGCCACAGATCAAATCAGGCACTCAGCCTGGATCTGTGGGACTATGAGCTAATAATGGTTCTCACGTCTAGAAAGGTTGTTGAAGAAGAAAGAGGAGGAGAAGCTACAGGAACTGTTTGTGGCCCACAAAGCCTAAGATACTTAAAATCCAGAAAATGCTTTCCAACACCTGATGGAAAGCATGTGGCTGGTAGCAGGTCCTCAACAAACTTTGGAAGAGGAATACATGAGTAAATTAGTTACTGAAAACACTGTAAAGTGATAGGTGTCAAGAAACATTTATACCTTCACCCTTAACCTTCACAAATGATGCCATTTCCATTGAGCTATTGGAAAGTATAATCTGCCTTTCAAAACAATAAGCCAGAAGGCATTTTCTCACATAAGCAAGGTCACAAACAACTGTCAAGTAAAGTTGAAATAGCAACAAGTCAAATAATAACAAAAAACATTTGTGTAGATTTTTAAACCTTACAAAGCATTTTCATGTTCATTATCTAATCTTCAAATCAACTCCATGAGATAGTTATTATTTTCCCATTAGAAATGACCACATATTAAATCCTTAGTGATTGCTCAAGAAAAGCTGAAATCTTGAGTGCTACTTCTGTTAATGCCAAGGTTGTTTTTTTTTTTTTCCCATGGGAACATTGGGTGCTAAAATCAACAGGGATTTTCAGCTCAAGATGGCAGACTAGGAAACATATTTACTTTCTGTTCCTCCTGAAACCTATTTAAATAAAAGTGTAGAAATACCAAAATTAATAAACCAATAAAAGCCAGAAGATTGTGGAAGTCATCAATCACAGAAAGATTTCAACACATTTTGAAAAGGCAAACAATGAAATGGAGGAGAGATGAATAAAATAATTAAGAAAAGACTACCCTAAGTAGGGTCTGCACAAAGCCAGTCAGCTTTTGCTGAGCTCTGGTTATAGTAAAGGGCAGAGGAAAGAAGAGGGGCTGAAAACAAGGAGACAAAAGTCATTTTAGGAAAAAAAGTTCATTTAATGAGCTCCAGGGAACACTCAGCCTGCTGCCATACCAACTCACGAATTACAATGGATCGTTGGTAAGCAAGACAAGAAAACAGGGAACCAACAAAACAAACAAAAATCAAGAGATTGTTTCCTACTGAACTCTTCTCAAATGAGGTCAAGGAATTATGGTTAAATGCCACAGCTGTAAATCATTTCTGCTCCTGGAGAGGTTAGAAAGGGCTTATAATAGTTACCCTTTTTTTCAGACAGAATTTAGGTCTGAGCAAAAACCTTTTGTGTCTTCCAACCTCAAAGTTTATTGGGGATGGAAGTCCAAATTTGCTTTGACATACCATAAAACCAATCCCATGAGCAGAGAGCCAAACTACTTTTGTAATATATGAATTATGCCCAGTGTTATTTTAAACTAAACTATATAAATAAATTTTTACTGATCTATATGATTCTGGGTTCTGAAACTTCTACATGTCACATGCCTGATACCTAACACACAATGTCAGCCCCAGGAGAGAGAAAACACTCCAATGAAGCAAGCCAAAGAAACAAGTTTTAAACAAGGTCAAGTGATGTGTAGACCAGGATTGTTCAATTCTTTCCTGTCATGCTGAAGCTTCCAGCTCCTGAATAACAACACATGTTTCCCTTGTCCTAGACACCCAAGAGTATGTCTCCTCTCTTGGGCATAAGAATCTCTAGAGTTACATATGTGTAGTAAAGAGTGGACCCAGCTGGCATACTCACAATGACCAAATTGTGCTGATCATACTTTAAACCAATACATCGCTCCATGATGAAGTTGCGATAAATGATATATTTGCTTTCTAGACATGAATGAGATGCCTTACTGGATATACTCTAGGAAGGCCAGAGAAACTGGCTTCTAATCCATACGGAATAATTCACTGGTGAATTTCTTTCAGGATAGGCCATGATTTATCTAGAATATAATCTTTACATATCTGGAACCTTCAAACTAGACCAAAGGGAAAATTAAGGCTAATTGAGGCTGCAAGCCTCAATTAGAAATGTGGGATGGTGCTATGCTGACAACTGGTGGTCCCTGACCTATATCTTCTGAGACTAGAACCCAGTGTGGTGGATGACCAATTCACGCGTTGAACAAAAGAACACCTCCTACAGGGCAGTGTATGTGTTCACTGCAGGTATGGCACTCAGGGCTAAGTACCATAAGGACTACAAGGAAAAAAGAAAAACAAGTAACACATGAAGCATATACGATAAGGAGGCACCAGAGCCCAGAGCACGAGCTCTGGAATCACACAGGCTTGGTTCGAATCCCGGCTAAGCCACTACCATCTGTATACCCTGAAGAACAGTTGAAGGTTTAAATGTTTTACCAAATTTCAAAAAAGAAGTGAAGAAAGAACCTACCTGCCAGGAAGGGACATTGTGGGGTGCAGCATCCAGTCGGGTCAGGGCTCTGCGTCCCCTGCTCAGAAGGCTCTGCCTCCTGGCTTATGGTGATGCTGGCAGCTCAGCAGCCCTGGAGAAGGCGCTCCTGTCTCCAGGCCTCGCAGAGAAGCTGGGGAGGTCCCTGGAGGAGGCGGCCACACCCTGGAAGCTCTGCGTGCCTCCTGAACTCAGCTCTGGGCAGGCTCTGGCCTCTGGGCCCCGTCGGGGCGGAAGGGCTGGCCGACACATACCCAGGGCTGAGGGGTCTGCAGGGCCGGTGCCCAGGCAGGGTGAGCTCTGGAGGAGAAGGCTTCCACAGTCCTGAACAGTCTCCGCATGGTGGCCCATCCGGTGCCAAACACCTGCCACCCACAGGGAGAAGTCCCAGCTATTAGAACGTCCAGAAGGGGTCGGGCCCTTGGGCCGGGTTTCCCCACGGGCTGGGCTTGCTGTGCCCCCCATCCCAATCCCCACCCCGCCTGCCCTTTCTCTGTGACACGTACGATGGAAGGTCACAAGCGCCAGGCTGAGCCGTCCAGCGTCCAGTGTGTGCTAGACCTCGAGAGGAGTTAGAAGCTAGGGAGAAGCTCTCCCAGTTTCACACTCTATTCTCGGATCGCTTGGCGCACAACCGGTTCTACGTGAGCAATTTGCTTTGTAAATTTCGTACCTGACTCCGCCGCCGCTGGCCCCGCTGCCGGCCCCGCCGTGGGGCCCCGGTGGGCTGTCACCCATTGGGTTTGCCCTTCCGGGAGGCTGCCACATCTGACCGGGACCACCCCGCTGCTCCATCGCCTGCCTTCTGCCCTGGTCGCAGGCTGTCCCACCGGGATCGAGTGCCTTTATCGTCTGCCTTTTACATCGCGCCAAAAAGGCAGGATCCCTGGGGCTTCCCTGGTGGCGCAGTGGTTGAGAGTCCGCCTGCCGATGCAGGGGACACGGGTTCGTGCCCCGGTCCGGGAAGATCCCACATGCCGCGGAGCGGCTGGGCCCGTGAACCATGGCCGCTGAGCCTGCGCGTCCGGAGCCTTTGCTCCGCAAGAGGAGAGGCTACAGCAGTGAGATGCCCACGTACCGCAAAAAAAAAAAAAAAAAAAAGGCAGGATCCCATCCAGCAGGCCAGGTACTCCCGCCTGGGGATTCTTCCCTTGGTGAACTGAAGGGACTCGCCAAAGAAGCCCGTAATTGCTGTCTGCTCGTAATTCCATGATGTTCGGCCACTCGAGAACCATCAAGATTTCTCCACCAGTGCAAATTTACCCTCCTGCATTCACCACCTGAGCCGGGTAGACAAGGTTAGGAAGCTGGTACCATCCAGTCACCTCCCAGTTCCTTGCCGAAAGGAGAGTGAGGTGAAGGTCCAAGAAGAGCCCCGAAGACGCATGGCAAAGACGGAGGATCACACAGAGACTGAAGGAGAGGACGATCGGAAGAGGGGCCACCGTAGCAGTGGGGGTATACCATTGACATCTAGGCCCCAGGACACCCATGGAGTCCTCACTTCCCTCAAGTGCGATCCTGAGCCTCTGGACCTCCTTCCCGAGCACCCAGAAGACAACTTGAGTGAGAACGCCCAGATGTCTCCAGTGAGCTCCTCCTCAGAAAGCCGTGTCGTCTGCTCAGATGGAGATCCTGGAGATGTCCTGCCTCCTTGGAAGCCTGAGTCCCATGCCATGGTGTTCTCTGTCCCAGCTGCACGCTGCTCTCTGCTGCTGGAGAGGCCAAGTGCTGGGTGAAGACCACCGGCCCAGCTCACCAGGCTCACTGACGTCTGAGAAGGCGCTTCAGTGTGAAAAATCTTCAGACATGCCATCGAGAAGCTCCCCTTCCCTGGTGTCTACCAGCAGTAGGCCCTGCGAGCGGGAGATTCCCCTGCCGCTTTTTTTGCCACTGCCGGGGCTGAGGTCGCCCCTGCCACTGACACGGGATCGAGGTGAGCTGCCCCCTCGTCCTAAGCTTCCGTGCTCAGCTCTTGCCCAAAACCCAGGCACCTTGGAGAAGAACACTGAGTGTCAGTGGATCAAGATCCTGAATAATATAAGGAAGGTCAGGGAAGACTGCAGTGCCCCTCGGCCTGCCCCTTCTCTCTCCCCACCGTCCTCACAGACTGCAGACTCCCTGCCCCCGGCCACTCACACTTTGCAGGTCCCTGCTACTACCACCGACTTGGCCGACCTGTATTCCAGGTCCCCCAATGGTACATCCACTGTGCCATCCCTGGTTTGGCTGTTAACTTGGCCACCCAAGCTCCCGGCTAGTTTTCCCTAGACTTGGAACTGGCAGGATGCCCACTGCTGTTTTCAGAGCTTCCTCTCCCCCTATGCATTTGCCTCAATGTTCCCAGTTTTATGTGTGTATATATATATATATATATATATATATGTGTCAATAAAACCTTGTTCGTATTAAAAAAAAAATGTGTCATCCAGAAGTTTTACGTTTGAGCAGTCTAGAACACCACGGACCCAGAACCCCCTTTATGAGATGCAGATCCACCATCTGAATCAATCCTTGTAGCAAACAGATGTATAACATGTATTATTATCACTGAGGATTGAGATTAAATAGGATTAAATGTTATATATGTACTATTAAAAATATTAAATAGGAACTGTATTCAAATAGGATTCATCAAACGGTAGCAGCGGGAACACCAGAATTTTCTGTTCATCCCTTATGCACCTCTGGAGAACTGATAGTTTTCCTAAAGGTGGAACGATTTGAAAACTCCCACATCTGCCTATAAACTTTGATTTTGTTCTTATCTTTAGCTTGGTGATCCTCAAACTGTAGCTTATATCAGATTTGCTACACATGGTTGGTAATATAAAATAAGCATTTTCTACTTCATGGGTATTTAAGGGATTTTTAATGGTATTTTGCCCATGTACAATTTTCCTCTTACTTTAGACTGTAGCCTCAGTAGCACAGGGTTCCACAATGAAAAAATACTAAACAAAACAAAACAAAACACGGAACCAGATAATTTCTGCTGTTTCTTCTCTGCCCAGAAAATAAAGGTAGTAGTAATGGCTATTTTAGCGTGAGATACTGAAAATCAAATTAGGTCACATTCCTAAAACCTCCTAGCACACTGTCTCATAGGAATGTTTGCTGCTGGACCGGCCTGGGGGCGGGTTGTGACACAGGTATTTTTGAAGCATCTGAGCCACACCCCAGATCTGCCTGCTAGAATGGGAGCGTGACCTGGATAGGGCTGGCTCTGAAAATCCTGATGCAGGAGGAGCAGTGGAGGGAGGCGGGGCTGTCAGCCTATAGAGCAGAAGTGGGAAAGGAGGCTGGGGGATAAATGCTGCCTCAGGAAGCAGAGGGCGGGGCTCGTGGAAGCCCCAGAGGGTTAGGAACTTGGAGGGAGGGGGAGTGTGGGAGAGGCTTCAAGAATCCAATCCAAAACCTGGATATGTGGCTCCCAGGCATCTTATGGACATGTCTCCCGTGATGACCGTCCTTTCCTCCTGCCTTGAAGAACCCCCAGGTTCAATCACAGGCCTGGTCACTTGTCAAGGGAGGACCTCAGCCAGTGGCTCTGTAGGTAGCTGCACCTTAGAGGGCCTTTGGGGGCCGTCGCTGTAAGGGACTCAGCAGCCAGGCCCTCAGGCTCTGGACACTTGGGCCAGATTGTTGGGGTGAGTCCCCAGAGGGCTCTAGGCAATGCCTTGGCAGGTCTTCTAATATGAGTTCAAATCCCGGCTCTGCTTCCTCGCTCTGTCACACAGAGGTGTGAATGACAGCATGCAGCTGTGGTGGCAATGAGGCTTTCAGCAAGCTTTTCAGCAGTCTGAAAAAGCTTGAGGCAGGGATACCACTCAGGATGAAGCGGAGGCTTCTCTGAGACAGAGTTTGGTTCAAAGACACAGACCTACTAGAGAACGGACTTGAGGATATGGGGAGGGGGAAGGGTAAGCTGGGACAAAGCGCGAGAGAGGCATGGACATATATACACTACCAAACATACGGTAGCTAGTGGGAAGCAGCCGCATAGCACAGGGAGATCAGCTCGGTGCTTTGTGACCGCCCGGAGGGGTGGGATAGGGAGGGTGGGAGGGAGGGAGACGCAAGAGGGAAGAGATATGGGAACGTATGTATATGTATAACTGATTCACTGTGTTATAAGGCAGAAACTAACACAGCATTGTAAAGCAATTATACTCCAATAAAGATGTAAAAAAAAAACAAAAAAAAAAAACCCCAGCAGCGTCTGATGTTTATACACATTCCTGCAAATGGAAATGCAGAGAATGTTAAACACTTTCTGAAACTGCACTGAATTTAGAAGGGCTGTGGCATAGCAAGATGGAGCTCCTGGGATGCAGCAAGTCCCCATCTTCCCTGGACAACAGTGAGCCGCTACCTGTCCTGTGAGGCCTTATTTCGTCTGGTGGGATTTGCCGGGAGGGGAGGGGAGAGGGAGTCTCAGGAGGATGAAGCTACCCAGTTAAGGGTCCAGTTCCTCCTTTACGATCAAATTCCTGTCTGTCCACCTTGTGTAGAATAAGGCTCCAGTTCAAGATTCCCTGTCTTCCCTCAACGTGTGGCCTCTCCTCGTCTTGAAAGATGTTTAGGGGAGAGGTGAGCAAAGTCACCCCCCACAAATCCCAAAGAGCGGACCCCTCCTTCATGGGGGACTGGCTCTATCTCACACGTTCCGGCACTTGTCACCCTGTTTGTGAGACATGAACGTCTTTCCCCTCATCCCGGGACTTTGGGGATTCCTTTCATAGTTCAGTGCCTGCATGCTTGACAGAAAATGGTGTCAACTCTTGCCATCATCTTTTAGTTTTGCTGAAAAAAACAAACACAGACTGGACCCCGGGCCCATGAGTTCCTTGCTGGCCTATCAGGATGTGCTCTCTCCTCGGTCTGAGCTGACAGTGTGAAAGGTTTTGCCCTTGTCCATTTTCTGGGTCAGTGTCTGACAGCCAGTACTTTGTTCCCAGGCTACGACAATGGGAAGTGACAAGGACATTTTCTTGGCAGTGCAGGTCATAGCGGAAGAGGGAGCTGACATGAATGCATACAGACCCCAGACAGGTCCGACCCCCAGGTGACAGGGACGAGGCCCGCCAGACTCATAGGAAATGCCTTCCTTTTTATCTTGTCTATGTTGTGTTTGAATTTGGTTGTAAGCAACAGAGCCCAAGTGAGGCTGATCTATGCGAAAGGTTAGCATTGCCTGGAAGGAGAGGTGAACAGCTCACAGAATCAAGGAGAGGGTGGACAGCAAGGCCTCAGAAAGGACAGACTGGAGCACGCAGAGGATCGAGTTAGCAGAAAGGCCACCATGAGGGTTTATCTGCCCCAGGTTGCACGTGAGCCACATTTCCTGGAGATAGGTTGATTGACCCACTGTGGCCCCAGGCCCAGTGGAAAGTGGAGTAATTCCCCACAGAAAATCTAAGTACTGATACCACAGAGGCAGTGAAGGGCTGGTCAGAAAAGGCATTGGTGCCCACTGAAAGGACAGCAACTAGCCTTCCCTCTGAGACTCTCTAACGCCTTTCAGCATTGGTCCTCCAGACCAGGTCAACGAGGGCAAGAAGAGGAATCATTTCAGGGCTGCCATCCCCCAGAGAAGGTAAAGACATTCCATGGGGCCTGACCCCCCCACCCCCATTCTGATGACTGTCAAGAGCTAGGTTCAAAAGGAGCATCTAAATTTCTGCACATTCCACAATCACTCTCACACACTCGGCAGGACGTGAATCTTGTTGCTGTTAATTTCCTCAAGCTCTTTGCCTGCTGAGTAAAAACTTTCTTATAAAACATGATCTGGGGCTTCCCTGGTGGCGCAGTGGTTGAGAGTCTGCCTGCCGATGCAGGGGATGCGGGTTCGTGCCCCAGTCCGGGAGGATCCCACATGCCACGGAGCGGCTGGGCCTGTGAGCCATGGCCGCTGAGCCTGCGCCTGTGCTCCGCAACGGGAGAGGCCACAACAGTGAGAGGCCCGCGTACCGCAAAAAAAACAAAACAAAAAAAAAAACAAAAAAACAAAACAAGCAAACAAAAAAACATGATTTGCAGGGCAGGGTGGAATAAGGAGAAGGAATCTTGTATTTAGAGCCAGAGGCCTGCCTCTCTCCTGAGCCTCAGTTTTCTGCTCTGTGAAATGGAGCAGAATGGTCATTTCCTGTGCCACCTTACAGGAAGGAGGAGAGAATGAGTGTTCTTGAAAGTTCTTTACAAACTGTGGTGTGTGTAAAGAGAAAACCTGATCAATATCCGAGGACAACAGTGAGTGTGGACGTACTTCATCAAATGACAGGCTGCCCGGAAAACAGTGGAGGGACAAAGCGGCAGGTGTCATACGTACCCGAACATCAAATTGCAAGAATTCTTGAGAGACTCAAGCTAATACTGGAAAACAAAAGAGTGGGGGGCACCGAAAGAAATTAATTTGAGAGTAAAGAGCTATGGAGATTAGATGTCTTTCATCCATTTATTGGTCTATTCACCAAATAAACAGAGTATCTGCTACTTGATAGACATTTTACTGACTGCTGGGGTTACGAGGCATAAAACATAATCTAACAGACCAAGAGAGAAGTTGGGAGTTTTGTCCCTAAGGAATATTTTTAGGGTTTGCTAAAATAGAAGCAGTCTTCTTGATGTCTTCTTTAAAAAGCTAGGGGGGAAAAAAGAGACGATACATAGTACTGAATACCTTGTGCCTTGGCTTCCCTGGGTTGGGCCTCTGAGGCAGAACCTGGGGCCCCGGCCCAGAGGAGGACCCCCGTGGGATCTCTTTAATTCACTAGGAATTACCATGTTTCCACAAAGTCGGGGGGAAGTCATTCCAGCTACAGAAGCAGAATGAAAATTTGGACGATGAATTGCCCATTTCTCTCTCTTCTTTGAAACGAAAGTTCCCTAACCTTTGGAATCAACTAGAATTTTAACACCTACATCCAGTGTCTAGTTATAGCGGGGTGGCTGATGTAAAATGTATGAGCTAGTGGATATCTTTCATTAAACCATTCTTTTTCAGGTTTGGACTTAATTTTATTTTGATGTATCTGAAGAAAGAAATTGGAAGCCCAAGCTAGTCTTCTGCAGGTCCCATCCTTTTCAGTAGAGAGGATTCAACTAAGAGAGATGATTTTAATTTCCATGTTGTTAGGGAAACACTTGGGGTTATTACATACTTATCAGAAGCAGTTAACAATTGGCAATCACTGTAATTGTTCCGCCACTTTCTGAGGATGAATTCAATTGCCTCTCTAATACCTTTGATCATGCCATTCTCTAAGAAGGAGATGACTGATTATTCTATTGACTGACCAAAACCATGACAGGCAGTGACATATATGTGCCTTTATAGTCTCTGGACTAATGAAAAGTATAATTAAATTAAAAGGGAACTTTTCCAAATGAGTGATTCAGGACTGATATAGAAAATGTAGAGACGTGTGTGTGTGTGTGTGTGTGTGTGTGTGTGTGTGTGTGTGTGTGTTTAACTAAAGAGATTTGGACCAGGTGAAGAATCCCTTGACAGTGTTAAACCACACAATAAATTATAGTGAGCTTCTTCTGCAGCTTCTTGTGAGTGATATGAGCATACTGACGGTGGAACTGAGCCCATGGGAAGTGAATGTGATAACAGGACTCCTTACAGTAAGAACTTGTGGTTGTAACATTTTAAATAGAATGTTTAATTACCTTTGGCTCTCTCCCTTTCCTAATCTCCCCCTCTCTTTTGCCCCAATAGAAGAATGTTGGAACAAAATGAAGAATATTCCAGAAAAGAAGAAACAAATAAACGCCCTTTAAAAAAAAACAAATAAATTAGCACATGAATGTTCCAAATACAATAATGCCCATTCTCCTTTTTCATTTAAAGGTCGTTTGCCTCTTGTTTGACTACCATTTCATCACAGATAATCTCCTCAGTCTGGTACCTTTTGTGTTCTTCAATTCATTGCAAATAAAATCCAACCTAAAATTTTAAGTAAATCCAAATTCCATCAGCTTGCGGAGAGTGTGGTCTCATTTAGCGTAAATGAAATTTGGTTTTAAGCAACATCGTGGATGTTCCCATTTGCTAGTTTAGTCACTTTAAGTGGCAGTGAAAGCCCAAGGACTTGAACGTAAAGCAAATCAAACATGGCAGTTTTCGCCATGCCTTATACTGATGTTAAAAGTCTCAAAATAATATCCTTTAAATTTCGGCAAAAACAATTCTCATGAGAACCTTGCTGTGCACATACAAAGGCAGTTGACCTTTCTGGGATATTCACTCTCAGTATTTGAGCAAGCAACATATAACACAAGAATATCCACGGCTATCCCACTATCATCCCCTGCAAATTCCCCTTCAGAGATTTTCCTGATCATAAAGGGAGGCAGCGGTGCTGAAATTCAGTGATGAGAAAGCTCCTTGAGCCTCTGAGTCTTACCAACTTAGAAACATGGCTGTTTCCTCCAGTTGTAGATGTGCAAGTGATAGCAGTTCTTCTCCATCTTGAGCAGAATAGGATAGTGATGACCGCTGGAAATCATATTAATCAATTGCTGTTATGAGCTCAGAGTATTTACAGCATTTCAACACCCAGCTTTGTGAAGAAGTTACCCATTTCCACCTTCATCACCCATGGGTCCAGCCCTTCCCACAAATGGAAGTGAAAGATGATTTGGGAGGGACATAAAAGCTGGCCCCAGGGGTGTTTCAAAGAAAACATGGAGAGCATGAACTTTGTGATGCACCCTAGAAAGTCTTAGATTGACATTCCTGTGGCATTTTCACAATCTGTTGCTCAAAGGTCTCTCTGCCGCTGTTGACTTTTCTTCATAAGTTACTAGAAGTGAAGCCACTCAGCACTCTTATTTGTCCGGACTCCTGGCTAACGTTAAGATCAAAATTTCCAAGTCTCTTCCTGTTTCTGAAGTTGCCTTAAGTCCGGTTTTAAGAGAGGTAATATGCTGTAGCCTGGCCCCCAAGCCCCATTCCCCGAGGAATGTAAGGTAGGTTTACACGTGTGATCTGCTTTCTCATAAGGGGTATTTCAGTAAGAGGGATGGTGAGGTGGAAGGGCTTGGAAATGGCCGTGGGGTTGAGACCAAGCTTTGCCACTTCCTAATTTTGTGACTTTGGGTCTCTTCTTCCTCCCACATAAGGTAATTCAGTGAGATGCCATGGAAGCGTGAGGCAACTGTTGCTATCTTAGAGGAGAAAGAGTAGCTGTTGTGCTGGGCTGGGCGACAGGAAGCCTAGACTTCACTTCGGCCCCAGAGAACTCACTCTGGGTCTTGGGAACCCGCTTCACCTCTCTGGACTTTTTTGCTTCATTTTCAAAATGAGAGGCTAGGGCCCGGGCCACCCTGCTCATCGTTAACTTCACCCAACCTGTTTGAGAAGTAAAGTTATCTTCCAGTGGGTGGGGATGGAGGCGGTAGAGCAGCACAGGTGCTGGAATCAGTAACGTGTGAGTTCAAGCTCTAGCTTCCCTACTTGTAGCAATACGGCAGTGGGTAGATACCTAGCTAGCATCTCCGTGCCTTCATTTCCTCCTTTGTAAAATGGAGATCATGGGGATGTCTTCCTGTAAGGCTGATGTGAGGGTGTAAACGCAAAGTGCTTAGCACAGCCTGGCACATAGTAAATGCTTCTAGTACTTCCCCAAGGCTGCCTTAACAGATTATGACAAACTTGGAGGTTTAAAACAACGCACATGTATCATCTCACAGTTCTGTAGGTTAGGCATATGACCTGGGTCTCGCTGGGCTAGAATCAAAGTATTAGCAGGGCAGTGTTCTCTTCTGGAAACTTTTATGGGCTGAACTGTGTTCCCCATTTATTTGTTGAAGTCCTAATCTCTGGTACCTCAGAATGTAATTTTATTTGGAGATAAATACGGCCCTTAGGGTAGATCCTAATTTCTAATCCAGTCTGACTGGTATCCTTAGAAGAGAAAGAAATTTGGATGTACAGAGACACTCCAGGGATGCGTGTGCACAGAGGGATGCCTTGACTATGTGAGGACAGAGCAAGCAGGTAACAACTACAGGCTCAGAAGAGGGGCCTCAGGAGAAACCAAACCTGCTGACACCTTGATCCTGGACTTTAGCCTTCAAACTGCGAGCAAACAGACATCTGTTGTTTAAACCACCCAGTCTGTGGAATTGTATTATGGCAGCCCTAGCAAAGTAATATAGAACCTCTCGGGGGAGAACGTGTTTCTTTGCTCTTTCCAGCTTCTCCAGTTTGCTTGCATTGCTTAGCTTCTGGCTCTCTTGCTCCACCTTCAAGGCCAGCAACAGTGGGTTAAGTTCATCTCATACTGCATCACCCTGACACCTTCTGCCTCCCTCTCCCACTTTTAAGAACCTTTGTGATTACATTGTGCACACCTGTCTCTTTCTCAAGGTCAGTGATTAGCAGCTTCAGTTCTGTTTGCAAACTGAGTTCTTCCTTGCCTTGTAATATAACATATTCACACGCTTTTGGATTAGCATGTGGACATTTTTGGGGGACCATTATTCTACCTTCCACAGTGTTCAGTCAGTTTTAGCTATTGTATGGAATAGAACTTTGACACCAGTTTAGCTTGCTTTACTGACTCCAGTACTGGAATGGAAATAACGAGACAAAAAATTAAATTTCACTGAGTAGAACCTGGGGAATCATGTTCATTCTGTAGTTTGTCTTTGCTTTCTCCAGTACAGCATGAGCTCCTGCTGACAGAGGATTCCTAGTACACAGAATACATGATGTTCCAGTGAGCTGAAGTTTCAGCATACTGATTCAGCTGATATTTCTAGCAAATTGTTGACCTAGTATTCTTTGTTTTTTTAAAATAAATTTATTTATTTATTTATTTTTGGCTGTGTTGGGTCTTTGTTGCCGCGCGCAGGCTTTCTCTAGTTGTGGCTACTCTTCGTTACAGTGCCTGGACTTCTTATTGAGGTGGCTTCTCTCATTGCAGAGCATGGGCTCTAGGCACGTGGGCTTCAGTAGTTGCGACACATGGGCTCAGTAGTTGTGGCTCGCGGGCTCTAGAGCGCAGGCTCAGTAGTTGTGGCACACGGGCTTAGTTGCTCCACGGCATGTGGGATCTTCCCGGACCAGGGCTCGAACACGTGTCCCCTGCACTGGCAGGCGGATTCTTAACCACAGCACCACCAGGGAAGCCCCCTAGTATTGTTTATTTAGGGGTTTTCTGGTCTCGGTAGAATGGTAGTTCAAGCTGAGATTTGTCATACCACTTCTAACAGATCTGCTTGTTTACCTTTAGAAAAGAAAGTTTCAGTGTTCATAGGGGGACCGAGGTGTGTAGTTTCCACTGCATATTTGGCCTCGTGTGTCCAGAGAAACAAAAAGCTTAGAGCAGAAAACCTGATAACTGTATTCTTCAAACATATCTTTCAGGCATAGTAACAGAAACCCAAGTAAAAGAACCGTAAAATGAAATGGGAATTTATTAGTTTGTGCAACGACAACACCTTGGAGTAGATCTGACACTGAGTTTGGCTCAATCCAGGGATTCCACAATATCCTGAGGACTGGGAATCTCTCCTCTCGTCTCTATGCTTTGCTTTCATCCACATTGACCTCACTCCAGGGAGGGACTTCATTCCAAGGGGGGACCTCTCAGTACAGTGGGCCCTGGCAACTCCGGGCTTAGATGAGCCTTACGGCCAGCAAGCCCATTGCAAAGAGAGCTCTTCCACCTTTAAAACCCAAGAGGGGCTTCCCTGGTGGCGCAGCGGTTAAGAATCCGCCTGTCAATGCAGGGGACATGGGTTCGAGCCTTGGTCCAGGAAGATCCCACGTGCCACGAGCAGCTAAGCCCGTGCACCACAACTACTGAGCCCATGAGCCGCAACTACTGAAGCCCGTGCGCCTAGAGCCTGTGCTCCACAACAAGAGAAACCACCGCAATGAGAAGCCCGCCCACCGCAACAAAGGGTAGCCCCCGTTCTCTGCAAATAGAGAAAGCCAACGAAGACCCAACACAGCCAAAAATAAGTAAATAAAATAAAATAAATAAATACATTGATAGTAAAAAAAAAAAAAAAAAAAAGCCCAAGAGGATCTCCAGGGTTAGTTTCCCTGGATCAGTTTGGGTCATGGTCCTTCCCTGAACCAATCAGTCTGGCCAGAAGACATAATGCAAGGATTGGCGAGGCTGAGGTCAAGGCCACCCTGGAGCCCTGTGACAAAGGGAGGCATCAGCCTCAGCCCAAACACAGGGATGGAGAATAAGGAGGAACGGTTCCCAAGGAAAATCGAGGTGGGATTTCCAGAAGAAGGAGCAATGGGTACATGCACACAACAATAACCAGCCTCCACTCTCAGGTGAGGTTATATCGTTACTGTGGAGAATGGAGCTTCTTATGGCTGTCTTCTGTCTTATTTGGGCACCAGGCACCCCTTGCTGGATGCTGGGTGAGCCCACCCACCCCAAAATTTATAGATGCAGGGATACAAGACACATAGCACCAGTGGATTTGAAATAAACCTTATTAATTATATATGAACGGCCAAAGGATTGCCTGAGAGGGCTCAGGTTCTGTTCAGAGTTAAGTAGCGGAGGGGGAGGGAAGGATCAGGTGTCCTCAGGTGTTCCTAGTGCATAGTGGATGGGCCAGGGTTAGGGTTCCCCTTAAGGCTGGGTTTCCAGTGGCTTGAACTTCCCTGTGAGGTCCAAGGGAGGGAGTGCCCAGATGTAGGGCAAGTCGTAATAGGTTGCTTCCATCTCCGGGCTATTGTAAATAGAGCTGCAGTGAACATTTTGGTACATGACTCTTTTTGAATTTTGGTTTTCTCAGGGTATATGCCCAGTAGTGGGATTGCTGGGTCATATGGTAGTTCTATTTGTAGTTTTTTAAGGAACCTCCATACTGTTCTCCATAGTGGCTGTACCAATTCACATTCCCACCAGCAGTGCAAGAGTGTCCTCTTTTCTCCACGCCCTCTGCAGCATTTATTGTTTCTAGATTTTTTGATGATGGCCATTCTGACTGGTGTGAGATGATATCTCATTGTAGTTTTGATTTGCATTTCTCTAATGATTAATGATGTTGAGCATTCTTTCATGTGTTTGTTGGCAGTCTGTATATCTTCTTTGGAGAAATGTCTATTTAGGACTTCTGCCCATTTTTGGATTGGGTTGTTTGTTTTCTTGTTATTGAGCTGCATGAGCTGCTTGTAAATTTTGGAAATTAATCCTTTGTCAGTTGCTTCATTTACAAATATTTTCTCCCATTCTGAGGGTTGTCTTTTGGTCTTGTTTATGGTTTCCTTTGCTGTGCAAAAGCTTTGAAGTTTCATTAGGTCCCATTTGTTTATTTTTGTTTTTATTTCCATTTCTCTAGGAGGTGGGTCAAAAAGGCTCTTGCTGTGATTTATGTCATAGAGTGTTCTGCCTATGTTTTCCTCTAAGAGTTTGACAGTTTCTGGCCTTACATTTAGGTCTTTAATCCATTTTGAGCTTATTTTTGTGTATGGTGTTAGGGAGTGATCTAATCTCATACTTTTACATGTATCTGTCCAGTTTTCCCAGCACCACTTATCGAAGAGGCTGTCCTTTCTCCACTGTACATTCCTGCCTCCTTTATCAAAGATAACGTGACCATATGTGTGTGGGTTTATCTCTGGGCTTTCTATCCTGTTCCATTGATCTATATCTCTGTTTTTGTGCCAGTACCATACTGTCTTGATTACTGTAGCTTTGTAGTATAGTCTGAAGTCAGGGAGCCTGATTCCTCCAGCTCTGTTTTTCGTTCTCAAGATTGCTTTGGCTATTTGGGGTCTTTTGTGTTTCCATATATATTGTGAAATTTTTTGTTCTAGTTCTGTGAAAAATGCCAGTGGTAGTTTGATAGGGATTGCATTGAATCTGTAGCTTGCTTTGGGTAGTAGAGTCATTTTTACAATGTTGATTCTTCCAATCCAAGAACATGGTATATCTCTCCATCTATTTGTATCATCTTTAATTTCTTTCATCAGTGTCTTATAATTTTCTGCATACAGGTCTTTTGTCTCCTTAGGTAGGTTTATTCCTAGATATTTTATTCTTTTTGTTGCAATGGTAAATGGAAGTGTTTTCTTGATTTCACTTTCAGATTTTTCATCATTAGTGTATAGGAATGCCAGAGATTTCTGTGTATTAATTTTGTATCCTGCCACTTTACCAAATTCATTGATTAGCTCTAGTAGTTTTCTGGTAGCATCTTTAGGATTCTCTATGTATAGTATCATGTCATCGGCAAACAGTGACAGCTTTACTTCTTCTTTTCCGATTTGGATTCCTTTTATTTCCTTTTCTTCTCTGATTGCTGTGGCTAAAACTTCCAAAACTATGTTGAATAAGAGTGGTGAGAATGGGCAACCTTGTCTTGTTCCTGATCTTAGTGGAAATGCTTTCAGTTTTTCACCATTGAGGATGATGTTGGCTGTGGGTTTGTCATATATGGCCTTTATTATGTTGAGGCAAGTTCCCTCTATGCTTACTTTCTGCAGGGTTTTTATTATAAATGGGTGTTGAATTTTGTCAAAAGCTTTCTCTGCATCTATTGAGATGATCATATGGTTTTTCTCCTTCAATTTGTTAATATGGTTTATCACATTGATAGATTTGCATATATTGAAGAATCCTTGCATTCCTGGAATAAACCCCACTTGATCATGGTGTATGATCCTTTTAATGTGCTGTTGGATTCTGTTTGCTAGTATTTTGTTGAGGATTTTTGCATCTATGTTCATCAGTGATATTGGCCTGTAGTTTTCTTTCTTTGTGACATCCTTGTCTGGTTTTGGTGTCAAAACCAGATACCATGGTGGCCTCGTAGAATGAATTTGGGAGTGTTCCTCCCTCTGCTATATTTTGGAAGAGTTTGAGAAGGATAGGTGTTAGCTCTTCTCTAAATGTTTGATAGAATTCGCCTGTGAAGCCATCTGGTCCTGGGCTCTTGTTTGTTGGAAGATCTTTAATCACAGTTGCAATTTCAGTGCTTGTGATTGGTCTGTTCATATTATCTGTTTCTTCCTGATTCAGTCTTGGCAGGTTGTTCATTTCTAAGAATTTGTCCATTTCTTCCAGGTTGTCCATCTTTATTGGCATCTTCATTCCTCAGCCCTGCACCGCCGAGCGGGAGGGGCAGAGGAGCTGAGCTGCAGAGGTCGTGGTCTGTGCCCCATGGGCCATCCCACGCTGCCCTTCCAGTGGCTTGTTCTGCCTGCAGAGCTCGCAGCCTGGCCCAGCCCTGCGTGGCCGTGAGGCAGATGTGGGGACTGCGAGTTTGCTGTACCAGCTTTGGGGACTGGATGCTCGCTCCGGTGCCGGGGTGAGCAGGTGAAGTATTTCACTTGTGCCCACTGGGCGTCGCATTTCACACACATGTGTTAACTAAAAGTCTCCCCGGTTGTGCTGCACTGAGCTGCTGCCGTCAGCTGTGGCGTGTGCACACATGCATGTGTATTTGGCTGTATGTGTGAGGGAATTATACCAAGCTATTGGCTCTGTCTCCCCACATCTTTGGGACTCTAGCAGACCCATCTTTATTTATCAAATGGGTAGTCAGAAGACAGTATTACAACCAGCCTGTACAGAGAATTCCAGCAACTAATATAACAGCGAAACCTGTGACAGTGGGTTCCCGAGTGCCATGTTTATCTCTACTGAGAATAGGATAGTACTTGCCTGGTTAATAGCAGGAAACGCACATATTTCTCTATGCCTTTTGGATGGTTCTTTCGTGTCACACAGAGTGACTCTGCTCTCTACTTTCCCTTTGCCCAAAGATCAGGGCAAACTGGTTAGGACTCAGGGCTGTAGGGACAATCGGAACACCAGCTCCACTTCATACAAGCTAGTAACCATGGCAGGTTGCTTCCACATATACAGAGAGTGTCTGAAAGAGGATGCTTTCATTCTTCCAAACCCAAAAAACAATGTCAGATCTTTCAAGAACCTCCAAGATCATCTGGTCCCATTTCCACATTTTACAGGGGGAGAAATTCAGCCAAGGACAGAGGTGAGTAGGCAGATGGCCAGGAGAGAAGTGGGTGGCCATTCCAACTGTATGGGCGACTGTCAATGCAAGGTTGCCTGATCATGACAAAAGTCTTCCCATCAGAAGCGTTTCCAGTAGATGATTAAGAGCTATGATACGGTAATCATTTGAACAACTATGGTTATTAGTCTTATTTGCAGACACAGTGTTCAGTTATGCAGAGCACTCTAGTGCAGTAGTCCCTTGGAAATTTCTCAGCCATCAGTGCAGAGAGTCTATTTTAAATGAATATATTCAGCACTTTCCTCAGACCTACTTATTATACACAGGAGACCAACCACCCATGGAAAATCAGTTCGCTACAAGGGGAGGCATGGGAGCTTTAAAACAGTTCTTATTGCATAGTAGCCAACTAATTTCTTGAAAAAAAAAAACCAGACTTACCTTCTTGCCTATGGGGCTGTCCAGAAGACTGTATTCAAATCTCCAAGTAAGCAGAGGTTAGTTTCTTGGCCTTGTTCTAGGGAACATCCCTACACAGAGAAATCAATAACTCACCGTCCATGGAGCCCTCCTAATGCTCAGAAGCTGGTTTTATGTATTTATTTGCAATGTGAAGGGAAGCTGGCTTAAAATAAGCAGCTGTAACAAGACCACAACACACCACACACATACACCCAATTCAGTAACGGCATCCTGTGGAAACTCTTCTGGAAATCTCAGAACCCAAACCGCTGTGTGGGATTCCAAACAACGGTCAGAGCCACTGCTCTCACTATTGGAGCAATAAACTATGTTTACCAAAGTCTTCCTTTTTCTGGCTGAGTTGTCCCACATCTCTGCCACAGACTGTGAGCCAGCTAGCGCCTCTCTGAGGAGTCTTGAGCTAAACCTCTGCCCATTGGGAGCTTGTCAGAGTTTAGGGAGGTTTGACCATAGAAGAAACTGAACTGTGCATCCTACTTAGGACCGGGGCTTTTTTTTTTTTTTTTTCCAAAACCGCTTCCATAAAAGTGGCCCAAGTGGTATTAAGGGGTGGGGGACAGGGCTAGGGCTTGACCTCTCAGGTGGATAAAATGCACTCCATTGGTGAGTATGGCTGCAATGGAAGTCCCGAAAGCAAAGTTCTGGGGTTGACTTTGTGCCCTGGAGTGAAGGGTCTTAGCTCCCTGGGCCCAGAGCCTGGAATGGTAAGCTTTCTAGCCTGTGCTCTCAGCTAACGAAAAGGCAGCGCTTCCAGAACAGAGTAATTAAGCGGAACCTTTTCTGCAGCTTCCTTTAAGCTTAGAAAGGATTCAGTTCAGTAAGAAGTCCATGAATAGGACCTCTGGAGACACCTCTGGAGTAGGTCTGGATAGGCACATGGCTTGTCCTTTGGATGAGCCCGGTAGGAAGTTTTAGAACCACCTTTACCATAAAGATCACCTTTGTGATCTTTTTCTATCCTCACCTTCTCCCTCTGTCAGCCTTGCTCCTTGGTCTGCCCATTGCATTCGGGATCCTTGAGTTTCCTTAGCAAGTGAAGGATGGTTGATAGGGTATCTCCCATTGCCCAGGAGTTTGTCCACTCTGTGGATATCCTACTGAGTTTGGATGCATTGATGTAGTGAAAGTCAGTCCTAGGGAAACGCATGGGAGCACTCGTTATTCTAAGGACATTTTTTCAGTTCCAGCAAGCACTTGCTGCGTCCCGTGGAAGAAGTCCTGTGCTCAGTGTCTGAGTCCCGCTTAACGTGTGAAGGCAGCTGTGGGATAATGGATGAGAACGCTGCACTGCTGTTAGATTATCGGCTCTTCATTTACTTGTTTATCCAGTCAGCATATTCTTATCCAGAATTTCCGACGTGCCCCTTTGCTAGGTGCTGTGGATATAGCATGAATAAGAGGGTCAATTCCTTGCCCTTGTAAGCGAGGGAGACAGGGTAGGCAAATACACGTGACGTTTTCTGAGTGTGATACGAGGGAGGGATGAAACAAACAAGAGGATGACGCGGGGAGTCCTGGGGAGGAACCTCAGCAGAGCGTGGGCAGAGAAGGCGTCTTGGAGGAGGCGGTATTTGGGCCGAGACCGGAACCTTGAGGGAAAACCACCTAAGACTAGAGTCAGGAAAAGAACAGTCCAGGCAGAGGACAAGAGCAAATATCAAGGTACTCGGGCAGGAGAGATCTTGATATACCTGAGGTTATAAAAATGAACATCCACGTAGTAAAGGGGGACCTTGCGGAGGATAAATGAGAGCACAGTCAGAGAGGTGGGCAGGGGCAGGGCCTAGGGGAGCTTGGAGGCCAGGGACGGGCATTCAGGATTTAGTCTGTGTGCAGTAGGGACCCTTATGAGCTTTCAAGTAGGAAATGGTGGGCTCTGGTTGACACCTTCTACTGAGACTCTGGCTGGTGTGTGGAGAATAAATTAGAAGGAGATTAGAAGCTGGGAGAAGGGGCTGGGAGGCCGTCACCAAAATCAGACCAGAGGGGGACAGTGGTTCGGCCACGGGCAGTGGTAGAGGAGCAAGAAGAGAGACAGAGAGATGGAGGGACAGACTCCAAGTCAGGGGCTGCGCTGAAGGGAGCTGATGGATTTGTGCGGGAGGGCGCCCCCCATGCCGGCATAGGGGGTGGTATGGAATAGGTGCTCAACCAAGTTTTCGTCTGCAGTGAACCACCATTGAAGTTTCAGGCTCAAATTCAATCTTTGCCTCCTATGCACCTTTACACTGTAGGGGAAGAAAAATAATTTTCTCTCTATCCTTCCAGGTTGTTGGCTGAGACCCACCTATAATAAAAAGGCAGATTAACATGAGGAAAAAAAAAATAGAATTATATATGTACCTATGGGAGCCCCAAAGATCTGACACTCAAAGGCAGCCGGACAATTGAGGCTGGTGTACTATCCTGAGCGAAGGAAAGGGATAGGGGTCTGGGCTTCACAGGGGGGCAGGCAGTTCACAGGAAGGTGAGAGGGGAAGATGTTTGGCAAACAAGGGTCCGCCTGGCAGGCAGGTAAGTGTCTTGAGTGAAAAAGTGATCTCTGGCAATAGCTCTCTTCCTGGTACAGGCCCCCAATCTAAATTCTTTTAGGCAGTTAAAAGGTTTTTCCTGAGTCTGCTGGGTCTTGACTGTCTTCAGCTCCACGTGCCGGAGTTACATATTTTGGGGTGGCAGCTTCTGTACCCTGCAGGGCAAATCCTCTAATCTCTCTCAGCAAGGGGTGGCAGGTCCGCAAGTCCTTTGTCAGTGGCCAGCCACCCAGATACAGGGGATGGACATTTCTAGAGATGTCTGTGCCCATACACATTTGACCAGAGGCTCTTGGTGTTCACCCCCCAGGGCTTAAGTGCAGGTGACTGGGAAAACTTTGCATTTTATTTCCACTCGTAACCTGACTTTGAGCTTAACTCCCCGTGGGCCCCTCCTACAGCAGGAAAGCAGATAACTCTCCTTGACCTTCCATTATTGACTTTGGATGAATTTGTCCAGAACCTTGTCAACTCAGATGCTCCTTTTGCTGGTGGACAAGAAGCTTTGGGAACCAGGCTGCTACTACAGACCCATCTCAGGAAAGTCAAACAGCAGCCTGGGGGCTTTGGGGGCTCATTCATCACGGAGAGCATTTGGATGTGTGGCTAACTATATGCTTTATTATGGATACTAATTTATGCTGGAAGCTGCTACCGTGAGTGTTAGCACTTAGCTCTAGTTAATGAAGTTGAGTTGGGCATTCAATGTATCACTGAGCTCACAATCTCTCCTCTTGGCTAGAACAAGTTGGTATGGGAAACTGAGGGGTGATCGTGTTGGGGAGAACACATTCACACAGTGAGTTTCTTCCCTGTGACTCTGGGCTGTCACCCATGTTGCATTGTGCTTGTGCCATGTTGATGTGAGATGATTCTCAGTGGGATAGAACCCTGGGCTGTGTTAAGAGAGAAGTATCGGATTGTTGTGATGATTTATCAGCGCAATCACAAAGAGCCCCTGTGTGGACTCCAGTGAAGCCAACTGGAGACCTGTGGTTTCTTTCAAGACAGTCTTCATGTTTTAAGAAGAAGAAAAGGAAGTTGGCGTAAAAATGCATTCAGCGTGTCCCACTCGGCTCACCCCTAAGTTTAATCATCACTGATGACTTGCAAATACAGAGGATAAACACACTTACTTTTCACCTTTGCAATAAAGAAAATCAACTATTTGCTCTGCTCTCATTGGTATTAAGAGGAGTTACACATGTGAATCCCTAATACATCAATGAGATGATAGACTCCTGGGGGAGCCATTTAATTTTTTACCACCTTTTTTTTTTTTTTTTTAACATTGGGCTGAAAGAAGGAGAAAAAAAAGCCCGAAGGTCCTGTATAAAGAACAACTTAGACTGACCTTGATTCTTAGGTATTCTTTCTCAGAGCCCAGCTCCAGAGACTGGGCAGCCAGGACGGCCTGGCAGGGAAGGGGTTGAGTTGCCCCAATGGGGCCAGTCCCGAGAGTCCCACACCTGTTTTGCCGAAAACCTTAATGTTGGTTTCAAGCTTCGTAGGATTCTCTGGCAAAATAACCACTCTACACTCAGTTAAACAAGAATTTAGAGAGAGTTTATTGAATTAACAAAGATTACAGTATACTAATTAAGAATAGTATAACTAACTAAGAAAGAATAGTAAAGACAGAGGTTTATACGTCACTGAATTGGGGAAGCACCTCCACCCAGAGGCAAGCAACGCTGGGAAGTCCCTTGAGCAGCAAGCTGGAGTCCCAACTGGAGGTCCCGGCTGGTGCGTCCACCCCACAGGTGAGACTTCACTTTGCCGCTCGAAGGAGCCCAGCGTTCAGCACCGGGCCGCAGGCTAATACAATCAGCCTGCCTGCAAGTTTGCAGCTCTGCTTATGGTCACAAATGCCTTGGGCTTAACTCGTAAGTCTTGGAATGGTCTTGATTCCTGGGGGCTGGCCAGACCCTCAAAGTGCAAGACGTCCCATGACTTCCCCTCTGTCTTACCTAGTGGTCTACGATGTGTGCTGGCCTGGGTGTAGCTCAGCGGCTTGGCATGCAGCCGGCCTTCACATCCTTGTCCGACCCGAGGCCTAGTGCCGCCTCTGAAGCCTGAACGAGACGGCTTCACTCGCTTCCCCAGCACACACCTTCCGGAATGGCTGGTTTGATAGTTTGCCTGAGTCCTCACTCTTTACCCCACCCAGGGCCTCAGTCCTGCTCTCTGCCCGCTAACGGGAGTTGGCACACACGCCTGCTGCATTGGGGTGTTCTACCGTCTTGTGCGGCAAGTGAGAGGCTGTCTTTCCTTACATACCTGCTGAGCATGCTAGGCGCTTGAAATGCAGAGTGTCACTCAGTTCTCACTATGGCCTCCCTCAGGCCAGCGATCCTGGGAGCCCCGAGTCTCAGGTGAGAACAGCTGGAGAACACAGCTGACAAGGGGAAGTGACCTGAGCCAGACTGATCCCCAAGTTCAGCGTCCTCAGCCAGGCTGGCAGACCTTTTCTTTTAAGGGCGCTTAGTACCTGTGTCTGGCCCTGCGGGCCACAAGTTCTTTGTCCAACTCACTTCCGTGCTTGTAGAGGGAATGTACCACTGACAATATGTAAATGACAGGTATAGTCATGTTGTGCTAAAATTTTTCTACAAAAAGATCGGTAGCCGGATTCAACCAGTGAGCCATAGTTTGCTGACTCCTGTCCCTAAATGCTTGCGCGTTTTTGCGGCTCCAGGCTTTTTGGTGACGGTCTTAGGCTTTGGAGTCCCATAGAGCCAGGCTCACATCCAGCCTCTGCCACTTGTTTGCTTTGTTATGTCGGAGAAATCACTTAACCCCTGTGAGCTTGGTTTTCCTCATTTGTGAAAGGATAACCTGAGAGGGTAGTTGCATGAGAGAACGTGTGCGAAGCATCGGACACAGAGTTCAGCCTTGGGGCAGCTGCTGACTGTGGCCTCAGACCCTTGGAGATGTTCTGCTGATCCAGCTCCTGACTCCCAGGGGAAAGAGTCAACCTAGGCTTGTTGTCTACGGCAGCTGTGCATTCAGACCAGGCCGGGAATGTTCTGGGTCCCTGGGCCAGCTTTCAATCCTGTTTCTGTCTCCAAAAGAACAATTTGGCATCAGGGAACAAAAGTCAGAAGGTTACAATGGGAATTCATGCCCCTAAGATCCCAGGGAACGTGGGGTCCAATATTAAAGCATAAAGGAGGAAAGCAAGACATTTTAAAAAATCTTTTTAGAGATGGTAAGAGACACAAAGAGCCCCTCACTGTTTTACACTTGTAAGGAGACCCCTGCTGGGCTCCCAGTTCTAATCTGCAGTAAAAAGCCACAGGGCATCTGGTTCCATTGACTCACTTCCTTTTTGCGCCATAGCCTCTGGCAGGAAAACTCGAACCAGCGAGGCACTTTAGAACTGGCTTCAGCAGGGACTTTTCTGTCAATCAGCTGCTGATACTGGAAACATAAAGACGGCGACATGATACAATTTCTGTTTTTATTTCTTTACTTTTGATGCGGTCATCCTTGAGGAACCACAGTCGTCAGCTGTATACTCACGGCTCCCTGGGGTACAGAACCCTGGACGGTTAAGCCACAGAATTAGATTGAAGTAATGGCGTTGGTGGTGATGAGAACACAGAGGGCCTGCCTCACAGAGGCAGGGTAAGTGGGATTAGGCGATTTTATTTATGGTGTTATGCACGTTGATCTGTTTATTCCTTTGTCTGTTTTACCGATTTATTCCTTTCTCTCCTATACCTGCTTAGTAGCTGTTTAAGTGAATTTCTTAGCTCACATAATTTGAAAGTCCAAGAGTCTGTTGGCATCATGTATAGCTAGATCCAGGAAGCTCAAACCATGTCATTAGAGCTAAGTCTCTCTCTCCCTCCCTCTCTCTCTGTTTCCTCTCCTCCCTCCTTTTCTACCCGTATCTCTCACTCACTTAGTCATGAAATAGATGAAAAAAGTTGAAAGGCCCCAGTGACAGTGACATGTCACAGCTGAGGTGCAGAGTTAGGTGGAGGTGGTCCAAGAAGATGTGCTGCAGGAGGAAACATCTGAATTTGGGATTATGCCCCCAAGGAGGGGAGAGATCTAAAGCAGCGTTGGTCAGCCTGTGCTCTCTGAACACCCACAGAAGAGTCTCCTGGGCTTGGCTGTCATGGTGCAGTTTCCTGGGCCTTATCGCAGACCGACAGAATGAGATTCCCAGGGGAAGGCCCTGGGTTGTGCGTTTCTTTAGCAAGTTCCCTCTGGAACGTGTGCGTTCCAATTTAAAGCAATCTCAGGTGGAGCAGCTTCTCATTCTGTACAATTAAACAGTAAAAAGTAATCCGAGTCTGTACACTGAAGCTAGATCAGGAAACATAAAATGTATAGGGTGGATGCTTTCCGGAATTAGTGTTTCCGGAACACTAATTCTGGAAGCCTGTTGGATCCCCCTACTCTCCAAACCTTCCTGAGTCGTGTACACAGACAACCCTGACTTAGGGGTGAGTTCTGCTGTAGACAGACAGCCTCCCTGAGACCCTAAAAGATGGCATTCTCTTCTTCATGCAGCAGTGCAGAAAGCATGGAAATCTGGTGAAGGGCTCATCTCTAGCTGGTCTTTGCTCTGCATGACTCGCCTAGAAAAAGGCCTAGTAGGTATGAAGTGCCCAGGAAGTTTCCATGAGTTCCTTTCATCCATCATTGCAGTTTTGGAAAAGGAAAGTGCAATGTCCCTAACTCATGTGCTCCTTGATCTTCCTGTTCTACGAGATCCTAGTGTGGGCTCTGAGGAGAGTTGCTGGGTTCACCGTTCCTGCTCTGCCCCTTATAGGCTGAGTGACCTTGAATAAGTTATTAACATCCCTGAGCCTCAGTTTTCTCATGGGCAACACCTGTCCCACAAGGTGGTGGGTGAGGATTGAGAGAGAGAATGCATGGGAGGCGTTTAGCATGATGTCTGACATCTGATAAGTACTCAGTAAACCTCAACTACTATGATTTGATTGTCCTTATTCGTACTTGATCTGTAATATGCACAGAGAGGAGAAATAAGATTTTAATCTGAGAAAGCTATCAGGCTCCTATGTCTTTTGCAAACTAACACTGGGTCAATAGAGCCTCAGGGAAGGGTTTGGCTTCTATTAGTTTCTCTGTTGGCCTTAATTACATAAAATTAATTGTAGATAATTATATAGAAATGATAATGAATATTTAGTTCATTTCCATCAGAGACTCAACAGAGCATGGTAGTTAAGACCAAGACTTTTGGGCAAAACAGACATAGGTGTGAGCCGGATTCTGTCACTTACTAACTCTATGGCCTCGGGCAAGTTATTGAACTTCTCCAGCTTCAATTTCCTAGTCTGTACAATGGGAAGAATAATAGGATTCATCTCACTGGGTTGCTGTGAGGATTCACTGGTTGTTGGATGTAAAGCACCTGTTTGCTCCACGGAGCGAGCTTTACCATCACCACCACCATCATGTCAAACGACTGTCAATAGGGGTGTCCGGGGTGCTCCATGTACCGTATGGGAAGAGAGTTTTGCTGGGTCTGACATTTTTCTTATTTAAAATGGCCATGCAGTAAGGTTTTTTTTTGTTTTTTTTGTTTTTTTGTTTTTGCAGTACGCAGGCCTCTCACTGTTGTGGCCTTTCCCATTGCGGAGCACAGGCTCCGGACGCGCAGGCTCAGCGGCCATGGCTCACGGGCCTAGACGCTCCGCGGCATGTGGGATCTTCCCGGACCGGGGCACGAACCCGTGTCCCCTGCATCGGCAGGAGGACTCTCAACCACTGCGCCACCAGGGAAGCCCTATGCAGTAAGTTTTTAAAGCTTATCACTATCTACATTCTTTACATCACCAAAAAGGGACTCTATCAGCCAGAGAAGAGAAGCCTGGGTTAGAAGAATGGGAGGAGGGGGATGTAGTGACTTTCTCAGGTTACCTAAGACAAGAGTGTTCGAGGATCTTTGGATTTGGGGGAGGGGGAGGGGTGAGGCATGGTACCAGACCCTCTTGCCAGATTTATTTCTCTTCCTCCCCTCCCCTCCCCTTTTCTTTCCTTAAATGGAAATAGAGATTTAGAGATCTTTCCCCCCTGAAACTGGGTCATCACTTTAGATTCTGGTAAAACACAAAAGTGCCCATTTGTTTCTTCCTGCTTATTCATTCTTGCAACAAAATACCAGGAGAACAGAGGAAAGTGCTATCAAAGGCATTTCTGTTCAAAGGAAACACTCCTCAGTGATCACTATTACCTGGGAAGTTGCTTCTGCTTCTTTGACAGTGTACTCATTTTTCTTGCCCTGATTTTTGTGCCTGTTTCCCTGAGGCACCGGAACCTGAGATAGTTTCCCCCGATTCAGGATGTGCCCAGTACATAGGAAGCTGCAGAGGAGCCTCATTTTGGCCATAGGGCTCAGCCAGGCCACTCGCAGCTGGGTCTGAGTTGCCCGCAGTGGGAGGCAGAGCTCTGCTGGGGCAGCAGACGATTTTCAGGGGTCAGCGAACAAAACATCCAAAAAACCATCCAGTCACAAGGTGAGAAGTTATTCTCTTTCCATTTCCCTCTCAGTCCTCAAGGAGCAGGACTCTGTCTGCTGCTAGTGTGTTTTCACAGCTAACACTTCCTAACGTCCCTTTGTAATGAAGTGAGAAGGCAGGCCTCAGAGGCAGGGCTCTCAGCAGCTGATTGTATGCAGTTAGAATTTAATAACTTTATATTCACCCTTGTGGTTAGCTTCTATTTATGGCAAGGGATACTGATTTTCCACTTGCTGCTGTGATTGTTAAGTTTCCTTGAACACGTGTAAGTAACAGAGAACTGAGTAAACGAAAATTATTAGGGAGATAACATAGGTATCGTGTAGCTACGGCAAAAATGTTGAAGGCTGGGAAGGTTGTGAAGGACTGAAGTTTGGGGAAACTGCGCTCGGTGCAATGACATCCCTTCCCTCTTTGGGGCTGACTTCCAATGTGGAGCCACTGTCTCCTGAAGCCAGCTGGCCCCATGCATCAGTTGGTGAGAGTCGTTAGGAATACACAAAGCCCAGCTCTCCAGAGGGAGAAAGAGGTGGTGCTGCGGAATATTGTTGTGTTGGTCTTTAGTTGTGAATGAAATAGCCCCACCAGGCTCTTGCCCTGGGATAAGAGTCAGGGCAGTGGGGACATGGGACTTCAGTTTGGTTGCCTTGGGTTTGCCTCTCAGGCAGGGATGTGTCATCATGGATTCTGGGTTCAAACGCAAATCCGAGATCTGGCATTTACTAACCGGGTAACCACAGGCAAGTTGCACATCCTTGTGCTGCAGTTTTCCTATCTGTAAAATGGGATAATAATGGAACTTACTGATAGGGTTGTTGTGAAGACTGAGTTAAAAATACAGAGTACCCAGAAAAAAATGCCCAGAACATCATCTCATGGTAAGTGCTTAATAAATATTAAGTGCTATGATTGCTACTGTCGTCGTCGTCATCGTCACCATCATCATCATCATCATCATCATCTCTCCTTGTTTGTAAAACCAGGCTAGTATTGCCTGCCTCAAAAGGTCAGTGGTCCATGGCTGATGCACAGGGAATGCTGAATCCCTGCCCCACCCCTTCTCCTGAAAACGTGAGACTGGTAGGCTGATAACAAACTTCCAAAGCTACAGATATATGTGGCTTTTACGCCTTACTTGATTTTGAACGGTAACACGACCACAGTGGGGTTTTGAGGTAGCTGCTTCCCATACACCAAGCCACTGGGTTGCTGGATATACACAGTTCTGGGAGGTAGATGTGAATGTCACTCATTTAAAATGGTACCCATGCCTTATGATGGAGTTCTCTCACCAAGCAAGCCAAGCAGGGTCACCCATTTGTAAGAGTCCTTTTGCATAAGCACATTCCAGCTATAGCAGGAGTGAGCTCCTCTTCCCTTAAGATAGAAACAATGACAACACTGATGTCAGCAGCTAAGCCCATGCTGCTCCTCTCGGTTGAAGTTAGCAGCATTTTATTAAGTTGGTAGTGAGCTGTAGCTGCCCCACATTCCCTTTGTTCATCTACTATCCATCTAAACTAATCACTTAATTAGCCCGGGCAAGAAGTCTTCTGCAGTGTTAAATAACTCTAAAAACCTACTGGAGATGCTTCTGAGTAGCCTGACTGGCTTTAACTTGAAGTTCGTTACCTCTGAACTAGGATATGTTAAATGCAGGGCCTGGAAAACAAGCTGAATTCTGCACTGAGATCAAATTCTGTTTATTTGTAGGGGAACAAAAAAAAAAAATCATCCCTTTAGGCCAGCGGTTTTCAAAGTGTGGGCCCTGACCTGCCAGTAGCAGCTTTATCTGGGAATGTGTCAGGCCCCGCTCTAGACCTCCTGAATCACTGAATCAGAAACTCTGCAGGTAAAGCCTCGCAATCAGTTCTAGAAGCCCTCTCGGTGACACTGATGGAGGTTAAAGCTTGAAACCAGTGCTTTACACTGTGCCTTCAGATTATAAACTTGTTTTGTTTTCTGGCAGAGAGAAGAAAAAAAGGAAAGGATGAAAAAGGGAAAAAGAGGGGAGGGGCAGGAGAGAAAATCAGAAAGATGGGTAAATAAGACCTGAGCAGTCCGGATGGGAAGGCTGTTTGCTAAAGTATGACCAGCAGCATGGGGCTCATTGAGGATCTGGGAGTATTATTCCAGAGCCTTCCTGAGGAACAGTGCGGCAGAGGGATACGTTGACCCCGGCCAGGGTGACTGGGCAGAATACACAGAGAGCGGCCAAATTGCTGCTATCTTGTCCAACATGTGAGAGGACAGTGGGGCGTTTCCATGTGGAATAAGAGTACAGGAAAGCCCCAGTCGCTCTCAGGGTCCCCCAGGATGGACACACAGAGGATACTTAGTAAATGCTCTTTGACTTGACAAAGATGGAACCTTAGTAGCCTACACTGAGTGTCCCCAGCTCATTCTGATCTGGAGAGAGTAGGTGGGTTTACTGGGCCTGGTCTGCAGGGAAGAGCAGGACATGGTCTTAGGGCATCCACTGTGGCCCCTCCCCCTGACTGCTGCGAGACCGGCTTAGGGGAAGGAGCCCCAGGCTTCAGTACAGGGACACCCGTTCTTACTAGTGTGTGGCCTTAAGCCAGTCACGAACTCTCTAACCTTCAGGCTCACTCCTCCTCTGTAGAAGGAGGATAACAGTTCCTTCCACATGTTTCTGCTCAGCACTGTCGCACCTGCACCTATACATACAATACTTGGCACACAATAGGTGTCAAATAAGTATTTGTTAAGTAAAAATAAAAAGGAAGGGAGGGGGCTTCTCTGGTGGCGCAGTGGTTGAGAGTCCGCCTGCCGATGCAGGGGACACGGGTTCGTGCCCCGGTCCGGGAAGATCCCACATGCCGTGGAGCAGCTGGGCCCGTGAGCCATGGCCGCCGAGCCTGCGTGTCCGGAGCCTGTGCTCCGCAATGGGAGAGGCCACAACAGTGAGAGGCCCGTGTACCGCAAAAAAAAAAAAAGGGAGGAAGGAAAAGAAGGAAGATCGGTTGATTTTTGTGAGGCTTATATGAAATAACGCTTTGAGAATGCCTAGCATAACATTGTTGGTACAAAGATGTACTGTTAAGCGGTGTCTATCACAATGAGGAGGAAGAGAAAGAAAAATCGATTCAGAAAGAAGCCTTCTAGGTGCCTCGAATTGGGCCTGTGTCCTTGCTGAGCATCTGGCCCTGCCCCTCCCACTCTTCTCTCTGCACCTACACTCGCTCCACCTTCCAGCTTTACCTAAGGGGCCACCCCACTTGGGGCGCTGAGTCCATAGCCTTCAAGTCCCATGCGTAGTAGGCGGTCAAAATGACCTTAGAACTGAAATGAACTGCAAGTGTGTGGCCAGACTTGGGGGGGGGGGTGGTTCCAAGTGGGACTGACACATTTTCGATCCCTGTAACTAAGGAATTACATGTCAATTATTTTAGGTTGTTTTATTTCTACGATAGGTAATCATTGACCTTTTGGTTAACACATGTTCCGCATAGTCATAAGAAGCATTTTTAGTAATACCCTTCCCACGTGTTGTTAAGTTATAGAAATGCCATTAGCTGCCTTCATTTATATGATTAAAGGGATGCTCTCATCTTGAGAATGTTTGGATATCCCCTGCCTTCCCTTAAATGCCCCTCCCCCTTCCCCTTTGAACATCAGTACAAAGGACCAACCTGCCAACTCAAGAAAGGAGAGAAACTGGAAATGGTATTTATTACATTTGCTGAAAGTCCTTGGTTATCAATTCTTCTCCAAAGAGCATAGGTTTTGGGAATCAGACTTGAGTTGATCCCAAACCCACCTACTATCAACTTCGTGACCCTGAGCAAGTTACCTAACCTTTCTGAGCCTAAACTTGCATCTATATTCTATAGGGATCTTGTTTGGATTAAATAGCCTCTGCAAATATATCTACAATAAATACACACCAAAAGTTAGTTTCCTTCTTTCACCAGTAAGTCGTGCAAGCATACCCAATAAATACAGACCATCGTAAAAAGTAAGTTCTTGCCCAGACCTTGGTTGCAAGCTTGGACACAGAGAAGGATGGACGGGAGAGGTTTATGTTCATTCAATGAGACACACAGCTCCTTCTTACCATCTGAAAGAACTGATGGGGTCCGAGAAGTATTCTTCTATAGTTTGGGGTCAGCTGTGGTAAAGACAATCATGGGGAAAGGTCCTTTCAGCCTCCTTGCCAAAAACAGAGTATCATTCTCTTCCACCTTTTGGATGTTTTTTTTCTTTTTTTGTGGTATGCAGGCCTCTCACTGTTGCGGCCTCTCCCGTTGCGGAGCACAGGCTCTGGACACGCAGGCTCAGCGGCCATGGCTCACAGGCCCAGCCGTTCCACGGCATGTGAGATCTTCCCGGACCGGGACACGAACCCGTGTCCCCTGCATCGGCAGGCGGACTCTCAACCACTGCACCACCAGGGAAGCCCCACCTTTTGGATTTTGATGGCAGGTGGAACAGTAAAGATAAGGAATGGGCTTAGACTTTGGAAAGTGAGTACTCAGGGGTCATCAGAAGATGCCTTCCTTTGGAATGCTGTCAACATAGAGAGTGCCTGCCGCACTGACAAGCACAGCACTGGAAACGGACCCCATACACACACGCAGTGATCCACTGTTCACTGTAAAATGAGCAGCTCTCTAGCTCTTGAGCAAAACAGCAGCAGCCTAGTGGGTGTTTGTGCCCAAGAAGAAATCAGAGAGAAAAAGAAGGCTACCGCCAGGGACACTGTTCTGACCTAAGCATTGTTCTCCATCGCCTTTTGGAGAGTCATAGTCGGTTTTTCCCTATTAGTATCGGTAGGCTCTGTTAGTTCTTGAAACACCTCTTAAAAGGCACTGTAAACAGTCCCTGTTGGGTTATTGTGCCTTCCAGCTAAGCTTGGGCTCCTGGGGTTGGCTTGGAGGTCAAGCTTGAGGGCTGCCCTTCTCACCCGTGGCCTCCACAGCCTCCCAACCATGGCAGGGTTACAGGAGGACGCTGAACTGAGGAGATCCATGGGAGGACAGGCAGAAATGAGGCTCCTGTAGGGTTTTAATTGCACAACAGAAAACAAAACTGCAAGTAGGCTTCCAGTATGACTCAGCTAACTGTCTCATCAGTGACTGTTTATTTACTTCTTTGACCAAAAGCCAATGAGTGAAAGGTGGAATTAGCCCTGAAGGCAGGGGCCAGGGCTTCTGGTGACATTTGCTATTGAAACTGAGCTGGAATCAGTCTTTGACCTGCTGGGGATCAAAAGAAATTGGTATTTTTAGGGCTCTTCTTTGGACCGTAAATCGGCAACCCTTGAGCTGGGGGGAATTACCAGTATTTGCCATCTTCCCTCACTGGCATTTTATCTTCTGAACACATCCAGTTCAGACTGCAGTGCTTTTTACTTTCAGCTAGCCTTGGGAACCGGAAGGGTCTCAAGAAGGCGTTGCAAACAATGAATAATTCAGGCTTTGGCAAGGACACACAAGAAGACTGGAAACCAGATGCGGTTCAGTCACGCTCAGTCTGCTGGCATATCCTGTATCGGAAAAACAGTCAAAGCAGTGGGTTGAATGGTGGCCCCTCCGTAAAAACTATGTCCACGTCAAATCCCTAGAATCTGTAAATGGTATCTTGGATGTGGATTATCTGATTGGGCCCTAAATCCAATAACAAGTGTCCTTGTAAGGGATGCACAGAGGAGAGACACACAGAGAGAAAAGGAGGAGTGTGAAGAGAGAGGCCGAGAGATTAGGGTGAGGCTAAGGAACTCCAGGACTGCCAGGAGCCACCAGCAGCGAGGAGAGAGCCCCCCAGAGCCTCTGCAGGGAGCCCAGCCTGGCAGGATTGTGGACGTCTGGCCTCCAGAAGCGGGAGAGGACACATTTCTGTTGTTTTAAGCCACCTAGTTTGTGGTGACTTGTTACAGCAGTCACAGGAAACTAACACACCATATGCTGGAGATGGTGCTGGGGTCAGGGAGTAGCCCATAAGCCAAAAGATTCTCAAGGAGGCTTTTTGTGAAAAGGAGAAGTCCTGCTCTGGGCTCTTTGTAGCAGTGCTCTTGGCGTGTTTTACTTTTTCCTCTATAAACTCGAATCCCCTGTTTTATTAATCTACTAGAGGAAAGAAAGAGCCTACTTCTGTCATCCTTCCTTAAAGAAATTGACCGTTACGGGCAAGGGGCATGTTTCCTCAACCAATTTTGAGAGCTGCCCCATTCTTTTCCTTACATTCCTACCACTCCAGCAGCCCAGAACGGTGTCTAGCCAGCATATTACATGTTTATTAGTTTCCTGAAGCTAATTTTGCCATCTTAAGCTCTTTCAGATCTGCCTCTCTGCACCCAAGGCAGGAGGAGAATATAACTGAGGAAAAGGTGGACATTTCTTACTCTATTATCTTACCTACCACGAAGGAAACTCTGTAAATCTTCTCTCAGCCTTAACAAACCTTTGGTTTACAGGAAGCACAGGAGATTTGATCTATCCTCAGTCGTGCCTTTCAGAGGACCCCAAATGTCAATTTTTTAAGTTAGCCAACATGCAAGCTAAATATTTTAACTATCATTTTATTTCCATCCAGGCCAAGGGACAACTTAGAAAAGGTTCTATTCTAAGTACATAGCCAACGAAGTGTGGAAGGGCCACCGGTGCCGTTGTTTTGAAGGCAGCCTGTCAGTCATTGTGATTGAAACATAACCCCAATTGCTTCCACAAGCATAATAAGATGCTTTGCAAAAGGCTGTCGAATTGTAGGATGTAATAAAGTCTGCTTAGCTTCAGTTTCAGTGCCGCAGGGTCCTAAAGCACGAGCCCCATTTCCTTATGCCTTGGGACTTGTTTGAGTTCCTTTGGTGCCTGGAAATGACAGAACACAAACCAGACATTTAGTTAGAACAAACAGCATTTTTTTTGAACCGTGGCAATAAACAAAATGTAAATCTGCTTACTGCCGATCTCTTAGATTGCCATTAACACGTTACACGAAGCCATATAGATGTGGGCCGGTGGCGTGACATAGGTGGATTCCAGCCCTGCAGATGCCCGTACTCCCTGGATCTCCACCTGTTCTGTGGCTTCTGCCCACAGCCTAGGCCCCAGAGGTCAACCGCATGGTCTCTTAATCTGCTTTAAGGACGCAAGTCTTATATACAAAATGAAGCCAATTCAGACCTTGAATTAGATAAGAATAGATTCTCAAATATAGACATTATCAGAAGTACCTGGCAAGCTTGTAAGGAAAACACCGATTTCTCCAGCCTGTCCTCCACATTCTGAATTAGCCGGTGTGGAGAGAAGGCCAAGAATCTGTGCTTGTTAGCAAGCGTCCCTACGATCATAGTCTGAGGCACCCGCCGCTGGATCGGGGGAATTCTTGAGCTAGTACGTAGCATGCAGAATCAGCTTTGCTTCAAGGCCAAGTTACCTGAAGGCTTTAGGCCAGGCCTAAAACAAAGGACTTCTACTTATAAAACAGGAAAGTGGGGGAAGCCCTTTAATCTTATTTGCGGGGAAAAAAAAAAAGATAATTCCTAGCTCATAGACATGTATTTCATAGCTCTGATACCGTCTCTTTACTCCAAAGGAGAAGCTGTTGGATACTTGGCTTCTGGGCCTTACTCACTGGGATTAGTAACGTGGGTGTGGTCAGGAGCTGGATTAGCCGGGGCTGACTTGCTTGGGGGACATTCCAAGGGCAGACCATTCCAGGAAAGGGAAAATTAAATAGGAGGGGGCGAAAGAGCAGAATTTTACGGGCTAGATTTCACACAATTTGGGGGAGGTTGAAAGAAAGGGCTCTTAGGAGATATTAGGGGCAGCTACCATGGGTGTGATATATGAAGAGATTTTGAGAACCACTGTGGAGAAGCACAAATGGACTTTCCTTCAGGGTTTTCCAGAGACTTCAGTGAAGATTTACATGGCTTTTCACTTACTGTTCGCTATTTATGGCTTTGAGTGCAACACTGTGGACACAGACCTGGGAGGCCAAGGTGCAAAGACCCAGCTTCCTGCTCGTTCCCGTGTGTAGTTCAAGGATATGCTCAATACCTCAATACGGGCCCATTCAACCCCACTGGGTGAGGACACACGGGCACACACTTCAGCCTCTGGTTCATGCAGTGAGTTTTCAGTGAGTCTAGCGCTATACTTTTTCTGTAAGTTCATAAGAAGGCCAGAGAGCAAAGGGCAGGCAGGGCATCCCTTTGGAATTACACCTGCTCCCTTCCAGGATCCAGAACACAGAAACCAACTCACTTCTGCTTCAGCCTTCACACTTCGGTTCAGGATCCCCTCCCCGCCTCCCCGCCTCCCCAGGTCCACTGATGTCTGTAAGTGTGGCGTGGAAAGTAGGGGGTGGGTACCAGTCAATCTGCATCCCCCCCAACCCCCTGCAGAAGGGGGCCTGTCTCATTCCTGTGTGATGCTGGGATCTTTCCCTGTTCCCAGCACCACCCATCTTGCTTGCACACGTGCCTCATCTCCCGCTCATTCATCATTGCCCGTGTCCTTGAATGATTATTGACTCTGAGTCAGAGGCACCTGTGCAGGCCTGAAAATGGATGTGCCCTTTCTTTTCCTCCGCCTCACCTGTCGAGGGCAGATTTATGTCCTAGGAGAAGTTTCCCTCGGTTTTATTTTTGGTCTTTTAAACACCGCGGCCCTGTGTTATTTCCTTCCCGACACCAGCCCTGTCATTTCTGAATCTCCCTGGATGCCTGTGCGTCCATTCCTGAGCTGGCCTTCTGTCAGTCTGCTTCTGATGCTTCTGCAAAGCATGCCTCACACGGCCTTGGCATTCAAGCCGTCCGCCTGGCTACTTAAGGCTCTGTCTTCAGCAGTTCCTTCTCTCCAACTAGCCTGGAAGCTTTTCATTGCCAGAGCACAGCGAGTGAACATGTTGGACTTTGAGACTTGGGGCGGAAGCCCAGCCTTGTCATTTACTGGCTGCGTGTGTGCGTGTGTGTGTGTGTGTGTGTGTGTGGAGGGGGGGTGACGTAAGACGTGCAAGGTTGGGGCTGCGGGAAGGACTGAGTGGGTGAACACATGTAAAGCGCTCAGAGCCGTGCCTACCGCATCAGAAGGACCCACCAGTGTGAGCCTCTGCTGCTGTCCTCATCACTGCTTACTCTCTGTGTTGCACGGCAAGGCAGAGGCCACCAGGCAGCAGAGGCCCACGAGCGTCAAAGCAAGTGAAAGTCAGGCTCAGCTACAAGGCCGGAGATTCGGCCTCATTATCCAAGAGGGCACATCTGGGCAACGGACTCACCTTGCCATCTTCTGGTTGGACTACATGTACCACGTGCCCTTCATGTCCCCACTTCCCTCTGATCTCACCTTTAGGCAGTGGTGTTTTCAATGCCATGTGGGCGTATCAACAAATGTATTTACTGAAGCATGAATAAGGCTCTAAGGAGGGTGCAAAGAGTTGAATAATGAGATCCTCGAGGTGCTTCCAGCCCATTTGGGGAAACCCATCGCACAGGGTGAGGCAAGGCAGTAGAAAATCGGGTGCCACGTGAGCAGTCCAGAAACTGTGGGCTTTTGGGGTTCTGAGAACAGAAGCCCAGAATGTCTGAGGTTTGACTGATCCCCTGAACACGTGCTTTTCAAGTATTTCTGTGTTCCTGAGGAACACAGTGAAGATGAGCTGGGACTGTCCCCTCCCCCTGCAAGGCCACGCTGGAGGAGGAACAGGTGGCATCACAAAGCTCAGAGCAGGAGTGGCTTTACAGAGCAGGAAATGGAGACAGAAGGGAGGCCCCGTGGCTCTGCAGGGTAGAAGAGATTTTTGGAGAGGGGAGCTTTGAATTAGGAAGGAAAATAAAACAGTCCGATGGAGAAGATGTAAATAAGTTTTGTTTTGTTTTGTTTTTTAACATCTTCATTGGAGTATAATTGCTTTACTGGTGTGTTAGTTATTGCAGCTCTATTTACAATAGCCAGGACATGGAAGCAACCTAAGCGTCCATCATCGGATGAATGGATAAAGATGTGGCACATATATACAATGGAATATTACTCAGCCATAAAAAGAAAGGAAATTGAGTTATTTGTAGTGAGGTGGATGGACCTAGAGTCTGTCATACAGAGTGAAGTAAGTCAGAAAGAGAAAGACAAATACGGTATGCTAACACATATATATGGAATCTAAGAAAAAAAAATGTCATGAAGAACCTAGGGGTAAGACAGGAATAAAGATGCAGACCTACTAGAGAATGGACTTGAGGATATGGGGAGGGGGAAGGGTGAGCTGGGACGGAGTGAGAGAGTGGCATGGACATATATACACTACCAAACGTAAAACAGACAGCTAGTGGGAAGCAGCCGCATAGCACAGGGAGATCAACTCGGTGCTTTGTGTCCATCTAGAGGGGTGGGATAGGGAGGGTGGGAGGGAGACACAAGAGGGAGGGGATATGGGAACGTATGTATATGTGTAGCTGATTCACTTTATTATACAGCAGAAACCAACACCCCATGATGCCAGCGCTTGTGGCTGCGAGTGACTTACGCAGCCCGGCATCCCCTCGTGTCCTGGGAAATGAAGCTACACGAGCTTTGAGGCTAGGTGTTGGGAGGGAGACGAAGCAGAGCAAACCCACCCCTAGGCAGCTCGTGCTGCTCGTGGGCATGTTCTCGTGTCCCACTGGAAGGCAGTGAGGCTTCTGTCTTCCCTGTTTGGTCCATGGACATTCACGTCCCTGTATCTGTGCCTCGCAAAGACCCTCCATAAAAGGCTTCCTCGTTCTGACGGAGTTGATGAAGAACAGCCTTTATTTGTCTCTAAATCTTTAGCTGATATTACTTTTCCCCAAGACTCAGTGGAAATGAAAAAGGATTACTTCATATTTCCTTCCGTCTTCCACAAACGAAACTAATTTTGAGAAAGAAAGTCCCTACAATGTGAAACACTTTCCCTTCCTTCAAATCCTCCAAGGGGCAAAGGAAGAGCTAAGAGGCCTGCGTGCTTTGTCATTTGCTTTGTCTGGCAGCTTCTTCTTATCGTGCTTTTGAGGGTGACCTTCCTCCAGCATATTCCTTCGCTCTAGTTGTGCTCTCCTGTTATAATAGAATTTTCGAGCCAAGCGTGGAACAGGCTACCTTTGATAATTAATGGTTCTGAGAGTTTGCTGAGTGTGTTATTTAATTAATGGCACGTGTGTCTGGAGTGTCTACAACTCTGTAGTTGAATAAAAGGTATATTTGCTGAGAGATTATAGACAAATACTCAAGGATCGTGACGGTGGGAATTTGTCGGGGTTCAGCACGTTTAACAGCCTAATGGGGTCATTATGTTTTTTCCTTTCCACCATTTAAAAGGCACTGAAGTTGACAGAACTGTGCTCCGTTTGCCTTGTATGTAAGCTGAGATTACAATCCAAAAAAATCCTTAGGCTAATGGATAAAAGTCTGTTACCTGAAGCAGAGCCTCTCATCAAAAACAGAGATGACATCTTTAATGTTGTATTTTAATGCTATGAAACTGATGGTCAAATAAGTTATGCTTTACTTCAGTTACTCACAAATAGGCTAACGTGAATTACGTTTAAGTTCTACGTGGCACCAAAAGATCAAGGGTAGAAAACTGGCAGGAAAACACAGTTGAAGGCTACTGGGAATAGTGCCTATTTCACACTACCCTGCTTCTCCCGAGTTTCTAGTGCTGAGAATGAAATGCAGATTGTGAAAAGACAAAGATGAACGTATCCCGTAGAGAGGTGTCAGCTGCCCATATAGGGAAATCTCTATGGCTCCATCTCTACATGTGTCGAGATAGACTGTCAATGCAAAGGGTCTAGTTTTAAGCCTGTACCGTCACTGTGTGTGCCTGAGCAGGTTGTATCTGCTCTCTAGACCACAGTTTCTTCCTTTGTAAAACCACAGGTTGAAGTAAAGGCTCTTTAAACTCCCTTCCAGCCCAAAGATGCTCAGAGTCTCGGATTTTTCTCCATAGGGAGATGGAAACTTTCTCTTCCGCTGATAGGAGAGATAGCTGATTGCTCACCTTGGGGATTTAAGGGTTATTTTGTCCAGGAAGAGACCCCTGGGGAAATGCAGAGCCCTGTAAGTGTGCCCTGCAAGGGGGCTAGGAGGCTCACCTATTCTCCAGAGCTCAGGTGGATGGTCCAGGGGAGAAGGCCTCAAGCCAGGGCCCCCCCCCGCCCCACTCTGTCCCTCCCACTGGAGACCTCCCCACCCCTGGCAGACAGTGGAAGGAGAGGCACTGGCTCAAAGGGCTCAACTGGAGTGAGGAGAGAGGCCCTGAAGGCTGTGCTCAGAAGCTTCTCTTTTCTGGGTGGGAGGGAAAGCCATCCGTCCAGAGCATCGATTGGCCAGCTCCTGTGCTAGGTGTGTGCAGCCTTACTTATGGAAAACTCATTTAATCTTCACTTCAGTCCCATGGCGTAGATATCAGAACCCCAGTTTAACAGCTGGGAAAAAGTCACACAGTAAGTGCAGGATTGGAACCAGATCTCCTTAACTCCAGAGCTCAACCCCTTTTCACAGGTGCAATGTCCAGCATAGTAGCCACCACCCACACATGGTGAATGAGCACTGAAAAACGTGGCTAGTCTGAATGGAGATGGGCGGAAAGTATAAAATATCTACCGGCCTTCAAAGACTTACTCTAAACAAAGAATTTAAAATATCACGTTATTTTTTTATATTTGTATAATTTTTATATGAGGAATTTTTCATATTATAAAGATATGATTAAATTTGGATATATTGGGTAAATATAACATATTATTAACAGTAATTTAATCTGTCCTTAACGTGGCTTCTGGAAAATGTAAAAGGACATGTGTAGCTCACATTCTGTTGCTATTGGACGGCACTGCTCTAAGACAGTATCCTGGGGTGCAGGCTCTGGGGAGAGCACACAGTGAAGCTGCTCTGGGGGTGGGGGACCCCTGGGCGTATCTAAAGGGTTGACTTAATATTTAAGAGCATGGGCTCTGGGCTCAAGTTAGGCCTGTGACCTGTTAGCTGTGCAACCTTGGTCAAGTTACTTTGCCCACCTGTGCCTCAGTTCCATCATCTACATATCAGGAAAATAGTAGCATCTACATCATAGAGTTGTTATGAGGACTAAAGATGACACAAGTGAAGCATTTGGTGTAGTACCTGGCCCAGAGAAAGGTCTAGATTCTAAAGAAATATTGTTACTCATTCATTCGCTCGGTGTTTTTGAGCACCCCTGAGATGCCAGGCGCTGTTCTAAGTTCCAAAGACAATGGCCCTGTCCTCGGACACTTACTTGCTAGTGGAAGGTACAGACAAACAAATAAGTCTATAATATGATGACAGGTGATCGTGAGCCCTATGCAGAAAAGTAAGGCAAGTTTAAGGGATAGGAGGAAACGGAGCTCTATTTTAGGTTGGGAACTTGGGGAAGGCCCTTCTGAGAAGATGACATTTCAGTCAAATACAGAATGGAGGGAGGAAAGGAGAGAATTCCAGGCAGGAGGGACAAAAAATGCCAGGGCCCAGAGGCGGGAGCTTGTCTGATATAATCTAGTACCTGCCAGGGAGCAGGAAAGCTGGAGGCAAGAGTGTGGGGCAGAGTCAGGGGAGATGAGACTGGATCCTATTCAGAGTCCTTCTCTGTGGCCTACAAGGCCTCCTGTGATTAGGTCCTGGTTGGCTTTACAAAGTACAGGGGAGGGACATGATCTGATGTCCCATTTAAAAGGATCATAAACTTAACATATTTCCTATTTTAATATGTTCATTCTTTTGTATGACCTCGGGTGAGTTTGAGGGTATAGATGGGTATTTTAAGAGTCAGGTCAACAGTTGACATAAGATATTCTATATAAAGAAGCTATATTTTTAACTGCAGCATCATGAAACCTTACCCAGAATGAGGGGAGTTCTTAGCTTTTATTGGAAATAATTTTCTTTTAAGCTTTTGCACTACTTTTCATTTCCATGGAGTGTCATTCTTTTGAAGGATGAAAGAAATAAAAATTAACCACAAACAAGATCGTCAAACTTAAAAAGAAAACAAAGAGGGAAAAAAAAACCTGCTCAGATAGACAACAGATCATTGAAAGGAGAGTATAAAGCAAACCCTTGATAGGGGTGTCACAGATAAATGCTGATTCACTGCCTTGAGCATTTTCCAAATGGATAACTCTGGAATCTGCGGGAGTCGCCAGAGAGATAAGAGAGGGGGCAGAGTTCTAAGGGAAGCCCTGTTACAAAGCTTCCCTTTCCCATAACTATCTATGACTCTGGCTTATTTCTAATTAAAAAATGATTCATGCAATATCATGGGCTTTCACTTCTTCAAAACAATGCCACCCCATCAGCTCGCAGCTCAGAATGCCCACAGTTCTTACCTTGTTTGGAGCCTCACTGGAACACGACATGGAGCTTTAGAGGAAAATTGCTAAGAACATCTGATTACATTCAAGGCCATTTTTTGCCTGTCTTAAAGGAATGAAAATGATGTGCCGGTTTTTATAGCCCTTCTTGACCTAAAGATATCTGCTGGTGGAAAGAGAATCCTCAGTTGGGCTCTTCTAATTCTTTAATTATTACGTGATCTATCATCTTACGCGAGGACTCGCACACTTCGAAAAATCTCTTAAATGTGCATTAAAATTGACTGGCTAACCCTAGACCGTGGGGCTGGCTCTTGGAGGGCATGTAATTGTCTGTGGGCATGGGGTGGTAGACACAACTGACACAAAGTCAACTACTTTATGGTGGGATAAGGTAGAGAGATCGATTTGGCCACAGGTAGGATTGACGCTGTACTGCCGACTTGCGCAGAATGCTGTTACACGCTTGCTTGTTCTTAAATCAGTCGTGTTGCTTCGATTCATCAGCATCTCTGGGGCAGGGATGCGCTTCACCTACTGTGCCTCAGACAGTGTTGGGCTCCAAGTGGGACCTCAACAAAGAGTTGGTGGTTGAGCTCTAGAACCTCAAGGTTAAAGAGGTCCTCTAGGAGGCAAGCGATCTGGGCCCATGTTGTAGCCACGACTCTTGCTGCCAACTAAGGAAACCCCATTTCAAATGAGCCTCCAGAGAAAAGTGCCTTTTCGACCTTTTAACTATGAAGGATGGGGTGGCTGTAGACAGTTCTTCTCCTCCCTTTATCTTTTGTCTCCCTTTCCTCTGGGGGATTGTCCTGCATCAGACTTCTCCACATATAAGCAGGATGCGTGCCAGTAGCCTCAAGTCCAGGCTATATCACCCCTTCTAGGACTTCTCTCTCTTTGTCCATACACCAAACGGTAGAGAAGCTCTCTAACTGGCCAAGCTGGAGTCACATGCTTACAACTGTGGTTTTGGAAGACGTTGGCAGTTCCAAAGTCCCATGTCTGCTACACGCATCCTATTTTCTGTTTGACTCTCTCAACTGTTTTCTAAATGTTTTGAAATCCAAGGGCTAATTACAGACTTTTGGTGAAAACCCCCTATCTCTAAAGGAAACCCCAACTGAAAGGTTTTGAATGGAGCCCTTGGGAGTCCTCACTGATTCCAGGAATGCGATATCTTATGCCTTACGGTCCACGGTGGATTAGCTGTGATTCACTCCTCTTCATCAAATGCAGTTTTAGTTTTCAGGCAAATATTCAGCCCACAGCCGATGCTGCATAGGGAAACAGGACAGCACCGTCTCTTTGGCAGAGTGGTTGTGATGATGGATAAAGTGACCTGTGCAAAGCCCCCAGCACAGAAATCACCAAATACTGGTACTTTTCCTGGAGTTAGTGAAGAAGCAAGAGTAAGCTCTATCTTGCACCTCAGCTTCATTGTACAACTCTTGTCTTTAGTTAGCTAGGATTTAAGCAGAGGAGGCCATTTCTATACAGAGACCCACCAGTTTTAGTGTAAAGTTAAGTGTGGGCTGCAGAGTCAGACTGCCTGGGTTGCCCAGACTCTCCACGTATAACCTGAGAGTCCTTGGGAAAGTCCCATAGCGACTGTAGGCCTAGTTTCCACATGTGAACATTGGGACAATACTAGAGGGTTGTTGTGGGGGTGAACTGAAATAAAGGCTGCGAAGTGCTTGGTATAACTTGCCCATAATGAGATCTCCATAAGTGGTATCCTTAAGAATCATTAATAATGAAGCATCCTCTGTGGTGGTTTCCCCTTCTCAGTTCCTGAAATAATGATCTTCTAGGCCAGCGTGGTCCCTTAAAGTCGGGGAGGATGGCCAAGACGAGCAGAATCGACTTTCTGATGTAACAGTGTAACTGACAGTGGGGGTCTGGCTGCTCGCCACTCAAAAGCCAATAAAGAGGCAAGGTTGGTGGAAAGGAAAGTTTGCTTTAATTTGGATGCCGGCGAATGGGAGTGGGGGGGAGGGGGGGATGGAGGCGGACTCCTGTCCAAAGGCCAACTCCCCCCGCCCCACGCGCCATTACCAGTGGGCAAGAGCTTCTACAGGCTGAGGGGGAAGGGGCTGCATGCAGAAACAGCACAGTCAGCTCCGACAGTCATCTTGAAACTGGTCACGGGGTGGTCTGACCAGTGTCATCTTGACTGTTTTAGGTACAGTTAATCTTCAGTTCCAGCGTCGGTTTGTTCCCACTTCCTTGAGGCCAATTCTCGGAATTATGGCAGCTTCTAACATGGCTACAGTCTAGTCATCATGTAGTTGACTTCTCCCACCTCCTGGGGGTTTCAGTATCTACAAGACAGCTCACAGGACATGGCTGTGAATATTATCTATAGCCCTTGAGGAGGAACTAAAGGTTCTTGGCTTTGTTTACTAACTGAACTATTACTGTTTTGTCCTGTTTGACTGTTTTCCTTTGTTTCTGCATTTTCTCACTTGTCTGATTAAACTTATTCTTCGGCTGAAGTTTTTTTCACAGACAGAAGGCAGGCTGAGGACACATGGGGGAAGGACCATAGGGTCCTGCTCCGTTTCAGTAGTGGAGTGTCTGTGAAGAATATATGCGGCAATTATTCTTTTCTGTTTAAACTTTTCCTGGAATAATTGAATATCCAGCCAGCAATTAAACCATACATTAAAGTCAATCTCTTCCTTCCTTTTCTTTTGTCCTTAACTTAAAATTTTTCATTTATCTGATTTATTTTTAGTCCTTGTTACGGTGAAATATAACATATACAGAAAAGTGCGTGTGTGCGTGCGTGTATAGCGCTCACAGAATTAATACAAAGCCAACGTGTCGGGCTTCCCTGGTGGCACAGTGGTTGAGAGTCCGCCTGCCGTTGCAGGGGACACGGGTTCGTGCCCCGGTCCGGGAAGATCCCATATGCCGCGGGGCGGCTGGGCCCGTGAGCCATGGCTGCTGAGCCTGCGCATCCGGAGCCTGTGCTCCGCAACGGGAGAGGCCACAATGGTGAGAGGCCCGCGTGCCGCAAAAAAAAAAAAAAAAAAAAAAAAGCCAATGTGTCCTGCCACCCACCCATGACAAAGAACAGAACATTGCCAGCCCTTCCACCCTCTCACTCCACACTCCCCTCCCCAATCGAAAGCTCCTCCTTGCCTCCTCCACAAAGGTAACCACTGGGCTGATTCTATGATGATTGCTTCCTTGCTTTCCTTTATAGTTTTACCCTGTAAATGAATGTATCTCTAAACGCTATAATTTAGTTTTGCCTGTTTTTGAACTTTATGCAAATGCAGTCTCACAGTATGTATTCGTGTTTCTGTTGTTCTGCATTCTTTAGACACTTGATATTTTCAGTCTTTTACAATTTTGACTATTGTGGTGGGTATTATAGTGGTATTTCATTGTGTTTAACGTATACATTTCCCTGGTGACTAAGGATTACTGGCCATTTTGAGACCTATTTTTTATGAAGTGTGTGTTCAAATCCTTTTTTGTATTTTCTACTAGGCTGTTGACTTTCTCTAATTGGCTTATACATTTTTTTCTTTTTCTTCAAAAATATTATCTTCTGGATACTGGCCCTTCATTGGTTGTATATGTGGCAAATAGCTTCTCCCACTCCGTGTCTTGCATTTTTCTCTCTTACTCTCCCTTAATGGTGTCTTTGATAAAACTAATTTGAATGTAGTCCAGTTTATCAATCTTTTTTAATAATAATGCTTTCTGCCCTATTTAAAAAGTCTTGCCCGATAGCAAGACCATGACAATATTCTCCTATATTCCCTTCTAAATTTGCACTTCAGATTTTGAATTATAATCCACCTGGAACTGACTTTTGCATATGGTATGAGGTAGGGTATAGTTTCATTAGTTTTCTACATGGATATCCAATTTTTCCAGAACCATTCGTTGAAAAGATTTTCCTTTCCCCATAGTTCTGTGATGTCATTTTTATCTTATATCAAGTGTTCATATGTGCCTGGATCTGTTTCTGGGCTTTCTAGTTTGTTCCATCACTCTATTTATCCTTGTACCAACACCATGCTCTCTTAACTTTTGTAGCCTTGTAATAAGTCAATATCCTTTAGAGTAAGCCCTCCTATACTTCTGTCTTGTTCTTTTAATCGTCTCTGGCTATATTTCCATCAGTGTTTTAGAACTAATTTTTCCAATTTTACAAAAAAAAAAAACCCACCACCACCACCAAAAATTACGGCATTAAACTTATAGGTAAATGTGAGACAGCACTAAATTTATAGGTAAATCTGAGTAGCATTAAATTTATAGGTAAATCTGAGAAGACTTGAGTCTTTATAAAACTGAGTCACTCATGTCTCCATTTATTTAATTCTTCTTTAATGCCTCTTAATAACATTTTAGTTTTCTGTCTAGAAGCTCGCATATCTTTAATTATTCCTAGGCATTTGATTTCTGATATTAATAGAAACTAACTTTACATTTTTTCATACCCTGTGTGGTTTTATGGATGGTTTGTGTGCCCCCCAAATTCACACATTGAAGCTCTAACTCCCAATGTGATAGTAATTGGAGATATGGCCTTTAGGAGGTAGACAGGTTTAGATGAGATCATGAGGGTAGAGGCCCCACAATGGGACTAGTGTCCTTATAAGAAGAGTGAGATTAAAGCCCACTCTCTCTTCTCCACAGGAGGACACAGTGAGAAGGTAGCCAGCTACAGGCCAGGAAGAGGGCTCTCGCCAGAACCCAACCATGTTGGCGCCCTTATCTTAGACTTCTAGCCTCCAGATGTAAGAAATAATTATCTGTTATTTAAGCTACCCAGTCTATTGTATTTTGTTATGATAGCCTGAGCTAAGACAATGGCCGAGAAATTCAAAACTTGCATATGTTGATCTTATATTCAGAGGCCTGGCTAAACTTTCTGATTAATTTTAATTGTCTCTCAGTAGATTCTTTTGAGTTTTCTGCATGCATCATATTGTATACCAATAATGACAGTTTTATTCCTTCCTTTCTAATCCCCTTATCCTTTTATTTATTGTTCTTGCCTTACTGTACTACCTGGGACCTTGGGTACACTGTGAAATAGCAGGGCTAATAGTGCATATTCTTATCTCATAGCCGTCTCAGATGAATAGTGTTCAACATTTCATCCTTAAGTACAGATTCCTTCCTAGCTCTAGTTTTTCTAGAACTTTTACGTTTATGAAGTTGGATGTTGAATTTGATCAACTTTTTTTCGGCATCTACTGAGATGATCCTATCATTTATCCTTTATTAGTCTGGTGAAAGGCATAAGATTAGTCTAATGTGTTATTCTTTTCATAGATCGTGCACACACATTGCAATTAATCTGTCTGTCTACCTATAGGGTATCCTTTTAAAATGGTGGCATCTGTGTTTCCATGTGCAATTAGTCTGTCTTTTTCCTTTCTGTTATGTTCCTGTCAGGTACATGTGTAAGGCAACTCATACAACAAATTGAGAAGTGGGAGAGGTTTTTCTTTTTCCTTTTCTCTGGCAGAATTTGTTCCACCCGTCATAAGATTCTTATTGAGAATCTTATTCAGATTCTTGTTTCTTTCTTAATTGTATGGTAGAATTCACCAGTAAAGCTATCTGGGCCTGACATTTTCTTTGTGAGAAGGGTTTTAATTCAGGTTTGAGTTCTTTAATAGTTATCAAATTATTCATATTTTTCACTTAGTGTCAGTTTGGGTAAACTGCATTTTTTTCTAGAAAAATAAATTTAATCCCAATTTTCAAACTTATTGGTCTAAGATTATTCATTATATGCTCTTCTCCTTTTTAATGACTGCAATATCCACAAAGATGTTTAGCATATTACCTTTTAGTTTTAATTTTTTTCTAATAAATGCATATGAGTCATAATTAAAAGTAAATCACCCTCTGAACACACCTTTGGTTGCATCCACAAGTTTTAGCCTTCTTCATTCAGTTCAAAATTGTTTCCAATTTCTACTTGATTTCTCCTTCTTTAGAATCCCTTTTGTATGAGTCTGCTGGTGGTGAATCCTCTCAGCTTCCGTCAGGAAATATGTTTGTTTCATCTTCATTCTATAAGGATATATGAACTGGGTATGGAATCTAGGTAGGCAGCTGTTTTTTTCAGCTCTTTAGAGATGTCATTCCATGGTCCTTTGATTTTTCTGTTGTTGTCTTTGGTCTAAGTATTACTCCACTGAAAGTAAGTTATTTTTTTTTTCTTTTTACTATTAAATCTAACAAATTACTCTTTGGATCTGATTTTCTGCAGTTTTACATGATATGCCTAGGTGCGTATTCTATACCCCCCGCTCTGGGTTTGGTGTGGTCTCGAATAGTTGGATTGATGACTTTTGCCAGTTTTGAAACATTCGCAGCCATTGTCTCTTCAAGTATGTCTTCCACTAGAACCCTATTTTGGAACTGTACATAAGTATCTATTAGACTTTCTCAGAATGTTCTGTATCTTCTGACCTCTCATACTTTTTCCCACTCTCCTTTCATCTCTTCATGGTTCATTCTGAATATTTTCATATGGCTCATCTTTAAGTTCACTAATGCTTTTTCTGCCTGTAAAAAATCTGCTGCTAACTTCATTCATTGGGCTACTGTATTTTTCAGTTATAGAATTTCTGTTTGGTTCTTCTTCACATCATCTCTGTACTTTTAATAGATTCTGGCTTTCTGCTGAATTTTTTTTTCAACCTCGTCCTTTCTATCCCAAAAGAAAGTAAACACAGTTATTTTAATGGCTGTGTCTGGGGATTCTAACCTTGTTTATATTGACTTGTCTCCTCATATTACTGTGCAGACTGTGTGTCTGCGTGTGTATGTATACACACTCGTATTGGGCATTCTATTTGAAAAAAAAATTATTTACAGAAATAATTTAAGATCTTGAATGGATTTATTTTCTTCCAGAGGTTATTTTTTTCTTTGCTTCTTCCAGGAACCCCATGGGACGAGGAATTTAGAATCACCTTACTTCAATTCCTGGGACTGAGACTTTCTCAACTGCCCAGACGTTTTGAAAATTGGGCTGCAGTTGATACCAGGGCTGATTTACATCTTGCTCACTCTTTCCAAGGGTATCACTTTCCCAGATCTTCACATTCCCATCCAGTTATGGGAGATTTAGAGAGGGCCCTGCCATTGGCACCCCAGCTTTTATTGCTTTAGCTCCATCTGCCTCTCTAAGACTCATCGATGCCTTCAGGGGACAGGCAACCCTTCATCCTGGGCTCCTCTCTCTGCATTTCTGTCCTTTCTTGGATCTTGACCCTGTACTCTTGTGATACCTTTTTACCTTTAACAGATGTTTTCTTATACTCTTGTGTAATTTTTCTAGTTGAACACAGTAGGTAGGTTGATTCAAATTATTTGGTCTGTTAGAAGCAGAAGCCACACTTCTTTTCTGGTGGTCTCAAAACAGCCTGCCCTACAGGTTTTGTTCTTTAATTACTGTTTGAACTAATTTCTCATGACTCAAACATCTCCATCGTTTATTATCTTTAAAATAGAAATCAGAGGGAACATAACGCATCTCCACGTTGGCATAGCTGATGGGCCCTCGCAGTCTCCATGGCCCACCATTCGTTATGAATTGGAGGTAGTAGAAGATACTACAGTGTCCTCTGGATCCTCAGAGAAGTATTAAATCCAGAAGGAGCACAATTTAGAGCTGCTTTTGATAGTGTATCCTGAACTGATCGGTTGCATGCCCACATGATAACCTGATTGATGCCCCTGGAGTGTCAAAATAAGGGAGCACTGACTATATAAGAGGCGGCTGAGGGACAGGTTAGGCATAGGCTGGAGTGAACTGCATAGCTACTGCATAGCTAGTAGTAAATGATGAGTCAAAGATTATTCAGGTGAATTTTCAGAGCCTTTCTTCATATTAACTGCCCACGACCTCTAGGAGGGTCTTTTCCCCCCACCTTCCTTTCTGGCAGAGACAAAGACAAAATGAGAAGAGTGGAAGAGTGGAGAGAAGCAAGTAGAAAAAGAAGAGTCTTGGCAGTGGGTAGATATTTCTAGAAGGTTTTTGCCATATGAGAGTATGCGGGTTGATATGTGACAAATTATCCATTTCTGGAGACGAGATGAGGATGAAGATGATGGTGATGATAGGCTTTATCATCATTTTGCAAGATGCAAGGAAAGCTTGAAACTTTTTTAAAAATTAATTAATAGTTTTTGGCTGCGTCGGGTCTTAGTTGCGGCATGCGGGATCTTTCATTGCAGTGCACGGGCTTCTCTCTAGTTGTGGCGCACGGGCTCCAGAGTGTGTGGGCTCTGTAGCTGCGGCTCGCGGGCTTAGTTGCCCTGAGGCATGTGGGATCTTAGCTCCCTGACCAGGGATCGAACCGGTGTCCCCTGCATTGCAAGACGGATTCTTAACCACTGGACCACCAGGGAAGTCCCAAGCTTGAAACTTTTAAAATTTACTTTGGGGATTTGGACTACACTTTTCCGAAAAGGAGACTCCGTGCTGATGGATCATGTATTTCCAAGGTTCAGAAGAGTTAAAATTGCCTACAGGACACTAGTCATTTCTCCCACCAGTCGAATGAAATCTCAGCAGAACAGTTCTGTAGATTTCTTTTAACCATTACTGGCCTGGGAAATCTTTTGCCTGAACTATTAGGGACATTTTAGAGAAAGCTGGATCTTGGTAAAGCATTTTAAAAATAATGAAGCAGAACTAAAAACCCATTTTGGAGCCATGGGGGTGGACTTATCTAAAAGAATGTTTATAAAGGGAGGTTTTTAAAGTATAACTAAATGGTTCTTCTTTTGGGCTATGATAAAATAACTCATTTAATGGGACATTAGATTTGATTATTTCTCAAGTCTCTATGATTCTGTGGTTTACCATTCCCAATTTAGGCCATAGAGGCTTGATTTATATTTAGCTAATCCAAATAACTGAGTTTTTAATTCCTTGCTATTGAAATCTGGTTCTGTAAACGTAGTCTACACAGAAGGAGGGAAGAGGCAGCATAATCCAGTAGAAACATGGACAGGAGAGGAAGAAAAAGCAAATGAAAATATCTTTGTTTAAGATGATGCATCCTTTATCTAAAGAGCTTAAGAACATACTAAAGTATCAGTATCCTTAAACAAGGGCAAGGGATCGTCTCTGACACTTCCGTGCTAAAGAAAATCTTTCCTTGTATCAATCTGGGGACGGGCTGAAGGAGTGCTGGCCAACACTTTCCTTGGTATTGAAGACACCCCGCCATGGGGATTACCTAGTGGGTTTAGGACTGACTTGGCCAAGGAGCTGAAGTTAACTCTTCCTCTTCCCTGAGGAAACATGAATACTATGATCTGCTCCTTGGGTCTTTCTCATTGGAGGCTGCTGAGCTGAGAGGAGACCCTCTTGGAGAAGGCTGAGATTTTTTTTCTCAGCTGTTGGGGTAGATTTCAAAAGGTACAATTCAGTGACCAGAACGTGTGCTAAATAAGTAGACCTGTCCTTTCTCGTCCACTTTGACTATCCATGATTGTGATATGTGTGGTCCTGTGGCTGAAATTATGGTGATTTTTTCAAAAATTCTAGTGTCAAAATTTTGCCTTGACAGTACATCTGTAGCTACTAATAATGCTGTTTTGGGCTGACTCAGTTGCTTTGAAAGTGCACGGCTGTGTTATAAGTAAATGAGAGGCAACCAATTATCTATAAAGTAATGGCAAGCACAGAGGAGAGTTTGATGAATTACAAACGAACTCTGCTGACACAGCAGGGTGTGGAGACCTGCTCTGCTCTGACTTTCTATCAGAGTTAGGGGTGATGCTTGCATATTTTACAAACAACACACCCCACCCAATTACAACATGGGGTGGGAGTGGGGACAGGAGGTGATAATAAACAAGGGTGTGCAGCGGCAGCAAACCCAAGTACTGAGTACCTAGAGAAAAATACTATGTTCCAGGAAGGATGCAAGGTTAGATAAGAAACGCAGATCCACCGTCATCTAACATGATTTATAACATACACTAAAAGAGCCATCACAAAACCCCTACCCAGGAACTCAGCCCAGTAGGGGGAGGCAATACCCCTACCCAGGAGCTCAGCCCAACACGGGGAGGCAATGCATAAATTCACCTAAGCAGAAGGCAAATGCTGAATTCCTGGAACCAAACAAAGGATGGCTTCAAGAGGCAGAGGAAACGGTTTCTAGTTTGGGAATGTTTATCTCTGTGGTCCTCTGGCAGTCTTGTCCATGCTGAGGATTAACCTGGGTTTATGCATAAAGAAGCTACAGAACAAGGTCGATTACTTACTGAGGGGGTTGCTAGGTACTCCCCTACCAAGCATTCAGCAGAGAGCAGCTCTTTGCCTATTACAGTCCCGTTTCCTAGATAGGGCATCTCTGGGCATGAGGCTGTACATTCTTCTCGGCACTACGCTGGTGGTTAAGGTAGACGAATGGCAAACAGATCCAATCGGCCCAGAGCCTGAGCGTGCCTGTGGGGTGTGGTGCAGGGCTTCCTGCCTGGAGTCCTTCATCTAGGTACCAGTCAGCGGCCTCGCATCCCCAGGGAAGCTCGCTCTGGCCTCCCGCGCGCTTTTCCCTGTGCCGGGGGAGAGACACGGGGAGAACTGGCTTAGGGGCTGGAGCAGGTCTGGAGTCAGCTTGGTCAGGTTTTGGATTCTGACCTCTACTGCTGTTTTCCAAAGAGAGGTATCGTTGGCCTGTTTAAGATCATTTTAGCTGATCTACACTGAATCCCTCTGTAGGGTAATTCTCTTTTAATCCTTTTGAATAGGGCAAATGGAGAGCCTTGGTTTGGTGCCAACCTCTCTAAGGATGACCAGCAACCTCAGGGCTGATAGCAACAGGCAAGCAACTATGCAGAGCTGGAATTCATCTGCACTGTTTTTCTTTCATTTCTTTTTTTTATGCTTAACTTCTAATAATAAGTAATACTTGTTTCTCATTGAGGCTAAGATATAAGGTTTAAGATAACCTGAAATTTTAAAGGTGGATCTCACAAAGATGAGAAAAATCATGACAAAATGGGAATAAATGAAATTTGTGCAACACACTGCCCACGCTCAAGGCCATGTGACGTAGGTACGCGGTCGACTGGTGGAGAAAAGAGGGCAGGAGTCGGCAGGTCTGGTAGTAGCTGGTGCGAGCTCAGCCCACTGCAGCCTGGCTGACTGCTGCTGGGGAGGCAGGTGCTGGAGGGTGATGAACAGGATGGCGAGGAAGCCCAGCAGGGGAGGCACGTCCTCGCCGAAGGGCCGGCGAGGCCAGTAGAGCGGGTGAAGAGGCCGAAGAGACGATTTGGAAGGTACAGGGGGGCTGGGATAGGGTGGCGGTGCTGGCTGGACACACGGGCTCTTCCAAGCAAAAGGTGGGTGGTGAGAGACGAAGGGAAGGGCTTTCGGGGTGGAACTAGGTTCAGGTCTGAGCTCTACCCCTTACTCGCCGTTTGCCTTAGAGTAACACTTAAATCACTGAGTGAGTCTCAGTTTTGTCATCACCTGCAAGATGGGAAAGTAACAGAACCCAGGTCTTGTAAATTCTCGGTAATGTGGGCGATAGTCATCGACCCCGGGGCTGAGCCCCGTTGTATCTGCCTGTGTGTGTGCTGTGACGCGTGCAGCTGTGCACAGTGAACGACATCAGAGCCTTTGAACTGGCTCTGCCCGACACTGACTGGACTTGCTGCTGAGGGTATACTCAGGAGAGCTTGGAGAGGCCAAGTTTATCTGAATTTCAGATAAATACTGAATACCGTTTTATTCAGCACCTAAGTACCTAAGTCTAGGTACGTCCATATCTTGCATGACAGCCCTATTTGTTAACCAACTTCAGAAAGTTCCACGAACCCCTTAACATTGTGTGAACATTCGGTGGATAGGTGCACTTTGAAAAGGGAGGAGAGTGGGTATCAAAGATCCAGGTGGACCAACTCCATGATCAGGTTTCCTAGATGAATGTTTCCTTTCCCCTTTGTCTCTAAAGAGAACTATATACAGTCCCGGTCTCACACTACAGGTGGTGAGGATGCTCTTGGTGAAATCTTAGGGCCCATGTCTAAGTCCCTCACCGCCACGTTACTAGCTGTGCGCTCACTGGCCGCATTATCCCTCCTGTTCTCATTCGCCACGTCTGACTGCTGGGAGAACTGAAGGTGATTTGTCTCGTCTGTAGCAAAAGACCCTTAAAGAGAGAGGTTAATGTTAGTTCATCGAGAAATGCACAGGCTCTCTGGCAACAGTCTGTGTGACAAGTTAAGGTGGATATCTTTCTGGCAAGACTTATGAGGCAAGTGGATTCACCTGGCAGACAGGGGAGTTAGGCCTCAAGGCAAGACAGAAGCAAAAACCGACAAAGCAGAGCGTACAGGAAACTTGGGTAAGAAGTTTACATTCTCTAAACAGTCTAGAAAACACTTGTGAGATAGAACCCTACAATTCAGCAGGCCTCGGGAACAGCCTGGAGCTTTCCTGCCTCTCCTGCCTCTCCCTGAAAGTGCCCATTACATAAGAAACCCAAAGAGAAAAAAATTCAGCCTAGAAAGTTGAGTCTGAAGAATGGTGACCGCATTTGAACAGGACATCCCAAAATGACACACCGGCTTTCAGAAGAGGAATAGAACAGGGTTTGCATTCATGCCCATAGGCCTATGTTCTTAGGTAAACTAGCTAGATCCTAAGGGGAGGTGGAGGAGAGAAGGGGAGAGATGAGAAGGTGAACAGCGGTGGCAAAGGTTAAAAATAAAATATCAAAGACAGCTTCTGCTACCACCACGCTACATCCCTTCAGGCAACTGGGTGCAGAGCTGACAAGCCAGTGACATGGGAGAATAAAACAAGCTTTCTAGAATGCAACGGCCTGAGCACACAGCATACGTGAACAGTAATGGAGGGGGAGGTAGCTGACACGGGGTCTTTAAAGAGGAGGTGGGGAGAGAAAGACCAAGAAATGCACATGTATCTTAAACTCACCAAAATAGACTTACATTTCCAAATGAAAACGTAATACTACAACCAATGTGTTTTCTAGCTAAAAGTCATAACTACCAAGTGGTTGATACAATTTGACATAATTCAACTGCTACCAGTATTTGTTCACTAATTGCATTTTTCATTTGTATCTGATCTACTTCAGCTGCTTATAACATAAACACGTTCACACAAGACCAGATGAAGCAGACGATTTTAGAAAAGAAAAGCAATTTAGAGAGGAGGCTCTTTATCTGGGGTCCATAATTCCTAAGGAGGTTTATTAACAGGGGTACCAGATAAAATACAGGACCCAGATAAATTTGAATTTCAGAAAACGAATACTTTTTTTTACTCAAGGTAGGCCCCAAGATTTCACGGGCACACTGTTTATTAAGGCATTTCAGAAGATGCACGAGTCCCTTGACATTGTGTAAAAATGTGGAATGGAGGTTGGCTATAGCTTTCTATCAGAGTCTTAAATCTGTGATCTCCCGACAGTAAAACATCATTAACGGAAAGAGGGAATTCTCTTTGCCTGGCCTGAGCTTCCCGGCAGCCAAAGCCAAGGGGCCAGTTTACCGAACAGCAGCAGGAGAGGAGGCCCAAGCGCAGGGAGAGCCTGCCTGGGTGTGGCGGAGCTGTTTCAGGGCTCCCGCAGCCTGACGGGAGTCTGAGAGTTGAGCCTGAGGGCAGTGGGGACTCCCTGGAAGGGTTTTGATGTTTTAAAGGATCGGGTTTGCCTTCCTTACAAACCACCTCCAGCTGCTCTGTGGAGATTGGCTTGCAGAGGGGCAGGAATGGAGAGGACAGAGGGGACAAGGGCCTGGGGTGGGCTGGAAGGAAGGGAACAGACCGGAGCGGTATGTAGAAGGTGGTGGGGAGTCGGGAAGAGAGACCCAGAGGTTGGACCAAGTGCCTCAAGGGTCAGGGTCCTCTCCACTCGGGCTTTAATGTTTGTGCAACCACCACTGTAGAAAGTGGGTGCGGCTGCTTTTCTGCATCCTCATTATTTCTTTTCGGTACGCGGGCCTCTCACTGTTGTGGCCTCTCCCGTTGCGGAGCACAGGCTCCGGACGCGCAGGCTCGGCGGCCATGGCTCACGGGCCCAGCCGCTCCGCGGCGTGTGGGATCTTCCCGGACCGGGGCACGAACCCGCGCCCCCTGCATCGGCAGGCGGACTCTCAACCCCTGCGCCACCAGGGAAGCCCAATCCTCATTCTTTCTTGAGTGAGGCTCTTGCGGGGGGGTGGGGTTCTGAGCGATGATAAAGTAAACGTACAGTCTTTACCTGCGTCACTGCAAGTAGCCCCGCAGCGCCGCGGCTTCGGCTGCCATCTCCTCCTCCGATCTCCACAAGGCTGGGGAGTCCTCCTTCTCTTTGTCATGTTTCTGGAGCTTGGGAGAAGAAAACTAGGCTCATTAACAGGCCCTTGGGATCTCCGTGAACAAGTCTTGGGGGAGCGGCCGAACAGCATTCGCGAATCAGAGGCCGGGGGCGCGCGTGTCTTTCTTTTCATTGTATTAGTTGCCAGAATGTGAAAATGGGGAGGTTTTGTGTACAAATCCACATCTCCAGCTTCTGTAATACAATAACTAGATTAGGCTGCTACGTGTGGTCCCTTCACCGCCTTGTAATTATCTGCTGAGGTCGGGAGTGGGCGTCACCGACGGGGGACACTCTGCATTTACCAAAACCCTCGCCACTCTCAAACACTGCGCTCGCCCGGCATCATCCATTCGTTTTACTTCCCAGACGCTGAAGGCATTACGTTTGCCACCTACCCACAGTCGTTCCCCAAGCTGGCCTGGGATTTACGTCCTCTTCTCTTTGCCTTAGCCTCTGTTATATGAGCTCTGAGCAGTTTTGCTCAGCGAGCCAAAACAGCCCCGGCTAATTTATGAGAATAATGAATAGAAGGGCCACGAGTACTGAGTAAGAAATAAAAGAGTACATGCATTAAAAGAGGCTTCAAGCAGGCAAATGGTAAAAATCAAAGAAAAACTAAATAAAAAATTAAACGAGGAAGCATCAAAAAATAACAGTTGGTCTGAGACAAAGGAACCCTTTTAAAATCCTCTTCAGACGCCCATATTTATTTAAAAAACATTTGTATATGTCTCCGATTTACATATTGAGTGAATAAAATTTCAATTCTATCAGAGAGCGAGAGAGGGTGTTGTCAGAACTCTCTTCTTTAGAAGAGGTCAGTTTTTCACCTTAGTCTCCTATTGCAATTTAGTTTTATTAACTGAATTTGTTATTCCTGTGCGTGGCTCTGCACACTGTAAAATGCTGAGGGTATAAATTCTTACAGGAGGCACAATGTACTATTTCGTGTTAAGTCGTTTAGGGAGATTGAGGCAAACGAATAGCACCAATGATAACTAGTGTTCACGATGTAAAGGGAGGTTTCTTCTCCACGTATTATTTCCTTGTGCATCATTTCGTTTAATCCTTACTATAGTCCATACACAAGGCAGGCACTGCTTCACTCCTCACCAAGGAAGAAACTGAGTTCCGAGGAAGTTCATTCACCTATTGGAGATTACCCAGCAAGGAGCAGTAGTGCCAGGGGTGTCCCCGGCAAATTTTGCCTTTTAGTCTATCCTGGAGGAAGTGCAGTGCCACCACAGAGTGAACAGCTCCGCAGATCCTGCTGCAGCTCAGCGGGTACCGTCACCCAAAAGCCAGATCCTTTGACAAAGGAGCCTGCTGACTCAGGAAAAAAAGCCTCACGACTAAAATAGTGGAGTTTGCTATTTCAGGCCCAACTCATTCTCACTCTAACCCAGAGACACCCCCCGGCCCCACCCTGGCAGCTTGCAGCCGATGGAGAAATGTCCCCATTACTTCAGAGCAAACTTTGATACAGAAGGCAAAACAGTGAGGGAACAAAGATAGCCTGGCCCTCCAGCTGAGCACTATTTCTACTTGGCGTAAGTTTGAGCCTAAATGAGTTTCATTAGCATATAACCAGGACACAAACATGTCATGGATCTTCCGCTCAGAATCTGGCTGCCAGCACACTGGTTTTACGTTTTGCCACATAGATTTAATTCTCCTTAGTGGAAGAAAACCACATTAAAAAGTCATTTCCCTCCTTGCAGAAGCAGATATGACGCAATGGCTACAGGCGAGGCAAACGGGATTGTGATTTTTCTACTCAGGAACTGATTTTCATTTTGATACTAGCTTTAGGTCTGTTATAAATCCATCTTGTAACAATTCAATAGGATGACAAGGAACGATGCAAAGCCCAGGCAATATGGCCTTCCCACTTCTGGTGTTGAAATCCAGCATTAAGTGGTCTCATCACACAGGTCGTACCAGATGAACGCAAATAATTTAGGGCCTGCAAACGTTAATGCCTCTTCGGTTATTAAGCTCCCGTCTGCTATTGTCATATGCCTTACAGATGGCAACGTTGTGCCAATGCTTATAAGTTGTCTATGGAAAACAGGAAATAAGTAAAACAAAAACTAATTGTATTTGCAAAGCTCTGTTGTATATGGTTTTTAAAACTTAGGGGTTTCCCTCCTAAAAGCCCCAGATGGAAGCGTGTAGCTTTCCTTAGAACAGCCGTGCTCAACCGCGGCTGCCCACTGCAATCACATAGAGAACTTTAAAAACTACAGATGCCTGGCTCCGCCCCAGGGATTCTGATTTAATTGGTCTGGGGGGCAGCCTGGGTGTGGGGATTCTTTTCAAACTTCTGAGGCACTTGAGAAGCAGTGCATTTGAGAGAAGATTGTGTGTATAGACAGAGGCCATAGACGTAACAGAAATCATACCTTTGCCTTTAAACCCATTGCCTACAACTCGGTCCCCAGTATGGAGGCTTTCCTTTGCAAACCCTGCTCTGGAACTGTAAAAAGGGAGTAGTAAGAGGTGTGATTAGTGATGTGCGTGACACGTAGTAAATAAGAGGAGCTGAGGGTTTGCTGCTGCTGCTACCATGACTATTATTATCATGATTATTGTTATTATTATTATATGCTGGATATACTGTCCCCTGACAGTGACCAATGACCAACCCACAGAGGTTGTTTCCAGGGGTAAAAGTACCTTTACCATCTTCATGGTTTCCCAGTGACCTTTAGCTTTTGGACCTTAGCTACTGTGTGAAAGGATTAACAGCCGTGATCAGAATTCAAACCAAACCAAACTAATCGAATGAGACATTCAAGTCTGAGGAGGAAAGTTAGCTCCTTCAGCCCTAAGATACCAGCAATAATTCCTACCTCTCAGAGTTGTTGTAAGAAGTGACTGAAGTATTACTGGAGGCTCCTGACAGGTAAAGGTTAAGGTCCTTAAAGTAAAAAGCATGTGGTGAAGGTCAAATGCAGTCAGAATTACCCTGGGAGCACAGCTGCCAGATTTAGCAAATAAAAATACAGGGCACTCAGTTAATTTGTTTTACTATATCTCATGCAGTATCGGGGACATACGTATACTAAAAAATATTCGTCGTTTATCTGAAATTCAAATGTAACTGGACATCCTGTATCTTATCTGGCAACTCAGTCTTGGAGACCCCTCAGGAAGGGACCATAGGAAGTGCCTGGTTTTATTTCGGTTGTTTCCAAAACCACTTAGCTGTGAATCCTGGAGAAGATGGAGGAGACTGTCCGAAGGAAGGTCAAATTCAAGGCTAGCATTTTATGCATTCTGGGGCTTATTATTATTTTTGCATGAAATGCAGAGGAACTCATTAGCACTGTTTAAAATCCACAGCTCGTCTGTTCTGAGATGCACAGGTTTTCCCATCGTAACATCTCTGAAATCAAAGCATGTCCTACAATCAACGGTGTGTCATAATTTAATTGGCAGTGTTTTTCTTTCTTAGTAGTACATAAAATAACAGTAGTTCTTTCCACTAGGGTGTCTGGGATTCACTGCTGTATAGTTCTCCATCTCTTTCCTCCCTGCTGTGAGGCCACAGAAGTTAAATCATGAATATGCTCAGCACCAAGGCTGATGTAACGTCTATTCCTTCCCTTCTCCTTATGCAACAGCAAGAGTTGAAACTCTTTTCAGAAGCATGGTTCTTTGAGGAAGGCTCATGCCAAAGTTACAAAGTTTGCAGAAAGTCGAACCAAAGTCTTTATTCACATTCCACAGAGGGAAGTCTGTGATGGCTCCTCGAAGTGAATTCTATTTCTATACAGCTTTGAAAAGAGATTAAAAAAAAAACCTGTATCTGCAGTCTTCCTGCTTTATCTGCCTGAAATGATTTTGGGGGAAGGTAGTGTTAACAGGATTTCTGATTGAAGTACTGATACGTGTCGATTTTGACACTGTGCTACTTCCTGTGCATTGAGTGTGTTCTCACGAGGCATGTGGGGCAATGATTAATTCCCTGAAGTAATGCTCAAACTGCCTTGACTATTGACATTTTTATAGCTCTGTAATGGAATACAGTAGGAGGAATGATTCACAATAATTTAAACGTTTTTTTCAGAACTTAGAATTAACCTGTAGTAAAATGCCAAATTATCTTCCAAGAGCAGAAAAACAATTTAAAGCCACTTCTCAAAGAAGACGATGGCTGAGTATAAACTTGGGTGGCGGTCTAAAATCCATCAATATCTTTCATTGTTTAGTTTTGTAAAACAATATGAAGAATGGAGAGTTTAAACCATTTCTTACAGGTTGATGGTTCTGCTCAGACAGGTGTTTATATAAGGTATTACAAGGAAAATAATAATTTCAATGGGAAGTACATCCTTAATTTTTTTAGATCTGACCCTCTGTTACTGCTTTGAATTTAGCCAACAAGCCTTTGTTGAGCACATGATATACTCCAGGCACCGTTCTAGCTCTTATGAAAGCTATAAAGATGAATAAGACAAAAACCTTTGCCTTCTGGGGTCTCACCACCCAACAGGGCAGACAGATTCATACACACATCATTTAGTCCAAGTCAGTATGGTATAAATACTGGACTAGAAGTTCCATCATAGTGCTCTCAGGATATCTGGGGGAGACAATAATTCTTACTGGGGTAGGGTCTGCGGTTGACTTTAAAAAATCAGGATTTGCACTGGCTTCAAAGATGGTGATGGGATTTTAAGGACAGCGTTGTTCTGGGCAATGGGAACAGTTTCAGCAAACACATGAGGTATCTATCTGCCAGCTCTCCTGTAACCTGTGCCCATCACCAGCTTCACCCTCCTCTGGCACTACTCTTTCTTTCATGACGAATGCTGCCCTGGCATCCTAGCCATGCCTGCCCACCTATCAGAGCTGTTGAGAGAGCTGAAACTCAGTTGCCATTTTGAGAAGCTTTAACATTCCATTGCTTAAAGAAGGGTCCCACACCCCAGCGGCCCAAAAGATGGCCTCCAGTTCTACAGTTCAAAACTGCAGAAAGTTTTGAACCCTATTGAGAAAGATATTCCCCTCCCAAATCACCTTTCAGTCGTCTGAGTAATCAAAAAGAAAGTCTCCGTCGGTAGGAGCTTGTCCTGAACGTGGTACCAGTGAGACCTCTAACAGAATGAGAGGTACCATCCAGACTGTAGCTAGAATATAAGACTATTTTATTTAGATCTTATTTATTTGAGGCTTATCTCCCATTTATGATGCCATCTCAAGTTTCCTTTTAAAGTAAATCTAAGTTAAAAATAAGAGTCAATTTAGAAAATATGTTAAGTAAAAACGTGGGAAACATGGCGTTCACCTCGGGAGATGGTCCAGAGGTGGGAATTGGAGCGGAGGTGGGGGAAGTGACTGCAAACGTGAAGCTTGGGCCTTTCAGAACATGCGGCAGCCATGTGGGCGTGGCTGTTTTCATTGAGTTGAACAGTAGAAGGCTCCAGACTTTTTTTTTTTTTTTGGTGACAGTTGCTTAGAAGTCAAAATAATTTCATACGATAAGAGCTCTGAAGAGAATCAGAGCAGAGTGATGTGCAGGGATGGTGGAACTTTGGGGGAGGGGTGTCTGGAGCAAGGCCTCATGAAGAGGTGCCCTTTCAGCTGCGACATGAGCGATGATTAGAGGCCCATGAAGCAAAGGGCTAGGAGGACAGCAAGCGGACAGCAACCTGGAGGGAAAAGGAAGCTTGGCATTTGAGTAACTGGCTGCAAGAGTAAGTGCGGGAGATAGCGGGTCCCTTACAGCTGGTGGGGATAGCTAGGAGGTTTGGATTTCATCTGTGGTGCAGTGGGAAGATATTAAAGGGTTAGAAGCAAGGAAGTAAAAGGACTGAATAACTTTTCATAAAGAATAGCCCGGCTGGAGGAGATGGAAACAACCTAAGTGTCCATCATCGGATGAATGGATAAAGACGATGTGGCGCATATATACAATGGAATATTACTCAGCCATAAAAAGAAACGAAATTGAGTTATTTGTAGTGAGGTGGATGGACCTAGAGTCTGTCATACGAAGTAAGTCAGAAAGAGAAAGACAAATACCATATGCTAACACATATATATGGAACCTAAGGGAAAAAAAAAAAAGGTCATGAAGAACCTAGGGGTAAGACGGGAATAAAGACACAGACCTACTAGAGAATGGACTTGAGGATATGGGGAGGGGGAAGGGTAAGCTGGGACAAAGCGAGAGAGTGGCATGGACATACATACACTACCAAACGTAAAATAGATAGCCAGTGGGAAGCAGCCGCATAGCACAGGGAGATCAGCTCAGTGCTTCGTGACCACCTAGAGGGGTGGGATAGGGAGGGTGGGAGGGAGGGAGATGCAAGAGGGAGGAGATATGGGAACATATGTATATGTATAACTGATTCACTTTGTTATAAAGCAGAAACTAACACGCCATTGGAGTAAAGCGATTATACTCCAATAAGGACGTAAAAAAAAAAAAAAAAAAAAGAATAGCCTGGCTGGGGAATTAATTAGAGGGAGACAAGCTAGTGCAGCAGCCAGAGAAGAAGTGGTGGGAGCTGGGAGGCTCACGAGGATGGGGTGGAGCGGGGCTCAGGTGCCCACAGTCAGGGTGGTGGTGGGTCAGTGCAGTGTGTGCGGTTAGTGAGAAGGCTCGGCCCCTCCCTGTACATGGACCTCTGCCTCTGATGCTTCCTTCCAGGCACTCTGTAAAGCACACATTGATCCTGGTCCCCTGCTCAAGGCTGCTCTGAACCAGTGTGAAAAATCACTGCGTTTCTGCTCAATACGTGCAGAACACTTCCCGAAGTCCCTAAGCACCCTTTCTGGACCATTTAGATTGGCACTGAGTTATATTTCATGATCTTGATGCTGTCTCACTTTCTCTGTCTTTCTCATACACATACAGCCAGTATCCTTTGAGCACACATTTTGTCCCCAAACACCGAATGTCCCTTCTCTAAGTACTGGTTATTGAGCAGATTATCACCACTTTGGGCTTTCTTGGTGTCCTAATGAATCACCTCTTGCTTTCACTTGAGGCCAAAAAAACCCCAAAAAACACGACTTGTGTCATCAACCTCTTGCTGCCACTTCTGCTTCTTTAGAACCTGAGATTCTTCAAATATTTCTTTGGGCAAAAATATGTTCATTTCCTCCGTTCTTTCTCTCCATGGGAGGGATCCTGTGAGCTGAAACTCTGGACTAACCACTAGATTACTGCAACCAAATTCCCTGCAGTTCCCTCTGTTCACTGTTGAGTTTCCATAGTCCACTTCTTTGCCGTTTATGGAGAGAAATTCTGGTAACTGATGGAGCATTCATGATTTGATTAGCTGCCAGAGCTTTGACTCGAGCCTAACTTGCTTGAGTAGAAGCAAAAGTTTTTTAGTGCTGCCAATGGGGCCAAAATGCTGAAATAAACTGTTAATTAATGACGTCCTACTTTCAAGGAGTATAGAGTGTTGATGTTTAAGAATTTGTAACCCCCCCAAGTATTTGCCAAACCACTGTACTATAACAGAACCCAACTGCTGATCCAATTATCCATTAAAGTATCACATTGTCAAGCCTATTGCCAAAGCAGCAAATGAGACTGCCAGCATCACAATTTGGATGAGATGCTACTCAACTGACTAAACTGTGAATGGTCTTCAGAGCATCCCATACACCCTAATAACCTGTACAAACGCAGGTGAACAATTCTGGTCTGCTGGGGTGCACACCTGCCATCAGAAAATCGCTTTAATCGGTGGGACATTAAAGTTTGCAGTTTTCCATCAGAAGCTTGTTAGGAGCAGTTCAGCAAAAAGCTACTGTGGCTTCTGGCCCTATGCAGAGTTGATTTTAATTAAAACATCAAAGGGGTCACTTCCGGTCAGGGGAGCGAGCCATGAAGCTAACCTGAAATGTGCATCTGATGAAGGGAGGCCCACCTGGATCTGCCGTGCTGCAGGCCACAGTCTAGAACTTCCTGACAACGTGACATCGGGCAGCTGAGGAACAGGACTCAGCAACGGGGCTGTGAGGGAGCAGTGAGGGTTGATACAGGAGTCGCCGCATTTGAGAATCATCGGCACAGACAGAGTGAAGGGCAAAGTCGGCTGATTCTTAGGACACCCCACTGCTAAAATTTTCCTCATAGCTTACCACAGTGAGCTTCATGTTTAATCCTGCCTAATAGTGGGGCTTAGCATTTCAGCTGACGGTCCCATGTACAGCGGTAACCTGGCTGCGACGGTTCGGTAGAGAACTCAATCGCGCTCACCCAGGAGCTCTTTGCTCTTCCAATTACTAAAAAAAAAAAATCCAAAAAAAAAAAAAAAGCACTCAAGGGCTTCCCTGGTGGCGCAGTGGTTGAGAATCTGCCTGCCAGTGAAGGGGATATGGGTTCGAGCCCTGGTCTGGGAAGATCCCACATGCCGCGGAGCAACTGGGCCCGTGAGCCACAACTCCTGAGCCTGCGCGTCTGGAGCCTGTGCTCCGCAACAAGAGAGGCCCGCGCACCGTGATGAAGCGTGGCCCCTGCTTGCCACAACTAGAGAAAGCCCTCGCACAGAAACGAAGACCCAACACAGCCAAAAATAAATAGGAAAAAAGAAAGAAAACAAGCACTCAACAATAGCTGATTTGGTAACAAGCCTCCTGTCTAGTTCCCATGTTTATGGCAGAAATCACCAAATCACAGTAACATCCATCTTTGTATCCTCACTGCTTGCTGTGTCTGACACCCAGGAGTAGGTTTTCAAGAAACATTTGTCAGAATAGGTCTCTAAGTTACAGCTTCCCTCCCAACCTACTGGCTGTGTAAGTTCATCATCCCCATTTTCCAGAGGAATCAATCATCCAAGTCTCTTAGGAATGTAAGTCAGGAGAACATCGCATGGCTAATTAGGAACAATCATTGGTTCGGATTAGAAATACAGTTTACTGGCTTCTAGTTCACTCAGGGATCCACTCTGTAAATTTTCCTTTGGTTCACATTTTTGAAAACATGGGTACTAAAGCAGTCCAGAAAAGAAAACCAAAGTTGCAAATAGAGATCAGCCTCTGAGCTGGGGTGCCTCCTCTGTGGGTGGGGGGCGGGGGAGGGGGACAGTTGTCTCCCGGGGGCAGTTTTCAGTTAGTAATTGCTGGTCACTGACGCCTCGCCCCAGGCTCCACCCTATCTGAGTTTTCCTGGTTTTTCCGTGGGTAGGAAATTAGTGAAGTCACAGGGGCTAGAGATTTCTACCAGTTTGATTCCCTCCGGCCTCCTGAGAAATGAAATGAAGCGCCCTTGGAAAGGGAGGTTTGTGATGAAGCAAACTTCAGAGAAGGAAGCATTTATTCAAAAAGCAATTTCCTCAGCCAGTCATGCTCTGTAAGCCTTTCTTCCCTCCATGTTTAGGACACTGGTGTTTGAACAAGAGTGTTCTCCTCCTTTCTCCCTAGAGTGATGTCAACCTGTGGTACTCAGAATGAGGAAAGGGAAAAGGCAAAGGGCCAATTTCAGGTTTCGTTCGACTCTCCTGAACTTTTTATTTTCTATTTGCTCCTGCTACAGTATGGCTTCTTTTTTATCAAAGGCGCCTTACAGAAACTTTAGAAGCATGGTCCAGGCGAGACAGCTTATCCCCGAAGAGGGTGCTAAGACAGTACACCACCCAAAATTCACCGCCATAGACATGGCCTCAGAATCCTGCTTAACACAGTGCTCCAGGCAGCTACAACTGGGCCTCAAAATAAAACCCATTTGGAGACGCTGAACTAGGTTAGGGGGTTGCAAATATGGGTCCCCCAAACACTGGAAACTCGTTTGTCTGCAGAACTCATTCAAGTAATCAACAAATAGTAAGATGTCTTCCACGTGCTGGTACAGTGCATGGCACCGTGCAGGCTGGGCAAGGCGGAGTGTGTACAGGAGGCTTACACTCGAGGAGAGAAGGCAGGCAATTAGCAAGGAATCAAACCTATTACAGCCGTGAGAGAGAAGAGTAGAGATAACTATCAGTACATTAGATGGTATGATCAGGAAAGACTGCTCCGAGGAGGTGACTGACAGTTAAAGCTGAGAGCGATCAGCAAGTGCAGACACCCAGAGAAACACGGAGGCATCTGAACGCTCTCTGAACTGGCTGAAGGCCAGGGACTGAAGCCGAGTGAGGAAGCACCCAAAGAAAGGGCGAAAGAAGCAGGTGCTTCTCCCTCCCTGTAGGACCAGCGGCGCAAGTGCTGGAACAGAAGAGGGATTGGATGAGTCACTGGTCGCATCACCTTTGTTCAGCACCCATTTTTTTCTAGGCTCAGAAGAATAGCAATTGGGTGAAGACACAGGGAGTCCAGACTTGGCGAGGTGAAGGAGGGGAGGCCAGTCTAGCCTTTGAGCATGGGCAGTGCCGCTCCCTGGCTTGAGTTTTGCTTGCTGGGGCTCTCCCTCACCTTAACATCAGGTCTTGCTAACGGGAAGCTTTCCACAGGAAAGCGGATGAGCAGCAAGTTATCTGCACAAGTGGTGACCACCGTGGAGCAGCGAGGATGCTGGCTGACCTCGGAAACTTCTCTCCGAATGTCCAGCCTATGTTTGGCAGAGCTGAGAGAGCTCCCCTAGCGCCAGCCAGCCAGGTGCCTGGCACCGGGACCACGTGCGGGCAGATGAGAAATGACTAACAGAAAACCTGTATTCCAGGGGTGCTCACCACTCCGCTGGATTGGTCATGCTTCCTTCTGTAAACAAGACGATTCGTTCTGCCTCTGGTTACAAAACTGCACCCTCTGAAGCTGCTGTGCACCCCTCGGAAGTAACCTACCCTCCGTGACTTACAAACCCATTCATTTCTGATGGAGCTGTTCCAATGCCCTTCAAAGAACCTGGCTGGTGTACACTGCACAAACAAATTAGGAGCCAGCCTTTCCCAAACGCCTCTCTCTATTTCATTTAAAAACCTTCTTTGGGCTTCTCTGGTGGCACGGTAGTTGAGAATCTGCCTGCCAATGCAGGGGACACAGGTTCGAGCCCTGGTCTGGGAGGATCCCACATGCCGCAGAGCAACTAGGCCCGTGAGCCACAACTACTGAGCCTACGCATCTGGAGCCTGTGCCCCGCAACAAGAGAGGCCGCAACAGTGAAAGGCCCGCGCATCGCGATGAAGAGCGGCCCCCGCTCGCCGCAGCTAGAGAAAGCCCTCGCGCAGAAACGAAGACCCAACACAGCCCAAAATAAATAAATAAATAAATTTTTAAAAAGCAGTTTCTTTAAAAAAAAAAAAAAACTTCTTTAATGAAGACATAAAGCCTTGGTTGTGGCTGGAACGCTAAGCTTACCAGGCATGACAACAGATGTTTGTCACAGAGGATTTCAAATGCCTTTAAAAACAAAAGAACAAAAAAACCCCAGAATACTCGAAAGAAACTGAGACTTCCTTGTTAATCGGCTCAGTTGTTCATTTTCTATACCCTATAAGCGACCATAACTCAGAAATCGGCACAGACAAGGAGATATAAGGCAACCGCAAACACACACACACACAGCTTCGCCTGAGTGAAAACTTAAAATGCAATACCGGCTCATGACTTTTTTGAAGCATCAGGCTAGAAGAAACATACCCTCACCTTTTTCAGCTTCCTACTGTGCATCTCTCAATTATTTATTACTAAGATGATCAAAAGGCACTATACACACAGACACACACACACACACACACACACACACACACACACACACACACACATACAAAAATCCCAGGGGTTGGCTCACATATATATATGGCTTGATTTTAAAATATTAGTATCTTTGATATTCCCATTAAAGCTGAAAGTATTATTATTGGGAGGTACAACTTCAGGTATGAAAAACCCGTAAAAATCTTTTGAGAGTCCTAATCTTTTAATTAATCTCACCTCAGTGCAGCTCAAGGGTTTAAAGGAATTTGTTTGGTTGGTTTTAGAAGATGAAAGATCAGAATGCTTTAAAATAGCTTTTTGTAATTTCACGTATCTATTTAAAGGTCCAGAAATGAATATTCGAAAACAGCTTGGGTCTCGAGTCAGGATTTAAAACACATATTTAAAGTTCCCTGGTCCAAACATCATGTGACATCCGTATCCCTTCCGCCATATTGCTGCCCAGGGGCGCACTCATGCCCTGCCTTGAATGTTCCAGGGATGACTATCCTACTGCTTCTCAGACAGTCTGACCCTAGTTGACAAGCTGTGTAGGAGACCATCCTTCCTCACCCTGGGTCTAAACCTCCCTTCCCCCAACTTCTACAGCTCTTAGAGTCACACCGCACAAGACCAAGTTAATGTACAGATATTACTTCTGAGTACTGATGAATTTGAGCTATACCTAAATCTGGCAATACCACGGGCTAGAGAGGACATAAACCCTCAGGAGTGCTCTGGCATTGCCTGTGAGAGAATATATCGAAACAACCTCTTTGGGAAACAGTTTGGCATTATCTCCTAAAGCTGACATTCACAGTACCCTAAAACCCAGCCATACCACACCCAGGTATGTACCCGAGAGAAGTTCTTGCCCACATACATGAGAATCTTCAAAGGAGCTCTGATTAAAACAGCAAAAGCCTGGACATGGCCACTTATTCAGAAAGTAGATGAATAAAATGTGACATATTCATATGATGGACTATTACACAGTGGTCGAAATAATTGTTGTTTGATAGAGACAATTAGCCCATATGGACTAATCTCAATAACATACTAAGGAAAAGAAAAATTCCCAAAAGATATCATGCAGCATGATACTTTTGTATAAAGTTGAAAAGTATGTATTTTTGAGCTGTTTTTTAGGAGTGCATAGAGATGCCTAAAACTAGGTAAAAAGGAGTAAAGGAATGGGGACTATGGGATTCAGGGTGATGGACAACTCAGTATGGGGGAGGGTGGGGAAAAGATGGGGTGTAGTCTTATCACATGGTTAGATATAGGATGTGGTACATGCATACAATGGAATATCAGCCATAGAAAAGAACAGAATAACGCCATGTGCAGCAACATGGGTGGACCTAGAGATTGTCATACTGAGTGAAGTAAGTCAGAGAAAGACAAATGTATGATACCGCTTAAATGTGAAAGCTAAAGAAAGGGTACAAATGAACTCATCTACAAAACAGAAATAGAGTCACAGATGTAGAAAACAAACTTACAGTTACCAGAGGGTAAGGGGGGTGAGAGGGGTAAACTGGGAGATTGGGATTGACAGATACACACTACTATATATAAAAAAGATAACCAATAAGGACCTACTGTATAGCACAGGGAACTCTACTCAGTACTCCGTAATGGCCTATATGGGAAAAGAATCTAAAAAAGAGTGGGTATATGTATACAACTGATTCACTTTGCTGTACAGCAGAAACTAACACAACATGGTAAATCAACTATACTCCAATAAAATTTTTTAAAAAAGGAAAAATAATCATAGCTTTTGTTTTCAGTGATGCATGTGAAGATACGCATTAGCCATTAAAACATAACTACTTAAAGAACTATATGAAAGCAGGCCGTGAGTGAAAGCAAAGATGGCCACCCTCAGGCAACACTTAGAATTACACCCCAGGATGACTGATTTCCCTCACTATGGAAATGCAGCTTCCATTCTGAGACCCTCCATAAGAATTACAACATGGTAGCACTTGCCATGTAAAAACACCGAAGTTATTAATTGGATTCCAGATGACTAAAATTGATGTATCCCTTCACTGAATCCCCCCCACCCCAGGATCTGTTTTGGAAATAACACTCCACACAGGATGCTGTTCTTAATGAAAACTGCTCTGCCTTAAGAGCTTTCTGTCTGCGAGACAGTCATCCAAACAAACACTCTCCCCTCCATAGATTTGCTCTCATGTCCTATCTCCGAAGCAAAAGTAATACTTGCCTGGATTTTAATAAACATGTCTGCAGTAGTGATATAAATTTCACATGCTTTCTGCATTTCATAATCTCTCTTAGCGCTTTTCTTTATGCTGACTGCCACGCCAAGACTGTATTTTAAGGGCTCTGTAGCAGCTCTGTCTCCATTTCTGGTGCCCACCTTAGGGGGCAACAAACAGTATGCTGATCGCTGTTTAGGTAGCAAGCACAGACATGATGTTGAAAAAGCCGTTTACTATCCAAGCTACTTTATTCCTCTCCCTCTTTAATGTTTGACTTTGACTCCAGCTCACTGACCTTAGACTGAAGCACGGTAGCCAAGTTATCAGTCCAAGATCTGCGAGTGTTCCTAATGGGTTACTCGGATGGTGCCTACCAGATGCCAAAATTAAAAATTTAAAAAATCAAGCAAACTAATGTTTTGGCACCCAAGAGGCAAAACAACCTGCTGAGGGACTAGTTCTTTCACTTCGCACGTGGTTACTCGAGCCTCGGGTGGAGAGGCAACTCAATCTACTTATAAAAGGAGTCAGATTTGGGACCTAATTCTTCAGCCAAAAGGCAGCTGAATCAGGAGGAACAAACACGGCTCTATGGAAAAGGTAGCCCTGTCCATGTCCGAAGGAGAGCTGCTCTTGGTCCAATACTAGGGACCCCGCTGCTCTAGGGAAGTGGAAAACATCAAAGGATGGGAGCCCAAGAATCAAGACGGCATAATTTTGTTGCTGTTCTACTACTTTTTTTTTTTTTAATTGATGGAACTCTAGTGAGTGCTTGCCAAGCGCCAGGTACAGAGATGATCTCATTCAATCCTTTTAACAGCACCTACCTCATGGTGCTGCCATGTCCATTTTCAGACGAGGAAATAAAGGCTCAGAGCTGAGATCTTAGAGCTCATGGGTTGTGGGACATCAGGGCCCGCTCCCTCAACCTGCATCTCCTCTCTCATAGAGCAGTGCTGAACATTTGCTAAGCAATAGGGAGTAGGTTGAAGTATCACCATCAAAGCACTTTTGTGAATGGAATCTCCTTGGATCAACCCTGGGGTAGCTAGAGGCACAGTGTCATCGTCCCCATTTTACAGAGACGGAAACAAAGGTCGAGAGAGATTAAGTGAATTGCTGAGTCTTCAGTCTTGGACTGAAAGCCTCAACATGTTTCTCTACTAAAAACGACCTTCGATTAATAAATAACAGGGTGGCCTGCCTCTAGTTTCTGGATTGGAATATCACAACTGAAGAAGCATGTATTGGGGGATGTCTTAGTAAAAAAACAGAAATTAAATTATAGGCGATGGGTCAGGGCACTTTCAGCTCAGTCTTTTAACCCTTGCCATGTGTGCTCGGTCCTGAGTTACTGGTCCTTGACCCGGCTTTCTTGGAATGATAGGCCCTCATTTACCATTTCACCCTCATCTCTCAACCCTGCACACTGTTTCCATCCTATTTGAGTAGGAGTGGTTCTTTAAACAACCAGCCGCCTCTTTCACCACCAGCCCTTTGCACAGACTAGTCTCTCTGCATGGAACACATTTCTTCTCCTGTTCCACCAAGGCTAGACTAGGTGGTCCTTCAATAAGGTTCTATTTCAGGACATTTACTGTGTTGTAAGTATCTTCCCCACTAAATTATAGGCAAAGCCACTTCTATGAGCAATATTCAGTCTTTCCTTAACCTTCAAAACACTAATGCCACACGGTTCCATCTAATACCTTAGCAACGACCTGACCAAACCAGAGCTAGGCACACAAGTAGTTCACTAAATACCTCTGGCCCAAATAAGCCAACTACAACCGATATTTAGAAGGGTGACACAGTTCTAACCATCCCCAGTCCTCAAAGAAAGGTTTGATGATGTTCTCTAAACCAAGCATTATAATACTAATGCAGGGACGGAGATGTACACTGTAGAAGAGGACACAGAACAACATTAGGTTTCTTTGTAGCCCTCATCGAGCTGAAATTTATGTTTTTACGTAATCACATTTCTATGGTATAGAAACTTATGAAGGATCTGAGTAGAAAGCCAAACCTTGGGTGTCCCTAGTCTTTGCCTGTGGATCCCCAAGGGTATCTCCCCTCTTCCAAGGACAAGTGGAGAGAAAACTGCACAGGAAGCAGAAGGACAAATGAAAGATATCTTTGTGCCCACTTAGAGGTCAGCATTCCACCCTTATTTGTGATCCATAATTAGTGACAATTGCATTTTTTCAGAGTCTGGAAAGAAAAACAAAAACAAGGCAGCTGACCTCAGTTGTCCCACAGCTAGTCATCCTTTGAAGGGGACGCTTGAGAGAAAATGGAAACGGCAGGGTGGTGCCCAGGCTGTGGTGCGGAGTATGCTTCGGGTGGTCCATGAGCACCGATGGCCAAATTCTCCTCCTGAGCTGGCCTGGTTCTGACACTCTCCCATCTTGTATTGGGTGAGGTGGGCATCAGCAGGGCACCTTGCAAAAGACTTGGCATGATGCCCACCCATCTCTATGAAGTTCCTTCTCATTGTGGGCACTCTTCTACGAGGATTCCTAATTGTATATGTGCACACGCTGTGTCAAATGCGGTCTCCTTTGCCTCTGCTCACAGCGTATTACATTTTGAATCAGTATATATAATTACTTACCACAAGCTGCCAGGCCAGATTTTCTGAGCATTAGTCTAATTAACTTAAGCTTGATAATTATGTTTCAGATACCACAGCAGTACACACAGAATTTGCAGATTATGCCGCCAGCTTATGTGATTCCAATAACATGTCTTCTCAGAAGGTGGGTTAGTTTTGTTTTTTTTTTTAAATGGCCATCTGATAATTACTTAGGTTTCAAAGTTTTCCCTTAAAAATAAAAGCAGTCTGCTATTTAAGACAGCTTCTCAAATCATTAACACAGACTGGACTGAAATAATAGATTTCTGTGTATTTGTACACACAAAAATCTTTTTTTTTTTTTTACTAATATAAGCTCAAGCTGAGGAAATACTAAAATATAAAGAATTCTGATGGTCGAATAACAGAACTTTCCATGTTTCGACTGGTCTATGCTTTGCCTTTTCCATTTACACTTGTCTTGATGAAACATAAGGGGGGGAAAAAAAAGCAAAAGAAACAGAAAAACCCCAAGACTTATAGGCAAGAAAGGTCAGCTTCTGGTTGAATTAGGGCATGATAAACTCACATAAGGATAGTAACCAACTTACAGAGGGTTTGCTATGTGCCAGGCACTGTGTTAAGCCCATTTTGTGGATCGTCTCATCTAATCATCCTAACAGCCCTGTGTAGCAGGTATATGTTATGGGTTGAATTGCATCCCTCCAAAAGATATGTTGAATCCCAAACCCCCAGGACCTCAGAATGCAAGCTTGTTTGGAAACAGGGTCTTTACAGAGGTAATCAGTTCCAAAGAAGGTCATTACAGTGGGCCCTGATCCAATAAGACTGATATCCTTTTACAAAGGGGGAATGTGGACACAGAGAAGCCATGTACACAGGGAGGATGCCACGTGAAGATGAAGGTAGAGATCAGGTTGATGGATCGACAGGCTAAGGAATGCCAGAGACCAGGCCTGGTAGAGAGGCCTCAGAAGGAACCAAACCTGCTGACATTGTGATCTCAGACTTCTAGCCTCCGGAACTGTAAGACAACAAAATTCTGTTGTTTGAGCCACAGAGTGTGTGGTACTTTGTTACAGAAGCCCTAGCACGTGAATACAGTACGCATACCCATACTACTCATTGTGCAGGGGCCGAGGCTCAGAAGAGCTGTGTGATGTGTCCAAGGCCACACAGCTGTCACAGGTAAGGATGGAGTCCACAACCAAGCTTCTCCGACTCCCAAGCTCATGCCCTTGGCCTCAGCCACTGCTCTGCCACACTGCCTCGACCTAGGAGGGTGGAAAGAATCCATGCAACAAATCCCAGAAATGGCTGGCATGCTGTGATCGTTTCAGTGCTTCTAAATTAAGAGTAAGACTGGGGTAGTGAATGAGATACCATCTCACACTGGTCAGAATGGCCATCACCAAAACATCTAGAAACAGTAAATGCTGGAGAGGGTGTGGAGAAAAGGGAACCCTCTTGCACTGTTGGTGGGAATGTAAATTGATACAGCCACTATGGAGAACAGTATGGAGGTTCCTTAAAAGACTAAAAATAGAACTACCATATGACCCAGCAATCCCGCTACTGGGCATATACCCTGAGAAAACCAGAATTCAAAAAGAGTCATGTACCACAATGTTCATTGCAGCTCTATTTACAATAGCCAGGACATGGAAGCAACCTCAGTGTCCATCAACAGATGAATGGATAAAGAAGATGTGGCACACATATACAATGGAATATTACTCAGCCATAAAAAGAAACGAAATTGAGTTATTTGTAGTGAGGTGGATGGACCTAGAGACTCTCATACAGAGTGAAGTAAGTCAGAAAGAGAAAAACAAATACCGTATACTAACACATATATATGGAATCTAAGAAAAAAAAAGTCATGAAGAACCTAGGGGTAAGATGGGAATAAAGACACAGACCTACTAGAGCATGGACTTGAGGACACGGGGAGGGGGAAGGGTAAGCTGGGACAAAGCGAGAGAGTGGCATGGACATATATACACTACCAAACGTAAGGTAGATAGCTAGTGGGAAGCAGCCGCATGGCACAGAGAGATCAGCTCGGTGCTTTGTGACCACCTGGATGGGTGGGATAGGGAAGGTGAGAGGGAGGGAGATGCAGGAGGGAAGAGAACTGGGAACATGTGTATATGTATAACTGATTCACTTTGTTATAAATCAGAAACTAACACACCATTGTGAAGCAATTATACTCCAATAAAGATGTTGTAAAAAAAAAAAAAGACTGAGGTAGTGGCCGTTTCCAAGTTTATATGCAGCTTCTTTTATTTAAAACAGAAAATGACTGCTGGAAATACCTGCTTCCTTGTTTCCCGTGCGCAGCAAAACAGAATTTACCTTTTCTTAGAGTGAGAGCAGCGGTGATATTTTGTTCTCTTCCCACCTCTAACATGAGGAGATAATGGGCCAAAGTATCACCTGCCAACTAGGAAAGGCATAAGGGGAAAACAACAAATAAAATAGCTCAACCCAGTGAACAGCATCTGAGAGGGAAGGACAGATAGTTTTTCCCAAGATGTAATAACAGACGGAAAGAGCAAGAGAGAGGACAAGTCGGCTTCATAGAGGCCACAGACATGGAGTAATTTCTCGGGAAGAGATGCAACCTTGGTTCGGGAAGGAAAGCATAGGAATAAGAAGAAGAAGAAAAAAAAGACAATTCCCCAAGAATGTCTATTGGAATGAATCTGATGGAAAGCTTGACGCCAGACAGAGGAAGGAAGCTCACCTCCACTGAGGGCCTATTACAGCTGGTGTGCGTGTGACAGTGAAAGCATTCAATCCCCCCACTCCCCGAGAATCTCGTGAAGTAGAAGCTGTCACCTCCCCACCACATCCCACTTGACAGGACATAGGGGCTCTGAGCAGTGAAACAATTAGCTCGAGGCCGGATGTCTCCCTGGCCCAGCAAATCACTGGCAATGCCTACGCAGGAGAACAATGCCAAGGGGTCATCCGAGGGACACTCTGGAAGAGTCTTCAGAAGAATTGCCTTTTGCTCCTTCTAGACCAGTCCTGTTGATTTCTTAGTATGTGTACAAGCTCACGTGTAAAAAACTACGGGCTATTCGTTATGGAGACTGTTCACAAATTACAAATTACATCTAAGTTCCTCTAGAATAGGAGTTCTTATTTTTAGGCATGTCAGCACCTTTGGGAATCTGATCAAAGCTAGGATTCCTTTCCCTAGAGAACTGTGTACACACAAACACACTCCCTTTACATGAAACTTCCCTGGGGGATCCATGGCTCACAGCTCTTAGACCCACAGAGGATACCTATGTCCCCAAGTAGCCCAGCGATGTCGCGGCACCACTAAGACACATTCTGTGCCATTGGACACCTTGATCGGGGAAGTTCCTCTCCTCAGTCACGGCCTTGTGTTTCTGGGTTACCACAGCTGTCTCTCCCACTGTTGGGGAGCCCTCTAATCCCCTCGCACTCAGCACTGAATCTGCAGTCAGAAGACCTGGACTTGGGACCTAGCCCCCGCTGGCCTTGCTGCTGCCACTCCCTGAATCTGTCTCCTCACCTACACTATTAAATGGAGATCAGACCATGGCTGGCCCTGCTTTTTCCCAAGGCTTCCGGAAGAAACACGTGCAACAGTACAAGTGAAAGCAATTTCTAAGAGAGCAGTGAGCACCTACTGTATGCAGGCACTGTTTCACACACTTTACATGTGTTAGTTTATCAGTCTTCAAAGCTACCCTCCAAGGGTGGTACTTCTTGTACCAGGAGGCTGGGCCCAGAGAGGCCTGGGAACTGGTGCAAGCAGGCACAGGGCTGGGACGCAAACGGAGGCAGCAATGCCAGCACCAGCCTTCTTGCCCGCTGTCTCCCTCTAGACCAGGCAATGCCATGCAGATGCCTGAAACTGTTAGAATAAGAAGGGAAAAGGACCCCGCAGGCCCTTTATTCACATAGTGGAGCTTGGGCAGGGGGAGTTGGGGAGGGAAAGGGCTCTATAGTCAGACCGCCAGAAAACCTCAGTGTTATAACAGCAACCTGCTTATGCCTCAAACCACCGTTAACCGCCCTGAGCTCCTTGGTAGAGCCAGTCTGGCCTTTGATGTAGCCCTGGGGGGCCACCCAGAAAATAATTCAGCACCCCCAGAAAGTGTGGAAAGTGCGTGATGAGGAAAATCTGGGCAACTGTGAGAGCACAGGACAGGGGTGAGTAATCTAGTCTGTTTGTGAGGGGTCAAAAAGCTATACATCTTCCCAGCCTTTACATTATAACAAAACCCCAAGATACCAGACTGAGTTCAATGCTAAGTGTCTGCAGCTTCACCTCACTTAACGTACATTTCGAATTCCGCTTCGAGCACCTTTTCGCACTGTTCTTCTCTTAGCTAGTTCCTCCTCTTCCTTTGGGTTTCCTTTTGAATCTAACCCCTTTAAAGAGCCTTCCTGGCACACCCTATGTTGCATGCAGAGGTTGGCCGTCGGCAGCCTTGGACTCCAAGTGTGAACCACAGACCAGCACGGTCTGGGGGCTTGTTAGAAATGCAGAACCTTTGACTCCAGCCCGGGTGAGTGTTAAGTAATATAAAACTGCCTCGTCCAGCTCCAGGAGCCACTAGCCCCAGATGGCTATTGAGCATTCGAAGCAGGGCTAGTCTGAGCTAAGATGCACTGTAAGTATAAAATGCACACCAGATTTAGAAGACAGGGCAAAAAAGAATGTGAAATATCCCAGTAATCATTTTTATAGTGATTATCTATTGAAATGATAATATTTTTGGTATTTTGTGTTAAATAAAAATATTATTAAAACTCACATTGTATCTACATCGGGCAGGGCTGCTTTCAAATGTGAGAAGCGCTCGTTTAGGATAATGATCAGAAACCAGTGTTGGCAAAGTACAGACTGTGGGTCCAGTCTGGCCCAGTACCAGTTTTGGTAACTAAACTTTCACTGGAACACGGTCACGCTTCCTCGCTACATATTGTCTGTGGCTACCTTCGTGCTACGAGAGCGGGATTAAGTAGGTGCAATAGAAACTGAATGGCCTGCAGAGCCTAAAATATTGACCAGCTGGCCCTTCACAGGAAGAGTTTGCTGACCCCTAGTCAGCAGCACGGGTTCCAGAGGTGGACGCCCGGCTCCCAATCCTGTCTCTACCACCTTTTAGTACGTGAACTTGGGCAAGAGACTTCATGTCTGTTTCTCAACTTCTGTATCTGAGAACAGGCATAAGAGTACCTATGTGATCAAGGTGTTTATAAAGATTAAATCAGCTGATAATGTGAAATTCTTTCGATTGTGCCTTGCGCTTAGTAGGTGCTCAATACACGTTTCCCCCACTGTTACTATCAGTAGCAATCATCACAAGTTATAATTAGACATTTTTGCTTTGTTACCTTTTGTCTTATGTGTTGCCCCACCAGACTAAAAACCCCAGGAGAGCAGGGACATTTTCTATCTTGTTCCAGCTGTTCACCTGAGCAAGTTTCTGGAGCATGATAGAAATTCAATAACTACTTGTTGAAGGAATGAGGCGCAGAGAAAAGTAATCTGCCTGAGGCTACACAGCCTGTAAGCGGCCAGGACTTAAACCTGGTTCTTTCTGTTCCCCAAATTCTTAACCTCCCCTGCTACACCCAGTGCGGTCTCTGGACCAGCAACCTCACCTGGGGGGGCTTGTTAAAAATGCAGAATCTTAGGCGCCACCCCAGACCTACTGAATCAAAACCTCTAATAAGATCTCCAAGAGATTCATGGGCATGTTGAAGTTTGGGGAGTACTGCTCTAGGCGCTAATTCCCAGTTGAGACTCTGATTATTCACTCAACAAGTAATTAATGGAGCATCTGTCTTTCCCCTGAGCACTCAACCCCCTAACACCAGAGCTGATTATTTCTATTCACCCCACTAAGGGCCTGGGGGTGTTTAGGTTCTGCAGTAAACGTCACTATACTGTGTCAGAAAGTGTCCTTTCTCCTACCAGATTCAAACCACTGAAATGCAGGAATGACCTCTCTGCACAGAAATCTGCGTAACATTCCATGCCAGCCTCAACTGACAAAGCCACAGGCCCAGAGGATGCAGGGGGTGGAAAATCCACTCCTAAATCATTTCCCTCTGGGCAGCAACCTCAGCGATGGGGTAGCCACAAGCTAGTGGCTGCACTGCCAAAATACACATCCATTCCTACAGGTCATACCGCAGGCTCCTTCCTTTTTGATTCTACGAATTAAAGCAAATCATCTCCCACTCATATTACAAACCAGTTAAAATTCTCCCCTCGCTGACTCTGTTTTGTCTTACTTGTTGCCTGCCTCCAAGGTCCTACGCTCTTTGCCTCACTATTTTCTTAGAAATGGCCCACTGTGTGGCCCTTCCGAGGACACATTAGCACAGAATCTTACAATGGATTCCCATTTGTCACAGCAAGAAGTTTCCAACTGTGGTCATCAGTTGAAAACTTTAAATTAGAAAAAGACTGATTAGCATGATTCTTAAAGGTCTGAACACTAAACTCACAGATGGCCTCTGAGAGGACTGATGGCGCATAAAGGAGGTTAGGATAAATCTAATTATTTAGGGGTGTTCCCATTTCTGGAGTCAAGTGGTGAGCGATGGAGAAGAAGTGAAGGATGGACAGATGGATATAATGAAGCCCCATTAGAGTCTTTTTGATTCCCTCTCACGGTGATGGAGCACATTAGCCCATTAATGGTCCTGTGAGCTAACACAGTCAAAGTCTGGCGCCGTGACCTCCGAAATGAATTTGAATTGCCTGCCCGGCTCTTTACACCTGTCCGCGGGATTTAAATGAGCCTGAAAGGTCTGTGTGCCTGCCGTGGAGCTCTCTCCCTAGAGCACGGGCTGGAAGCCCCCTTAGGGAACGACCTTCCTCCTGGCTGGTTGCTGAAGGCACTCAGGCCGCGGCTCACAGCCTTTCTGTTCCCACTGCTCTACAACTTGAATTTCCTAGGAAATATGCCGTGCTTTGTGTTCATTCGGGTGCATGCGAGGTGTCCGTTCGTTCAGCGGGTGATGGCTACACATCATCATCACATGCTGATTAGGGACCTGAGGGCAGGCTCTAAGGAAGAAGAGTGCAAGATAGGGCCCTTTTCTTGAGGAGCTCATGGGACAGAGATGCGAGATAAACAACAATATAGGACATTTCACAGCTAAGTGCGAGATGAGAGCCTGATTTGCTCCAACAGCTCAGAGAACAGAGTGGAAACAGTGGTGGTCCATGGACGTGAAATCACGGAAAGAGGTGGGACTCCCATTTCTTCCCTAGATGACCACAGTGACCTCCTAAATATCTCCTTTCCTCTACTTTTGAGCCACTAATGTTCAGCATCACTTAAAAGTGTAAATCAGATCACGTGACTCTCTCCAAGAATCAGAGCTGACATTTAATGAACACTTACTGTTCACTCAGCACTGATCTCAACGCACTTCACACATCATTTCAATTCATCTTCACGACAGCCATGTGTGGTAGGTACTAGTATCATCTCTCTATTACAGATGAGGAAAGGGAGGTACAAAGAGGTTACCTGGCCCAGTAAGTTAGCAGAATTTATAGACAAATTCAGGCTTTCTGACTCCAGAACTCAGATTCTCAAACCCTGTAACTCCGATTCTTTGGTCCCTGCCCTCCCATCACACATGGAATAAAATCTAAACTCTCTGACCTCATCTTGCTTCATTCTCTCCCATGCTCACTGTGTGCTAGCCACAGTCTCCAAGTTTGGTCCACTTGAGGCCCTTTACACCTGTAGGACCCTCTGTCTGCCTAGAAAGTTTTCCCACTCTCCCATACTCAACCTGGAAACATCAGAGTGACCTTGAGCCTCAGCTCTTTACTTTGCTCTCCTTCCCACCCAGGTCATCTCACTCGAGGCCATGGCTTTACATGCCATCTCTATGACTGCCACATGTGTTTCTAGTCTGGGCTCTCTAATGAGTTCCAGCCATGTGTGTTCCACAGTTTACCTGATGATTCCTCTTGCATGGGTAGCGGGCACCTCACATTTCTTATAACCAAGAGAGAACACCTTACTTATAGCCACCGTCCTAGTTCAGTCTTTCCAGTAAATATCACTAACCATTCAGCTGGTTACTCAAGCCAAATACTAGAAGTTCTTAGCCTCTGAGGGCTCATATTCAACTCCATCAACAAAATCTACCTGCTGTGTTTCCCAAACACATTGCCAAATAGCCTACTTCTCTCCACCTCTACTGCACCATTATCTCTACCATAAACCACTGTGGTAACCTTCTAATTGGCCCCCTTGCTTGAGCTTTCATCTGCTTTCAACCCAGCCAGAGTGATCCTTGTAAGACTCAAGTCCCATTGTTTCCTTGTCTGACATCCCCCAAATCCAGTCTCATTCTGGGCCCGCAAGACTCTAGGCCACTGCCTGCCTCTGTAACCACATCTCCTTTTGCCTGCTCACCAGCGTTCCAGGCCCACTGGCCCTCCTGCTGTTTCCTGAACATGGCAGGCTCACCCTGGACCTGTGGCTTTTGCGATCGCTATTCACTCTAATTGGAAAACTCTCTGCCCCCCGGGTTCTCCAGACTTGCCTCTTGTCCTTGACTTCTCAGTTACAGTGTTACCTCCTGGGTGAAGCCTTTTCTGACATCTCTATCTGAACGCATCTGCTCCGGCACAAATACTTCTATATTACGCTGTTTCCTCTCACTATCTGAGAAGATGGATGTCTGCGTGTTGCCTTGTTTTTCTCTCCTACTAGAGTCATCTCTTAAAAGGTCTGGGGCCTGATCCCATCCCCCAGAGCCTGCACCTGTAAGGGGGTCAGCAGCATCTCTTTAATGGTGAACAGCATTTATTTCTAAGCTTTGTTGATAACGAAAAGCAAACGGAGGAGGTGAGATTGAAGACAGATGATAATGCCGGGATGCCAATCCTACAGTCAGTGGGAGGGGATGGGATAAAGAACAGAAGTCAGGGGGACTTCCAGAGAGTGAGGGAAGGCTAATATATTGCATTAAGTGCCTATTACCCATGAGGCCCTGGGGATACTCAGGTGAGCCAAGGAGTCACAGCCCCTGCCCTCACGGAGCTTGTGTTTAGAATGTTTTTTAAACTTTTCATCCCTATTTTAGGACAGGACAGAGGAAAGCACGTTTTTTTTTTTCCTGTAAAGGGCCAAACAGTAAATATTCTAGGATCTGTAGGCCGTACAGTATGTGACGCAAATACTTAACTCTGCCGCTGTAGTGAGAAAGCAACCATAGACAGTGCACACACATGGCTGTGTTCCAGTAAAACCTCGCTAATAAAAACTAGCATCAGGGCTTCCCCGGTGGTGCAGTGGTAGAGAGTCTGCCTGCCGATGCAGGGGACACGGGTTCGTGCCCCGGTCCGGGAAGATCCCACATGCCGCGGAGCGGCTGGGCCCGTGAGCCATGGCCGCTGAGCCTGCGCGTCCGGAGCCTGTGCTCTGCGCTCTGCAATGGGAGAGGCCACGACAGTGAGAGGCCCGTGTACCGCAAAACAAACAAACAAACAAGCATCAGGTCTGATTTGGCACGTGCGCCATAACTTGACAACGCTGGGATAGGGTCTTCTTTTGTAGGCCCTTCTTTAGGCCTGTTACACAGAAGAGCAGGCTTTGGTTGAATCCTAAGGGTCTTGTGTAGAAAAACGTAGAATTACTATTTCCATTAAATCCTCTCTGAAGCTCTTAGGAGGCAATAAGTAGAAGTGAGCTGTCTGTCTAAGGTTCCTGTCAGTCTTCTGTTTTATTCCTCCCCCCAATCAACCAGCTTTTGTAAGAAGTCTCACCGTTATATAGAGTTGAATGTACATCACGTGATGAAGAGTAATTGATCATGGCTAATGCATATACTAGCTGGTGGACCTGCCCTTATACCACTGCTGGAAAGGGAGAGAGAGGACGGGGACTTGGGATTAGTTATACTGATCTCAAGTGAAGCTAATGGCTTGGTGTCAACCATGACCTCAGCCAGGGAGAAAAGCTGCGTCCGAGTCTACAGGCCTTCGTCATGAGACATTTGCCATTCAGCTGCTGGTACATGAGCTTGGGCGTAAGAAAGGAAAGAAGATGGCATCGTCGTGTGCCCTTCTTGCTCTGGAGCGCTTTCAGAAGCAACAACTGTGATCAGAAAAATAAATATTGTTAAGGGAAGTGGGATAGCTCTTCTGGACACATACCAAGAGCCAGGCTCCAGGAAGCTGGAGCCAGCAGAATCAAAGCTTCACACGCACAAGACACTGCTGGGCTTTCTCCACAGGTTGCCTTTGTGGTTGCGGTCTGCCTGGTTTCCAGGGAGCCTTCAGTTAGAATATTGAGCTGAGCTGACTTAGCCCTGTGTGTCACATGAGCTCCATTACCATTAACACAAATAAGTCTTTAGTTACATGAGGAAGGTATAGAGAGTGTGTACGGCTTCACCTCATAAAAACATCATTTTTTCAAAACACCAGTTTCTTGTGTATAGATTGCCCAAATGTGTGTTCACGTTAATACACAACAATAAGAGACCTAGATATACTGCTCTGGGCATAATGAGTTAGCCTTGCTTCCGTACCAAGAAATCCTCAAGCCAGTGCCTCTCCCCACAGGGCCACCTCCCTAATGCCTTTCCTTCCACCTCCATTTCAGCCGGACCTGAAGTGGGCAACAGAGCCTGGGCACCTCCCCTCAGGCAGCAGAGAACAGATGTGTTCAGAGCCTTACTGTGCCCCCAGCACTTAGCAGTGTTCAAAGAAATATGTGAGAAATGAACAAATGGTAGGGGAACTTCCAACCCATCAGAGTGCCAGGATTCTGAAATGCATGGTCATGAAATGCACAGGGACACATAGTTAGTGCCCATCTCTATGGGAAGAGGAATAAAACTGACTTTGCAGAACTACTCCCAGGCAGGAGACAGGCTGTGCTCATGGCTTTCACCTGCCACGTTACTGAATGTTCTCAGCGTCCCTGCAAAGTCGGTATTTCTAATCAATATTTCATTGACCCTCTTATCGCCTCAAACGAAGACACCACCACCCACGCTGAACTGCTGCGATGGGAATTCAACAAGATACACCGTACGTTAAGTCTTCACTCAGCCTAGGGTTTGAGACGTAAGGGTTCGATAAATGACAGCTGTTGGTGTTCTTATTGCTTTGTCCTCGTTACAGATGAAGAAACAGAGGCTCAGTGGTTTACAGTGACCACTCCAAGCTACAAAATGTGGCACAATTGGGATTGGACCCCATGTGTCTTATTCCTTCTCTAGTTACAGGAAGGAATAAGGGAAGTGTACTGGTTGCATCTTCCTCTGCTCTTTGCCTTCTTAGCTTTAGCCCTGGGAACTCCAGAGCTACCTCAAGATGGCTCTAAATTCTCCTCTAAGTGCTACACAGAAGATTAGAAAATAGATTATGCATCTATTATATTTGACATGCTAGACTTCTATATATATAAATATAACATATATAAATAGAATATATATATATTATATAAGTATATATAGATAGAATTCAAAGTTAATTCTTTGCATAACAGACCAGAATACTGATCCCGCCCTTAAAAATAAGTCCTTCCTACAATGAATACATGTTCTAGTGTTATGCAGCCCATTTCCCTCTTCCCAGGTAAAGACACTTAGAATCGTAAAGGCACTGGTGGGCTGCATTCGATGAATAGGGCCTGACCTGGAATGGTATGTAACACCACCAATGCCATGGTCCCAAACACGCAGCCAAAGGTTTTCAAAATGTACAGGCATCCATGGAAAACTGAAAGCGTTGCTAGGCATCTGACTAACAAGCCAGAAAGGCCATAGCACTTGCCAGAAGGGATGAGGCATTTCAGAAAGAGAAGTCAAGATGTATTTGTGAGCTGAACGCATCCCTCTGCCTGCTTAGCTGTGCTACTTGGTTCATAAACCAGGGATTAAGTCAATTTTCATTTCGGCTTTTTATTTCACCTTTAGGCAACCCCTAAGGTTTCCAGAAGAATTCTGTTTGACCTTTAGCTAAAGTTCAACCTCTACCAAGTTACCGATTTTGGATGGTCCCTGGGTGATCACTTAAGACAGATTTCACTATAATTCAATGAAAAGATAATCCCTGGCCTAAAGAGTTCACAAAGGAAGGACTCCCGGTGGGCTCAGGGATGGCAAAAGTTATGGGTTTAGTCCTACTAATGAATTTTAGTGATATTTTCATTGTGTGACATTGCTCACTGACGTCAGCCTGGATGCATTTGCTGGATACTGAACCCAGGGCATTCCTTTACCTCCACCTGGACCCAGATGAGGGTTCTCTCAGTGCCCCTTGTACTCTAGGCCCTAGAAAAAAAGAGTCAGCCCACTGAGGCAGTGCCTTTGCAAGGTGTCATTTACTTCCAAAGTTACGAAAGGAAACTTAAACCCACCACTGGACTTGGACTTTGGTGCCCACACCAAGTAGGGTGTCTTTGCTATAAGCACATATGCTCTAGATCTGCATTTCTCTAACACTTACTTTTCAACACCTCTCAGCCACACTCAGGGGAGCGGTGGACGGAGAAGCCAGCTCTTCCGAGTTACAGCGGAGAATGGAGGTCTGGAGGTGTTTCTCTCTCACCTATCCTGACTTACTTTGTCTACTGAAGGTCCGCCTGATTCTTCAGGAAGTACTGTAAAAGTCTCTCAATATGCGTTTATGTTTAATCAGAGGGCTCCCCCCGCCCCGTTTGTGATTACGTAGTTAGCTAGGAGGTGCTGTGCGCACACCATAGAGACAGGGTCGCTTCTGGTTACAGAAGTGAAAACAGCTCCCAGTTTGCATGCAGGGCAGTTCATCCCTATCCAGAGATTACATCCATTAAATAAAGGGAAATCCAATGTCCATCTCACTCACAAGTCAGAACAGGATGTCTGCCTCACAGACATCGACATATGGTTACCCAAGGGGAAAGAGAGCTGGGGAAGGATAAATTATGAGTTTGGGCTTAGCAGATACAAACTGCATACTACTTTATAAGAAACACTATATATAACAAGGCGCTACTGTAGAGCACAGGGAACTATATTCAATATCCTGAAATAAACCATAATGGAAAAGAACATGAAAAAGAATATATATATATATATATATATATATATGAGTCATTTTGCTGTACGCCAGAAACTAATGCAACGTTGTAAATCAACTATACTTCAATAACAAATTCTTAAAAAGAACAGGATGGCTGCATCTGCCACTTCTCTGACTTCCCAGTCCTGTGGGAGAACAGCGGCCCCTCTCTCAGCATCTCCGTGGACTGGAAGATGCTCATTTTCGAGGAAGGGCTCCTAGCTTTCTGCAGAGAGTTCAATACCATGATGCCTCAGCTTCAGCTTCCTGCATTCTTTTTCTTATTGATTGGTGTACCTCAGGCTATTAGGTTTAAATGATAATTAAATGATAATTTTTTGGGGGGGTGAGTACACAAGGAGATAAATGTCTCACAAATAGACTCAAAGCTTGCAGGCAGGAGACGTGTAGTGATTCACAAAGTGTTTATCTAGCTGGCATTTTCTTCCCCCAGGAAAAAGTAATCATTGCTACCATCCTCTGAAAACAGAGATGCTTGTTTTCTGGGAGGGCTTGGAGGCTAGCCAAGACAGTGTGAAGATTCCTGAAATTCCAACACACCTGCTGGAGTACTGGACTGAGTGAGCTGCCCATAAAGGGTCACCCCAAGGCCTCTTCCGTCCTTACCAGAGCCACTGCAGCAGAGCCCTAGGTGTCTGCGAACGTGGAGGCTTATTGTGAGCTGCTGCCTCCTTCGATGGGTCACCTGGCCCAGGTGTGATTCCGCACCTGGAATACGCAGAGGAAGCCATGCTTCCCCCCCGCCCCCCGCAACCTCCAAGCCCCTCCAACACACACACCTGTAATAACACACGGGTTATTAAGTGCAAATAATAATTTCCCGATAGAAGGGCCTGCCCCACCATGGCTTTCACTCTGCCCTCAACCTGACACTCTCTGCCATCCACTTTCTGTCTCAACCTCAGGCACTACTGACATTTTGGGTCAGGCAGTCCTAGGTTGTGGGGGGTGGTCTTGTGTGCTGTAGGATGTTTAGCAGCACCCTTGGTCTCTACCTGCTCGATGTGACCAGCACACCTCTCCCTTCCACCTGTGACATCCACAGATGTCCCCAGACATTGCTGAACGCCCCCTGGGGGTAAAATTACCCCCAGTTAAAACCAATGTCTTAAGACAAGTGGGAAATGATGGGGGAAGCTGAGAATTCCCCCAACCCTATAAGGAACCAAAGAGGCCATGTCGTTACCAACTCTCCAGTCTGGCTTGCAGATTCCATCTCTGAGGAATCTCAACGAGCCAGAGACCTCCATCGGGAAGTGAGAAGGGGGCCTGGGGCGGGCGTTCAGGGCTGAGTTGAGGACTGTGGATTCTTGGCCAAAAAGTGGCAGAAGAGTGACTGGATTGCACTCTCTCTCTAGAGTGAAGGTCTATGACTCACAAGACGGAGAAAATATTTTGGAGCACCCGCTATATCCCCCATCCATCAGTCAAGACAGCTGACACATTTCTTTCTCCTCTCCCTCCCCCTCTCCACTCTCCTAGTTTTTGTCCCGTCTTCTTTCCCCTGGGCTCCTCTAAAGCATCCTTGCACTTCCTCTCTCCCAGTCTTGCTTCTCACCATCCATCTCTCCACCACGACAGGTCACCCCAGCCGGCCATCTGCTTGCCTCCCTGGCTTTCCATTCTTTCAGGAGAAAATCCAGACTCCTTAAGAAGGCCTGCAAAGCCATGCATTACCATTCTCAGTCCCTTACTTCCAACTTTAGGTTGCCATTCCCCTGGGCCCTCCTGGTTACTCCCCGTGTATGGGACACATTCCTCTGTGGGTACCCAAGGTGGTTTTAGGTGGTACAGAGTCATGGCCTTAAAGAACGTGGACTCTCCCAGGCGTGATTTAGTTTCAACATCCTTTTCCTTCCTTGCACTGTCTCCAGAAGCATGTTTAGTCTGGTGCTCCTTTGTCCTTCACGCGGCTCTAATGCTTGACGATCTCCCATTTTGTACCAGAAAAGCACGGTCCTCAGGCTCGAAGCACAGAATCCAGATGAAATTGAATAACACTATTTAATCTTTCATTGTATTTCCTTTGGTAGCTGCCTTCTACTTATGGCATGTTATGCTGCTTTTCTGTTCCAAGAATGACATAATCTTTCCTTCTTCAATGAACGTATTTAGGGAGAAAAAGGAAGTTGATTTGAAAGAACATAAATAGTGGTAGAAGCAGTTCCTAACTGTAGCAGAAACTGTGCTAAATGCCTGATATTTGGGAAATGAATTACTTGAATTTGCACCAGCCCCTTCCCATCTCAGTCTTCCCTGTCCCTCTGACAGTCTAAGAAGGTGGAGCGGGCAGCAGTAGAGGAGCTGGAATGTTCCTCATAATCTCTCATATATTCTTAGGTGTTGGATGTAGACGTCACCCCACCGAAAGCTGAGCGCCCTGGATCCCCCTCATGGCACCTGTGAGTTCTGGTTGCATGTCTGTCCAGTTTACTGTGGTTTCCACAGTGTCTGGTACGAAGCTTGGCAGCGACAAGATGCCAGAAAAATATATCTTGGTTGGATGGATGAAATGGAGAGAAACACATAATCTCTTTCAGCCAGGTCTGGGCCACACCAAGAGAAAGGCAAAATGAGGTGAGCAGAGAATCCATGAAGATGTGAACCCACTTCCTTGGATAACAGAGACAGAAGAGTTGAAGGGAGTTACTCGGGGTGCTGTTTCCATTTCTGTCTCCACTTGGGACATCAGAACTCGACCTCTCTGGGCCACTGAAACACTCTTGAGTCTTGGCCTAGCTGCATCTTGTGCCCAAACAGGGAACAGAGCAAAGAACACACAGAAACCAGCAAGACATAAGCTTACTTGTCTCTACTCTTTCTACCTGGAGTTCTACCTTTCCAAATTTGTAGCACTCGAAGGTATGTTTCCCCAGCCATTTCTGGATTGTAGCTAACAATTCCTTTTTTTTTTTTTTGCTACTGACAAAATCTGAAACTTAGCCTGGAGCACTTTTTTGCCAAGGAGAGAACCGTGTCAGACTTGTGATGTGTAATAAAATACTACGGTAACGTGGAATAATGCTTTGAAACGCTGCCAGGGTGAGCTTGCGTGCAGAATGATTGAAATCACCTGCAAATACAAATGGTAGCTCTGTGGCTCATCTGGAACCTCGATGGAGGAAAACTGAGGCATTCTTTTCCCTCCTTTACAATTTGCACAGCCTCCTGTGCGACTGCACTGTGGAGATTATGCCGCTGAAAGTAACTGCCGTGTTTACTCCACACGCAATTTTTCGTAACTAATACAGTCTCCCTGTCCAGGCATCGGCCTTGTGAGCATCCCTCGATACGCTGAGCTGTTCCCATAGGCGCCCCCGTGAATGCCTCATTGAAATAATCACAGTGCTGAACACGCAAGCTGTATGGGAGGAGGTGGAGGTCATTTTTGCAGTGCTGCAAACGACATCCACTCTGTCCATCTTAGAGGCTGCGTTAACTGAATGGGATTCGGTTCCCCCTTCCCCTCCCCTCACACACATGAGGCTGAATTCAATGGGAATTATCAGCAATGAGCTGCATGATTAGAAGAGCCAACGTCTCGAGGTATTTACTATTATGAGTCAGGCATTTTGCCCTGTTTTAGGTGAATCTCGTAACATACTACCTAATAAATAGAAATATCTTCATCTTACTGTTGAGCGAACGGAGGCTCAGAAGGGCTAACTAATCTGCTCAATTTTCACTTGATGACTTGTGTCCTAGCCAGGATTTACTCCAGGTCTGTGTGGCTCCAAAGCTTGGATTCTTTCCAGAATGAGCGCCGTTCAACTAAAGCCAACCGCCTTTCCTTCCTTGAGTTGTGGTTAAACCTTCATTATCTCTGGTCCTTAAGCATTATTTGCTGGTTGTCATGTACCTATAACTAGCAGTATACATGAACCAGTGAGAATTCTGTTACTGATTCATGAAGAGCCAGTAGCCTAAGTAAGTAATTTCTCATGCACAAAATAGGAACAAGCAGAAGAAAAACCTTTCAACACATTTCAAAGGCATCTATCTGACTCTTTATGAAAAGGGAACCCCTTTTCTTTTTCTACAAAGGGAAATTAGAAAATGTAGAAAAGGAACTCACTGATTGATAGATTGAGTAGTTCAATTTTGCTAAGGTAATAATAGTTACTATGGATTAGGTACTTCCTGTATGCTGGGAATCACACAAAGCACTTTGCATGAAGGATAACATAATCCTTATAACCCAATGATGGGGGCGCTGCTATCAGCCCCATTGGACAAATGTGGAAACCGAGGCTCAGAGCTTACGTGTCTTGGCAAGGTTAGTCAGAGAGGTCGGGATTCCAACCCAGGCTTCCCTGGCTCTGAAGCCATGTTCTTATCTGCTAAGTCATCTTGTCTCCTACAAACCGTTCCTAGCTGGCATCTTTGTGTTGGTTAAATAAGGGGAACACTTTAACCATCAGTGAAAATTAGAAATTCTGGGGAAGTGACTTACTGTTTTAGGAAGAACCTTCATTTTAAGAATGAGGTAGGCTGGTTAGTCACTGCTAACTGAGGTGTGACATCAACCCCTCTGGGGCTCACCTTCCTAGTCTGCAAATTGCTGGTGGTGAAGGACAGAGTTTGAAAGGTCCCTTCTTGCCCTAACAGTCTGCCGTTCTCTCAAACACAGTTTCCCCTCTCACACCACTTCTCCTAAGTTTTGATTTGTGCTCTCTTATGGCAATAGAAGTCAGATACATCAAAGACGTGGTTGCTGTCTAGTTCATGATCATCTGAACACCTTGCCTTGATTGGAGCCATCAGCTATCCCTATGCTGTCAGTCAATCCCGAAGGGCTTGCTGGACACACAGACAGTGTATCCAGGGCTGAAAGTGCTTCCCTTCTCGCCTCACCCCTGCTCTGGGCTCCAGGCCCTTGGCCTACCTTCATGTCTTCAAATGGCTTCCCGCTACCCCCGAGCCCACGCACATGCTGCTCCCCCGCTGGGAACACTCTTCCTTCCCCTCGTCCTGAGGCTGGCTGCCATGCCACCTTCGGATCTCAGCTCCAGGGCTACCTGTTCAAGGATGCCTTGCCTGACCCCTTGACTAATGAGTCTCCTTCATTACGGACTGGCCCTTTCCTTGAGAACAGTTCTCTGAACTGGTTCCTACTACTTCAGATGGATCAGTGCTTGGGTCTCCCCTAGACTCACTTTTCTGTCCCTAGCACCAGCCGGGAGCCTCACTCAGAGGAGCCTCTCAAAACCTGCTGGTGGAAGAATTGGCACACTGACCTACTAGCCATACCTCTTTTCCCTTATTGATATAAGGGAATATACTGGTACAAGGATGGCAAGCCAATTTCCAGTGGAGTTACAAGGCCAGGTCTCCTCTCCATCCACCAAGCAATGTCCCAGAACCATGTTTTCTGCTGAGTTAATTTTTATGTTTTTTTCCCCATCTCCAAACAGCAAGTAATCTTGCCGATCAATGCCTGAGACCAAAGAGACTTGTGGAATGTTGAGAAGATTATGCACATAAATGTACCAGCTATGCTGGCCACGCTAAGATTAGTCATATTGTGCCGAGCCTAGTTTATCAACCTTTGCCACTTACAAAATTCACAGCCAATTTAATTAGCCCTGAAAGCTGCTAAAATGACTATGACAACAATTGATCATTTAGTAATAGCGTTGGAGATCCATTAGGGACGTCACAGTAGGTGCCGAACAGTTTTGAGCCCAGATAGTAGGGGCATTTCCTTCTGCACAATTAATGTCACTGCATTAAAATATTGACTATCCATAAAGAAGAAAATACTGAACATCTTTATAACCCCCATTCTTTATGGTCAAAACTTGCTTAGAAGGGTGCTTTGAATTTGTTATAAACTGCACATTTCACATTCAGAAAATTAGAATCGTTTCTACTGACTAGCTCATTTAATCATTTAGTTGATTTAATGAAAAACACTATGCATTGTTCTCTTCCTGGTTGCTAAGATTAATACTTTCTGTTCATTAGCAATCAAATATTGCAGGAAGGTTTACATCTTATTCTCACTTGACTCACTGCCTTTTATTTCCCAAAAAAAATCCTAATAGAATTTAAATGGTATCTTTTAAATCATGTGGAAATCTTTCTCTTAGTAACTCACTTTGTCTTGTGGAAGACACACTGCTAGCTGTGACACTGAGACATTTATCCCCAACTTCCTTTTCCAATGTTTCTTTTTTCGGTGGGGGGATCATGTATATGGAGGAGAGAGGGGGGAGACTTCAGAAAAAATTATGTATCTAGCTTCCAGTGCCCCTAATTCATGAATACATCAGCAACATCATAGCATCCCTTGAAATTCGGTTAAGAAGGGCTCTCTGATTTATTAGTGGGACTTTATGAGCTACCTGGGAGAAAGAACCCATTAAAAATGTTAACTATAAGCATCTGGCTTTCATTTAATAACGAATCGCAGCCACAGTGTAGAAGTGAATTCTCGCACACACGGCACACCTCTCCCATCACTCACTAAGGTTTCCATCATAAATGCCGCTTTATCACAGTGGTGTCGTTTACAGTCGTGGTCTCATCCGTGCTCTCCATTACTATTCGCAGGACTGTATAACTGGACAGGTAAATTCCTCTCCCCTTGAAATACGTACGAGGGCAGATTCTACAATAGGACCTTTTCATAACCAGATTGGTTACAAAAGAGTATAATCAATTGAAATTACTTAACAACTGAGTCAGGGTTTAGCATCTCCAGATTTTCATTGCCTCCATATCAAAAGATGTTTTTTTAAACCCAAAATGCTTGATAGGAGGAAATGATAAAAGGCAGATGATAGGGTTTGTACTGAACGTACATACAGTGGTTTAAGGATGCGGGGTGGAGTAACAAAAGAAAGCACTGAATCTGGAACTCTGAGAGGGTGAGGACAAATTAACCACTTGGACAGTATAAAAGTGATGCATTTTAATGTAGCACTCAATGAGCCAACCATCTAAGCAGAGGAACAGAAGTTTCCCTATTTTTTACTCTCTATTTCAAGGTGTTGTCTGCTTTTCTCGGGTGAGTGCATGCCCTTGTGTGTGTAAATGAATTAATCCGTGTTCCTCAGCATGTTATTGTATTATTGGCTGGTTGTGGGAGAGGTTCACAGCACTTTCTTCCATTTTATGGCTGGGAAAACTGTGACACAAGGCATCAGTGTGCCTTAAACCTGGCATAGTGATTTTCACTTCTAAGCACTTCTAAAAGGATAATTAATTTATCATTTGTGCAATTATTTGTTTAATGTTTGTCTCCCCTGTAGATTTTAAGATCCACAAGAGACAGAACAGTGCCTGTCTTATTTGTCATGACTGTCCCAGCACTAACACGGTCCCTGGTCTATGGCTGGTAGATGCTAAGTAAAATTTTTTGAATAACTGAGTATTATTTTCCCAGGTCACTCCTACTGGCGCATTAGCAAAGCAGGACCAAACCCCCAGGTAACCTTCCTGTACTGTTGCTGACTTTTTATTCACCCTTCAGGATTCTGTTCAAATGCCACCCGCTCTGTGAAGCATTTCTGAGCTTGCTTTCCTGCTACTTCTCCTGGGCTCCTTTAATGCTTTCTACCCATCCCTCTGTGTTTTGTGCACCCAGATTTCCCTCTGCTAGCTTCTGTTTAAGGAACCTCTCTTTCTTTTTTTTAGGGAACTTTTCTGTTCCTCGTGCTTTAGATGGGGTTGATTCCATTTCTGCCTGGCCTCAGGGTGGGCTCAGGATCCAGATCTGGTCTCACAGGGCACCCCGTCCCTGTGGCCATGGTTCTTGGTTCAGCAATGGGCATGTGACTCAAGTTGGGCCAGAGTTTTCTGTGCACGTCTTTTATAAGCACTGCTGGGAAAAACAGTCTTTCCACTGTAAGTTAGTAGGATGTGAGCCTTAAACTGCTGGCGTTCCTATCACCTTCCTTGGGGAGGGGCCTCCTAAAAGACATAGAGAGACACAAAGCCCAGGAGACATTTTGTGTCCCTAGATCCAGCCATGTCTGTATCAACTCTACCATCAGACTTTTCAGTTACATGAGCTAATCACTTCTTTCTCCTTCCCTTTAAGCACCTTGAGTTGGGTCTCGGTCACCTGTAGTCAAAGGAGCTCTTCATTTCCTTGGGCTGTAGTCTACTGACCATGGCTTCTTGAGCGCATGGGTTGGCTCATTCCTGTATCAACAGTGCCTAGTGCACGCCCTGCCCTGGTGAACGCCTGCTGAATGAACAGACCGACACACTTCTGGGGCAAGGACATTTCCCCGGGGTCAGGTGTTTGGGGGGTAAGATTATCAACAGGAGCTACTTGGGAGGGAGGCTTTGTATATTTTGGATCAGACTCCCATAAAATAAGGAAGAGATCATACGGACACTCGGGAATGCAAGTGTCAAGGTCAAGTGGAAGAGAAAGAGAAGGGCACTCAGCCAGACAAGGAGGATCTTACAGGAGCTTAGAATAAGGCAATAGGAGCTGGGCAGCCACAAAAATGGATTTCGCATTTCTGCTTTCCTACAGGGACTGAGTCAATCATTATGACAGTATTTCTGCGGCAAATGGAATTAACAATCCCACATGCTTTGGAAATGTTAAATTGTTAATAAGTCCCTTAGAGCTTTTTTGAACTCCAAGACTGGCTGGGGCCAAACACAGGTGTAGTAAACCATCTCACCTTGAGCTGGTAATTGAGGGCCTCTCAATGCCTGCCTAGGAGACAGCACCTTCCACTGTGGGGAGGAACAGATGGTACCAGCACTTGATTTTTGTTTTTAAATCTAAAGCCTGGCCATATCTGGCAAAACGATTCAATAAAACATGACTTTCCAACCTGTTTGGAAGGTGAGAGTTCTAGGTATCCCCTCACTGTGATCCAAAAATCTACACTAACGCTAAGCTTAAGGATCACCTGGATCTGGGTTTAAATTGCAGATTGTTTGGCTGGAAGACCTTGAACAGATAACTTAATGTCCATGAGCCCTGGTGTTCTCACGTATAAAACAGGACTGTACCACCTCCTTGAAGACATTTTATGAAGACAACATGAGACTGCTGATGTTAAATGCCTAGCAAGACCCTGGTCCATAGTAAGAGCTCAATGTACATTAGCCATGATTGCGTTGACAGTGATCACCATTGTTTCAAGACTTTAAACCCGACTTTGCAGTGCTGAATGCATTAGTGATGACTGAACATCTCAGGTGTATTTGTCCACCTGTGATCATTTCTCCAGGTATTGCTCACACCAGCACCACGCATGTCAAATTCCCTTTCCTTCAGTTCAGAGGTTCTTGTCCTTTTTAAGGTCATGGACTCCCTTGAGCTTCTGAAGGAGTCTGAGTGAGGAGCCCCCTCTCTCAAACGCCTCCTGTAGTGCCTTGCCTCTTTCACCTGACCCCACCACACCTCTAAACTACTGCCCTGTCATTGCCCATTTACTTGCTTTTAGAATTTTCCTGATTACAGTGAAGGCTCTGGGAGGTCAGGCACTGCATCTACTCAGATCCCCATTTTGTTTCCTTTACTGAGCTCAGTGCCTGGCAGAGAAAATAAATGAAAATCATAAAGGTTTCCCTTGCCCCTTAAATATTCACCTATACTCAAGCTTTTGCATCTAATTTCAGGGTCTGTCTGGGGACTCCAGGGTAAGGACCTCTATTTTGGGTGATCATTAAAAATGATATAGGGAGATGGTGGTGGTGTGAGGAATTGGGAGATTGGGATTGACATATATGCATTAATATGTATAAGGTAACTAGTAAGAACCTGCTGTATAAAAAATAAATAAAATAAAATTCAAAAGAAAAAGAATTTTAAAAAATGATGTAGGGAAAATTTTGCAGGCCAAATAAAGAAACACCTTGTCTTTATTATAAGCCAGAAAAGAAATGTGCAAATCAAGCATTAATCTCAAGAGAGGAAGGGCAGAGGTGGCACTGACACAGTGTCATAGCTGAAGGGAACTTTGTCCAAGTCCCTCATTTTACCCTAGGTGACGGTGAGAGCCAAACCTTGCCCAAGGCCACGTGACTAGCGGCAGTAAGAACCCAAGCCTCCTGGCTTCCAGACCAGTCTCATCAAACCCTCACCTCCCAGTCCCGTGCCACCTTCCCAAAAGCACAGTTGTTGCAAGAATTCAATAAACTCGTCCTTCAGAACGATTGCCAGAGGATAATTTGAGGAAATGCAGGATGTGCATGACCTTGGTCTCATGAGAGGACAGGCCTTTACAAGAAACGGTTGATTCAAATTTATGAAAATCTGTGGAGTGAAGTGCTTGCCTTACTGCCTTCATTTGAAAGATGACACCATTCTCTATTTTTCACTGATGGGAACGTGACTTCAGAGGGCAAAAGTAGAGGCACCTGAGAGCAAAAGCCCAGTGGTGTCCATGATTGTCTCTGGTTCCTCCTCTGGGTCTAGCAGCGCTTGTTAGCCTGCGCTACAACAAAGCATCCCCGAGAGTGGGACAGGTACAGCCCACAGTACTTCTCAACTGGGTTTCACATTCATGGGAGCCCTTGGGGAGCCTTTTAACATGGTCCACACTTTTGGGATCCATGAATCTCCCTGCCCCATATGCTGGATGTTTTGCACGAACTTAGGCAGACATTTTTTTTTTTTTTTTTTAACAATGAGAAAAAGAAACCTTGCACCCGTCATCATACCAGATGCTCTACCAGATAAATATCACAGTTTTTTTTTAGAGAAATATTACGTGCTTTGAGAACATCTGCAATTCTCTAGACTATATTCTTGTCAGAAGTTGACTTTAAGTATTACACTTTAGACTTTCCTTCGAAGGTCTCGCACTAAATTTTCCCATTACAGCACAAATGGCTTCCTTGAAACAGTATCAGACAGCATTAGAAATGTGCCTGCCCATGAGCATTACCGCAACTGATCTCAGACAAACTCACGTTGTCAATAACGGTGCCCATTCCTATTATTTCAGAAATGAAAATACAGAAGAGAGATGAATATGTTTTCCCCAGCTGTTACTCTGATTTGCAAAGGGTGTTATACATTCAAGCCACCATCTGGTCTTAGGTAAACAAGAGTAGCCGTTACTTGTTACAGAGAGCCTAGGAAAATCCCAGGCTGTGTGCTAAGTGCTTTATACACATGGCCTCCTTAATCCCCTCAACCGTCCCATACGATGACAGCACGGCTATTAGCTTCCCTCTCAGGGCCCCGAGGATCAGTGCCCGAGGGACATGGTTTGTAGAGCACTAGCTGTGTGCTAGGCTCTCTGCTATATGCTTTATTTATATCTCACCTAAGCTCACCAAAACCCTTTGAGTTCAGTGCCATCATAAATTCACAGTTGAAGAAACCGAGATAGGTCTCAAACCCAGTCCCAATCTACTCCGAAGTTCAGGCACACTGTTCCCTTTGACACTAAGTGGGAGGGTCACTTGTTGGTTAAGAGTAAAGACTCTGTACAGCCTCCTGGACTCCACCCTTGCCAGCTGCATGACTGTGGCTAAGCACTGGTTTACCTTTCTGTGGCTAAGTTTCCTCATCGGCAAAACAACATAATAATAGTACCCACCTCACAGGGTTGTGAGGACGCAGCGCAAATGCAAGTGCCTAGCACACAGTAATTACTCAGCAAATTGCTAGTATTGTAAAAACTAATATGGTGATGATAATAATAATGACAATGATAGCTCTCCTTATTTTCATTTAAAATGAGGCTGCCTCCTAAAGGATATGGGGATGAAAATAAACCAAAACAGTACAGTGAGGGGGGGGTTGTGTGTTAAGGACTAAGGGTAAAGAGACGGCCCACTGAGCAGAACAACACTACGTTCAGTCGGAAAGGATGGCTGCAAAGGTGTGCCTTCTCTTACTAGTTCCAACAGGCTTGTTTATCTACCTCCTCTGAGGAAGTCATGCGTTGCTCAAGTGTTGGTGTAACACACGGAGAGCTTCTCTGCATTTTTGTCTCTATCAGCATCTCTACTGAGCGTCCTGCCCTGTGGTCCTAACCCTGGTACTTGGATATGTTCCAGCCCATGGCTCCAGGGAAGAGATGGAGACAGGAAACACCATCTCTGAGTTCAGTAGGGTAGAAGTGTGCACCTGCAGCAAGACATGGTTCACTCCAGTTTGCATTCAAGACAAAACTACGTCTACTGACGGGGTGCACATTGCTGTGGAGGCAGGATGTGGTGTTTCCGCTCTGCGCCCAACATGTGTTGGGTGAGGTCACTCCTTGCTTAATGCTCTCTGATGGGTGTTCAATAAAGAGAGAAGAAAATCCAAACCTCTTCCCACGGTCCCGCATAATCTGGCCCCAGCCTACCTCTCTCCTTCCTCCCAGACCCATTCGTGGGTTTCCCTTGAACACACGGGGCTCCTTCCATCCTAAACCCTTTATACCAGCTCCTCTTCCTCTGTCTTGGACACTCTGTCCCAAGATTTTAAATTGTGGTGCCTTCCTCTGAGTCTTGGCTCAAATATCCATCTTCAAAGAGACCTTCCTTGCAAACCCCTTTCTTCATGGGATCCATTGCTACATGAAATCATCTTATTTATCTGTGAACTTATTATCTGTCCCCTCCTCCGGAATGGAGATCCCTTGAGGGAAGAGACCATGCATGGCTGTCTGGTTGATTGCTGAATATCCTGTGCCTGACACACAGAAAGAGTTCAATGAGTACTTCTGGAGAAAAAAATGAATGAAAAACTGACAGAATGATGAATAGACCAGGAGTCAGGAGCTGTGTCTTTTCATTCTGATTTACTTCTTACCATCTCTGTGCCCTGATTTAGTCCCTTCCTTACTGAGTCTTGGGTTTGTGCCTGCTGGATAGGACTGGTGATCCTTATCCTTTCTCACAGAATTTCTTTGATTAACAAATGAAACTCACATGTATATGTCTATGAAAATATTTTGTGAACTGTGAGTGATTATCAGGGATGCAGAGTAGGTTACAATTCCCACATCGAATACTATTAGACAGGTTTTCCTGAAGCACAGGCTGAGAGAGATCCCAAGCTGCACTGTTCTCAGTGAGAAAGGGTGTGGCAATCCCTTAGTAATGTCTGCTTTGGGACAGGGAGAGGGGATTAGAGGTGTGTGTGTAACACATGTGTTATCTGTACCAAAAAAATGTCAAATATTAAAGTGCTAAAATTGATCATTACAAACAGCTTCCTCAAGCTTTTAGCAATGATCATTCTGGAAAGTAGGCTTTGATATTTTACTCTCCTCCCTCTGCACGGTTGCAGTTTACTCCACTGACCACATTACCTTTGTACTAAAACCTAATTACGAAAAAGCTCTTCAGGGACTTCCCTGGCGGCGCAGGGGTTAAGATTCTGTGCTCCCAATGCAGGGGGCCCGGGTTCAATCCCTGCTCAGGGAACTAGATCCCACATGAATGCCGCAACTAAGAGTCCACTTGCCGCGACTAAGGAGCCGGCGAGCCACAACTAAGGAGCCAGCAAGCTGCAACTAAGGAGCCTGAGAAGTGCAACTAAGGAGCCTGCGGGCTGCAGCTAAGACCCAGTGCAACCAAATAAATAAATAAAAAATTTTTAAAAATGAAATGATTTGGGAAAATCCTTTAAAAAATAAAGAATAAATAAAAAAGCTCTTCAATGATCCCATGCTATATTTAATATCTTTGCTAAAATTCTAGCATTAGTTTTTCAAGTCATCAAAAGAGAAGATGCATAGGAGACAGGCAAGGAAGAGAAAGCAGAAGTTTCCCATATATCATAGAATGACTCACCACAAAGTATCATTTTGATATTATAAATTTCCTAAACAGTTAAAGGCAGTTACATTCGATGAAACTAAAATATTATTTATCTTTCCTTTCAAATGAAGCACAAATATATAAGGGAGATGTTTTTCAGGGTTTCTCCTTTTTCCAGTAACCAACCACAGCACTCCCTCTGATACCACTATTACCTAATTGTGAAGACACTGAGACAGATTTTAATTCATTTAATAATTAGGTCAATAAAAACTATTATAGCTGAGAGCTCCATTAAAAGTCCATAATGTTACCTTAATGGGGGAAAAACTAATATAGTGCTGTTGGAATTTTTCCGTGAAATTAATATTAGAGAATTTTAGTGTGTGTCTTAAACAGCTTAAGTAGACATTTTTCCTAACAGAACCAATCATGGGTTTAAAACAAATGAAAATCGTTACATTTGCTATGATAAAGTTTCCACGTTCTCAGGATTTTATCAGTCCCACTCCTGTGGAAACCCTGCACATTTACTACCACAAGAGCAGTGTATTAAACTTGCCTGGACCACTGCTCGCAGCCCCCCACAGGCTGTGTCTTGGTGATTTGCCTCTTGAACGCTATGGCTCCATTTCTCAGCGCCTCTCTGCTGGGAAACATGCCAGACTCATGACCAACCAAATCAAAATCCCTCTCTCAAGTCCTCTCTTTGCTTGATAATATCGAACCCCCCCATACAACAGCTAGGACATCTGAAACAGCTCCGAAAGAGCCAAGACACAGAAGGGTGTCTACGCTGCCCAGAGATCCTTTATCACCTCTATTTCATTAACTTAGTCACTAACGGTAGAGATCGAGATGAAGTAAAGCAGACTCCAGTATAGTATTATGTGATTTGGGTCAATTCTGAGCTAGATCCTGGGAGGGAAAAAAAATTAAAGCAACAGCTCACTCTCTCACCACAGGAATCCTATGATTCTGTGAGTTACTGAAACACACAAGTCCCTGTGTATGGCGGCATCAGTGTACTTGGGTATTAGCAACTGCTTTCATAGTCATATGTGCCAACGTTGACAAGGATTGAGGGGTGATCGAAACTGATCAAAGGCCAAGGTCACAGATACACCTAACAACTTTATACACTAACAGGACATCTGCTGATACACACAAAGAGGTAGTGGCTGGAGCATGGGAGGGCATGCAATGAGCATGGGATTTTGGAATAGAAAAACCTGCATTTAATCTTGGTTCCTCCGCTCCCAAAAGTGTGACCATGGCAAGTTGTCTCACCTCTCTACTCTTCCGTTTGAGCATCTGGAAAATGGGGATTGATGGAGTCTGTGGTTGTTGGGAGATTCCTAAGAGACTACAGATGAAAAACAGTACTGTGGCTGGCAGAGAGGAAGGCCTGTTCTTTTGTGGAAAGGGAGCCCTCTCAAAGGGCACCTGCACAGATTCAAGGCCATATTTCTCAGGACACATTTCAAATATGAATGGGATGGAGGCTTCTGTAGCTAATCCCCAGCTACACTGGTGTGCACTCAGAAAACGTACGCATGGCCAGTCATGCTGAATCTAAATCAACCAGAGCGAAGACACACATCTCTACCATCACTCCATTTCCTTCGCTGGAAAGATTCCTAGTGAAACTAGAAACACTAGGAAACCTACTAAAATATTTTTATTTATTTTTATTTTTACTCAGTTTTAAACAACGTCTGTCAGAAAATTCCATCCTATAGAAAAAGGGCCTTCCTTTGAAGGTGCATACAGGCTGATATATTTGCAACATTTGCAAGCAGTAAGCATTTCTGGTGACGAGGCAGGTCTTGGAAACAGGGAGGCCCAGTCAAAATGAACAGCTTCATTTGACTTTACTGACTTCTGATCAAGAGTTGGTGCCCGAGAAGGCTTAGGCCGATCATTTTGGGTCAGGTTATGAAACCACGCAAAATGGAGGGCAAATATCTTAAGAAGAAACAACAACAACAACAACTAATGGCAGAACTCATGCACTTCCTTTCTCAAGGCCTATAATCTTCAGTGCACTAAGAGATGGGAATAATCTGTGTGGGTTTTTTGTACAGGGGAAGTAGAAGAGAAAAGGTCGAAATATCAACAATGTGAAGTCGGTACTAAGGATTCATATTTGGAAACCAATTGGGACATGTTGCCCTGAAGCAAACAATTCCTGCAAAGAAATTGGATAGCTCGAAAGTCCTGTAAAAGAAAATTCTAGAATCATCCAATAAACTTTATTTTGAAGGGGGATGTTGGAGAGAAGAGATCATTTCTACGATTTATTCCCTTTCGTTTGTGATATTACTGGGCATTAACTTGGGATTCACTGTTCCCATGGCAAGTACTTACTTTTGTAAAATTACCAAATATTCTCTGGAGCAGAGAATCTTATCAGAAAATTGATCTCTAATACATAAAGGCATCTTGCAAGAAAAACGTCCTTTGGGGGTATTTTTTTTTTTTAATGGTTCACTGCAGGCCTTTCACAATCTCATGGAAATTTGGAGATTGCTCAGATATTGTTTCCATGGAAGGAGGAAAAAAGGAACAAAGGGAGATATAATACTTGAGACTTTAAAGGCTACTACCATTTTCTAGTTTATTCAGCGAGGGCAGCAGAGGTTAATAACAAGGAAGTAAAAAACATTCAGGAATACAAAATTATTTACCAAAAAACAGTTTGTGCATTGCATACTTTCCTATCACTCTGCCAGTTGCCAAGAAATGTGACGGTGCTCGCTCAGTATTATTTAAATTAAATTATCAAATGCAAATGCGAAATATGAACCTCTCAGCAAAGCACAGGATTATAACACCACGTCCCCTATTCAGACTAAAAGCTGATTACTGGTTGTGAGCTATAAACATGTCAGACAATAATTTAATTGCTTTGCAGGTAGAGGAATATGCGCATTCTTGTTCTCATTCTGGAACTCAGTGAGACTGTTTAATACAATATAATGATCACAAAAGCCCACACAAAGTCTTCACTTGACACCTGCTTTACGGCGAAAAGAAGCTATAGCAAATTTTAGCAAAGCTCAAAGAACTAGGCAGTGGCAGACTTTTTAATCACTAAGCAAAATGGATTTCTCACCAAGTGGCTCAGGCTTTTAGTCTGGCTCATAGAGTTACAGATGCATTTTCCAAATGGGTTTAAATCTATAAGGAATTTCAGGTGCAAAGGACCACCTTCTAAAAGCTAATTTGCTTCCTGTCTTCAGCTGAGCTGTTAACCAGAGACAGCCAGCACGTGCACCCTTTCTTGGGCCACAGACGAACACAAATGTCACAATCAATACTCATTAACTCCAGGATCAGAATCGGAGGGGTCCTCAGGAAAAGAGGAGGGGTCTGAAATGTAACTGAGAGGACTTGGTAAGCATTTCCTGAATATTCCAGTTGCTGAGCATGAAATTCCAGTTGCTGGGCAAAGGGGTGGAGAGGTAGTGCGGAGAGAAAGGGGAGGAGAGAGAGGGAGCGGGGGGGGGGGGGGGGGAGAAGAGGGACTAACGTTTGTTGACCTCCTCCATCCCGGGAACTCTCCTTGCATCCGCTCATGAAATTCCCAAGGATCCTGGGAGGCTGGCAGAACTCTTCACATCTTGCCAATGGGAAAAGAGGGGCTCAGAGTGACTCATCTAATATCACACAGTTCAGAAATGGCAGAGCTACATCGTGACTCAAGGTCCTCTCCCCCTTCCCAGTTTACCACAAAGAGGTGGTGAATATTTCTTTGCAACTGGGGATGAAGAGGAGACCCCGAAGTCTGGGGTCCAACTTGAATACTAGACTTCCACCAAATGCCATACAGAAGTTACCCTCTAGTATAACACAATTGTACCTGCTTATTTGCAGCTCACTACAAACTACCGTGATCTAATGCCGACTGAGCGCCCTGTGCCGGGCCCTGTGCTACTCATACGCTTATTGAAGCCTCACATCAACCCCGTAAACTTACAGGAAGCGTCCATCCTTTTACCTGTAACGCATACAAGGCCGTCTGAAGTGATTCACACCCTATATAATTATGTTAGGACATAAATGTTTGTCTTTAATTTTTTTGTACCTTATTGTTTTTCAACAAGTTTTTATGATAGATTTGTTATTTTTCACAAAATCAAGAATGACTTTTTTTTTTTTTTTTTGGGCAAAAGACTGGATACAAATGCAAATCGGCCACAAGCTTAACTGTGGTTAATTCTGGGTGGTGACAAAGAACATAGATGATTATTTTCTTCTTTGTACATTTCAGAATATGCAGTCTTAATAAATAAGTGAAAACAATCTTTAAGAAAGATGTTTTTTGACTCTGGAAATACAGAATTTTAATTAGAAACTGTTTAAGGCAGGAAAAATCCCTGTCCAGAAAGACCACGTGGAAAAATGGGTTCCAAATAAAATGGAATTTTAGGGCAACAAAAATCTAAAAGGCCACAAAACAGAAAGAGCACTGTTATTTGAACAATGACTAGTTACTTGAATTTTTCGGCATTGTTAATCACTGCATCTGGGTTTTCCTCTGAATTCCACACAGAGCATTCACAGCACAACAATTTTATCATACAATACCTGCTTGCGACACACATTTTAGGACAAGCTATCACCAGAAACAAATCAACACAAATACATCAGGGGCTGAACAATCTCAGGAGTGGGTGACACACGTTTTGCAGAATTCTGCCAAACAAAGGAACGGAATAGGCTGTGGGCAAAGCAAATGAGGGAGTTAAGGAATGAACGATTTTAAATAGTAATAATTAATTCAGATGTGGTACTGTATTTTCCGCAAAAGAAAATTCACATTTAGTAACGTGCTAATGTTTTTATCTCCAAAGAGTTTAGTGCACTGGCAAGGTATCCCAATAACAGTGAGCCGAGTGAAGTCCAAACTTCTTAAAGAGAAGGAAGAACAAACATTTATTAACTATTCTGTATCAATGCCAGATACAGCACCAGGCATTTTCCACGCATGATCGTAGAGGTTCCATGGCTGGTCCCCTGACCCTTGCTCATACCCTGGACTCCAGTGACCAGAGCCCTTGGCCTTTTCTGACCACAACCTCCAAGGTTCCCAGGTCCATACCTTTGCTCACACTTCCCTCTACCTGGAAAACCCTTGTCCTGCCTCTGTCCATTCTTCCAGACGCATAACAAATGCCCCTCCTGCCACAAAGCCTCCCCAGAGACTCCTGGCTGTCCCGAATGTCTCTTCCACATTCCCCACAGCGTACACCAGCGTTTGCCAAGTGGCAGGCTCCAGGCCAGCTCAGGGCCTCTGAACGCTCTGCGTGGCTTATCCCAGTTTGAGAGACTTAAAAATAATAATTGCCAGTACTCACAGACTGAGAGATTTTACACAAAATATCTATGTATCTAGTGGCCCTAGCTCCCCTTTTCTGCTTGGCAATAATGAGTTGTAGCTAAGTAACCAGTGCCCTGTTTAGACGGAAAGTGTTGGTTCTAGTTCTAAGAATCTGCTTTCAACTCTACTCATCCTTGGCCCATTTCTCTTCACTCACTGCTACTGGCTGGCCCCTCTGGACAGGTATGTTTGAGGCCTTGGAACACAGTTTGCCGTGGATTATTATTTTGGAGGTACTTTACCTCTGCCTCTCTACCCAGATAGGAACCTGTTATATATCTGGTGTTCCCACCCTCCCACTGCCCAGGAAAAAGCTGGTGCTCCTCAGTGAGGACCAGAAAACAGTTAAGTCACTATTGCTATAATCCCAGGGACAGAGAACGGTGGCCTGAATTAGAAAGCAGTAAGAAGAGAGAAAGAAAGAAAAAGAATTACTCCTCGGAAATGACAGCCTTTATCTGTTTCTTTTAACACTTTCTATCTTGGACTGTAATAATATGGATACAAGTCTCACGTATCCTATTAGATCGGACCCTCCTTAAAGCACATCTTGGGTGCAATTCTTGCCCTGTGACATCCCTAGCCCAGCCTAGCAGCATGGCTCACGTGTACTAGGCACTGGATGAATATTAGTTGAAGGATCATAAACTTTCATCCTGAAACCCAGCACTTACATTTCCATTACATTTAAAAACCAACAAAACACATAACCTTCCCTCCCACTCATCCAGCTGACAGCTCAACATATTAATTATCTGAATTAGAGTCAAGAGTCTAGGCTTTTCCTTCCAATGTATAGACAGGGAACTGGATCAATTCTTCCCAAGTTGTAGGGACAGAAAGAAGACGACAGAATGATGGCCTTAAAGGCGTGCACCGGACAGTCAAGGTGTGGGTTTCCCAGCCATCTCGTGGCGCGCATTAGCGACGCTCTCATCCGGGCGAGAGGCAGCGCCTTCACTGATGGAGCTGTGTGCACTGCCTCCTGCTGCATTAACAGTCCCTGAATGTGACTGGGCAGCGGCACAGGTCTCATTAGAGTGGAAGGATGTGCGAAGGCAGAGGGCCTCGCTTTAAGAAAACACTTTGCATACGAACAAAGGTGGAAGGATGTTAGGCTTCTAAAGAGAATATCTCGCTCATCACTTAGCAAAGTCAGCTGGAGACCCCGTTAAGTAAGAAGTTCTTGACTTTCCAAGCTATCAAAGGTGACCCAATAAAGCAAAGGGGCCTTGTTCCCCAAGTTTCTTTTTATCGGTTGCCTTGGACAACCAAGCTTGAACAAAACAGCCTCCAGGAGACTGCCACGTAGTAACTCCCTGTTTGCTTCCGCAAGGGACAGCTCAAAGAAAGGATTTTTTTTTTTTTTTTTTTTTTAGGAAGAAGAAAAAGAATATCAGAATGAAAGGAGGAAAAAGAAACCTGACAACCCAGGACACACAGATTCTGAGTAGTGATGAATGTACACGGGGGACTGATTGTCAGGGCGAGGTCTTCAAGCATTTCTAAGTAGCAGCCTGGCATCGGGCAAGATGTGCACATTCTTCATCGGTGTGGCTTTATTCATGAAAGATTCTGTGTCCTTGAGCAGGGAAGGGCCTCAAAGACATCTTGCACAGTGACCATCACATCAGGTTATACCCTTGTCTCTGATTCTTTCGGGGAAAGGAGGAAATCATAGAAACCACAAGAGGGGCTCACAACTTCTCACACTCCCACACTCGAATCCAGGCAGGGATGCTGTGGGTTGGTCAAGTTTGAAGAAATGTCATGGGCCATACATTTCCTACACCACAGCCCTGTAGGGTCAGTATCTGTCTTCTCATCCCACATGGCTGGATTTTCCATTGAGGAAGAGGCACTGCTATCTTGGTGTCACTGAGCTCCTCTCTGCTGACTCTGTCTCCCAGGAACAGGTTAAGGCAGGTGATCTGCAGGGCTGCCGCATCCTAGAAAGGCTGGAGTGAACTGCCAAGGTCAGCTGTATTCTAGGCATTTGGGAAAATGACTCTTTCTCTCTCCCAGGTTGGGGGCTCTGTCAGGAGTGGTATTCCCTTGCTGTTGGAGTGATGTAATGTTAGACTCTGGTGTAGGCTTATGGAGGGACTGAGCTAAGGAGACCATTCTATGTGCTTTGTTCATACAGTATTTGGAACCATCTCTAGTAGAAGAAAGAGCACTCCTTTGTCTAGCTGGGAGCAGGGGGAGTGTGCACAGGGCATGGAATCGAAGACTCAGAGCATCCCTTTGTATGATTTCACGCCCTGTGAGCACTTACCCTCCCAGAACTTGTGAAAAAGGAGACGAAGGCTAGACAAACACTGGACCAGGCGTTTGGGTGATTCTTGCCCCCAGCTTTGCTATTTCCAACAGGACTATTTCCAATTGCACAATGAATCTGCAATTCATTGTGCAGATGAAACGTGGAGATGCAAAGTGAGGGAGAAGACCTGTCCGAGGTCACACCATTTGAACTTTGCTTGCAGTGTTCCGCGCTTAACACCACACATGCCCGCCCCTGCTACCACCCCAGCCCTCCAGGCATGGACTCCACCCTTCCGTTTGCTCCTTTTCTCCGTGATACAATATATAAATCCTCTAGGGTTGCTGCCAGTGGAAAAAAAGTGCTTCTTGCTTTCCAAGGGGATCAGAGAAGGATCAGAGCTTAGAGAGAGGCCTAAATGTTGACTCAACCCTCTACCCCTGGTGCCAGATAACAACATGAGTCCTGGGTTCTGTAACATTCATTTTCATGTAGATTATCTCACATGATCCTTAACATCTATCAAAGAGGAGCAGAAATGGGAGTACTATCTGAAGAGTACCCTACGGAGTACCACACTCAGTACAGAGTTAGGTCTCAGTGAAGCCGCAAGACAGCCCTGACTTTACAGATAAGGCAGCTGAGGCATAGAGAGGCCAAAAGCATGGCTAGGGCAATAGTGCTTGTAAACTGACGGAACCAAACTCAGCTCTGAGACCCCCAAGCTGTATGTTCTTTCTGTATTTAGACCGGTCACAGTTACATCAGAACTTTTTTTTTTTTTTTTTTTTTTTTTTTGCGGTACGCGGGCCTCTCACTGTCGTGTGGCCTCTCCCGTTGCGGAGCACAGGCTCCGGAGATGCAGGCTCAGCGGCCATGGCTCACGGGCCCAGCCGCTCTGCGGCATGTGGGATCTTCCCAGACCGGGGCACGAACCCGTGTCCCCTGCATCGGCAGGCGGACTCTCAACCACTGCGCCACCAGGGAAGCCCTACATCAGAACTTTTAATGTGGAGCTTCTAGATCCCCAGTGGCATTTCCTACCAACGTGACATTTTGTCCACTTGCCTCTGTCCCATCGTACACAGTCACTGTTGCCTCAAATGAGTTACTGCAGACTGGAAACGATATACATCCCCGGCAGGCAGGCCCAGATGTAGCTACGGAACATGAGGATGTTCTCCTGGTGACTTGACCCAACTCACCACTGGAGAAACAACAACAAAATCAAACACAGACCACCAGATCACAAGTGCACGCCCATCTCAAGATAGAGACAAAGGAAAGACCTTCAAAAAGCCCTATGGGGCTTCCCTGGTGGCGCAGTGGTTGAGAGTCCGCCTGCCGATACAGGGGACACAGGTTCGTGCCCCGGTCCGGGAAGATCCCACATGCTGCGGAGCGGCTGGGCCCGTGAGCCACGGCCGCTGAGCCTGTGCATCCGGAGCCTGTGCTCCGCAACGGGAGAGGCCACAACAGTGAGAGGCCCGTGTACGGCCAAAAAAAAAAAAAAAAAAAGCCCTACGGCACCGTCATAAACAGGGCTGGCGGGGGGATGGGGAGAACACCAGGAAGAAGGTCTCCACTGGGCCATCCTGCGCTCTGGCTTTGACCCCCGCCTATCCAAAACTCTACAGGGACCTGCTTGAGGACATCCAGAGATGTTTGGGCCTCAGCAAAATAAGAGGAATGTAAATAGGTTAGATGTTGCAATGAACATGTAAAATTAATGTTTTGGAATGTTGTGCTATATCTAATTGTATGGGATTTAATCAAAATCCCAGTGAATCTTTCATCTGTCCTCCCAAATCAGACATCCTACATTTGGGGTGGGCAAGGGGGAAGATCTAGCTTAAGGCTGGCGAGAAAGATGCAGCACTTCAGTTAACTTTCAGCTCAGGAAGGACGAGGGATGCAGCATCGACACCGAACAGGAATTTGCCATCAGCTGGAATAAGGCCCAGAGCGAGATAGCAGGATATAACGGTTGAGGGGCAGAACGGACTTTGGAGGTCCTTTCAGTTTACAAGTGAAGAAACTGCGGCCCAGAGAGGCTGGCTGACTTTTTAAGGATGCACAGTGAGCTAGAGTCAGGGCTCAGGCTGAGACCCAGACGTCCTAAGTCCCAGCCAAAGCAGGCGATTATCCCACCATAACATATGCTGGCCACGTTTCACAGCAGCAGTAGTAAACCCCAGTGGCACCATCATTTCAGAAAAGCAATGGCAAAAGGGGGTACATCTAGTGGAAGTTACCCACCTTGGACAAGGGACTTCAAAGATGAACAAGTGAAGGGCACAGCCTGATTAGTCTAGAAAAGCAGAGATACAGGGGCATAATGGTGCCTACAGATGCAGGAGAAAAAGACATTTGAAAGGCGGCCCCACGGACAAGGAATTAGACTTTAGTTTGGTTTCATGGGGCAAATAGAGAACCAGTGGGTGGATCGCAAGGAAGGTTTGTTTTGTTTGTTTTTAAATTGTGGGGAAATACACATATCTTAAAATTCGCCATTTTTACCATTTTAAAGTGTATAACTCAGTGGCATTTAGTACATTCACAGTATTGTGCAACTATCACCACTATCTAGTTCCAGAAGGTTTTCATGACCCAAAGGGAAATGCTGGAGCCATTAAGTAGGAATCCCCCATTGCCCCTTCCCTCCAGACCCTGCAAACCACTACTCTGCTTTCTATCTCTGTCAATTTGCCTGTTAGGGAAATTTCATACAGACAGAATCATATAGTAAGTGGCCTTTAGTGTCTGGGGAAGCCGATATTCTTATATCTAGAATTGCAGAGCTGTGTGCTTTGAAAGGGGGCTGGGTAGTGAGTTTGAGTTCCATGATCCTTGAGTTCAGGCCGAGGTTAGAAGCCTACGTGGTGGGGACTCAGGCCCAAGAAGTAGGTGAGAAAGGATGTCAGGGCTTCTGTGACAAGCCCCCCGGGGATGACTTCCCTCATCACCACCCCGACTCTGTCCTCTGCTGTATAGTGAACCACAGACCTAGAAAACCCTGCTGCTCGAACTGACCTCCTCTCCTGATGCTCTCCTCCCACCTCCTGTTCTGTTGACACTTGTTTGCCTATTTGCCTGGCACACTGTGGACAATCTTCTCACTCGAGCATGTATGACCTGAATGTACAGCTAGCTCTCTGCTGAGCTCGTCTGGAGCTTCAGTTGGCCGTGAGTGCAGCCAGGTATGTACTAAGAGCAGGAAGAAACCAGGATCGTCTGAGTTTTAAGTGCCCTGATTTGGCCCAATAAGCTCAGGGATCATCTATAAAACCTGACAGCAAGGGCAATAAAATTAGCTACACAGGGACTGTAGGGTAGCAGCATTGTCTTCAGCTGCTCAGGGGGCAACACCCCATCACACACAATCACACACAAAAGCCACTATAAACATTCTGACGCAAGCCTTCCAACAGCTTAGAGGACAGGCGATATGTTTGAGAAGCTGGAGGAAAAAATCAGAGAGGGGAATCTAAGGGGATCACAGAAGTATCACTTTCCAGGTGGTGATAACAGATTTCCTCCATGACCTGGAAATCACTTTAGAACAAGAGTATCAGCCCTGCTGCTTTGAGAGTCCTGCTTTCAACTAGGACCACAGGTTGAAAAGCTTCTTTTAAAAAATTAGTTAAGGAATGTGTACTGGGCTGAATAGAGTCCTCCGAAAATTTGTGTCTCCTTGAAACATCAGAATGTGACTTTGTATGGAAATAGGGTCTTTAGAGATGTAATTAGTTAAGATGCGGTCACACTGGGTTAGGCTGGGCCCTAAATCCAATGACTGGTGTCCTTATAAAGAGAGGATGACTTGGAGCCGCACAGAAACCCACGGAGGGAAGGAGGCCGTATGAAGACGGAGTCAGAAACTGGAGTGGTACAGCTATAAGCCAAAAGGCCAAGGACTGCCAGCCACCACCAAAGGCTAGGAAGAGACAAGGAGGAATTCTTCCCTGGCACCTTCAGAGGGAGCACGGCCCTGCTGATGCCCTGATTTTGGGCTCTAGCCTCCAACATTCAGAGAGTATACATTTCTGCTGTTTTAAACCACTCAGTGTGTCGTAATTTGTTCCAGTAGCCCTAGCAAACTAGGTAGAACACTCCCGATTCCCCCTTTTATACAATTGCTCAAACCTATTTTAAAAATGGAAAAGACATCAGCCCTTAAAATGCAATCTCATTATATTTGGAGTTCAACCTCTGAACAGAGCTTCAGAAACGAGTACAGTGTGCAGTTGCACTGACTTAAAAAGTGCCTTCTTTCTACGGACCGGGACTCATTTTGTCTGCTTGTTCTGTTTGTTTCCTGGTGAAGAGAAGGATTGGCCCTCGGATCCCTTTGTCTTCACATCTGCTCCTCCCTCTTCAGGATCCCTTCCTTTAGGCTGTCAAGCAGAGTCTCGTCCCTCACTGCTCATCCTCTGTGCCCCCTTCTCATTTCCCAGAGAGAGACCGGGACCTCAGATGCAAGTGTGCACTGCGCTGGCTGAGCTGTGATTCCTCCATGTTGATTTTAACTTTTCTCACATCATATGGGATCCCTCTGGTGGTTACTAAGAGACACGTCAGTTTTGAGAGATTAGAGGCAAACAAAAGAATCTTCAAATCCAGAGGATAAGGGACTCAGGGCTTACACGTTATTGCAAGGCAAACAGATGCTAGACTGCTCTGGGCGCCTCCCCAGGTTTGTGAGACAGCTCCTGGGGCCCGAGGAGGGTTCCATTTATCTAGGGTGTGAAAGGCTGCATTGGTGATCCTTGAAAGCATCATTTGTGTTCCTGGGAATAGTGGATGCGGAGCTGTCTGGCCGTAAATAAAACAGCACAGAGGATCCCAGCCACATCCGAGTGGTTTCTGGCTGCAGGGGCTCAGAGAGAGTGACTAAAAAGATTGAGGTGAGAGGTCCACGGGGACAGGATTACCAGACCTTGGCATTGGGGCACGTTTCTGAGAATCTCATCAAATGTCTCCAAGAACAACTCCTGTCAGCGACCCTCCGAAGTCAGTCAAAGCCAGCCCCCTTTCTTATTTACGACTGCAGTAGAAAAGCATCCATCTGGCTGCACCCAACCTACTTACCCCTTGGTTTGTAACAGTGACAGAGTAAGAAATCACTTACAAAATGAGCACATTTTCTTGACGGGCTGGGCAGTCTGAGTTGACACTGGTAAGGCTTTATTAAAATGCCTTTATGTTCTGAGATGCATAGATGTGTGAATTTCTAGCATATTCATCAGAAGACCTAAATTAATTGCTCTCTGATGAATTGTGTAAAACACCTCCTTTCCGCTTCTCCACCCTCCCCGCCAAAGTACACTGAAAAGGTCAACAACACTATCAAATGCAACACACTTCAACTTCCTTCCAAGCTTATAATTAAAGCTAATTAGTAGTTTTGGTAATTAGCACATGTAAGCTTTCTACTCTCTGAATTAATAAGACTTACTGAGGTTTTGAGCCAAGTAGACTCTTTCACTCCCTGGTTCTGAGTCCTGAGCTGCCTGTGGTCGGTTAATTTAAAGCATGTCTTCTGAAAGTGGAATACGGGAAAAACCATTTCTTACCATGGCCCACCCTCAAGCCAGAGTGTGAGTTAGCGACAAGCAAAAGCGGAATTATCGTCACTGGGTAAAATCAGAACCCCTTAGGGTCTCCAGTAACTGTCCAATCTCAGGCTCTCGATGTGAAATGGTTGTGCCCAATTACTAGGGCACTTGCCCTCAACGCACCTCCAGGTTGCCCTGCTTCACCGTGTCACCCATTGCCATGGTCACGCTGAACATGTCAAATCTTTCTTTACAGAATGCAGAGGTGATGGCTGTAGGGTACCAAGAAACCACTGCTCATTTTGGTTCAAGCAAAAATCAAAGAGGAGAAAAATCATTAGTCCAATCAGTTTCTGCTTACGTGTAGACAAAGCAATTCTCCGAATAGCTTCACGTGTCCTCTTTTGGTCAGTGTGTGGGCATTCTGCGTGCCCAGGCAGGATTAAAAGTATGTTTTTTTGTTAAGTCAAGAAATCAAATCTATATTCTATTAAAAGAAACAAGCCTCTGATTTGTTTTCAGACTTTAGAAACAGTTTGAGAAAAATCCTCCATGGGCGAGCTCATTTGTGCCCTCCCTCCACCCTAATCTCAGGAGGGGGAAAAGAAAGAGTGGCGGTTGCTCAGAGCACCAGTCATTCTGATGCATAAGGGAAAGGAAGCAGTCATTTCTGCATGAAGGGGATTACAAGGCACCCCGGGGTCACCGGAGTGAGTAGCTCTGATTTTAATGGCACAATGACTGCGGCCATGATCCATCAGGGGCAGTCGATGTTATTTAAGAGCAAAGACGCATTTGGTCCTGCGGATGGCTATGCTGTGAAGATGACCAGGGCTCTGGGTTTCCATAGCCTTTCGGGCCCAGTTCAATGGCAGGCCTTGTCTCCCACTGACTGATCCCCGTTACAGGACGCACTTAAGTTCCATAAACACTGGTCCTCAACCAGGGGTGATCCTGCCCCCCAGGGGACATCTGGCAATATCTGGAGAGATCTGTGATTGTCACAGTTCTGGGGGGGGGGCGGGGGTTGGCGAGAGTTCCTATTGGCATCTAGCGGGTGGCGGTCAGGGATGTCGCTAAACATCCAACAATGCACACAGGACAACCCCCAACAACAAAGAATGGTCTGGCCTTGAGGGTTGATAGTGCTGAAATTGAGGAACCGTGATATAGAGGGTCTAAGGAGGGTCTGAGCCCCTCCCAGCATTTACTACGGAAGAGCCAAGCAAGACCTTTCTTGCTTGATGGTGGACTCATCTCGGCCTTCTAACAATGAAAGGGAAGTGAGAGCTCCCCTGGAAGGGCTAGAGCTGAGCCAGGCAGAAAGAAACAGACACACCAGGGTATTCCAGGCACCCAAAAGCCAGTGCTGGGCGTTTTCACCCTGCAGCTCAGGCGGACATATTGCATTATGGATGAGCTCACACGCCATGGCAAACAGTTTAAGAACGATGCTTACGTTTAATGAATCCTAAGTGGTTTATTACTGAGGGTCAAGTTCCTGCTTCCTGTGGGAATTTGACATTTATGAAAAGTCCCAAGCATTAATTATTCAGCGGAGATGTCCTTCCTATGGAAATGCACTTTCCTGATACACTTGACAGCACTACCATTCCCTGTCTGCACCAGCTACTCTGTTGTTAATCCTCCAAGCATTAATTAAATAAAATTTACAACCGAGCCAGGATGCATCTCCCCTCAAATATTATGCAAAAGACAGCTAAGTACTCTTTGATTTTTCCTGCTAGTAGCCAATCATTACCCATAGCTATTTACATTCTTCCTTTTGTTCTTTAAAGCATAAACCTGGTATCTCTTCCCACTGAGGAGAAAACTATGCTTAGTAATTAAATTATACCGCATTAAACTTACTTAAGTTCACCAGCAGGGAAAATTCCATGCCCCTGGGTTTCACAATAACTCCTAATCACACTTGCAAGCCATATCTTTTCTGTGACTTCTCATAATTTTTGTTCCTGGAATTCCATTAAAAATGGTAATGTCATTACTCCTGTTAATGCTCAAAACCAACAGCATAGTCCTGCATTTTAATTAGTGATTATAATTAATCATTATTTCATTAATGAAATGTTTAGTTGGTAATTGTCTTTGAGCACCTTACTCCCTAGGCTTATAAGCGTTTCGTAACATCAAATTCACTTCCTCTTTCTGATGAAGTGGCACTGTCAACCTCATTTTATTTTAACACTCTCACGTGGCTCTGCACCTCAGGCCTGCGACATCGCCTGCATATTTACACTTAGGAAATGTGTGGCTTTTGGCTCTCATGAGGTCTGCACGGAAGCTTAGCCCTCCCATGCTTCTCTTCCAGCTTACGGAGGCGGGTCAGCCTGCTTCCAGAGAGCACAACGTGGGAAGAGAAAAGTAATTCTTGGAACCCTTAGTTAATAACAAATGTGGGATCCAAATTCATGGATTTTTGAGAGAGGATAGAGCAAGGATTTGGAGGTACTCTTTAGAGCATGAAGGTTGATTTTAGAGCTTAAGGAATTAAGAATAAACTGGGAGGGAGGTGAAGAATTTCATATGAGGCAGGATTTTCGTTGATCCTTTTGCAATACCACAGATATTCTTATTTACTTGGATGTTTTTTTTGAGGACGGGGGGAAAGCCTGTCTTCCCCATGAAAATGTAAACACCGAAGGACAGGGACCCATATAGGCCTTGTACCCCACTGTATTCCTACCTCCTGGTGCAGTACTCGGGATACACGCTACTCAACAACGAGATGTGGAAGCAACTGTTGCAGGACTGCATGTGGTTAGGCCATGGAGAGCGTAACTGAGGTACCAGAGTTCACAAATTCAGTTGTGGTTTTGTGATGTAAGTTGTTGGGCGCTAAGGGGGTAGCTAATTGGTGGACTCACGTGTTTGTGAGTGACCTGAGGTCCGAGCTGTCTCTGGGAATCCTAAAGGAAGACAGATTCCTCTTAATGGCCTCCATGCAAAATAGATTTTAAAATGCATATACACCTGCCTGTATGTGCACACGCGCGCGAACGCACGCACGCACACACACACACACACACATACACACACACACTTACCCACACCACACTGAGCACAGAGAACTATTCCAGGAAGGGAAATCTGCTATCCTTAGCAAACTACACAAGGAGGGTTTGAACAAAGGAAAGATGAGATGCTGCTATTGCAAGGAAGGATTCACAGCTTCCGAGCGAAGCTGAGGTAGAACGTCAGGCTGGTTGGAGAACGCTCTGTGTCTGTTATGTATTTCTGACAAGCCAGTCAGAATCTTCCAAACATCTGGAAGAAATAAATGATGGCCAGCAGCTTGGCGTTGGCCCAAATGTCAGAGTTACATCCAGTGATGGTCTGAGGTGACAGAAAGACAGGCTCTGAGGTCCAGAGAGGACCTTCTCACTGGCAATCCTTGACGCTGCTGGTATTTTACAAAATGAAGACATGTCAGGACGAAGCTTACATTTTTGTCATATTTTCTGAATATCTGTATTTAAGTTAACGCTTTAGCACACATATACCATATAACAACTCACACGGAAGTATCAGCAAAAGTCAAAATGTGAGACCCTTTGTGACCGGGAGTGGGGGCCCGACTAGACTTCCACCCCTGTCTCCATGCACGTTCTATTTCTTTCCCAGGCCATGTTGCCTCTAAAAATAATATTCTTCCTCTATCCATCCATTCAATTTGTGTAGAGCACCCGACTTGTGCCGGGAGCTTGGGAATGGAGTCCCTCCCTTACGGCGCTCCCAATCCAGAGCCCATTTCCCTCTGGGTTTCCTGCCACTGGAAATCACCTTTTCTTTTCTAGCTCCCTTTGCCGACTCTCCACTTATTATCCGGTCTCACAAAGCCTACCATGGTTGTGAGGGAATAAATATGAAAAAGCGTTTAAGGTCATTAGGCCCCAGAATGGCACGAGCTCCTGCCCATGAGGTGAGGGGAGGACGATTAATACAAACAGATGCTGTTTGCTGCACACTCCCCAGAGGTGAGTGCTGAGAATCCTGCATGGACCGCTGTGCTTAGTCCGCTTCGGAGAAACTGGACTGGGCACAGTGAAAACCGGGAGCGGGGCCATTCCCAGTATGTCCAGGTCTATTACATTCTTTGCTGACTGCCTGGGGATGAGCTCTCATCTGTCTGTTAAATTCCGCCCGGAGCTGGAGTCCAGACCATCGTGGGCAGAAAAGGAATACGTCCTCACAGAAGCCTCAGCCCAAGTCCAGCAGAAAGACTGAGACAAGTCGGCTCCATGAAAAAGTATGCCAGCCTCTCAGAGCATACCAGAAAACGTTTTGCCATTTCCTTTTTTTTTTTTTCCCCTTGTTTTCTTTTTTTTTAGTTTTTGGCTGCGTGGCATGTGGGATCTTAATTCCCTGACCAGGGATCGAACCTGTCTGTGCTCCCTGCATTGGAAGCAGGTGGCCTTAACCACTGGACCGCCAGGGAGGTCCCATTTTGCCATTTCTAACTGTTCTCATGGAGGCAGACCCACTTGCCTGTTGAGCATGTCTTGCTGAACAAACAAGAGCAGAGGCCTGCCCTGTCTGTGTGTCGGCCCTGTACCTGGGAGGCCGTATTTCATGGGGACTGACAGCACAGGCTTGGCTGCGAACTGAACACCTGTGAGACAGCGGGCAAGTCAGCGAATCCCCCTGTGCCTCAGTTTCCTCATGTGTGAAATGGGGACACAGCGAGGCCTAGGTCCCAGGCTTGCCGGGACGATGACATGAATGCCACACCTGGCACGTGGTGAGCACTCAATGGTTGGCATATTGTCATCCTCAATATGACTGCTGCTTATCTGATGCAGTCCTTTTCCTTCCATTAAAAATTTAAACAGCAACAAGAATAGCAGTCACAGTGGACTTAGGTTTATAAGTCTGTGGCTTCCTACCTCGGTGTGATTTGAAAAGGAGGAAGGGACACGCCCCATGACGTTCTCAAGTCCTGGGGAAAAATCCTGGGATCATGCTCACCTATTATTACCCGTGGAAACAGTAACAGCCATTGCAGTGATCTAAATGTGTACTTTTTTCAGGCAGTGATAAGAGGTGGAGAGTAGAACACTGACTCACGCTAGAAGGTTGGGGCAGAGATAATAAAGTGCTAGACAAACACATAGGGTAAGAACACGGTCTTCTTCCAAGTTCCATAGCCGTCATGCCCTTCCTAATATACCAATCTTAACCCTCTCCTGAACCGTATTCCCTGTCTTAAGAGCAGGTTGCCCTATGTTCACATTTATACCCCCCTCAAGGATTGGCAGTTGGTTTACACTCAGGAAATGTTTGCTGAATGAACGCTCTGGGGATCTTTAGAAAATCAGCACCCCCCACCCCCCAGTGGGATGACAGGGATTCTAGTGAGAAAACCAGGGTGGGACAGAGGGTCTCTTGCAAAGCACTTGTGCAAGGCTGGGGATGGACTCACAGGAACTGGCCCGACGTGACCCCGATCACTGATCTTTCAGTGAGAAAGATTCCCGGGCATCCGGCTGGAAGGTGCAGACGGCTCCACATACACACAGCCTGCGTTCTCTGCAGACCCCAGAGTCTTCACAGATCAGAGATTTAGCAGATGGTGTTTTTGCATTAATCGTCTAAATTACCATCTATAAGATCCTCTGTTTTCTAAAAACTTGTTGCCTTAAGCCTTTAAGATTTGAACTTAACGGAAATGTTTGTGTGGGCTGGTAGTGCACCTGTTCTGCAGGTTCTCTGTCCCAGAGGGATCGTGCAGGGGCTACGAGGAAAGTCAGCTGGCAACAGAACCTGGCCTGTAAGACTGTGGTTTCCGGTCTCTCTGCACTGCCTGCCAAACAGGTGGAGGACGGGTCTCTGAGCACTGCCCAAGAAGAGCAGCTTTGGTATGGTTTCCTGCACCGTGGCGACTACAGCATTAGGTGTCAAAGACAGACAAGTTCCGGAGCTACCACAGGAGTGGTACCAGAAATCGTCCTCCAGCTTTTGAAAGGCACTAAAAAGCTTTGTTTCACATTCACGTCAGCTTCCAAAGCAACTTGTGATGCCACTTTCATTGGTTTTATTCGCAGCAGTTCTTCTCTCCAATCCAAACTCCCCTTTCTTTAAAAAAAGAAAAGAAAAAGAAATCTAATAGTCCTTGTTTTACTAGCAAGAAATGAGGCTGCAGAGTGCTTCAGAGAGCCAGTACCACCAGAAGCTGAGGCGGAGAGCTTCCAGGGGATTCCAAAAAAGGCAAGGAAAGGAGGGGGAAGGAGCAAAGGCAGGAGGGAGTGGGGGAGGAACCATACAGATGAGAGTGTGGACACCCCCCTTTAGGATCCTGAGCTGGCGGAGAGGGGAATTGTGATAGCAGGGGAGACATACCACGAGGAGGGCACTGTGTTAAGAGCTTGTATGAATTCTAGAAAGATAAAAAAAGCCCTTTGATCCACTCCAAAGAGGGAGACAGAAGACTTCAAAGCAGGGAAACAACCTCCAGCACTTTGCCCTGCTTTAAGCACGAGGAGTATTTGCCTCGAACTAGCTTACCTCCCGCCCTAGCACACACACGTGTGACTGTTGCAGACACGCAATTCAACCTGTTCAGCTGCCCCACGAACACAGCACAAGCAAGGTTTGAGTGCATAAATACACGAGGCTGCCCGCTTCTAAGTGCGGTTACTTCACCGGCCCCTTCTGATGTGGAAGGAATCTCTGTCTAGGACAGCTGCTGCTAAATACCAGGTTCCCTTACAAGATTCCAAAGGAGAGGGTGGCATTTTGTCTCCTTGACACCATGCGTCTCATTCACAGTAACACATGGCTAAATAATAGCCTAAGGGGAAGAAGTCTGATCTCCTCGAAGTCTTCTTTTGAATCTCAAAAATAAGAGTTTTCCTTTCTTTGGAGTTGTTGGGTGGAGAGTGGGATGGGAATGTGCTTCCCATTCAAACATTCTCCAGACCAGCCTGGGAGCCCTGTATAAAAAGTAAAATTTGTTTTTATTAAAGCAAACAGATCTGCTTACGTGAGCGCCACAGACATAACTGGGTAGACTTCTGGCTCCTGTGGACATAGGGAGTTATGTGGCGAGATCGGCCACCTCCTCCTGAAACAGAGCTGGTCCCCTGGATGGAGCTGGGGGAGATGCACAGGAATGCTTTCCTCCGCAGCAAGCCCCCCATGAAAGAAACTAGACGCCTCGTCAGCACGTCTCTGAGATCAGCCCTCAACTTCTTATTTTTTTGCAATGATTCGTTTGTGTCAGAATCAGTAAAAATGGCAATGCAGAGGAGACAGAGCTAAAAAGAAACATCCTGGAGAATTCTCCTGGTTATTTTTAAAATATTGTCTCTGTTGACTTGAAGTGGTATAGAAACAGTTCCATATGCTGTGTTTTTTTGTGGTTTTTTTCCCCATTGCTTCTTAGAGTTTAAACATAGATCTTCTGTTAACAATATGGCCTACTGGGTTAGCAAGGTTAGCAAAAGAACTGTCCTTCCCTTACAGGCTCTGGCTTTGGGAGGGCTGCTACCTGTCTTGAGTCCCCTGTTCACAGTTCATTGTGGAAAGCATTATACTCTTAAGTTCTTTGCCAATCCTTTCCTGTAACACAAACTGAAACGACATGCTCATTTCTCTAGGTTCTTGCCTGCTTGGAACCATTTAAGTCCCAGAAATCCCTCATCTTAGCAACTGTGTCTCTGTTATCGTATATGAGACAATATGTTTGTCTGTGTTTCATATTGCTTTCTGGAGATTATAACCAGTGCTTCTTTACCATTTTATTTTTCTTAGAAAGTATTTTCACTGACGCAAGCAACTGATTCATATATTTGTATAGTAAAACTTTCAAGTAGACGCAAGATTATAATCCCCTTTCACCGCCCTGCCCCAGTCCTCTCGTCCCCTCCCTGGGGATAACAATGTCACCAGAGTGGCTCAAGTTCTTTTGGACATTTTTCTGTATATTTGCACCGATCTCTGTATGCAGTCATATGTCTTGTTTTTATTGCTACTGTTGATACGTAAATAGAATCACACCATAGAATGGATGCTTCATGATGTAGTTGCCCATTCCTTTATTGATGGATTATATATTTTGCCTGTTAATTTGCTAAAAAATTAGGTTCCATTTTGAACCGGGCTGGAGTTGTAAAAAGAATATGAAACTGGACCGGATTTTAGTCCAGCTCTGTCACTAGTGTCCAGGTGGTCTTGGGGACCCACTGTCCTCCTTGGATCGACACCTCCTCCTCTGCTGGGCGTTGGGGGTGAGTGCGGTGCTCAGCCTGTCTGGCCACAGCCCCCAGTACTAAGGCCAGGCTCTTCACACTGCAGTCTGAGTGACTTAATCCAATGGAAACATATTTATTGTGAAAAATGTGCCACAGTCTCTGTGATGCACAGGCTTCTGCACTTAGAAGCATGCAGGTTTCACAGGGGTCACCGGTGGCCCTACATCCTAACTCAAAGGCGAATGACTCGATGGACTGTGGAGGGTACAGATGAATTTTCTCTGAGTCACGCAGAGGTTTTGTTTTAACTGGATTAGTCATCCATATTTTAAAATCAGGAGATTTCCCAGAAAAAATGCTGGCTTATTACTTGGAAGAAAATCCTATTTGGCCAAACTAGGCCTGTGCATCTGGGCCAAGAAAAGTTACTGGTTGTGTAGGAAGATGGATCTTCCATGCTTTAGAAAGATGTTGGTGGTGACTCAGACAATACGGAAAGCAGAAAAAGGAATGATTTAGAGTGATTAAGGCAAGCATGGATCAGAGCAGTTCCCCCCTAAACCTTCCCCAGCACTCCTAATGCTCCTTTCCTACTTTACTTTTCTCCCATCATTGCCACAGGCCAGCTGATATGCCTTATCTTTTACTTATTCCATTACGTATTCCATTTAGTGTCTGTCTCCCCTAAGCCAGTATTAGGTCCATGAGAGCAAACATTTTTATTCCTCTTATTTATTTTCCAATCCCAACATTAAGAATGCCTGGTACACAGTAGTCACTCAAAAAAAAAGTTACTGAACTGATAGAAGATAAATGGAAGGATGGATGGAAGTAAGGAAGGGGAACACAGTTAGCTGGTGCTCAGTACTGGCTGCCGTCTTTAGGTGGGGCATTTGTCCTTCAGACAGCTACTCGTCTTGCAGCCCATGCTCCTCCTTTAAGTTTCCTTCCTGGCTGACCCTTGAGGCATCTGAGCTTGAGATGCCAGCTCTAGGATCCCTTTACTGAAATATACTGAGCTAGGTGACCAGGAATCAGCCCCCAGAGGGGGAATCTTAGCAGCAGGGATGGCGACCGGAGTGAGGTGAGTGGAGCACCCAAGGCACAACATGTAAGCCTGCAGGTGCCTCATTCTTAGGGAGGCACTCACGCTCAGGGGCACGCGGATGCAGGGTTGACATCCGCACAACCCTGAGAGACAGTGCTTCTTTAAAGTTTATTTCCCGGGCACCTCACCTGCCTTCACCCCAGACCCAACCCGACTAGCAGACCCCGCACAAAGACAGCCACAGCGTGAACGCTGGTCCATCCCTGCTCGGTGCAGGGGGCCCGACGGGCACAGTAACACGGAGACGTTTCTGTCCTTGAAGAGAATCCCAGTCTGTCTAGTGTGGGAGGCACCTGTGCATATACTTAATGAGAAAAAGAAGGTAACAAGCATGAGCATTATGAACAAATCATTAAAGCAGAATAGAGGAGAAAGAAAGAAGTTTAGCCAGAATAGATGAGAGTCTTAGAAGAAACAAGATTAGAATAGCGCCAGAGAAAAATGAGCAGAATTTCTCCAGCTAGAGAAGAGTTAGGGGACTCCCCTGGTGGTCCAGTGGTAAAGAATTCGCCTTAGAATGCAGGGGACGCGGGTCCGATCCCTGGTCCGGGAACTGAGATCCCACATGCCGCGGGGCAACTGAGCCCACGCCTCAACGGGAGAGCCCGCGTGCCGCAAACTACAGAGCCCACGCTCTGGAGCCCACGCGCCGCAACTAGAGAAGAGAAAACCCGTGCGCCGCAACTAGAGAGAAGCCCGCACACCTCAGCGAAGATCCCTCGTGCCACAACTCAGACCCGACGCAGCCGACAAAATAAATAAAATACAAAAGAGTTAGGAGGGACATTCCACGCACGTGAAGCTCTATGTGCAAAGGCAAGGACGCAGGAATGTGCATGGAGGCCCGAGAACAGCGCCCACAACCTGGGTGTGGCGTGTACAAGCCGACCGGCTGGAGGAGAGGCTGGGCCAGTGGGTTAGGACAAGGTGCCGAAGAACAAGGTATTTGTCAGGCTAACGTGTTTTCATTTTATACCCTCGGTGTTTCTCAGGGTATGATCTTTGGACAAGCTTCTCTGAATCATCCCGCATGGTTCTTCAACACTTGATTCCTAGGATGCCATTAGGCAGAACCTAATGGAGCTCTAGGACTGCAGCTCAGGAATTTGCTTTTTTAAAAGAGTTCTCCAGGTGGTTCTTTCTTCTGCTAATGTCTGAGAAGCACCGGTTGAAAGGCTCTCTGTTCTCCAACATGTCTGTTCGTTTGAATCACCCGAGGAGCTCTGAGGGGCTCTGACAATATGCGCGTTCCCCGGGTTTAGTCCACTGCTGCTGACTCTGAGCCACAGCCCACAGAGCCTGAAATACTTCCCACTGGCTCTTCACAATAATCTGTGGATCTCTGCTTTAGCAAGATCCTGGTGGCGATACAGAGAATGGGGCAAAGGGGACAATTTAGAATGATGAGGGGGGTATCAATCAGGGCAAGGGAAAAGAGGAAGGTGAGTGGCACACCGAAATGGGATCCACAGCCCTTTCTGGCTAACTGATGTATGAAGTAAGGGTTAGAGAGGATTCAACAGTTTCTTATTTCCAACTTGGGGCTTAGGGGAATGCCATCAGCCAAGATGAGGATCGTGAAAGGAAAGGTGTTTATGACAAGGTGAATAGAATCCAAGTTAGGGAATTTCTGAATTCAAGGCACAGATGAAGATGCCTAGGAAACAATGAGAATATGAACCAATCTTCAGGAAAGAGGTAGGGGCTGAAGATAAAGACTAAGGGGCCACCGTCTGGGAATGGGAGCAGAATTCATGGACCAGACCAGCTCAGAGCACACGTGGAGGCAAGTGGGTTGAGGAAGAAATTCTGAGAAACCCCATTGGTTAAGGGGCTGGCAAAGGAAAAATCTAAGAAGGAGTAGTGAGACGGGTGGGAAACAAATAAACAGGAATAATATTTGTGGAAGCAGAGCCACTGACGTTGGCTTCGGCAGGTGGCCTTTGCTGCGCTTACCACGGAGAACGCTCTGGAGACCGGGTGCCTCCTGCCAGCTTCCTGTGGAGACATCCTTGGAGAGCCTCCACCACCCATCATCCGCAAGGAGACAGCTGCAGTTTTGCCTTTTCATGTGGTCTCCTCAGACCTACCCCCTGGGAAGTACAATATGATTTTCCCACAGAGCAGATGGGATGCTAGCTGGAGTTGCCCCTGCCTTGCAGAGTTCTCCCTCGGTTCAGCTCTGACAGTGCCTGGTAGAGCAAACACGGCTGGTACACTGATGCCCGGCGCCCAGTAGCCACTGAGCCAGCCCTGCCGGTGCCCACCTGGCACCAACCGACAAAGCATTTGGTGCCAAGATTGGAACTGTTTCCTTTTGCTCCCAATTCTTAGACAGTCACCTGCTTCATATATTTGGGGGGAGAGAGGGGAGAGAGAGAGAGAGAGAGAGAGAGAGAGAGAGAGAGAGCAAAGGAGAGAGAAAGAAGGAGGGAGGGAGTTAAAGAAAAAGGGAGGGAAGAAGAAAGGAAAGAAGAGAGGCAGAGTGTTGAAACTGACCGACCAGCAGAGGAGCTTAGGGACCTGGCCCTGGGGATTGACCTGCATGGGCCATGTAGCCCTGAGGTCTTTTACGTATACTCCAGGCACCAGCATATGCTAGGCCTCTATCACAATACCTGACACCTTCTGAGCGCTCAATACATGCCTGCTATAACTATATTTTTGAATATCCAGGGAAAGCAGGTCAGCCTCTGAAATGATAGACCCTTTGGTAATTTTCACACAGCCAGGCAGCAAAATTCATGTTAAACAAGTTAGGGGAATTCCATGTAATAGTGCATTCTTTTTGCACTCTCAGTGGCAAGAGTATTTGGCTTGGATAAAAGCTGGTACTTCAAAAGTAGTAACTCGCTAAAGGGAGATGTGAACCTACCTTCTTTTGGGGAGATATGGTGAGTGTATCAAGACTGAAGCTCCATTGTGTTTTATTAATATGTTGAGATTAGTTTAAATGTCCAAGGCTAGTTTCCAGCTTCTAACTTTTCTCTGACCTCCCCCCACAGCCCTTTTCTTCCCACTGCTCTTTCCTTACTCCTTCCATCCACTCCTCTCCCCATCCCAACTGTGGTGGGCGAATTTCTTTGTTGAGGCTGGTGGGGGTCGTCTTCCTAAGCCTTTGAAAATTTCTCTTAGGAAGCTCCACTGTTAGGATTTTCCAGCTAGTTCTGCAAAGGTGCTTTCAAAGAACTTTTGAAATCTGCAGCTCTGTGTATGTTTTGGTAAAAGTACGCAAAGGTTTCGTTTGTTTGCTTGGGTCGCTGTTTGAAGTGTTGCCGTCTCCCTCTGTGGCCTCCTACCATCTTCTGACTGGCCTGTCAAGAGCATCCCTTCCTGCTGACTTGCAGAGTTTGATTCTTTTTCAATAGTGCATATGCTGCTGTATTGTTGCCTGTTTGCTTTAGTTCGTATTTCTTCTCTGGATGGATTTTCTGTGAAGATCATCCCTACTTGTTTGATCTTTACTTTCAGATCTTGTCATTTTCTTTTCGAATGTGCTTTTTTTAATGGATGTTTCTTTTGGCAGAACAGCTTCCTATGGGCCTCAGCGGGTGTTAATGGCACTTCCATTCACTGTCATAGACAACTTCAATTTCTAGGGGGACGGTCAAGTTCTGTTGTGGTTCAGAGGAGAAATTAATCCTGGCCATTTTATTTCACTTCTGTGGCCTCAGAGAGGGAGAGAAACTGAGAGCATTGGCCACACCTGTCCACGAAGATTTCTCCATTATTAATTTGCAGCCCTGGAGTATTGAAATTTCCCCAGCCTGGAGTATTGAACACTCAGAAAAATGCTCAGGCTCACTCATCTAATTCATTGGGTCTGTAGAAGAATGAAACTATGTCTAAGGAACACACACAGTTTAAGGAACAGGCTTTGAAAGAAGGCCTCAGCTTAACTTACATCAGTGAGTCTCATTCTAGAGAGGACTAATGGCTCCCATGGGGGCCTTTGGTGGGGAAGGACCACAAGTCAATGGACTGAGGCTCTGCTGGTCCCAGAGAACCATTTGCCCAATCTGCCCTGGGCAGGCTTTGAGAAAGCCCCCAACCAGAGTGAGCAGTCTGAACTGATGGGGCGACTGCATCCCAACACAAGAAACTTTTAATATTCTTTACTTATTTTGATGACCATTTTACATGGCTATTTTATATCCAACTATCCTGCCAGCCATCCACTCACCCATCTATCATGAGTGGGAATGCCCTAGGGCTGCTTTCTTCCTTAAAATAAGGAATCTTAACAGCTAACCTAATGGAACTCATTCCACTATCCACTATCACAGTCTTGAGCATCTTCCAAAACGTGAATCCTTCAGCTATTTCCAATTTAATTCCACAGTATGTTTCCATATCCAGAAAAAATGAGGGTGTATCCACATCTCACTCCATTTTTCTTGACTACCCTGAACCCCCTATTTTAAAACTGTAATATGCCTCTGTTCCTCAGCAATCCCATTGACCTTAACCTGTTTGCTATTCTATTATACTTACCACCTCCCAGCCTAATATGTACTGTATGCCTTTAACATATTTATGGCTTACTGCCTATTTCTCGCATGTCACCACCATGAGGTTAGGGATCTCTGACCACTCACTGCTATATTCTAAGTGTGACACAGGGTATGTGTTTGATCAATACGTTTGACTAGGTCTCAGGCTCTAAGAGGATACGACCCTCCAGCCCTCTACCCAACACTCAGAAGGCTTCCCAACTCCTCTGTTGGCATCACCGGTGAGACAAATCCTCAGTGTGCGAGTCTCAGGCATGCTGCAGGACATCTGGCATGCCTGACCCCTGCTCCCCAGCTGCCAGCAGACCCCCCACCACCCCCATGATCAATGCAACAATTAAAAACATCCCTGTACCTTTCCAAATTCCCCTCATGGCTCTGGTAAGGCTTTGCTTGATAACTACTGCAAGTCTTGGAACAAAACTATTTTCTCACACTGGAGTTCTACTTAGCGGATAATTTGTCCACTTTATGTCGTCTTAGGGGCCCTCTCAGAGATGATACACTTTCCTACCTCACTCAACAGACTTCAAAATCCTTTCACACAATTAAAGACAGCGGTATTTTACAGTAAACCTCAGCTTTCATACATGCTTTCTACGTCAGCCATTAACAAGCCAGTAAACCAATACTGACTAAGTGCTTTGGAGTCTGACTCATGCTGTGCGGTGTACATTTTCAAGCACAAATGACACCCTGTCCACCAAGGCTGTGCATGTGCAGGACTACTGGAAGTCAGCATCTGATCTAATCCTTTCCCACATTTTAGGCAAAAGCTAGGCACTGCAGTCAGAGAACAAGTCTGACTGATTTCTCTTCACTGTGCTGGTCAGTTATTCACCTGTGATGGACAAACTGATGAGTAAAACTGGAACAACACAGTCCAAGAGAATGACATCTAAAGTCAGTGGTGGCAAAAAGAACAGACATTTCTATGATAGAAGGTCAACAAATAATTACGGACTGTCTACTGGATACAAAGTACTGTGCTACAGGACACCAAAAGGTGTGGTGAACGTGGCATCAAATGTCAGTCTGCCGGGTGACAATGAAATATGTGCACGAATACACATACTCACATAACTGCCGATACTGAGAGTAGCTACACGAAATGCTTGACGTGCTGTATCTCAGTTAATAGCCGACATGGATACTACAGGTACCTATTTTATAGATGAGAAAATGAGAACTCAGAGAAATAAAAGAACAAGGTCTCACTCAGCTGGGAATTGGTAGGGCCACTACTTAAGTTCAAGTTTGTCTAATGCCCAAGAGTTAACTATGATGTGACAAAGTAACTTTTTTTATGGCCTGAAATGTTCAGTTTTTGTTTACTTTGGTTGTATTGGAACAAACACAAGGAGATAGATAATACATATATTTTTTTAACTCTTTTTTTTTTAAAAGTAATGTGTGTTGAAGTACTCTCTACCTTACACTCCATGTAAATCTCTACGGCTCTAATAGGTTGGCCTCCGCAAATTTGACATTTGATCATAAACTGCCCACCTTGAAATTAATTACAACTCACCATATTAAAGAAGCACTTAGAGATCCTCTCTATTCCATGTGCAGAGACTTATATAGGAAACCTTTTTGATCTTTCCAAAAATGAAAATGAAAAGTCAAACTGGCAACACCATCGAATAACACAAGTGTGTAATTCTGTGAACAAGGTAGAATCATAAGCAATTATTTGGTGTTTCAGGCAAAGAAACAGTTGTTTCATTTACTTTTTCATTTTTGAACTCTGTCAGACTGCGATCCTTTTTTCTATCTTCATATAGCTTTTTGAAAATGATCATCAAAAACATGAAACAAAGAAACAGAAATAAACTACATTTGCTTGGCCTCCAGGGTTGAAGACATTTTCCACTTGGCATACAACCCTCATAAGTAGGGAAATCTAGAATGAAAGTTACAAGTGTTGCTTCAGTAACTTCTAAGAAATCAATATAATTGCGGTTTTCTGCTGCAGCTCTCAAGGAACATGTGAGGATCTCTTAGTCACTGACAGCTCTCTTCGCACTCTGAAGCAGAGCTATCCTGGCCGAGGTTATGTGCCTACAGGTGATAAAGGGCAGTTATTTGAAGTTTGCATTTTTTTAAAGAGAGATGCAAAGTGCCCAGACAAGTAACTAGATGTGACATGTTCCACAGACTTTACCAAGCACTTGCCTGACTTCTTGGGCCAAATTCCATTAAGGCTTTGGGTGAAGAAAATCAGCTCACCACTCATTGAAAACCAATATTTCAATGATGTCATACCCTTGGTTAAGGTAGATTAATGGGAAAATCTCTTTCTAATACTATGCGATGTTTTAAAAGCAAGCAATTTGTTGAGTTTTTGCACTTGTAAGGGAGAGAGGGTTTGTTTTTTTTTTAAACCGACAGCTATACACACACACACAGACACACACACAAAACACCAAGTCACCTAGTTAATAAGACAATTTACTCAATTCATTTGATATTATATAAACTTTCCAAGAAAGAAAATCTTAAGTCTTTCAAGCCTCTCTAGTTTAATCACTATGCCTATGAAGAAACAACCATAAAATAAATAAAAGATGAAAGGCGGATGCAGAATTAGGTTTATTTTACATGTATATGACACCCACTGGATACCAAGAAGTAGGTGATGGTTAATTACAATAATCACTCCAGGTCAGTTCACTAACATGGAACTAACAACATGAATTTCTGTGGACACGGATACTTAGTGGGTAGGTAACCTTTGCATAATTAAAGATATATAATTCTAGTACCTTGGCCTCTGAAATTTACCTTTGTTCTGTGTGGATGTATATGGGTCTAACTAAAGGATTCATATGCACAAGTCGAGATCTCAGGCCAGGGAGGTTAAACACGTGAGTTCCCTAGGGTTCCCCTATGTTCATGGGCATCTACGCTCCCACATCTCTGTACCAGGAGCGGGAGGATGTGCGAGACCAAGGAACCCTCAAATTCAAAATCAGGCCTGTAGGAAAAAACATGCAAGACTCAGCCAGGAAGGTCTACACCTCCTCGTTCTCTCACGCTATCTTAGTTACAGCATTTGGAGCATGCATGATCTGATGGCCTTCACCATCCTTGGAGAGTAGAATTGATTAAGTATTGTAGAAGCGGCACTGACTGCTCCATGAATATACACATGCTCGGCTGCATTTCCAAGTCCCTTGCAGAAAAGGGGCCCACTCTGACCTGTTCTGGCCAATGGGTTCTGAGTAGAAATACTACAGTAAGGACTAGAGAATTTAAGAGCCAGCACACGACCTGCTAGGTCTTTCTTTCTCTGCCTCAGTGACATGGAGGATGCATGAGCAGATGTCAGAATTGTAAGATGCAGAAGACTGGATCCCTTGTAAAGGAGCTGGCCCTGGAGAGCCACCGGTCCCTCCGCATAGTTTGGGAAATGAGCTGTATGTGTTATGCTACTAAAATTGAGGGAAGGTATTTCTAGAATAGTGTAGTTTACCCTAATCATCTATAGCACCTATTAAGATAATCAAAGTAATCAGAAGTACTACAGTAGGACACACATGCTAAACACGAAACATTTATTTTCATACCTTTTCCAATGGAAGAACTCCAGACCCACGTGCCACAACTACTGAAGCCTGGGCGCCTAGAGCCCGTGCTCCCCAACAAGAGAAGCCACTGCAATGAGAAGTCCATGCGCTGCAACAAAGAGTAGCCTCTGCTCACCGCAATTAGAGAAAGCCTGCGCGCAGCAATGAAGACCCAAAGCAGCCAAGAAATAAATAAATAAATTTAAAAAAAAGAAGAAGAAGAAGGGACTTCCCTAGTGGTGCAGTGGTTAAAAATCCGCCTGCCAATGCAGGGGACACAGGTTTGAGCCCTGGTCCGAGAATATCCCACATGCCGCAGAGCAACTAGGCCCGCGTGCCACAACTACTGAGCCTGCTCTCTAGAGCCTGTGAGCCACAACTACTTAGCCCATGTGCCACAACTACTGAAGTCCTCACGCCTAGAGACCGTGCTCCACAGCAAGAGAAGCCAGCACAATGAGAAGCCCGCACACCGCAACGAAGAGTAGCCCCCCTCTCCGCAACTAGAGAAAGCCTGCATGCAGCAATGAAGGCCCAACACAGCCAAAATTAAATAAGTGAATAAATTTTTTTGAAAAATGAGATGATCAACGTTCCAAGGTGAAAAGAAGGAAATTCTAGGGAATTTTTCATTTTCATGGGGGTAAAACCTGGGAATGAGTATTATACATGATTTTGACCAAGACACCTTCAGATACTCAGAGATATCCTTAATGCTAAGTAGATGCATAACTGGTCCCCTGTTTAAGGACTCTGAAATGTGCCATGTCAAAACTGTTTCCTGAAAATGTTACACTGCAATTAGAAAAGCAAAGTTCGTTGAAAAATCTCTGGGATTTTACAGCATGCCGTTTTCTTCAGCAGGCCTAAAATTAATCATTGGAAAAACCTTCCAACTCTCCCATTCTTCCATAGTCTAAATCCTAAAAACAACATCATAATTCTGCAGATATAAATTCACTCATTATCTGTGGACCAGGTCAACCACAGCACAGACAGCCAACCCCAGCTGACCTCTGAGCGGGGCCTTCGGTAAAGGAAGAGCACGGGCCCTCAAAGAGCCTTCCAGTCAAGCTCTCTAGCGGTTCCAATCCTGCAAGCAGCCAACCTTTATAATTGGGCCATTTGTGCACTGGGTGATTTATACACAATGTGCACTCAAGGCTGGTGTTCTCAGAATAGCGTGCCTGCTTTCCCCCAGCTGCACAGGATGAAGCAGGACGGGGGCACCTGCATTTACAACCAGTCCAGTCACTCTGGTCCCAAAGAAACGCTAATGTGAGCTGTAGTTCTGTGTTATTGCAAGAAGCATCCTCTGTAATGTTAAGAGCCTGGGCTCTGAAACCAGCCTACCTGGGCTGAAAGACCTACTTTACCTCTTCCTAATTATATCATCCCGGCAAGCTACTAACGACCTGTGAACCTTAGTTACTTCATCTGTAAAATGGGAGGGTGTGGGGGGGTTTATAATCCTACCCACCTGTTAGTGGTTCTTGTAAAGAGGTGCTTGAGAAGAGCTCGGAAGTCTGGCGCAGAGAAGGCATTCAATAACTGTTAACCATTCATGTTGTTGAGTGTTACTGATACGTCAGTGATACAGTATCGATAGAATTATTTTCCTCCTCATTAACTATGGTGATGGTGATGATATGATGATGATGACGATGACAGTAAGAATAATCACTTCCTAGGTGCTTGCCATGTGCTCGGCACTCTATTAAGTGCCTTATGTGGATTGTCTCATTGAATCCTCAGGGCAGCCATTGAGACTATTATTATCTCCTTTTGACAGATGAAGACATTGAGACTCAGAACGGTTACGAAGCTTGCTCAAATCCAAGAGGTAATGAAGCCAGAAGAGAAACCAGGCAGTCTGACTCCGGAGCCCTTGCCCTCTGTCACTACCCAACACTCCTGTATGTAGCGGAACACAGCCATAGCCGTTAGCCGTCCTGACGCTGACTCAGCGCCACGGGACTGTTTACACAGGAGTGAGCCAAAACTTACTTAAAATACCCCAGTTGCCAGCAGCAAGAGCCTGCTAGAGAGCTTCAGTGTCTGAGTGTCCTGCCTCCTTTTTCAAAATCGGGGTAATAGGAGATGGGAATTCTGCCTGGAAGTAGACCACTTATGGTGGGAAGGGGTGAGGCTGCGCAAAACACAACTGCCAGAGGTACAGGGAGGGCTTAAAGGGTATTGCTCTTCTTTCAGTCCTAGCCTGGGATTCAGTTTGTGGGCAAAAGCTGATGGGGTTTATCCTGTAGCCATGGAGAGTGGAGCAAACGGTGCCTTTCATCCCCTGCTCCTACCGCCTCTTAGTAGCTGTCTTCATCTCTTCTTCCCTCCGCCCTGGTATTTTAACCAGTTATCCCCTTGCCCAGTACTCACCCAGTGATCAGCTTGCTCCCCTGTTCAGTTTAGAAATTCTAAGCTCACAGAGAGAGCCCAGGTGTCCTCTGCCCTGTTGGAGAAAGGCCTTGGCCACTCCTATGTCCAAGTCTAGTTGGCCAGGCCTGTCCTTCACCACACTGAATACTTCATTTCATTCTAGTCTTTTAGAAGACATGGCTGATTTGTGGGAACCACTTCATGCCAATATTAGCATTAGAATATTGAGCAGTTTCTCCTCAATTTCAGGAGCCATGGGGGCAAGACAAGGGGCAAAAGTTACTTTTCGATCTTCCCAGCCATTTCTCAACCACTGAGTCAGAGAGAGGTTTATCTTCCATAACTTAATCCCCACCTCACTGTGGTAGGTGGTAATTTTTTTCCCAACTATCTGTTCTCGCTCTAGGAGAATTATACATCCCTACTTTATCTGTGGCTTTCCACCGCACTGTCAGGCGTGGTCACGTGACTGTCTTTGGCCAATGCGATGTAAGCAGATGTGAAATACCCATGTCCAAGCAGAAGCTATAAAAGCAATTCCAAGGCGTAACTCATCCTTTTGCCCTTCTGTCCTCTGCAGTGAAAACAGCATGGCCCAGATCGGGGCTCCTCCAGCCTGGGTCTTGGAATAAGAGACATACACAAGAGCAGAGGCAGGCAGAGCCACTGCCAACCACGGACTTGTGAGCGAGAAATAAATACTATTTATTTGGAGGTTGTTTGTTACTGTAGCCAAGGCTAACACACAAAATATTCAACAGCAAGAGCTTGGTGCCCACGCAACACACCAAGAGACAGAAGGGAAAAGGAGGCAGCACGGCAGAGTGGGTCACACATACCAGCTGAGAGATGACCCAAATTCAAGTCCTAATTAATCCATTTACATTAGACGATCTCTGACTCCAATATCCTCGCGTTCCATTCATGATGTTTTATAAAGATGAGACAATGCATTAGAGGTGCTTTTCACTGTGCCTGGCAGAGAATATGTGTTAAACAATTGATTGATAGAGATATGCACACCTAGAAAGACTTACCAATGCATAAATCTATAGATATAAAGATCTATATCTCTATGTAGTTATATAAAATTAAAATTTAATTAAATAAATGATTGGAAATCAAGTAAGCAGCCAAGCTCCTCCACAAATTACCACATAGTTTTAAACTAATCAATACGTTGTAGTGTTGGTGGTTTTCCTGTTGTTGTTTTGCTAGACTGAATTTGATCAACCTAATTTTATAAAGGTATGTAAACCTTGTTCTGTAAACACCCCAGTCTACTGTTTTCACAGAGACGATCTTTCCCTAAGAGTTACAATCTGCTCTTGCCACACTGATTGTGTGGATCAGAAGCCCTTGTAGTTACATCAGCCCGGGCCAAAATAGTCTTTTTGATAGATTTTGCACTTCCCTTTTTAATGGACTCAGCTTTTAGGATATGGATAATGGTTTGGAAGTTAAAACAAGATCTGAAAATTTGTTTAGGTGCAGAAGAAAGTGAGAATGATGATATTCCTGTTTTTCATCATTGGAGTTCTCTCTCTCGTCCTATCTATTCTAGCCAATGAAATTCTGCACTCAATATGAATCTCTCCTAATCTTCACTCACCTTCATAGTAAGGAGAGTCCTCGTGTGGATCATTTCCTATATACTTACAAAGATAGGAGACCTAGGTGTTTATGCTGAAGCTAGAATTGTTGACATTTTTATGGATGTCAACAATAACTCATAACTCACTCATGACTGTCAAGAGCAAACCGAGTTCCATAGGTAAGTCTGACCAAGTTTCACACATAAAAGACCTACCAAGAGGCAACATCTGGAGTAGTCTGAGGATTAAAGACACTACTCTTAATATGTCTTCCTCAGTAACCTAGTCTGGGACTGCAAATCATGAGAATTATCCTCTCTAGCATAATACTCTACTGAGAAGCAGCCATCTGAGATGCATTAGAAAGAAATACCCACGTACTTGAAGACCATTAGCTCAATAACTGGATTAGTTCCATCTTGAGGGAATGAGATATTGGATGATTACAATTTTGGCCAAGTGATGTATTACTAAAGGAACAGGTAAGAGGAAAGAGGTGGCCCTGATGGCTTGAGAATGAGCAAGTCAAGGGTGCACAAATCATCAAAGAGAAGATGGTTCCCAAAGGGGCCCAGGACATCCTGTCTGGACGGGCACCCAGATTATTACCACTCTCCCTCACTCCCTATAATGTCTTAAATCAAGAATATCCATGGACTTTGGGGCTTCCCTGATGGCACAGTGGCTAATGCAGGGGACATGGGTTTGAGCCCTGGTCCGGGAAGATCCCACATGCCGTGGAGCAACTAAGCCCATGCACCACCACTACTGAGCTTGCGCTCTAGAGCCCGTGAGCCACAACTACTGAGCCCACGTGCCACAACTACTGAAGCCCGTGTGCCTAGAGCCCGTGCTCTGCAACAAGAGAAGCCACCGCACTGAGAAGCCCGCGCACCACAACGAAGAGTAGCCCCCGCTCGCCGCAACTAGAGGAAGCCCGCGTGCAGCAACTAAGACCCAAGCAGCCAAAAATAAATAAATTTATTAAAAAAAAAAAAGAATATCCATAAATGTCAACGAAGACAGCAGACTCTACGTAGAGTCCTCCCCTGAGTTTATAAAATGGATAAGACCCACAGGTCAAGGAGACTCAGCCTTGAGTGGAGACAAGAAAGTTTCTCGCTAGATGCTACAAGAGACTAGAAGATGAACATATAGTTTGTGATTCTCTCCACATTTCACAGGTTGGGCTCCTCTGCACCGCCCCACGCTGTTAGGCTGGGCCTTCTTATCCTTTGCGATGGCTGCACAAGGAAGAAAGTGAGCCATACTATGTCCCTTCAAAGACACTTAGTGCTGCTTTGATGCATTTGTTAACAGGTTCAGGCTAGCTCAGTAGGAGACCTGGTAGGTGGGTAGCTACTGGCAAGGATGTCAGAGACAGTAGAACCCAGCAAACCCACTCAAGGTTCTCTCCTCCTTCCCTCTCCCCCTCTTGCTACACAGTGGCTGACCTCTGCACATACCAGATGAACTTGGCCCTAAGGTTGACCCTCTGCCTGAGAATGTGGAGTGTGCCCTCTTTAGGAGTGTCATTAGGAATCAAATTATGAAGGGCTGAACAGGCCGGAGGACTGCTGCTTCACTGTGGCAACGGAAGTCCAAATTTTTGAGAATAATTGGGCCCAGGCTGTTAACAGGTGCAGCCACTTCCTACCAGCGAGAAGGAATACCCACCATGGGTGTTACACACGGACTCAGCAGGAAGCCGCCTATCAAGAGAAATGCAGAGCGGGGGCGGAGGGGCTGAGTGCAATGCCGAGTCTGAGTAGCTAATGGGGGTAGTATTCGAACCCAGGTAGTCTGGCCCCAAATCTGTTCCCTGGACCCCTGTACAGCATATACCACATCTCATAGAAAGTGAACCAATGCCATGACAGGAGCAGAGACCTCTGCCAAGTTTTGCTATGGAAATCCACTTGTCTTAACTTACGTGTGTTTACTTATGCAAACCGGAATTTCCCAAGTAGTATTCCATGGGACATTTATCAAAGATATCATGAAAATAGACACTGGAGTGAGAAAGGGTGACTAAATCATGCTCCTACATTCCAAGACCTCTCAGACCCTTTTTAATGCGATAATGAACCCTGAGGATTGCCAGAAGGAGCCTGCACAATGCAGTGTTTCCCAAGAAAATCTGAAAAACGGAACTCTTTTCTCTCAGCACATTCGCCTGTGCTTCTCCAGACGTACGAGTGCTGCGTGGGGTATAATTTGGGAAACTGTGTCATACACATTTTGTGAGTTTGGAACCAGAAATAGCACTACAACGAGTAAAAACCGACCATCTGAAGGTAAAGGAGTGTCCTAATTAGGAGCCGGGGCCAGTCCCACCTTTGCAGGACCCTCTTCAGTTATCACTCACACTCGGCATCTCCCATCCCCCTAACCAGCACCCATCCTCCTGCTTCCGTGCTGGGCATTTAAAGCCTTCCCCAGAGCTGGCTCCTTGAGCTGTCTCACCCTCCACCCACAGCTCCTGCTCTCCAAGGCCACACAGACCTGCCTCAGACTCCGCTGTCCTCTTGGCCCCAGCCTGCTCGAGACTCTACAGTGGTTCCATCCCCACTGCTTAGCTGGCAGAACTCAAGTTTACCACGGATTGCAAACCCCTCACAAAGCAGCCCAAACGTGCTTTTCAAACCTCGCGCGTCCCCTTACCTCCGCCTTTGCTCCTGCGGCCCTTCCCACTTGGAAGATCCTTACTAGTTCCACTCAGACTCAAATTCCCAAGTAATCCCAAGACATGGCTCAGTTCCCATGTTCTCTTGGAGGCCTTCCCCAGTCAAGCTGCCCTCCTCTGGCATGGAACCCTAGTGTGTGCTGCAGGGCAGGGAAAGCAGGGGTTTAGGCTTAGAGACCCAGGTTCATCTCCCAGCTTCAATCTGTGCCTTGAAGACGTGTTTGGTTGAGCTGTGTAACCTTTCCGCAGCTCAGTTTCCTGATTTGTAAAATAGAGATGGATTCTGTTCTCTGCACAGGGTTATCATGAGGTTTGAATAAAAACACTCTGCACACACCCCAATTCTTTCCCAGAGGCCTCCTGTCTGCTTTTCAAAGAGCCCTCGGTCTGGTGATGGTGCAAGGAACAGAAGAGAGGCCAGGTCGCCAGACCTCCAGCCCCAGCCTCCACGCTTCAGCCGGAGCTGCGCACCCCTGATCAATTTCCTGACGCATTTAGGGTCAGGGTAACCTTTAAGTAGGAAGAAAGAAGAAAAAAAAAAAAGTACGCAATTCCAAAAAAAGAAAGAAGAAAACCACTCTCCTACATAGTGAGGGACCATTAGAAGCACACACACCCCCTGCTCACTCACTGCCTTCCACAGAGATTGCTCTGATCCACCACTGCATGGCCGGTCTCCCCGGATATCTTCCACGTGCCTTAGGAGGACGGCCTGAGTCATCACTAAACATTTAGTTACCTCAGTAAGTACTTAAATACTCTCAGTGCCTTGCTCCCTGCCTGTTCCTCCAGAAATCCCCCTTTTATAAGTTTAAGCCCACCAAGTGGCTCCCTTTCTATTTCCCTAAGCAGGAGCTCCAGGCTTCCTTATCTGCCCTTCCCCACCTTCTGGCAAGATCTACTTCAGCCTTTGCTCCACCATCTCTCTCTCCTGGCACCAAACACCAGCTAGAGAATAGCCACTGAGATCGGTGTTTCCTGAGCAGGATTTTGGAGGATCACAGATATCAGAGATGAAGAAGAAAATAAAATGTCTCAGGACATCTTGTCCTCTCCTTGTGCAAAATGGTTCCAGCCTGAACATTTTCTAAATATTTGTCAGGCCTGGTATTAAAGGCTTGAAGCGACAGGGCCCCTCAGGGGAGAAGTCAGCATTATCCCTCAGTCTCAAAGACGATTTCTCTGACTTTTCAGCCTCCTGTTTCACCACTGAATCTCACCTCTCACTTTTAGTTAAAGCCCTTTTGAATCTCACCTCTCACTTTTAGTTAAAGCCCTTCTCAGTAGCCAAGCTATGATGAGTGGGGACTAAAGAAAGGCCACAGGAAGGGTCAGAAGACGACAGAGCTGCCACTCTATGGACTATGTGCCCTTTTGGCTCCAGGTAATTAAAAGGACGGGCAAGGTGAAATCCTGACCTCCTACTTCAACTTCTATCCTAAAGAAAAGGCCCACCTTCAGTCTTACAGATCTGCTCCTTTCCATTCAGAGAGTCAAAATGCAACCTTGTCATTACAGGCATACCTCAGAGATAGAGTGGGTTCAGTTCCAGACCACCTCAATAAAGTAAATATTGCAATAAAGCGAGTCACACAAATTTCTCGGTTTCCCAGTGCATGTAAAAGTTGCGTTAACACTGTACTGAAGCCTACTAAGCGTGCAATAGCATTATTTCTAAAGAAGCAATGTATATACCTAAATTTAAAAAATGCTTTATTGCTAAAAAAAAAAGAAAAGCTCATCATCCTATGAGCCTTCAGCGAGTCATAATCTTTTTGCTGGTGGAGGGTCGTGCTTCGATGTCGACGGCTGCTGACCCATCAGGGTGATGGTTGCTGAAGCCTGGGGTGGCCGTGGCAGTTTCTTAAAACAAGACGATGAAATCTGCCACATTGATTGACTTCTCCTCCGCAGCAGGCAATGCTGTGTGAAAGCACTGTACCCGCCTTAGAACTTCTTTCAGAATTTGGAGGCAACCCTCTCAAACCTGCCTCTGCTGTATCAGCTAAGTCGATGTAATATTCTAAATCCTTTGTTGTCATTTCCACAATCGTCACAGCATCTTCACCAGGAGTAGATTCCATCTCAAGAAATTACTTTCTTTGCTCATCCATAAGAAACAACTCCTCAAGTGTTACAGTTTTATCATGAGATTGCAGCAATTCAGTCACATCTTTATACTCTACTTTTAATTCTAGTTCTCTTGCTATTTCTACCACATCTGTAGTCACTTCGTCCGCTGAAGTTCCGAACCCCTTAAAGTCAACTGTGAAGGCTGGGATCGACTTCTGCCAAATTCCTGTTAACATTGACATTTTGATCTCTTCCCATGAATCATGAATGTTCTTAATGGCATCTAGAATGGCGAATCCTTTCCAGAAGGTTTTTAACTGACTGCCCAGATCCATCAGAGGAATCACTAGGTATGGCAGCTATAGCCTTATAAAATGTATTTCTTAAATAATAAGACTTACTTAATAATAAGTGAAGTTGAAATGACTCCTTGATCCATGGGCTACAGAATGGCTGCTGTGTTAGCAGGCATGAAGGCAACATGGATCTCACTGTACGTCTCCACCAGAGCTGTGGAGTGACCAGGTGCTTTGTCAATGAGCGGTAATATTTAGAAAGGAATCTTTTTTTCCGAGTAGTAGGTCTGAGAGCGCGCTTAAAATATTCAGCAAACCATGTTGTAAACATTGTAAACAGGTGTGCTGTCATCCAGGATTTGTTATTCCATCTATAGAGCACGGGCAGAGTAGCTTTAGCATGATTCTTAAGGGCCCTAGGATTTTCAGAATGGTCAATGAGCACTGGCTTCAACTTAAGGTCACCAGTGGCATTAGCCCGTAACAAGAGAGTCAGCCTGTCCTTTGAATCTTTGAAGCCAGGCACTGACTTTGCCTCTCTAGCCATGAAGGTCCTAGGCGGCATCTTCTTCCAGTATTAGGCTGTTTCATCTACATTGAAAAACTGTTGTTTAGCGTAGCCACCTTCACGAATTATCTTAGCTAGATCTTCTGGATAACTTGCTGCAGTTTCTACATCACCTCTTGCTGCTTCTCCTTGCACTTTTATGTTATGGAGAAGGCTTCTTTCCTTAAACCTCATGAATCAACCTCTGCTAGCTTCAAACTTTTCTTCTGTAGCTTCCTCGCCTCTCTCAGCCTTCATAGAATAGAAGAGAGTTACGGCCTGGCTCTGGATTAGGCTTTGGCTTGAGGGAATGTTGTGGCTGGTTTGATCTTCTCTCCGGACCACTAACACTTTCTCCACATCAGCAGTAAGGCTGTTTCACTTTCTTATCATTCATGTGTTCACTGGAGTAGCATTTTAAATTTTCTCAAGAACTTGTCCTTTAAGTTCACAACTTGGCTAACTGTTTGGCACCAGAGGTCTAGCTTTTGGCCTCTCTCAGCTTTCGACACGCCTTCCTCACTAAGCTTAATCATTTCTGGCTTTTGCTTTAGAGTGAGAGATGTATGACTCTTCTGTTCACTTCAACACTTGGAGGTCATTGTAGGGTTATTAGTTGGCCTAATTTCAACATCGTTGTGTCTCAGGGAATAGGGATGCCCGAGGAGAGGGAGAGAGATGGGGGAACGGCTGGTCAGTGGAGCAGTCGGAACACACACAACATTTATGGATTAAGTTCTCTTTGTTATATGGGCACCGTTCATGGCACCCCAAAACAATTACAATTGTAACATCAAGGATCACTGATCACAGATCACCATAACAAATATAATAATGAAAAAATTTGAAGTGTTATGAGAATTACCAAAATGTGACACAGAAGTACTGAGTGAGCAAATGCTCTTGAAAAAATAGCACTGACAGACTTGCCCGATGCAAGGTTGCCACAAACCTTCAATGTGTACGAGTGCAATATCTGTGAAGTGCAGTAAAATGAGATATGCCTGTATAAGATAATGATAAAGTCTTACATTTGTGTCCCTGCTGAGGTTACCAACTTAGATGCCTAAAGGAGCCCTTCAAGACTGGCAAATGCCCCACCTCCAACAGACTGCCATCTCCCAGGAATGTGTACCCTGTGTTGCCAGAAATCAAGATTTCAGTGCTAACTGTTCTAATTTTTAAACGTTGGTAACTAACTGCTGTAAGAGGTCACACCTTTCCTGGGTAGCCTGAAACTCCTGAGTGAGTTAAAAAGTTATTTTTAACTGACTGCAAAGGGCTGGTAGACACCAATCCTCTCAGCTGCGTGAGATTTCTCCCACTTGTGAAATCTATCACTATTCCTTAAGCATGAATGTAGAAACTACAGGGCTGTACATTTATAATTTGGGGTGTAGAAGTCTTGCCTCATGGGTTCCCAAAGGACAGGGGTCACATCTGATACTGCTTGACCCTAAAGCCCGAAGATGCACAGATGTTTATTCTGCTACAGATGTTTATTCTGCTACCTTTTGCATAGTTACACCAGTCAAATGGACCGTCCCCAGTGCACCTGTGCATAAAAACAGCCAAGCTCTCAGGGAATGGTTAAAACTGCTGTGCGTCTGGCCTACTTGGGTTTATACCCCTCTATTACTTGGTAGCTCTGAGACCTTGAGGAATTTCATACAACCTCAGTTTTCTCATCTGTAAACTGGGGATGCTAAAAATAGCCCTGACCTCCTAGGGTTGTTAGGAGGTTTAAATGAGATAGTAGGGCACAAATCATTTAGCTCACAGAATAACGGCTCAGTCAGTGTCACTGGGAAGCTGCTTCACATTCTGATGCTACCAAAATAACCAGGAACCAATGGTGCCCTCATTTCACATCTTCTTGTTTCAAAGAGTCTCACTGGTCTCATTTTATTCACCGCTGGATTTTAGATTTTCCTCTGAAGATCAGATTGGCTTGTTAAGTTCTTGGCAGAAACCGTAGCCCTCTTGGTTTCTGAATATGGTGTAAATAAAAAGAAAGTCAGATGATCCTGTCCAGGTTAACTGTCATTCAGGAAGACAACAGTTCTATGCTAAACTAGGTCTGTGTGGGGTGTAGGTGAGGACAAGAGGACACACACATAATAAGGCAGAAACAGTATGCACCACCCCAGTTCCCCTCAAGGAAGGACCTCCTGCCCAACTGGGAGGCAGGTGGTCAGCAAACAGTGTCCAGCCATTGGCTCCTTCAAATGGGCCTCAGCAACACACAGCTGCTTCCCTGGAGGCCACCCCTTTCCTGGGCAGACAGCAATTCCTAACTAAGCAAGGCAAGCCTGGAAAGGCACTGCCATTTCAGCTTGTCACAGGACAACCCTGATGGACAAAATACTCCAGAGCTCCCAGCTGGACTGGGTGATGCCTTACAAGCCTGTCTTACAGTCTAACCGCTCTGCCTGGTTCTCCTTCTGCCCCTTCTTTCACAGACATTGATGCCTAATAAACATCTTACATCCCAGACTCCATCTCAGCGCTGCTTCCCCAGAACCCAACCTACCACGCACACATGCACACCCACTCCTAAGGCCCCAGGAAGCCTTTAAAACTGTATCTTTTTAATAAATATGAAGCAGTCAGCGTTGGTCATGAGGAAGACCAGGTTTGCATGGAAATCCACAGGTTTTATAGAGTCAGATGCATCTACAGAGTTGGGAAGGATTATCAATTCTGTTTTAATATTTCTGTTTTTACAGAGAGGAAATACCAAGAAGGTAGAAAGAACACAGCCCTTCAACAGATTTCTGGATCTTTGAGTACTTTCAGTAATATTTGTGTCTTCTAAAATAATGTTGGGACTTGGGGAAATTATTTTTTAAAATGGAAAAATAATAAATGGCTCATTGGTGTTAACACTCAATCATTTTCTCTCTGAAGTCCCCCAAATATTCATGGTTAAAGGTATATTAGGGGAAGCAGGTAATGCAATGGAAAGATCAGTCTATGCTAAAGAGCCCAGCTTTGTTATTGTGCAATAAAGATGCCATACAAGCTGCTGCCATTCAGATTGGCTAAGAGGCCTCTGCGAATGTGGTTTTTCAACAATAAATACTGTTGAAAAGCTCTACCAGAAAAGTAGTATTTCAAAGATAATTCCTTACTTTCCCAGGAACAATAAAATACTGAAAGACAAAGATACCATATCACAGTCCTTCATGTGTCTCATCCTTCACCCTGAGCATATAGCTGCATCTGTCAGGCTTCGCTGCCATTATATTCCTTTTTTGCTCAAATATCACCTGACCTTCAATGGAATAAATTCTGTTATCACACAAATTCTATGTACAACAGTGATCTCATGTATGAAGGCCAGATTCACATCCCTTTGGAGGCCATTTAAGCTAACATGTATAGTTGTTTGTTAAAAAATAAGATTCTCCCATTGTAAAATGCATGTAAAAAAGATGAAATGATGGTATATGCCAGATGGGCTGTGTCTAAGCTACAGTCGAATTGAAACAAAAATATCAAGGTGAATGTGAATGGTACCTGCAAACGATCCTAGGCCTCCAACTAACAAATATATGCAGACATGGAATACAGCCAGCTGCTGGGAATTTGTTCCTCAAGCTTTCCCACAGATATACCCAAGGGACTGTGGGAAAGGGCTGAACAAGAGGTGCTTGTTTACTAGGAAGGAGCTAGTTGTTTTCTAATAAGAACAAAATAACTAAAACTGTTTGGTTCTCTAAAAGAAAAGTTAGCATTGTCGTCAGAAATAAAAATGAATTTTTCTGAATTGCTCATATATATCTATATGAGTAGCTCAAAAATTGAGATATGTATTAATTCTGCAGTGAAGGAAAAGCCTCATTCAATTTTGGATGGAGTTCAACAATATTAAAAGAATATACACTGGGCTTCCCCGGTGGCACAGTGGTTGAGAGTCTGCCTGCCGACGCAGGGGACACGGGTTCGTGCCCCGGTCCGGGAGGATCCCACATGCCGCGGAGCGGCTGGGCCCGTGAGCCATGGCCGCTGAGGCTGCGCGTCCGGAGCCTGTGCTCCACAACGGGAGAGGCCCCAACAGTGAGAGGCCCGCGTACCGCAAAAAAAAAAATATATATATATATACTAAGTACACAGAAGCTACCTTTGATTTTAGTTCCTTAAAATAAATATACATACACAACTGTATATACGCACAACCTTAAAGATAAGTCATGCTGGGTTTTGTTTCATACAATTTTAATTAGGTGTATGTTTTTCAATGTCTTCTGAAATGATCTGCTAGGACCAAAGGCTAACATGAAATTTGCTGCATGCTGGCAGCTAATTCAATAAAAATTAGAGAGGTGAAGCTCTGTTCCCCGGACAGGGAAGGTCTTAACACAAAACATTCATTATTTCCATGTAAATTGCAAGAGTAAAGATGCTGGACCTAGCATTGAAGCAGGAGGAAATTGTCACTTTTCATTATCAGTAGAAAAATGTTTTAATTTGCAATATTCCCTAGCAAATTTTGATCCAGCAACTCTACCTCTTTATCAACGTCTACCGTAATCCATTAATTTGCAGCTTCACAAGTACTATGTTGGGCCAATGGCTTTGGGTGCCTCTCTTTGAAGGAATAGCACCCTATGTTCTTTTTCTGGCATCATCTCATTAAAATGAAACTCAGACTCAGAGTAACCCTGAAAGACCCTTTAAGCCCTCCAATAAAAAATAGTGGTATGTTTCTCCTCTTATATTACACAGCAGAAGTGAAGCCCGGTACATCACACACGGCGGAGGAGCTAAAGGCCAAACTATGAAACTTAATGAGCTGATGCAATCTCAGGCTCTCTAACCAAAGAGGTGAGGAACAGAAAAGATGGCCACCACCAAGGAACTTTCTTTAAAATATCAATTAAAACCATGTCTCTCTGCTCAGCTCCCACACTCATCACTTGACACCCACACACAGGGGGCGCTGGCGGAGGAGTCACACAGGTCTGAGAAAAGGCACCTTGGAGGTGCGATCTGCCACAGGCAAGAGCCTTTCTGCATTCGTATGTGTGGTGGTGAGACAACGGAAAGGACGCCGGCGCAAGAGGAGGTGGAGGTGGCCTTCATGGCATCCCGAGGGCCCGATTTTATGTTCTAATCCATTCTGACCCAACCAAATCTCTTCTTGAGAATGACTAGATTACTGCTGAAGGTGTTCTCTACTTCTAATGGTCTTCTGGTCTCATTCCGTCCACCAAAGACCAGCTAAGGGTGCAGGGTCTTCTCCATCCTGGATGAAGATGAAGTTGTGATGCTCTGATCCAGGACCACATGGCTCTTCTCGGGTCCTGGGACAAAGTCAGCCTGGCTGAGTCCATCAGCTGATGCGTCTTCCCACATGTGAAATCTACAGTTGATGGGGGTGGTGGAAGTAGTGGTAATCTCATAGCTCAAAAACTAGCATAGCTTACTAATTGTTAAACTAAAACTATCAGAGCTCATTAGCTATTAGTTAAATGTCAGTTACAATGTAGGATTTAATATGAATCATGAAGATAACAATTTATAGAGCATTTCTTAGGTCAGTCCCTATACTAAGCATTTTACATAGGTTATTGTACTTAATCCTTACAAACTCCATGCAAAGGGCCCGTTTTTAACCTCATTTTATAGATAAGAAAGCTAAGTGTGAGAGGCTAAGTAACTTGACTGAAGTTAAACACCTAATGGGTGGTAGACCTGAGGTTCACACCCAGGTCTGGCTAACTCCAAGGCCATTCGATATCACCTGATACCTACCCAACCTCTGCAATATTTAGCATTATTCTCAGTCACCTCTACACTGTAGAGAAGTTCCTTTCACCCCAAAATCAAGCATATTAAATGCATCTGTGGTCTCAAAAGATAACAGTGTCTTGCCCAAAACAGTACAGTGTCACCATCAAAAGTCTTTCTCACCAGAATTCACCTTGACCTCTAATGATTCTACATTGCTTGTCATGCTAGTTTCTTCATGGAAGTAGTATTTTTAAACTGCAAGTTTTAAACTGCTCCTATAAGCTTCTGACAACATGAAGATCAGACATTACTGTGGAGTTCTTTTTTAAACAAATTAGTAGGAATTTTCCAATTAAGAGACAAAGAGTAGTCACACATACCTGTACAACTGATTCTAATTTACACCTTAATCTTGTTTCAATACACACTGCATGAGTCTTAGCTTAGACAGAGATAAGAGTCACCCAGTAGGAGCATATTAGTTCTTTCTAAATATTTTAATTAAAAAAAAGAAAACTAGTATACTGAGTAGCTTCTGCAAATCCCATATGAATGACCTACTGTGCTGTGGCGTCCTGGTCTCTAGCATATAGCCCTCCAACCAGCCACCTTCCATCTCCTTAAGTAAGCTAGGAGGAGGCCTTCTATGTAAGCTTTTTCTTTTTTTAAACTCTTGAATGATACTTTTTTTCCCGGAGTAGAGAGTAGAGAAAGGGAATGAACTACCAACTAGTAACACCACCAACACAGTGGCTAGCGTTCATAGCACACCTTTTAGTACCACGAAATAGGCTATACCCTTCCCATGAATACTCATTTTTGAAGTACTTCCACAGGATATTAAGATCCTTATCCTATAGCTGAGGAATTTGACACTCAAAGAATGTGCATATCTCAAATTAGTCACTATATGATTCAGAGGAAAGACTTGAATCCAAGTTTAGTGAATTTCATAGCCTGTCAGGTTTATCACTGCAGTAGGATATACTTAAAATACACCATCATATAACAAAGTGTGATCTTTGGTGTGTCAAATATCCTCTAAATACTTAAAAAATAGCAAACTCAAAGATTAATCTAAATTGACGGACTTCCCTGGTGGCGCAGTGGTTGGGAATCCGCCTGTCAACGCAGGGGACACGGGTTCGAGCCCGGGTTCGGGAGGATCCCACGTGCCGTGGAGCAACTAAGCCCATGTGCCACAACTACTGAGCCTGCGCTCTAGAGCCTGCAAGCCACACTACTGAAGCCCGTGAGCCACAACTACTGAAGCCCGCATGCCTAGAGCCCGTGCTCCGCAACAAGAGGAGCCACCACAATGAGAAGCCCGCGCACCGCAACGAAGAGTAGCCACCGCTTGCCGCAACTAGAGGAAGCCCGCATGCAGCAACGAAGATCCAACACAGCCAAAAATAAATAAATAAATAAGAAAAAAAAAGAAGATTAAACTAAATTGACAAAAGCTTCACTATCATCATGAAGGGACAATGTTTTAAATTGGGGACCAAGGGATTTATAGTTTCCAGATTGAGAATAATTTCCATGTACATATTTTTATTTTCATCATGTTCTGTTATGTGTGTGTTAAAGAGAGATAGAGAGACAAAGAGACCCTTTTCCTCTTATGCTATGTTGGAACTTTCCAGAGACAGTTAAAATCAGCTTCTTAACTTCCATAAGTATCAAAATAAAAGTATACTTATTTAGACTACAGAGTTCCTAACCATCATGAAGATTCAGGAGTAGAAAAGCACGGGAGGCAGGGAATGCCAGTGTTTCTTCCCTGCATTTCCACAGTCCTGCTGCAATTCAAATCTCATCAACAGATAAAGTCATCAGGAGCTAATTAGTCCCTGTATAAAGGAAAGACAAAGAACAGACTCCTAAAAACTTCCCCCCAAACCAACAACAACAAATCATTGAGTAGTTTGAGTAAATGAAAATTCTTAAGTAAATTAATTAGCTTTGCACAGACTGGTATCAAAAGTCATTATCCCTGCACTGCAAGGAAATCCTGAGAAGCCTAGCTGTGTGAAAGAATAGTCTGAGAAGGAAATCAATCTCTGCTCTTCAACGTTGATGTTTTAAGGGGTCCCTGCTGTATAACTTGCCCAGAAGCATTCCAGGGGGAAGAGCCCATGGATTTATATCTGCTACATGTGTCACTGAACACAAATACGTCTGATAAATAATTGAAGCTCAAGCTCGGTAGAGAAAACTCCTCCACTGTGCTCACATCTCATGAGCTAAAAAACAGGGAGGGGAAGGCAAAGCGGTCAAGTTTCCCATGTGAATTTCCACTTGTCATCCCACTTCTCAATTAGATCATTACTCTGCCTCATGGAAGTATCAGCTCATTGTCTTAGGGAATCCAGGCTCTGGCATCATAAATTTAGCCAATCTAGTTTCCTTCTCTTCCATGCCACAGTGCCCTTTCAGTGGGTCTAAGCACAGTGCACGGCATAATCCACAATCCTCACAACAATCTTGTGATTTTCACAGATAAAGAAACTAACGCCGGGGGACAGAGGATTGTGTATCACAGGGCACAAAGCTAGTAAGTTGTAGGGTGAGGATGTGAACCCAGGTCCAGGAAACTCTAGAGCCTGTATTATTGCCACACCAGGCCCCCTCTCTAAATAATATTTATATCAAGTGATCAAGGGAGCAGCCAGACTGCTCAGAAGCCTTTGGTATTAATACAAAGAAAACTAAGAAGCTCACGTGACTAGGTCTCTTAACCAATGGCACTTTCCTGGAAGGGGCAAATGTCTCTGCTGGAATCCTTCCTGACAGGGAGCTCTGTACCTCATACAGCTTGGTGACTCAAAAGACTTAAATTTGCTCTTCCATAACCTATACCCAGTGATCTCAGTCGTGGCCTCTCAAGCCACTTGATCCAGTACTGACTGAGCTCAGTACTTGGACCCATAACAACAACTGCAAGGGTAGAGGATATCTTCACCTGCTGGAGCCCTTGTGAGGACTCAGTGAGGGCTAAAATAGGGCCTGGCACATAGGAAGCATCTGTCCAATGTTAGTTATGAAAATTCTCCTGGTTTTATTTAGTAAGTTACTTCAAAGAATGCAATAAGCACTCAAGAATGTCACATATTAAAAAAACAAACAAAACAAAACAAAAACACTCTGCCCCTGACGACAGCCTCTTTCTATGCATCCAGACCTCTCTCATTTCCTCTCCTGCGACACCCACTTAAAAGTAATCATCTAGTCCCAGGTTCATACTTCCTGTGTCTTATTTTTATATGGTTTTGCTGCACTGTCTTAGTTTGCTCAGGCTGTTATAAAAAATACCATACACTGGGTGGCTTAAACAACAGACACTTATTTTCTCACAGTTCTGGAGGCTGGAAGTCCAAGATCAGGGTTCCAGTATAGTTGAGTTCTGATGAGAACCCTCTTCCTGGCTTTCAGACTGCTGCCTTCTTGTTTTATGTTCACATGGCCTTTCCTCAGTTCGTATCTGTGGAGAGAGAAAGATCTCTCTCTCTCTCTCTTCCTCTTCTTATAAGGGCACTAATCCCATCATGAGGGCACCACCCTCATGACCTCATCTAAACTTAATTGCCCCCAAAGGCCTCACCTCCAAATACCATCACATTGGGGATTAGGGCTTCAACATATGAATTTAGGGCGATACAAACATTTATTCCAGAACACATATCTATAATTGTTCCTAAAATGCTTTATAATATAAGCTTCTTTTAACTTTTATAAAAAAGGATAATATCCTTGCACAATTTTATGTCTTCTTTGTGGGCTTCTTTTCCCCTCCCACTTAATATTTAATTAGTAAGAAATTAAAAGACACCTGCAGGGCTTCTCTGGTGGCACAGTGGCTAAGAATCTGCCTGCCAATGCAGGCCACACGGGTTCAAGCCCTGGTCTGCAAAGATCCCACATGCCATGGACAAACTAAGCCCATGTACCACAACTACTGAGCCTGCGCTCTAGAGCCTGCGAGCCACAACTACTGAGCCCACCTGCCTAGAGCCCGTGCTCCACGACGAGAAGCCAACGCAATGGGAAGCCCACACACCACAACCATAGCCCCTGCTCGCCGCAAATAGAGAAAGCCCATGTGCAGCAACTAAGACCCAACACAGACAAAAATAAAAATAAATAAATAAAATACGTTGAAAATAAATAAATAAATAAAAGATACCTACAACTGAATAATGAAACACTGCATATCAAAATCTGAACTTATATTAGAAAATAGCCTCAAAGTTAACAAGCTCAATGTCAATCTTAAATACATAAATGAAGAAAATAAATCCATACATAACAAAAGAAAAAACATAATAAATACAATAGAGCAGAATTAATGAAATAGAAAACAAATAAATTGATAGAGGAGATCCCAAAAGTCCAAAGTTGGTTCTTTGATAAAATTTAAAACTTTGGCAAGACTGATAAAAAGAAGGTAAAGAAAAAAACACAGCGTTTTGAATGAAAAGGTGGACACAAACACAGCTAAGATAAGATAACGAAGAACTAATATCAGGACTTCCCTGGTGGTGCAGTGGTTAAGAATCTGCCTGGCAACACATGTGACACAGGTTTGAACCCGGGTCCGGGAAGATTCACGACTACTGAAGCCTGCGCGCTTAGAGCCCGTGCTTTGCAACAAGAGAAGCCCTCGCTTGCCGCAGCTACAGAAAAGCCTGTGTGCAGCAACGAAGACCCAATGCAGCCAAAAATAGATAAATAAATTTATTTTTAAAAAAGAACTAATATCAACAACTATAAGTCACAATTTAAAAAAATGGATGAAATGGACAAATGCCTAGTATATAACTTTCTAGAATGGGCACAAAAAATAACCAAAAGCTTATGCTCTCTTCTAACTATCAAAGAAATGGAAGTAGTGATTAAAAACATTTTGACAAAGAAAACACCCTGCCAGATAGTTGCAGAGGCAAGTTTTTCCAAACTTTCAATTTTACGCAAACTTTTCCAGACGATCGAAACAAAGAACTTACTCCCCACTGATTCTATAAGGTCAGTATAACCCTGTAACCAAGACCAGACAAAAACATTACAAGAGAAGAAAATTCCATTCTCATTTCACTCATAAACACAGAAGCATATCATTCTTCTTAGTAGGGTACTCAATTGTAATCCATAAGAAACTTTATTTCCAATGCACAAGTAGCAGCTTAGCACTACAGAAAGATCACATTAACTTTGGAATGTACCATTTTCCTAGCTCTATGATGTAGGTATGTCATCTAAGCTCTCCAATACTTAGTCTCCTTCTCTGAAAAATGGTGTTTTCATAATATCTGTCTAATTCTTTGAGGATTAATGCAGTAAATCATACAAAGCCTTTAGCTCAGTGTCCAGAAGTAACAATAAACAATAATGATGAGTCATAGCTACTATTTATCAAATGCTTAGTTACTTAGCTGAGCATTTTTTTTTTTTTTTTTTTTTTTGCGGTACGCGGGTCTCTCACTGTTGTGGCCTCTCCCGTTGCGGAGCACAGGCTCCAGACGCGCAGGCCCAGCGGCCATGGCTCACGGGCCCAGCCGCTCCGCGGCATGTGGGATCCTCCCGGACCGGGGCACGAACCCGTGTCCCCTGCTTCGGCAGGCAGACCCTCAACCGCTGCGCCACCAGGGAAGCCCAGCTGAGCATTTTTTTAAAAAAATCTCCTTTAATGCTCTATCTCCCAGAGAGATAGAGAGTATTATCCCCAGTTATGGAATGAAGTAACAGAGTCAAGAAGAATTTCAACAACTTTCCCAGAGTCACACAAACTGCAAAAAGCCAGGCTAATTTAACAACCATGTGCGTTGAGAACACTGGTGCACAGGGGACACTTCCAATTGGAGGCAACAGCTGCTACTGAGGACCCAGCACTTCCTCTGAGAGGCACTGTAGTTCCTTCCACGAGTATGGAATGTATTCACCTTTTTGGGAAAGGTAGTTTTCAAGTTGGGGCTTGATTTGTGACATGTGAGATTAAACTGCAGCATTTCTAATGGAAAGGCTTCAGAGGGCAGGAGTTAGTGATGCACTGTCATCTATCCATCCCTGCATGGGGAACCTTGAACATTAATGAGATCAGACATGTCATGGTAGCTCCCTCTGCTTCTGCCACAAATTCTAGGTCAGAAGACTTTTTTTTTCCCCCAACATTCTGGTCACTTCCCCATCCACCTGGAACTCTTTGCCAGGTTCCTGAGAGATAAGATTTATGATAATTTCCCTTAGGTATGGCCTATGGCTTTATTCCATTAAGGTTACCAAGAATGTTGCCAATAACCCATTTCATATTTTCATGGGAAAAGGTTATTTACACAAACAAGCAATCTAGGAAAATGAATGAGAGTTCTCAGTTGAAGGAAAAGATGAGTAGCAGGAAACTTATGAGGCCGGGGGACTCAGCTCCTTGACAAATTAGTAGAGGAGATACAGTGTTCTACTCTATTCTTCCCCCCAGAGAAGCCCTGCCTATTGATTAGACACAGAGAACTAACAAAGATTCAAGAATCAATTTGCTCTGTGAGTGTGGAAAACACCACCCCTGTTAAAGATTACACAGTGACACCATTTATTACTATGCTGTGCAAGATGCTTTTTTTTTGGATCTTAGAGGCTCTATGCTTGCCTTTGTAGTACTGGTACCTTGGAAAGGAAAACAACACGAATGTGTTTCTCACCAATTAATGTCCAAAGTGATACTGGAAACTGTGAATGTTAACATATTTTCAGAGAGCTTTGATAGAGGAAACAAGACAGTGAAAGAGGATATTGAACAAGCCTGGAGACAGAAAGATCTTGAGCTGAACCTCTGGGTACCACCTGCTGGTCCCCTGACACAACCACCCATACCATCCAGCTCTCCTAGTTTTCTCTAGGCTAAGAGCTTTATGCTTAGTTGGCTCAGTGAATATTATCAAATGAGTTCTGTCTTCAACTATGGTGAGACACAGCCTTGGAGAGAGGCAGGTAATGCTGAGAGAGTAAAGGGAAGGAAGTGCATGGAGAAGAAAGATTTGTTCATTCAACACAGATGCATATGTGTTGTGAAAAGCATTTGGGAGTTCCCCAAATCCATCCATCAGTGAAAAGGCATAAATGGTGATCTTCCCTTCCCTTTATTTCCCACCATGCCTTGCCTTGCTCTCCTGGAGAGAGATGATAGCATCTTAGGAGGTGGGTGGGAAGAGGGAGGAGCGTCTCGTGGAGGTGAGTGGTAGTGGCAGCACGTGCTGTAGCTGAAGAGGTAGGGCAGTGGTGTGTGCAGTGTCTGAGGAAGTAGTATAGAGAGGATGAGAGTGGGGGGAAGGATGACAGAGCATTTAGGAGAGTCCTTATACCGAACAAATGAGTACATATGTTAAGGAAAATGAGAGCCAGGTTTCTCACTTGTGAGAAGGTATTTGTAAACAAGGAAAGGGGAAAGGAGATTTGATTTGATATGAACTCATGACAGGAAGTACATGTACACATGCTTATTCATTCACATAGATAAATAATAATAAATGAATGGGTAGAAATACATGCATATATCTTCTAGCTTTGTGTGTTGAGAGTAATGACATCCCAGGAGCAATGAGCACACTAAGCGCCCAGATCTTAGTCTCTAAAACCATCTTCCAATAAAAGGAGCCAGGGCTTTTTGGAGAAATGACTGATTCCAAGGCTGGACAGGGAAAGTATAAGATGATCCAGGAACTTCTCATTTTGTACCAGAAAGTAGACAAATGCTCAAAGAATAATGAGGAAACCTGGTAGACACCAACTAAACTAGGTGACCAAGTGAGAGGATGGGTCAGTGTAGTGTGTCTTCCAATGCCATACAGTGAGAAAAGCTCAGCACCATTTCTGCAGAATTCCTGCTAGGAATGCATGTAAGAATACATGACTTGAGTCTGATCACGAAGAAATTTTGAAAGATCCAGATCCAGGGTCATCCTACAGGGAAATGTGAGACAGTGAAAGACTGAGAAAGGGTTCCAGATCGAAGGAAACTGACGAACAACAGTAACTCAATGCAACACATGTTCTTGGATAAGATCCTGGACCAGCAAAGAAAAGGAGTCATTGTTGAGACAGTTGGCAAAATCTGAATGGGGTCTGTGGATTGGATTGTAGGGCTATATCAGCGTTGATTTCCCAACCAGGAGGGTTTTTATAGTAGAAATAAGAAGACAGTCCTTGTTTGGGGAAGGTAAAAACTGATAATTAGGGGTAATGGTGCATAATGTCAGAAAAAAAATCTATTATCTATGTGAAAAAGAGAAAGAAAATAAATGAATTAACATGTCAAAAGTTGAATCATCTGGGTGAAAGGGATGTGATAGTTCTTGCAGTTCTTCTACAGGTTTGAAACAGTTTCAAAATAAAAAGAACCAGTAAAAGTGTTGAGTTCTGAAAAGAAGAAGACAGCATATGTTTCAGGGAGGAATTATATATGGTTAGAATCCCTTCTGTGCTTTCTAAGAAGTCCTAAAGAAGACCCTTTGTTAGGAATGACTGATAAGCAGGATGCTAATGAGAACCTGCAAAGGTGAGCCAGATGACTTAAGAAAAGGAAAGGAAGAGTCAGTATAAGGAAGGGAGAGGAGAGTGGTAGGGTGTGTGTGTAAGAAAAAAATTGACAGTTACATATTGACAGAAAGAGACAGGCAAAACATTGCCATGGGGAATGGAACTTCTAGGAAAAGAAGACTGTTACAGAAAAGTTGAATGAATTGGGGTGTGTAATATAATCCTTCCATTATTCCAAGACACCACTAATAACAACCACGTGATTCATCAATACCATTTGGACTGACCTATATTTGTGACCTTGTTTGTTAGTTTGGTTTGATGACTAGTAAGAGGCTGATTGGAGAGCAGGTGTTGAGGGCGCACAGGGCAGCCCAGAGTGTACAGATACACTTGGGTTTCATGTGAAGAGGGAGATAAAACATAGACATAAATGCCCTAGTACAAGGTAGAAAAGAATAAGACCAAGCTGCCAGAGAGTGTCAGAGACAGTGCAAGAGGACTTCAGAGGATGGAATAAAAGGGAACATTCCAATTTCTTGAGATCCCTCTCTGAACCAGGCCTTTTATATCTGCTATCACATTTATTCCTCACAGTGTTCTCAGGGGGTGGGAATTAGATACAGAAACTGAAAGACATGGAGTTTCAATAAAAGACCAAGTTCCCCCAGCTAGTAAATGGCAGAGTCAAGATATGACCCCGAGTCCATAGGACCACAAAGATCATTTTTTATTTATTCCATCCTAGTAGGCTGCCTTCTGCCTGGGCTTGGAGAGGAGGGGTACAGGGAGGGAAGGCTTCGTGGAGGAAGAGGCACTGAACAGAAACACGAAGAAGGCTTTGGCTGGCAGGATGAAGAGAATGGACTCCTGGCAGAAGATGAAGTAAGCACAAGCACATGGAGATAAGGAGGCCTGGGTGGGGGCATGGGGGTGGTGAAATCTATTTCACAGATGGCAAGAACACAAGATGATCCATCCAGACACAGATGCCAAGAACAAACACAAAGATGATGGAGGTGAAGCATACTGAGCCACCAGAGATGCCGACTGGGGGGGCCCGTAGAACAGACGGCGCCGGCAACACTTGCGTGCGCTCCCCTGCCACACCCTGAAGCCTCAGGTCAAAACCACGTGTGCACTAACCCACAGGGAAACAGTCATTTTCAGACATCATTTAAGGGAAGCAATGCCTGAAAGACTGAAAGTGCAAATTTTCAAGGTGTTATTTTTGAAACTGCAGAAACTTCCAGTTTGGATATATTTTCTGAAAATTTCCCCCATCATTATTAGCACTTCTGTGGAATAATCACATCCCTAAAAATATTCCCTCCTTGATAATGCACGAATGAGGGCTCTTCGCTGAGGGGGAGCAAGGAGAGGAAGGTGATGAATTGCAAATCGATCATAATTTACGCAGATATTCTAGTGAAAATCACATTCATCATCTTTTCCAAACAGCACTAGCTGAATTTCCTTTAGGTACAAGAAGTCTATTTTCATAAATTGGACCCTAATTTATTTCTCTAATCAATGTATTTTTATACCCCAAAGTCAAACAGTAAACAATGTAGTTAGGGAAGGCATTATGAACTGGAAGGACATGAAACATGATACTCAGAAGGAAAAAAATGGAACAGTTAAATACATATTCTATGGCCTTAGTTCTACTTTAAAATGCTTTTCTCCAAAGGACTTTGTGATGTAATTGGCCCTAGGTGTGCTGAATATGAACACAAAAATACCAAATTACCCAGATGCATTTGGGGGGAAAAAAAAAACTGCAATCGGTGCTACCATGTACTCTGCCAGCTGCAGATACAGTGACTAAATGAACAGAGCTGTACTTTTAAAAGAGCCATCCCAATAGTGACCAGCATCTGAGGATCAGTGGTCACTTAGCAGGACTCACTTCTATTTCTCTGTCAAAGGTCACTTTTTTTTTCTTTGTTTTTTTTCCCCTTAGCATCCCATTTGTAAAGGAGCAGACAGAGAAAAGTTCAAAGGCCTTGACTCTGGGGATTACTGATTACGTGTTTACATATGCTTGTCTAGGCTGAGTTCCTCTAAAACAAATCCTGAGGCAAGACTGAGGGCCAGAAGTTGAGTTAGAAGGTGATTCCAGAAAACACCAGTAGGGGAGAGGGAAAGTGAGACTGGAGGGAATACATCCTCCAAGTGTGTGTTATCAAGTAGGTTATTGCTGTGGCCAAGAGGGACTCAATTCCCTTGGGAGGCAGTGTAGACGTGTTTCAGTTATTCCACCAAGAAAGCGAGGGAACCCAAGTGTTTATTCACCAATTTCCACTAGTCACTGGTGATGGCTGCTACCAAGGGGAGGTGGGGTGGTGGGGAATTAAATTTCCAGCACTTTCAGTCCATTTTGTACTGCACACAGGCAAAGTAGACACCAGTGGGTGCAGAAAGCCTTCAACCAGAATGTCACGGTTAGAGATGGAAGCCAGTGTCAATGTGTAGTGGAATGTCAATGTCCCAGGGCTGTGGGCAATACAAGGACAGCATCTGCTACAGGGTCCTTTTAAGGGGAAATGCCAAGACGCCTGAGTCAACACTTGATTTTAAGCCCATGCAGTATCTGCATGTCTCCCCCCTTCCCCGCCCCTCCTTCTTTTTCTCTCCAGGATAAAGTCTTAATAAGCATCAAACAGACCATCAGATGGCCATTTCAAGACCTGCTTCGAGATGCACGTTGCTGCTTAGACTGTTCTGGTTCTCATCAATGTGTCAAAGACCAAGTACTCTCAACTGTCTGTGCCTTTGTCTAATTATCTGCTTAAAGGCAAAACTGTTAGTTAACCTTGAAAGGGAAAGTCAAGATGCTGCTTAAGAAGGAAGAATGCTTGCACATATAACTTATTTACTGCCGTGTGACCCCAGAGCACCCTACCCATCTCCTTCCTTTAGCCTCCATCACAGTTGTAATTATTTCTTTCTCATTATCTGTCTTATCTGAGAAGCCATAAACTCAGTGGGGCCAGAGACCATGTCTGATTATCCACAGCTCTATTCCCTGTGTCTAACACATAGTAAGGACTCCATCATCCCTTCTGAATGTAAGAATAAACAAATGACTGAAGATTACTACCATCATCCATCAGGCAAAATGGATTATTTACCTGAGTTGATGGACTGCTGTTACCCATGAGGCAACTTCCTATAAATTAGACAAGGGTGTTCCTTACTCAAAGCAGATAAAGCCCTAAGCCAGGGCTCACTGCTTATCAAAAGGAATGCAGACTAGAATTCAGCCCCTGTGCACCCATCAGCAAGGTGCCTGTGGTAGTCATAAAAGCTGTACACTGATATTTCTGGTTTTCCTCCTTTTTATGAATGAAAGGATCACCCCTCCCTGTTCCTGTGAAATCAGGTATGGCCACGTGGCTTGCTGTGGCCAATGAATGAAAGCAGAAGTGAGCCACTTATAGGCAGAGGCCTTTGAGAATTATCATAGTCCTTTCCCTTTCCCATAGCAATTTCCCAGATAGGAGAGCCTTGATCAGCCTACATTCCTAAAGTGAAAGAGACATATTACAGAATGCCCAGCTAATCCACAAAGGATTTGTGGCATACAGTAGAAATATCCTTTTATTCTTTAGATATTGAGGCTGTTTGCTACTATGGCATCCCTAGCCCGTTCTGACTGGTACAGTGGACGACCTACAGCCCTACACTCAGTGGCCCTGGGTAGACTGATATGACTTGTACATTCTCTGCTCTCATGAACTGCCATGGACACTCTACCCTCCAGCATTCATTAATCTTTTCCTTGCAAACCACAAAACCTTCAACAGGCATTGCTTTTCTAGGTGGGGAAGAAGACAGACTGGGTACGTGGGCTTAACCACGTCCGCTCAAAGAGGCACTTCTAAAATCATGTGACCGAGAAAAAAATTCTACATGCTGTTCATTTGGAAGGGAGTCCTAATTGTTCCATCCTCATGTAATGTCCAGAGCAATTCCTGCACCATCAAGGCTGCCACTCCCCAAGGGGTCAGGGCTTCAGGCTTATAATTAGTTGTACCAGTACTACTATCACTGCTAATTAATGGTTGACGTTCAGCTTCAGTTGAAAACTGCCCATTTCTGACTCCTACCTTCTAAGTCAGATAGACAGTTCCCCATTTCCAAACTGCGCACTTTATCTTAATAGTGTAATTTCCTTTAAAAAAAAAATTAAAAAGTCAGTCAAGGAAGAAATGACATTCTCCAAACTAGTTAGTTGGGTTATCAAAATTAAAAGCATTAAAAAAATTAATAATAAGGGATTAGCACTGTTAGAGAAATGCATTCAATCTTATATTAAAATCCGATTCTTCTAAACCACGGCTGTCACCGTTAAAATGCTAATAGTATTTAAACATAAATCCTTCTCCCCGTGAAGCAAGAATCATTGTGCAGGCACGTTAGCTATTCTAGTCACTTCACAGATGCTGTCTGGTAGAACATTTTAGCGTAAGCCTTGTCAGTGTGAAGCCTGATGCTGAGATGTGTGTTATATTACTTTATGTAACTGAAAAATGGGAAGCCTTTATGTTGGATTACAGGCTGAAATAATGACCTCCTCTTGCAAGTGGGGCCTGGGACATAATGAGGTGCCAAATGGGATTCTAGGTCAGAGCCTCTGCAGGACTTGAAAGAAGCCAGGTCTCTTGTTAAGACACATTCACTCACTAACAGAATGCTTTTACCCCACGTCACCTACTTACAGCTCATCTACAAAGAACAAGCAAGTGAGACAGACCTGATTCATGGTGGGAATGGCCAGCTAAGCTTTGGACCTGGGTGGACAATAATGCAAGCGTATTAAGCCACCCCTTCCCCGCCATGACCAGTAGTCTAGTGCTGTGGTGTTCAAATTCTGTTCATGAGTCCAAAGCGGTGTTCGGGTGGGAGAGGCCACGTGGGTTCAGTGCCTTCTCTTCCACTTACTGCATCCACAGTGGTTCCTCTTACATCTGTTTTAGACACCAGTGTTCTGTGAATGATGGCATACACAACTTGCTTCTACTCTTAAGGTAATTCATTAGTTCAATAAATATCTCCTAGGCACAGACAGCAAACCCCTAAATAAATGAGAAAATTTCAGATAGTGACACATGGTACAGTGACAAGAAAGCGTGATCATGGGACAGGGAGAACCAGGGATAAGGGCCACTTTCATATATGGTGGCAGAGAAAGACTGGCTGAAGGGGTAGAACTTGAGTGGACACATGAATAAGTAGAAATCATCTGCCACGTGAGATCCAGGAGAGAAACGCTCCAGGCAGAGGAAGCAGCCAGTACAAAGACCCCCAGGGAGGAAAAGGCTCCATGTCTCCGGGAACAGGAAGAGGGTCATGTGACGGTAGTTCAGAGAATAAAGGGAGGTGTGAAAAGGTGAGGAGGACAGATCATGCAGGGCCCTGCAGACTCAAACAAGGACTTCAGGTGTCACTGCAAGATGAACAGAAAGCAATGGAAGGTTGAAAGAAACGGGCATGGCAACATCTAAGTTTTAAAGACTTCTACCACATGCAGAATAGACTCTTGGAAGCAGGGAGACTTGGTTGCCAGAGGAAGACGGTAAACATTCCTTGTTTAAAAGTAAATCTGAGAGGACGTGATGACCATTTGAAACTACTGACCACAATTTCAGAAAGAGAGGGTGTAGGTTGTGTGTGGGAACGGAAGAGGTGGCAGAAAGAATAGAAAAATCGCCATTTCTACAGATAACTCCTTGGTCAAACGATTTGCCAAGAATCAACACAGTGTCTCTGAGCTGAGACCAGAATGTTTTGCCTTTGTCTCTTTTCACCTATTTCACTCTTGCTTCCCAATCTGGCCAAGAACTTTAGAAGGTTCCAGAGCACCACGGCTTGAACTCTTTTTGTGTTTAGATTACCTCTGTTCTTCCTTCACTTGAACGTGGCCACAAACAAAATACTCTATTTTTTGCTTCCTATGACAAATGAGGGGTTTGTGAACTTCGTTTATGTGGGGACTCCATTTTTTCCCCCCGTTTACAGCCACCCCATATAAATAGCATCTAATTAGTTAAAAGACTCTACAAATTATACCGTCAGAGCCATGTATGGCAAAATCTGATGGCTCTAATTATCTTAGTCATCACCAGAACCATTCTCAACCGAATAAGAGAATGGGTCATAAATGGCAGTGTATGAAGATTACCCACCTTCTCTGTTTGCTACGGAGTTTGCCCTTCCCGTGTTGAAATTTGGATGCACTATTTGCATCTAAAAGTGATTTATAAGAAGTTACTGAAGTAATATAAGATCAAAACCTAAGTAATGACCACATTCATTCTCAATTAACATTACCGCAAAAGGAATTTATTGTAGAACACATAATTAAGTTATAAATGAAATCTCAAGACAGAAACTGCCTCCCCTTTTAAGATTTCTCCTTGTCCATACGCTGAGAAACAGGAAGAAGGATATTCTCATTCTTATCCTCTATCTACCACTGAAATGGTGACTGCACTTGCTTTCCTGCGAGTTGTTTTTTGTTTGTTTGTTTGTTGATTACCTTATCTTACACCCCTCCAGTTTCTTCTTTGTTATTGCTTTAATCCTTTTATCTAGAACCAGAGGAAAATCTATTAAATTCACCTTTTTGTGTGTGCTTCAGCTAAAGAAAAAACTACTGTGTAATTCAAAATCTGTCCAAAATTCAGGACCAAATATCATGCATTACACACTTCCTAAACCTTTGAGAGTTTCACTCTAAATCCATGAACAAAATTCTTCTCAGACCTCCACCCTAGGGTGTGTCCACATCATCCCAAGTGATAAGATAAATCTATTTGTGGTCAAAATGCAAAGTGTGTCTACTTCAGTAATCTGTTATAGTGACAAAACTGAGTCCAAGGAAGAAGTAAGGACCAAGGTCCTACAAAAGGCTGGTAATAGTCTTGAGACTAAAACCCAACATTTTTTACTCTTAGTTAATGCTATTTTAGTGTCAGTGAATGAACTGCTATGGAAATATTTGGAAAATAACTTTTGTCTCTTTTCATTGTGTTTTACCACTGTAAAGAACATGGCCCTACCAGAAAAGCTAATTTCAATATTAAAAAAAAATAATCTTCTCAAAGAATCATTACATCCAAAAGGCGACCCCTTTTCTCTCTACACTGCTGTATACCAAAACACTGTTCTCCACACACATGCTTTCTGGGTTCGAAAGCAGGGAGACTAATGTTCTTCCATTTCCTAGTCACAGTATAGCACGAAGGAATAAGATTAGTGTTGTGCCACTTCCGCACAAAAAAATTATTTTCTTCATGTGACTGTCAGTGTATGTGTTTCAAAATGATAATGGAGAATGTTTAATACAAGGAATTGCTCCTTGTTGATGGATTGTGAAAAGAAAATTGGCTCACGTATCCCTTGACAGAGAAAGCACATATGAAGACCTGAATTATGCCACACTGCTATCAATACTGTTTTACTACAGGTTAGCTTATTCCCCCCAATACCACATGGTTCGCCATCCATTTCTCTGACAGCAACTCAGAACCCCAAACGTATGTCACACTTGCCTCCAAACCAACCAACATTAGGTACAAGCTCAAGTCCTGAACTCCACGGCGTTTGGCAAATCAAAATAATGCCCCTCAGACTCTCTATCTCTTCTATCTGATGTCCTACGGGTGCTTGGGCTAACTTCTTGCTCCTCTTGGGGTGAGGGAGCCTGGAGGAGGAAGTGGATGGTTTTAGCCACTTCTAGGTTGAAATTATACCAGCACGGTGAGTCCAGATTGAAGGAGAAAGAGAAGAAAAATTCTCTTTCTTACTGTTCATATATAAAATTCCAGGAAAAGAATCTGATTGGTTGTGTTTGAATCATATGCTCATTCCTTAGACAAATCATTGCGGCCAAGAGATGGAATATGTAAGTCTGGTCACATGCTCATCCTATGGCTTGGGAAGAGGGATACTATGACTAGTAGACCATCCAGAACCATACGAAATGTGGGAAAAATGGTTATCCAGTAAAATGCGGTGGTATTACCAGAAAGGGTTGAAAGTTATGCCTGTCACACAGAAATAACAGGTGTCCACTGTCATTTCAAGTAAGTTTATTATGAGAGGGAAAATCTGGGTCCTCTTCTGTAGTGGACTTCAATTCCAAAATTAGTAGTGAAAGTCTGTTCATAAACTAACAAGCTCAAGTAGTTCAATTCCTTCTAGTAGATGAGTCAAGAACAATAAGCAATGTATAAGAGTCTCTCAGGTTAGTTTTGCCCAAATTCTATAACTATAATCACAATGTATTCAGTAGGTGATAAATTTCCTAACTTACATACCACATTAAAGAAAAAACAATACCCTTCGTCAAGGTAAGTGCAATGCTGAATGTCTGCATTTTCATGTACTAGTCATTGTCTCACCCCTCCTTAAAGTGCATTCTTCTTTTTACCCTTTCATCTAAAGTTACTAGATGAAAGAAAAGGTGGTACATAGTTTCTCAAAGTTTAGAGTTATCTCAGATGAAGCCCTCCTGTTATATTAGTCAATTACAAAAATGGTGCTTAGCAGAAAGGAGCCATTTAAGCCATCGTTTACATACTTTCCCCATGGCGGTCTCCTAAGGGCTCAGCAGAGGAGAGGAAAAAATGGCCATGAAGAAGAAGGTTAGGAACCTTGGCTTCATTTTGGGATCCATAATACTCAAACACAACCTCATAATTAGCAGGTAAAATGTAACCTGGGCTCAGACAGTTAGAGGAGGAAACAAATTACCTTAAAGAAGAAGCCTGGAGGCTTATGAGGAGAGCAGGGAAACAGATGAGAGGATGGGCTTTTACTCCTGGTGACTCAATGTCAAAGCCAGTATCACTTTAAAAAATGCCAGGTACCCATGTTTACGTGAGAATGAGAAAAAGTGAAGGTGAAAATTCACTGCCTAAATGTAACTTTGACATTCCAGAGGAATAGTCCCTTTGGGGAAAGAAGAATGTCTTTTATTAACAGAAGAATTTGAGGGCTGAAAGCAAAGTTTTCCACTAGGTCACACAGCAAGAGTCATATCTAGAATAGATAAATAGCAAAAATAAATAAATAAATAAACCCCCACAAAAACCCTGCAGAATTCCAGATGTTTTCAAGAAGACAACAAATTCTGGTCTCGGCAGATCATCCCATATCCTCTAGCTGTTGTGAGGGCGATATGATAACCTTCAGAGCCTTAGCTCAGAGGTAGAAGTGAATTCTGCAGGAGGCTTCCACTGGCCTGTGGTTCCTAGGCTTCAGATCCACATTCCCAGCTGCCTGTTGGGTGACTCCACCTTACCTAGCAGGCACATTGAACTCAGCAGGTACAGTTAAACATGTCAGTTTCCCCACCAAAGGAGACCTTATTTTCATATTACCAGCCTCTTTCTTAGACTCAAAATCTAGAAGTTGTCCTGAACACTTTCATGCCCTGATATGAGTCAAGTGTTGAATCCTACAGCTGGTTTAGACATGCATTTTTGATAAAATCTCTCCTCTCTCCTTTCCATCCTCTGAACATGTCCTTGTTTAAGCACTCATTGCCTCTCTCAGACCCCTCACTTGTTTCCTCAACTCCATTAACTACCCATTCCGATCCATCCTTTAAACCGGTACCCAATTCACTTCTGTAAAGCCCACCCTCCCATTCAACAGTCAGCACGTTGCCTGGCACATGGTGGGCACTCAGCTAACATTTGTTGGACTGATGGATAGACAAATAGATAGCATATTCACTGATCCTTTACTATAGGCCCGACGTCAGGCTGGGTAGTGGAGATGAAGCAGGGAAAAAAGCATCTTCTAACAAAACACCTCCCTGTTCGCTAGTCTTCAGTGGCCAACTACTACCAACAGCTCATCCTAGCACTCAAAAGCATAGCCCCAGTCTAACTGCTTCACGCTGGTCACCTAACTCTCCTATCCAGCCTGGGCCCAAAGGTTTCCAACCTTGGCACTACTGACATTTTGGGCCAGATAACTGTGGGCGGCTGTCTTGCGCATTGCAGGATATCTAGCAGCATCTCTAGGCTCTACCTACTAGATGCCAGTAGCACTCTCTCCCAGAAGTGACAATCAGAATATTTCCAGACATCGCAAATGTCCCTTGGGGGCAAAGTCATCCCACTGGGAACCATTGCTCTAGTGCAAATTGAGTTCCTTCTCATTCTGGACATACCATCAAAATAACTGTTTCTGTACCTTTAATTATATTTTATTTTACATTGTTACCTTTTTTTGGGAATCTCCCAGCTTCCTGCTCCCCAGCCCTGCCAGCTTCCTTACCTCACCGAAATTCTTTCTGTCCTTCAAGGTAATCTAAAAATCCACTCCTGATGGGCAACATAGCAATGAAAAGCCTTTTCTGAGCCACAAAGGCCATGTCATTCCTTACGGTTTTCAACTCACTTTGCACCTGATTTGAATCTGTCAACTCATCTAACTGAACCTTATTTTACCATTGGGGCCCTGGACTAACTTTTTCCCAAGCTGACTGTAGGCTTTGCCAGGAAGCATAATCCTCCCTGTGACTCAGTGATATGCAGTACAATGTCTCTCCTGTTAAACGGGAAATAAGAATTTATTGGAATGCTTTATAACAAAGTGAATCTAACACACCACTGTAAAGCAATTATACTCCAATAAAGATGTTACAAAAAAAGAATTTATTAGAATGAAGTGGAAAGAGATTTTCTTTTTTTTGCATTTAGGACATTCTGTGGGTTTCTGGACTCCAGTTAACAGAACTTTCACTAGCTTTCAGTAGCCAGGCCTGTCTGCAGTAGTGCTGGCAAGTCTTCCCATTTAGGGGAAGGAGAAAGAGTGCTTCTTCTCAGTGTTTATAAAATATGATTCAAGTTCCCACAAAACTTCAGAACATTCTCCTTCAGCCTCTGCTTCATACCAGGAGCCATGGCCCTAGAGGCAGGGACTAGTTTACACTGAGAGCACTTCTCTCTGCCAGTCTCAAACCACATCAGACTTGGGTTAAGGCTGGGAGTAGGGGAGAAAGATCTACTAGAGAGCCCAGGTTCTCCTGCCCTGCGAGGATCAAGCCCCTGGTGATAACCCAGAGCTGGCTTGCAACTTTTGCTTTCAACTTATCTTCAACTCAATAAATATTAATAAATTTCAGCTCATTTTCATCTTAGCATTAACATATAATAAAAGTAAAATACAAGACGATGAAAGAATGTTTCAAATCCATGGGTATTGGAATCATCCTTAACATAATTATAAAACATTGTTTAAAACTACAGAATGTTTTTTAAACTAAGTAAGCATTATTTTTAACTGTATAGTTGTTTCTTCAGGAAAACTGAAACTATAATGTGAGGGTCCTAGCAAACAAAAAGACATACTTCCCGATGAAACAGGTTTATTCCATCACTTCCACCTCTGTCCATATTAGATGATCCTATTGAATTTACACGGAAGGAAGCCTACTCCCGTTCTGTAGACATCATCAAGCAGAATGCTCGTCATGAATCAGGACTGTAAGCAAAACACTTGTTTTGAAAAGCCATTGTTATCCCCTACAATCCTAGGACATGAGGGAGTTAAACAGAACAAAGTAGAATCATTTTCAGGGGACAAAAAGAACAAAATGAAGAAAAGTTGCTTCTGCAGAAATTAGCATGAGGTATGAATTTATGCCCTCTGGGGGTGGGGGTGGGGCAGAGTGGGAAGGTGGTGAATTGATGATGATAAGAGGAGTCTTTGAGAGAGATGGAATACAGATTAAAACACAGCAAGACCAGTCAATTTAAACTACCTAAGAATGCCTTGGTGTTAAAGAATTGCATCATCGATAACACAGTTACAAGGCTGACTCAACCCTAGGCAGGGCTCCGGGTAACAATACTTTTTTGCGGGGAGAGGTCCTCTTCATGGTAAAACGTTGAGCGGCCTCCCTACCCTCCTCCACCCACTGAGGCTAGCGGCACACCTCCCCAGCCCAGCTGTGGCAACCACAGATGCCTTCAGACAATGTCCAAAGTCCCTGGGGAGCTGGGAGTGGCAAATAGGGGTGTAGGGGGTGGGAGGGTGGAGACACAAAATCACCCAGTTGAGAGCCACTGGTCTAGGGTGAGGCCCAGTTTACACCTCTTGTCCCAGGGAAATTATTCCTAGCCCCCTCCTTCACTTTGAAAACTGTCCCAGCTTTGAAGACATTATATTATCTCCCTACTTCCGTCTCCTGAAGCTTTCTTCATCCTTCATATATGCGGGTCTGGGAGGTAAAAGTGCCACAACCTTTCTGCAGGAAAATGGGAAGATTGTAAACCATCCCTGCCTTTCACCACAGAGTCACATAAATGTTTACAGCTTTTCTCAAAAAGTTGTATATCCCATAGAAATGCCTCAAAAAGTTATTTCCCCACATATTGAAGGGGTCTGGGTGGGGTGGGCTCGGGGAAGAGAGGAGGGAGGCCAGGAGTTTGAATCAGCTTGCTTGCTCAGGTGTTTGCTTTTCAGTTAATCAGGAGAAAGTTATTACATCCATGCCTGTGCCGGGCACCCTTCGAGGCCCTGGGGATGCAGGGAGAACAGGTCAGACGGGGCCTCCTCTCCCTGCACTTACTCCACCCCTGCTGGTTCCCCTGTTTAGAGATGGAGGCCCTTCTATGGGCTCCTATTCCATTCTTTCTAGCACTCTGCTCTGTTTATCAGCTGCTAATCGGCACCTTCAATCATTCCCTAAATCCCCATAAGACAGGTCCCATTTTTCAAAATCAAAACCAAACAAGCCAGGATAACAAAATGAAAAAGAGAACCAAGAGTTTCTAGAAGCATCTCCTATGTTAGCAAGCGCTTCTCTCTTTCTGTGACTCTGATCATTTCACGGAAAACCCTTAGTAGCATGGCCCATCCCAGTCACATCCTCTGGATACAGGAGGGGCATTAGTCTACCCCTTCTTATTTGTCTCAGGTCCTGAGGAGAGCAGTGCTTTGTTCCCATGCTGACAGCCAAGTCTGAAGCACCTCAGACTTGTTGCCAGGGAACAATAATTCAGACTATGATTTAGGACATTTCCTGTCCTCTGTCACTGTCACCAAGGCCTCTGGGAAAGCAATCTACATTCTCCTTGACCTCTGAGGTGACTGCCAGAGGCGTCAACTGTTTCTCCTTAACTACTCCTCACTGTTTACTTTTTAAGAGTTTCCATCTCCCAGAGAGGACATTGCTTTGGCTTACCTTTTCATCATCATTTGGGTAGGCAAGGGGAAGGCACTCTCACTGGAGTCATCAAGACACTTGTCTCATGCTGGGCTCTTTCTGGATGTGTTATCTTTGTTCAGGGAATAGTGAAAATGTCCCACAATTTGTAATCCCTCCAGGGCAGTGAAGGAGAAGCCTTTAAAATAACTATTTATATTTTTGCAATATTAGGAACATCCAGATGGTTTTGCTCACTCTCAGTTTTTAGGGAAGGAAAATGTGCCTTTCCGTACAACTAAAAATGTGTTTTAGAGACAGTTATTTTGGGTTACCCTTGAATTACCAGAGACTTAACTATGCTTTGACAAGACAAAGGGGACTAGTTTTGGAAGTACTCTATTATGGAAAGATGACCCATGATGTGGATAATAAGGCATCCATGGGTCAGTCATATAGATTTGAGTGGCATCCAGATGTCAGCCAGGGGTCATATCATTTCGTAAGATATCAGAGTTTTTCCCAAGCACATAGGCCCTTTGCATCAGAAACAACTCCTCTGCTTTGTGAAAAATGCTTTAGTTCAAGAATTCAAATTGTAGTTCTCTATTCCAGTGTAGAGAAACAGAAACAAGACGGCGGTCATTCAAACACACGTAGGTCTACCCAATGAGGATTCCCTGGTAGATAAAATTAGACTTACCTCATATGCTTAATCTTCCCTCAGGTTATAAAGGAACCACTGAGTGATGTGTCTTTGGCTCTCCATGAAACGTTAAGAACAAGCACTATTCTAAAAGGCTCCCTCATTCAGAAAGACCCACATTGCAAGCATGGAATGTGAGTACTGATACGGTACGCCATGTGGGGAAGGAGAAGCTACCGAACTAGGACAAGAAGAAAGATGCAGATACTCTGGGATCATTTTGAAGATCACTTCACTGACATTTATACGCATGAGGCCTCGGATCTCCTCCACAGTATTTACTGTTCTTTGTAGCTATTTCTTTAATCTGTGTGGGGTGTGAGCTATGTGAATTGTGGTTTTGGTGTTATGAGGACAAGTTGTTATTTTAACCATTCTAGAAATTGCTTCCTGGAGGTGAAGTCTGGATTGTAAAATTTGTGTGGCTAGAAAAAAAAAAAATTGTTTTGAAGGCAGGAGGGGTCTTACACAATGTCTTTGTTCTAGAAAGGTATCTGGATTTGACATTGGGGCAGATGTATCCTTTCTCTGGAAGGGATCCTTTTAGAAAACCACTTCTGGTCCTGTAAATAGAAGGCATATGCCTCCCTTTGAGAGAAAAATTGGGGAATTCCTCAGTCAGCCAAGTATTCTGAACACAGATGCTTCAGACTCTGATGTTAAGAACCTTATTTAAAAATATAAATTGTACATGAAAAGATGCTCAACATCACTAATCGTAAGAGAACTGCAAATCAAAACCAGGATGAGAAAAAAACCAAAAAACACCCATGATGAGCTATCACCTTACACCCAATTAGGATCACTATTATCCAAACAACACAAAATAATGTGTACACCCATGAGCACAGCAGTAGTATTTGTAAAAGCCAAGGGGTAAAAGTAACCCAGTGTCTATCAATAGATGATTGGATAAACAAAATGGATTATATACATGCAATGGAATATTATTCAGCCATAAGAGGTAGCAAATTCTGACACATGGTACAACATGGATAAACCTGAGAATATTATGCTAAATAAAATGTCTCAAAAACACGTATGCTGTATGATTCCACTCACATGAGGTAACAAGAGTAGTGAAACTCAAGAGACAAAGAGTTGCCAGGGGGCTGGAGGAGGTGATATGAGAGTTTCATGGGTAAAGAGTTTCAGTTTGGGAAGATGAAAAGAGTTCTGTGGACAGATGGTGGTGATGGTTGCATGACAATGTGAATGTATTTAATGCCACTGTACCGTACACTTAAAATAGTTAAGATGATACACTTTATGGTAGGTGTATTTTACCGCAACTCTAAAAGTAATAAAAAAAAAAAAAACAAAATAGATGCATTGGATATCTAAACAAAGAACTGTGATCTGGAAGAGATTATATTTTTTCCTCAATGGTAATGTGCATTGTACAGGCTTGAAATCATCTGGCATGGATGTTTTTGATGCCTAATAAGAGATGTTATTTAAAACCGAATAACTAAGAATTTGGGATAAGTAGTTGATTGCCTGCTTTCACCACCAGGACAGAGTGGGAGTGGGGAAGCAGCAGCCCCTGCCCTACTATGGCCATTGGGATGGTGCTTCCCTCAAAGGAAACAAATGTTCTACTGTCAGTCACCCTGGAGCATAAAAACAGACTTCAAGAGTGAAGAGAGGTGGAGTGCATTCCTGTCTTTGGGGGTAATGGGCCCTGAATCATGGTAACAAGCTGGAGGTGAAGGAGGAGATGACCAGTAGGGAGTCCCCGTCCCATTAAGGGTTAAGAGCAGCAATATCTGAAATGCAGCTTTAAGGTTTACCTTCCTGCATTAGCAGCAGACACTACTGGCTGTCTTCCCACTCTCCATTCCCCCTATTTACCTTGCTAAGAGAATCTACCCTTTTCCACCTGTCCACCTTCTTCTTGGGAAGCTAAGCCCACCCTCCGCTGAATTGGTCTAAACCATTCGTGGAAATAGGCAGATGATATGATTCTGCCTAGTGACATACTCAGCCAGCAAGAGACACCTGTGAAAGAGCTCCGCGTCTATCGAAAGAGACACATAGGAAGAGATGGGTACCACTCTTCTCCAGCTGTTACCGGGTCTGGATGGGACGGCTACACCACTGCAGGTGTCCTGTGACCATGAAGGTCGCAGCCTTGAGAAAGAAGCCAACACTGAGAGAATGCAGAGTAGAAAGAAGGGAAGAAATTATATTCCTGATGATGATGCTTGTGCCAATGAGATAAAGCCACGGAATATCCTACCTTTGAACTTACTGGTTGAATTTTTTGAATGAGGAATTCTATAACGTGCAGCCAAAAACACTTTGCCTAATTGATTCAGAATTGTAATTCCTTCATGTATTCCTTGAGTCATCAAAAAAAAGTTTTGTTGGAAATGACAGTCTAATGTTGTCTGTGCCTTTGAAGAATTAAGAGGAGGCCGATGAGTACAGAGGGGATGAAGTGGCCTTGGGAAGAGCCTCAAGAACATGAAGACAAGCTTATAAACAGCAAGAGGTTTATAAGGTTTATAAGGGAGGCCCAGAGCAGTGACCCATAGCCTGAAGTGACAAGTGACCTCAGAGATAGACTTGTATGACACGTAAACAAGCCCTGGGGAATTTCAGAAATAAAACAGGAGAGGAATTCACCTAAGATGTTGACCTCATTTAGACATGCAGAATAGGGGCTTGGGTTACAATCATAAGACAGTAAAGAGAAACGTAAAGCTGAAAGACAGAAAATTTAGAGGAATCCAGATAATACTGGCTATAAGGAATCTCACAGGATCTCCTTTCAAGAAAATGAGAGATTCCTATCTGATTTCCTACATCTCTCTGTATATTTTCGATAAGAATACCAGTCAACAGAATGACAAATTCAAATTGGTACATTCAGGCAAGTGGAATGCAAGTCCCCCTCCCCCAGTGAGTTTGGTAACCATGCAGATGAGACCCAAATGTAAACACCCTCAGGCAGACCTGGCCAAAGTGTGAAAAGATAAAGCTGGATGGTCAAAAACATGGTTTTCACCTTAATGGCTTACTTTCAACTCTTCATTGGAACGTGTGCATACAGGCAAAACTATTAAGGAATAAGAAGCTATATTTTAGGTTAATGGTTGTACCATGATTGGAACGCCTGGATCATATGTTATATAAATGCAGCTATGAGCATTTTCTACCTTTTAAAAATATTATAATGAAAATAATGATTGATTGCACTTGGCATATTTTCCTCTCTGAGGTTGCATTTCACTGCAATTATAAGAACATAATATAATTTTTCCATAGGCCATGGCTACCTGACAGAAACATTTGTAAACCAACTCTCCTTTAGACTTCCAGGCACGTGTCTCTGTGTGTGTGTCTGTGTGTATGTGTGTGTTTTGACAGTTCAGAGGAGAAACTCATTTGACAACCAGAGCCCCATCTTCCTGCTTCAAGGGGCTTCCCAGGCCTACTTACGCTATTCTTACCTGAGTTCCAATAAAACCTGTTTGTCAGAGATTCTTACTAGCTCTGACAGCTGTCCATTGTACCCAGAACTGCCATCTTCATAGGAAAGTCAGAAGCCCGTTTCTGACTCTCAAGCAGTGTAAAAAATGCTGCCTCCAAAAGTGAAATTCTTTCTCAAACATGTTCACCCTCTAAGCGGCAGACAGACTGCAGAGCTTTCAAAAGTGCTACGAATTTAAAGATTTCACAGCTTCAGGAGCACAGCCTGGGAGAACATAGGAGAAAAACAATACAAAACAACATCAACTGTGTGATCACACGCGAGTGAGGCATCAGGATGGCTGACCGCATGGTTTCTGACAGGAGTTCAGAGAGGAACATACATGATGTGATATCGATGGTAATGACAGAGGGTTTTGGAGCAAGCTTCAAGTGCAGAAGGAGGGCAAACTCAAACCCCATGCCCATGGCTGCCAATGCTCTATATCTGAGAACCCTGCATGCAGTTATTTTTACCCACCTTGTTCACATCTTACGCTGTGATTAAACCAAACCATTCTGACTGTAAACCCTTTTGTTCTGTCTCAATATTTCACAGAGGCTTGGTGTGTTAATCAAACTGTCAGCAAAGGGGAAAAAGAGAGAGAGAGAGAGAGCACGTTTGCTTCAAATGAAGAAAAATTCGAGCTTTCTACAACAAACACATTTTCCAGTGGACGAGCTTTTCACAGAGTAATTATTTCACTCCTTCCAAAGATTACTGATTACATCACACAGGAAAACTATCCTGCCCATCTGTCTATGGTTCGTGTGCAAACTTATACTTGTTACCATGAAAAATGACAAATTTGCCATCTGATCAAAATGTTAACAAGGTAACTGTCAGTGAGATGGATCTCTGACTGTCACTGCAAGCCAGGACATAAGGATACATTGATATTCCTCAATACAGCCACTGCTTCCCTACTGTTCACTAACAACATTTCCACCGTCAGAGTAATACATCACCTGGAAATAACGAGCTATATAAGATCTCTGGGATATGATAGATTCATCCTAACAGCACTATCTGCAAGGTAGAAAACAACTGATAATGGTCTAAAGAAAGCCGTAACCAACTGCCGTTGCCATAATGGGGTAAATGAAGCAAAGATATGAAATCTTAACTGTGTGATGCATGCTAGGACAAAACCGAACTGCCTGGAAAAAAACACACGACAACAAACAAAACACAAATGAGTTAATATTCTGTAGGGTCAAATAAATGGAAACTAAAGTTAATAACAAAGACCAGATACAATCATTATATTAGACACTGGAAGGGATGGGATAATCATAGCAATTGCTAGGTTCATAAATACCCAACTAGTGGAAGGTTCCTCGTATGACACTAACAATGACTCTGGCTCAGTTCTTGGTTTAATGGAACTTCCTCCAGTACTTTCATGTTCTTTAAGACTCTTTGGGCCCAAAGACATCAACAGAGAAGAGAAGGAGACGTCCACGTGGAAACAAGAGGAAGTGGGAAATTAACCACAAGAAAGGAAAGTTCTACAAGAAGATCATGACACCAGGTCACATAGACAAAGAAATATAGCTTCAAACTGCCAAAGAGCTGCCTCACAGCTACATCCTTTTAGGTTTTAAGAGTGAGACACTCTCACATGGACACAGTTAGTCTAACTCTTTCCCCTTTGTTCATTATACTTTGGCCGCTCTGGCTTCTGTTGTTTCTAGAAATACTCCAAGTTCCTTCCCTCCCAGGGCCTTTGCGTTTGCTCTTCTCTCTGTAGTGATCTGTCTCTTCCCTGGCTCCTCCCATTCCTTCAGTTTAAATCCCCTCCGAGGGTTCTTCCGTGTCCATTTGTTTCAAAGCAATCTCGACTCCCAGCCCCTTTGGTTTCTCTCACAGCCCCTCCTTCCATGGCAGCAGGAACCATGTCTGTCTGGACTACTGACATTTCTAAGCTTCCAGCACATTGGCTGCCATACAGAGGGATTAGGCACAGACCATATCTTGAGCTCTGGGAGATGAGACTGCCTGCTTCTGAATCTTGGTGCCAGAGCTTAGTAGACATGTAACCCTGTGCAAGTCCTCAATTTCTGCTTGACTCAGGTTCCTTGTAAAATGGGGAGAAGAGTGATGTCTACTAATGCTAGTGCTGTAAAGCCTAACTGAGATCACCCATGTAAAGATCTTCAGATCGTAACAGGCACATAGGAAGATAGCAAAGATCATTAGCTGTTGTTCTTATAACTGCAAGAACAGAGGTAATTCTGACATATTTAAGTGCATTAATTCATGATTAGATCAATGAGCCCTCTTCTTCATTACTGGTCTTTATTTTTACGACAAGCCAATACAATGCTGTGTTCTTTCTATTTCTGTATTCTGAGACCAAATGGAGAAAATGGGTATCGGTTTTTTTGTTTTTTTTTTTTTGGTACGCGGGCCTCTCACTGTTTTGGCCTCTCCTGTTGCAGAGCACAAGCTCCGGACGCGCAGGCTCAGCGGCCATGGCTCACGGGCCCAGCCGCTCCACGGCATGTGGGATCTTCCCGGACCGGGGCACGAACCCGTGTCCCCTGCATCGGCAGGCGGACTCTCAACCACTGCGCCACCAGGGAAGCCCAGGGTATCGGTTTTTAAATCCCTTTAAGGAGTGCCAATAAATGCAAACAATCACTTCCAATTTGAGAGCACCTGGAATAGCAATGCCATTGTTCATGTGGACATCTCAACAGCACTTAAAGGTGAGAGAAAAGAAAATGGATTCCTGAGTCTGTTCTCTAAAAGCAACACACGTTTGATGCACAAACGTTTGTCACAGGCAGTGACACTCTACCTTTGGCTCCCACTACTCAACAGTTTCTCTCTCCATCCACTCCATAATCGTGCAACTGGATGCTTCTGATGGGCCGAGTAGCAGGGATAAAATGATAGTAAGACACCCGGCTACAGAGATACCTGCTTCTAAAGAAACCAGGTTCCAACCCACTGCAAGCTGTTGACCATACCTATTATTTCTGCTACATTGGCCCAATTTGGGGATTTTTTTTTTCACATATCTGGTTATTTATCCTTTCACTGATTTGAACTTGGGGCCAAAAAAATTTTTTTAAGAGACATAAATGAATGAGATGTAGATAACAGCTCATTAATAAAAATCATTTCAGAGAGGTGGGGGGCATGGGAAGAATGTGGGTCCCACTATCCCTATATGGCAGTAGTTCTTAAGCTTTCAATCACCTAAGCCTGCTGCCAGATTCTGATCAAAACGATTGGACCCCTGAGGCAAACGCACCTACATATACATGTTCATGTGTAACTTCCAGAGGTTGACGAACCTCCCAAAGTCAAACTATGAACCACTCACTCCAGGGTGAAAATCCAGTTCTTTAAATATTGCATATCACCCTCTCTTCCTTTCCAGATAGCCATTTCTTCTTCAAATAAAAACAAGTAAAATAAAATTAAGTTTAAAAAAATTCAGCTAAGGGGCTTCCCTGGTGGCGCAGTGGTTGAGAGTCCGCCTGCCAATGCAGGGGACACAGGTTCGTGCCCCGGTCCAGGAAGATCCCAGGGATCTTCGCTCTGAGCCTGCGCGACCGGAGCCTGTGCTTCGCAACAAGAGAGGCCGCGGCAGTGAGAGGCCTGCGCACCGCGATGAAGAGTGGCCCCCGCTCGCCGCAACTAGAGAAAGCCCACGCACAGAAAAGAAGACCCAGCAGACATAAATAAATAAATAAATAAATGAAATTAAAAAAAAAAAAAATTCAGCTAAAACATAAGGACAGTGTGTTAGAGTTTAAAAGACATTTGCTTGGTTACATTCTAAAGCTAAGGATATTTGCTTTAAAATATAATAATGCAATTTTTATTAATTAAATGCAAATTGAAATAAGACAAACCTGTTGCTGTATAATTTCTATATCGATAATAACGTATCCATCTTTTCCCCCAACAAATTAGATGAAGCAAACTTTCAGTTACTAAACTATAGCGATATGGGATACAGGAAAGAATTTAACATTAGGTGCTTTGAAATTATTGGCATTAAGAACTTTTATTTCCTACTTTCATTTTAACCAAAATAATATATATTTAAATTTTCAACCAGTCTCAAATGTGAGGTATTTATCCTGCCTAGTGTTCAAATTAAACATTGAACACTTTCAAGTACAGACATGATCAAAGTAGGAGTCCTTTAAAACGCCTGCATTCAATAAAGAACATTGAGGTATGGAAGGCAAAACATTTACAACACGTAAACTTCAATGTGTTTGGAATTATACAGTTAACATACTTCATGAAGTATTTTGGGGGAATCATCTGTTGAAAAGTCTTCACTCATATCTTTAGTTGGGTAGATAAAGAAAAAGAAGTATTACTATTCAAGGGAAGAAAGCAACTTATTAGGAGGAGGGATTATTATAGCACATAATTTTTACTAACAAGCAGAGCAGCCAGTAACTGAGCTTTTAGAAATTTCTCAGCTGGTACCTAGTGGAGAACTCCAGACTTGGCAATGAGGTCTAGTCTCCCCTTGGTGATGTTATGTCAATCAAGGAGAGAGATAATTTTCACCTTCCCACAAAGCAAACTGTTTCTGCAGAACACTGTGAAGGAGAGAGAGTGGAAGTGCAGAGAGGTCAGGAGCTTCAAACAACTTCAGATTATGGGGAAGAATGTCTAGAAAACTGAAACGCATGGCGAAGAGGGAGGCAGATGCTGTCACAAACAGTGGCTTCATAGAAATGCCTGACACCATGGCTCTACGGTCCTCCTTTCCTATATTAGTCCTGGTTGTGCGACGTCACTAAAGAAACAGGCATCGTCCTCAACGTTGAAAACGCAAGTCTAAAGCTGATCTAAAGTTTCCCAAGATCATGAAAGGCAAAACTAACTGACTTTGGCCACGAATGTACTTCTAAGAAGAGGATGATGATAAAGTTTTCAGTGGAAATTATTTTCTTGGGAGCATTTTTACTAGGTCAGCAAACCTCCATTCTTCCCAAACTTTCTGAGTCTCTTGCTTATTTCGTGATTCACCTAAGTAGGATACAGTGATGTGCTGGAGATGGTTTGTACCGACTTATAAGAGATGTTTGTAGAATTTTCAGAAACTTGGCAAGCTGGTTGTTTAAAAAACCATTAAAAAACCAAATTTTATAACTTACAACTACATAAATAATAAAACAAAGATAATAATTGAAATGTCTCACTTCTTAATTATTTCACTACATTCTACCATTAATCTATGCTCTTAGGTTATTTATGTCTATTGTATCTGTACATGGAAATACTATAAGATAGTGTGCTACTCCATAACTCTTTTCAACTTTGTGCAGTAATGTCAAATTTGTAGTTTGAAATCAGCCATGGTGATTGGGTGGAAGTAGCAAAACTTATTGATTTATTGCTCTGTTGGTTATCTAGCCTTGAGGAAGTGACAGATAAAATGTTAATAGTGCAGATTAAACTAAAAGCATGTTGTGTCTCTGGCTGTTACATTGTGAACAGCACAAACTGAGAAAATATTCTTCCAGTATCCTAAATCTATCTCATTCAGCAAAAAGTCACTCCTGCTATTAATGTATGAGTAAGGTTGCAGCATCTATCTTCATTGTTCGACTTCTGTCTTAGGTGTTAATGTAAACTAAATATCACCCAACATTCACGTCCAAAGCACACTTGTTTGTCAATGACATTAGCAACTTTGCTGAATTGGATAGTAACCCAGCATCAGTCCTCATCTGAATGTCTCAAATCGCAGCTGAATTACAGCCAGAGGTTGACTACAAATACAAGAGTTCAGTCAACATCAACAGAAGCAGCCTGTGAGAATCAAACTGTGTGCTGCACATATTTTTATATCAGTAAAATCTGTGATAAACTTATACGTACGGATGGAGTTTGGGATATAGACATTCACATACATATTTACTTTCCCTGAAGAGATGGCTGTTAAACATTTACCAGCATGCCACTGGATACAAATAAAATAAATACATTTATCAAAAAGTGATCATTCAACTTTCCTAGGGACGACTTTATGAAGGTTAGAAACTACAGGCTAGCAGGTTTATTGGGTCGTTATTAAAGTTCAGTGAAGCCCTTTTACATCTCTAAAGTTACCTAATATGCTAATATGGCCGTAGTATCAACTATACCAGCTACTTCCCCAAACAGATGGTGACAGACCTAAAATCTCTTTCTCTTATTTTGGGGGTTGACAGGGGGGTCTGGTTGGGGGATGGTAGGTAAATTCACCATTAGTGGGCAGGGAAGAACGAGAGAGGTCAACACCTTGCAGCTCCAGCAGACTGTGGAGAAGCAGCTACTGGACATGATGGGAAATACTGAACTGAAAGGCCACGAATGTGAAATCTTTGGGACAATATGTACTTTGTATGTGTTGAAATATTATTAAAAGATTCTGTTCAGCATTTGACTGTATTCAAAATAGTTTAGAACTGTAATTCATTTAATTTCAAGGAGAGGAGAAATCCTAAGTTGACTATTGCCTATGGTTTTATATTCAGGAAACAGTAAAAAAAAAAAAAAAAAAAGCACCAAAAACAAAAATAAAGCAACAAAAATGGGATGCTAAAATAGACTTGCTAATTTTTTTAATGTTTCCAAGTACAGATTTTTTTTAAACCCTTCTTTCTCTTGTCATCCTCATGTCCCCTAAGAAAACATACCAATTAGAGTCATTTAGAAGGACCAGAAGTGCATTTACTGTCAAAGTTGAGAAGAAGAAACAGGACGAGCTTTGGGCTCAGCTGCTGAAAGCCAGAGCTTCATCATGGCTGAGGCTCAGCTTCAACTACATAAATGTTGCCTAAGAAACAGAAGGCGCCCACTGGCACAGGGAGCCTGCCGCATGTCTCCTCTACCCAAGAGGGGCTGAAGGATGTGGTGACGTCATGAAGAAAACCGCCCTCAGGAACAGAGACCCAAAGTGCTTCTAGAAAAGAACAAGATGCTGTATCCTTTTCTTTTAAGCTATTGACCTGTCTGATTTTATTTGCTCCACTCCAAGCTCTTTCCAGCATCTGTAATAGAAGGAGAACACCAACAGCTGCAGCCTATTGGATCTGCTTTAGTGGAGTACAGTGCTCCATCTGATTCTACACTTTCCAAGATCCAGTTTCACATCCTAAGTGCATCTTCCTTGCAAAACTCTGCTATTTGAATGCTGCTTTTCTCCAGTCCCTGAAGTATAAAAACATATGCCTGTGTTACCAACAGGTGACTTTTTCTTTGACTTTCCTCCATGGAAGCCTTAAGGCATGTAAGAAGGACCTGAGCTCTGCTTTCATTTTCCAAAAGGAACCAGCTTTCTACTGGGAATTACAAGCATGTGCCAGGTCCCCTGTGGTGGCTTTTAAGAACTCACGCACATTCAGGATGCGTAAAACCAGCAGAGGCAGGTCTCAGCCAGGAGGACATCGGACCCTAAGAGAAGGCAGCGCAAGGCATTCTTACTGGCAAGGACAGGAGGGTTGTGGGATGAAAGCAAAAAGATACACTTGAGGGGGAACTTTCTACTGGGCAAACTCTAATATGGAGGTTCTAAGGCAGCTTTTTCTACCTCTGAATGCCCGCATCCTATAGCTCTATGGTTACATGTAACATTTCCTACTCCAGGAAGACAGCAACTGAAGCAAAGCACTCCACACTCCCATTATATATTATAGTATGGAAACCTCTCTTCCCCAAAGTGGTCATTTAGCAAAAAAAGACACACACACCCCCATTCTCACATCCCCTTAGCTTCTGCTCATCCATTCTCATAAGCTTAGAGCCGCTTTCACCTGAACATCTCAGCTCTCAGGGCTCAGAGGAAAGAAGGAACCTCACGCACATGAATTAAGGACCAACTATTTACCAGGCTCTTTGCAAACATTATATCATTAATCAATTCTCCCCACAGCTTTGTAGAGGTGGCATCTGGATCCCTGGTTTACAGATCAGGAAAGTAAGGCTCGTTCACCAAGTAAATAGACATTGCCGGAGCATCAACTATCAATACTTGCAAGAAACCTTGCTGCGGGGTTTCCAGAGAAGAGAAAGATGGGGCCCCTGACCTTATAAAATTCACATCTCGGGGGAGCACAGAGAAGCAGATGCCTCAGCAGTCACTAACAAACTTCTGGCTGGCTGGCTGGTTAAGGGAGACTGAGTCAGGCAAAGGAGTGGGACAGCACAGGAATGGAAAAGAAAGAGAGAAAACAAAGGAAAGAAGAGAAACTGTCCAAGAACGCCCTGGTACGTAGCTGAAGATACCCAATTTTATATTCCAGCCTATTCACTTTCCACATGGCCTTGGAGACCCCCTCCCTGCTGATCTCCAAGCAACACAAAGAATGAGAGAAAGAACAGTAGCCATGGGACCTCTTCCACAGCCTGACTACATGCACTGGAGTCAGAGCACCATCTCTGGGACAAGGGCTTTCTCTCACGGCTGTGAGAAGGAGAGCTGAATTCCAGAGTCAAGGCGAGGACTAGAAAGTTTCAGAGCACAGCCTGCCCTTTTAAACTCATCTTTGTTAATAGTCTTCGAGCACACAGGTGCAATGAGAAAGTACAAAATACAGCCCCCTCTGGCTGCAGCAGCCAGCAAGCCGAAAAAAAGAAGACTGAATGTCACGCCATCCTATTATAATAACAGATTAAAAGGGCACAAACAGGGTACTAATTAGCGCTCATAAAAACTTGAAGCTCCAGATTGCTCATGCTCATCTCTGGGCACTAAAAGTGCCCCATGTGCAGATAACATGGAAGTCAAGTAGCAGAGAGCCATCGCTGAGGGCTCAGCCAGCACGAGGCAGAGAAGGCAGCCGGATCCAGCCACAGCAGCAGTACGCTCCCCAAAATGCAAACGCAGTCAGGTGACTGCCCAAGAGTTAACCAGGCAGCCAGCCCAGACAGAGGCAGGTGCCTCCTAGCTCAGCAAGGGACGCCATGGGACCTTGTCAACTTCTGATCGATTGTCTTCGAGTCCCTCTCCCCAGGATGTATTCCTGTCCATGGGCTCTCCCGGATTATATGCAGAAGGCTACTTCTGAGAAATGAGATGGTTTTATCAGCACGCAGGGGCCAAAGGTTAGCCTGAAGGAGAGATACCTTCATCAATAAAATCTTTTTTTTTTATTAAATTCAGTCTTTCTTTGGGTCTGCTCAAAGCTTAGAAAATAAGCCAGGTATGCTTTCTAACTTTTGTCCCCAATTTGTTCCCTAAGGATTTCAAGGATTCTGCTGCCATTAGGGCAATGAGTAAGAAGAAAGAAAGGAGTCTGTTTTCTTTAACAAGTTGCTTCTCAATAAATTCAGACCCAGAAACGCAGATTGGGAAATCCACTACACTCAGATATCTACCTTAGCCAAGTGACTGTGTATTCCAGGCTAACCAATTAATTTATAATTTTCAAATGACCATACACAGCACATATGGAGAGCCACCTTTCTAAAAAGAATGTTATTTTTTTTTTATTAGGGAGAAAAATATGTCTATACTGCCTGTGAAACTGAAGCTTAGAAATTCCCTCTAGGAATCACACAACAGTTAAAAGGGCCAAATTGAAGGCAAAGAAATGAGGCAAGTGAATTATACAGTAACCATTATCATATTCATTTCACTTTCAACATTATAATAAGGGATATATATTATTTAATGGTATATACTCCACTCACGGTGCAGTGAAAAATCTGGGGGAAAAGATCAAGACTCTTTTTTTAAAAAAAAATCAGCTCCACACTAGAAAAAAAAATAGTGTCCAGGTTATTTTCCTCAAGAAATCTGTGTGAATACCACTGGGATGGAACTGAGTCCTATAGTCTGTACGATCAGTGACTTGGCCTGCTGAGTACGAGCCTTTAGAGGACTCAGAGTCTGTGTTTCTCAGCCTACTCCCATGCATACGCTTGTCTTCATTTGTCCCTACTGTTTGGGATGTATTCAAAAACGTTCAACAGTGCATGAGCCCTGGCCAGTCAGAATGGGACCAGACGCCAGGAAGCCACAGCCGGTCCAGCCTTCCCAGTGCACGTGCCCTATATGTCCATCCAACCCCAGCTGTATCAAAGGTTCTGATGATAATATGGGCCCCTTCCCAAGGATCTGCCTTCTTAACTAGATGCCTAAAAAGACAATTCATGAATGCCTAGCGGTGATAATTCTGGTACATGTGCCACAGGCCCATAGGAGAACTATTCTGACTCAAGGAAGCCTGTCCACAGCCTCAAATTACACCATGGGAGTGAAGCCCTTACGACGGTCCCTGACACACTGGGCAACCATGGCCAAGCCGTTTACATTCTCTAGAAAAACCCATTCTCCTACATAAAAAACTGCAGCGTTGGCCCTGCTTTCCCTCAAAGCAATGCTAAAAGGTCAGGTTAAGAGAAGACACTGAAATGTGCTTTGAATGCTTCCAAAGAAAAATGCTTCCTAATCCCAAGATGTAATTGCTCATCAATGGTTTCTGAGGGTTTTCCATACGGGTTAAAGGATTTTTAATGCATATATTCTTTGGTGCTCGTTAAGAAGACACTAATTCTTCATGGGTTCATAAGTGCATATATAGCTGAGAATAATTTGCAAAAACGGTGCAGTAATGAATGTAAAATCCTAATGAGAGAATGCACATTTGCTGGGAATGTGTGTTGTTCTTTTTTGCCTTCCTTTCTTTTGTCAGAGATATTGCACTGAATTTTCTTCAGAGGGTTTATTAGTGCCTGTTTAAGATTATCCTCCTCTTTCAATGTGAAAACTTTCATTAGAATCTTAGGCAAAGTTTTAGGCTTTCAGTGAAGAGGTTATTAAAAAATAATTAATATCTAAATGGTGCTCAAAATACCACATTACAGCTAATCGACAGCACTGTCACAAGGCACAGAGATGGAGACGATATTAAATACCAGAGAGCTCACCCTGGTCCATCAATAATTTCACTGTTTCCAAGTACAAAATTAACTTCTTTGAGACGGTTAAGGTTATACAGCTTCTGGAGGCTTCACTTGGTCTGAGCAGATGATTTCCTTGTGGGGACCACAGTGGGAATTATACCTGAGTTTTTAGTGGTTTCCATAGCTGGTTCTCCACTTTTCATATTCCTCATGCTAGGAATGTCATAAGTAGAGTCCTGGGAATCACCCTGGGACTCTTTCAGATTGTAGAGAAAGCCAACCATTGGATTAGAAAGGGCTGCCCACGAGCTTCCTACTTCACTGGAGGGATTCAAGGGGAGGCTAGCCTGAGGGTCCCTGAACAACTATGCTGCCTCACTTCATTTCCTGTTCCAAAGTTCATTTGTTAGTTTCCCAAGGCAAAATGGTTACTTTAATTTATATACAAAATGAGAACCAATTCAATCATTCTCCTTACTAGTGTGAAATCAGCCAAACCAGTTAACGAATCCTAGCAGTCTAAACCAGCATTTCCCAAGTATGACCTTTGAAACACTATGACCACAGAACTGTGAAGGACGGAAGGGAGGGAGGGAGGAAGGAAAAAAAAGAACAGAAAGAGAAAGAGAAAAGTAAAAGAAACATCATGGTTCAAAGTACTTTGGGAAATGCTGCTTATTTTATCTCTTCTTGAAGTTTCATGAAGAATGTTACGTCTGAGAATTTCTTCAATTAAGAATCGTATTTAATTTCATTTAGCTGAGCATTTTCCAAGGTTATTTACCATAGAACTTTCTTCATTTTTCCCCCTCTGTTTCATTGCAGAAAATATTGCTTTGGCAAGAGATGGTCTAAGTTAACTCGCACCTGCACCCTGCATTAGGTGGCTGCCATCAATTTTGATATAATTACACAAACACACACTCAGCATTTCTCCAACATAAGGTCAGAATAAAGGCAATGCACTCCTCAAGGGTAAGTTCTCAAATTGGTGAGACATGTGCCTATAGCCCCTCCAAGGACTTATACACTTTCTAGAAACCTCAACATCTATGAGCTAAAGACTATTAACCCAACCTTCCAGCTGTCCAGTGGAGGTCAAGGGCCACCTCTGTGGTAGTGAAAATGTCAGGAACCAGGGAGATGAATATCAATATGGCGTGACCTCCACCCTCAGGAAGTCCACCATGACAGAGTCCCATACAACTCACCGTAAGCCATAAGATGTATGATACAGAAGAAGAGGAGGTACATTCTGCATTAGGGGCAAAGGAAAGTTGCTAAAGATAGTGACAGTCTAGTGAACTAGACTCCAACAGAAGGATTTTTCCGATAGAAGAGGACAAATGAGTAAGCAACATGGTGAGAAGTACTCAAGGGGCAGATGTGAAGTGGATGGCCTTTCTAAGATGGTCACCACCACTCCGACATCACACAGGAGCCAAAAGGTCTTACAGGATCTAGAGCTTAAGAATCCCGTGATGGGGTGAACAAATGTCAGCTAATTCCTTCAGACCAGGGAACCACAGTGCCCGCATTCTTCATCTTCCTAGACAGCAGGTATGGAGTGAGCCTCTGTGTTTTCCTCACCTTGATCAACCAGGCCTCTCTGTGTCTCCCAGCAACAAGCTTTCCATCCTAGTCACCTCTCTGATAGCCACCAGCATAGGGATAGGCATTTGTGCCCTTGCCTTATAAAACAAAAGGGCCCTTAAAAATTGGATTTTCATGGACGTCTTATAAGTAAAATCATTTTACACATCCATGAAGAATGACCCATTAGAAGACCTCTTGCAGTGAATTATCTGGGGAGCAAGGAATCACATCCACTATGATTTTCCTGAATAGAACATATTTCTTTTAGAGGACTACTGAATTTAGAGAAACACTGATAAGCAGACATATGAAAACTTCACTGTTTCCAAACTAAAGAGAAAAAGATAAAAGTAAACTTAGAAGCTAAATGTGTCATTTGACAATGATTTGATATGAAATCATAGTCCCATGCGTAAATTGAGTTATAGCCAGGTCTGTATCTTCTGGGACTCTTGAATTACCTGCAGGCAGTTCTAAATAATGACCCTATAATTTGCAAGTTGAAGAACAGTGAGAGAGTGGAACTAACAGATTTTTACATCATCAGGAGGGAGACAGCCAAACAGGCAGTGGGTTTGAGCACAACAGAGTAAGTTTCGAACCTCCTAAGCAAACTGACAAATTGCCCTCTGGAGTCCCATTTCCAGCTCAGCACCCCTTTGCCATGATGGCTTGTCTCTTGCCTCTCCTGCCTAATGGCTCTCCATGCCAAGAAGGGCTGTCAGTGTAATTAAAATAACCATCAATAAAACCGTCCAGTAATTAGCCGTCTTCTTTGTTACATATAATTCTGGTCAGCAAGATTGATAGGTTCTTTGGTCATTAGCAATCTATTTAGCAACTGTGAACTTGAAGTCATCACTTTTGAGTCCTAGTGTTAAAGAGATCAGGGAACAGATTATACTCAGGCAGAGACAAGAGCTGGAAAGTTAAGCCACCTGTGAAAACCAAGACTTACAAAGTATTATTTCTCAGAGACTACTGTGGGCCTGTATGCAAACAGGGCATTATTAATGCCAGGAAATTTGTTCAATTACTTTTGTAAAGGGAAAAATATCTTAATCAATGCCCTATGCCACAGCAATATAACTTAGGTGGGAGTGAGAAATCCTTAAAGATCACACACCCAGCCAAAATCAAGACATTTTTAGAAAAATGAACCACTGATCCATGAATCATAAAAATACTGCCTAACATCGAAAAGACAGAACATGTTCTTCTGTCATGTCTGGACATCCTAAAAGTACTGATCCCTGAAAAGTGTTTTCGTATTCTGCATAAAAATAGATATAGAAACTTTAAAAACTAGTCCTCAGATTGTATTTTAAAAGGTGAATCACTCATAGATGTGCCATTATAACACACTACATTTTAAAACTGTAGCTATAAAATTCACAGTTATATAGTCAGTTGTGTTGTTCAGTTAGTGACATTATTATCTTCATGCCACCACATTTAATTTTATTTTTTAATTAATTAATTAATTTACTTTTGGCTGCATTGGGTCTTCGTTGCTATGCACAGGCTTTCCTCTAGTTGCGCCGAGTGAGGGCTACTCTTCATTGCAGTGCTCAGGCTTCTCATCGCAGTGGCTTCTCTTGTTGTGGAGTACGGACTCTAGGCACGTGGGCTTCAGCAGTTGTGGCTCGCAGGCTCTAGAGCACAGGCTCAGTAGTTGTGGCGCACGGGCTTAGCTGCTCTGCGGCATGTGGGATCTTCCTGGACCAGGGCTTGAACCCACGTCCCGTGCACTGGCAGGTGAATTCTTAACCACTATGCCACCAGGGAAGTCCGCATGCCACTACATTTTAATCTAACGTTTACCTAACCAGTGCTTGCTGTTGGTCCATCTGTTTTATTTGATATTCATGGGTCATCCACAGGGAAAGAGAACTAACTCTTCCACTGGTGTATTTACTAGTTGCACAGAGAATCAATCTCAGGCTCAAAGTGCCAACTGATGACAAAGCCCAGTCTCACTCTACCAGGGAGTGGTCTAAAAAAGGGCAAAATGGCAAGAGGAGGAAGGAGAGCCAACTCCCCACAGCTTCAGGATTTAGATTGTTGTACACAGCTCTTTCTAACCCAAGAAGAATATAAGATCAACTAAATTAGCGCAGGAAGCTAAACTGGATTTTGTGTACTCTAATCTAGAACAAACATCACTGGAATTGATCCTCATAGGTATCCCCCAACAATGGGGACACTTGGGGGCATCTCCAAGGGTCAAAGACTGGGACCATCAATGCGGTGCTGAATGCCACCTTGGTAGAAGGGGTGTTCTATGTGCCTTCGTAAAATGAAAAAGGGAAATAAAATGAGAGAGCAGAGAAATACTAGTTCTACTGATTCAAGTTCAGAGGAACCTAAAATATTACTTTTGAGATATATTTCAACCATTTTTCCCCTTCCTTAAAAGTTCACTGGACATTAACTCACATGTGTCTATAAGCATCCCCACATTCTGTCTCAGAAGAATTCACAGCCTAGTACCTGAGGGGAGAGAATTAAGGTACTGATGGGCAAGGAGGTTTATTCTCAAATACCAGGTCTGATCAAGTGGTAGTAGCCTGTGTTGAAAATGATTCTAAGGCCGTATCTGGACTCAGTGGAAAATAATAACATGATCAATTAATAGTGCTTCAAGAGGCAGTTTTACATAGAGGTTAAGAGCGTGGATTCTGAGGACACATTGATGTTTGAATCCCAGCCCGAAAACTTACCAGCAGGGCAAGACATTTAACCTCAATTTACCACGTACAAACTGGGAAAAATAGCAAAAATGACCTTACAGAGTTATTACAAACATTGAATAAATATTATACTTTAAACAACTTTTACAGTGTCTAGCACACAATTGTCATTTAACAAACATTAGTATCATCACCAGCAGGACTAGTCACCACTGTTGTAACTGACATCTCAGAGTAGAGTGGTGGCTTGTCTTTTGCCCCAAGCACTGACTGTGTTCTAGAATCTGCCCTTCAACTCGAGAGTAGAAATGGTGAGTACCATCCTCTGAAGTCAAGGTGGCAGTGGAGGAGTGGAATAAATCAAATCTATATAGTTCCTTGTATGACTGAATATATGAATTTGGTAGAACTAATCTCCAAAATGCAACATGTTATAAGTGTGGTGTTACACCATCTTTAGACTGTGAAAGTTCAAAATGTCTTTCAATGACTCATATTTTCAGGGCACTGCAAGCACTCAAAATCGATGCATCTTGATTTGAATAATCACTTGATCTTCCCCAGACTTCCTAGGTTACTAATAACATGCAATCCCACACCTCGTATGTTCAATCAACTGAATAAAGGATCGAAAGAGGATGGGTTCCATTTCATGTGTTATAAGCTGCCTTCATATATTGGAAGTTTGCTTCTACTATAGGCAAGGAAACACTCTCATACCTGGCAGGTGATGAGAATAAGCTTCTGAACTTGACTATATTAGGTCTTCTGCTAGTTTCTGCCATCAGGCAACATGAGTTGGAATTAAGGCATGAGTTCTCAATTGGGGATAACTTTGCCACACTGGGAATATTTAACAATGACTGAAGATATTTTTGGCTGGCACAGCTGGGAAGGAGGTGCTACTGGCATCTAGTGGGTAGAAACTAGGGATGCTTCTAAACATCCTACTATGCACAGCCCCACCTCTATAACTAAGAACTTTTTGCTTCAGCCCAGAAATAAACCCATGCACTTATGGTCAATTAATCTACGACAAAGGACGCAAGAATATACAATGGAGAAAACACAGCGTCTTCAATAACTGGAGCTAGAAAATCTGGACAGCTACATGTAAAAGAATGAAATTATAACATTTTCTCACACCATATAAAAAATAAACTCAAAATGAATTAGACACCTAAATGTAACATTTGAAACCACAGAAGCCTAGAAGAAAACATAGGCAGAACACTTTGATATAAATTGTAGCAATTTTTTTGGATCTGTCTCCTAAGGCAAAGGAAATGAAAGCAAAAGTAAACAAATGGAATGTAATTAAACTTAAAAGTTTTTGCACAGTAAAGGAAACCACTGATAAAACAAAAAGACAATATACCGAATGGGAAAAAATATTTGCAAATGATATGACTGATAAGGGGTTAATATCTCAAATATATTAACAGCTCAGACAGCTCAATATCAAAAAAAAAAAAAAAAAAACGATCACCTGCCTAAAAAATGGACAGAAGACATGAATGGACATTTTGCCAAAGAAGATAGACAGATGGCCAGAAGGCACAGGAAAAGACGCTCAACATCACTAATTATTAGAGAAATGCAAATC